>NC_143554.1:37165000-37808571 GCF_054136105.1 Typopeltis vanoorti
CGTTTTTCCTCTCATGGAATCCAATCCAGTACTTCTGTCCATCATTGATCTTCTCTTCGAGCAATATGCCCAGCCTATTGCCACTTCAGAAAAATCCATCAAAGGCCTGAAATGTGGAAAGACAGCAAGAGTAGATGATATTCGACCATAAATGCTGAAGTATGGTGGTGTAAAAGTCTTACAGTGACTGCACTGCATAGTTCAGAAAGCGTGGACAGAGAGATGAATTCCCGATGATTGGAGTAGTGCTCTCATAGTACCCATATATAAAAAGGGAAATAAAACTGAATGTGAGAATTACAGAGCATTTTCCTACTGAGTGTTTCTGGCAAGATTTATGCAAGTATACTTGAGAAACGGTTGAGAAGAATTGTGGAAGAAAAGCTTGGTGAAGAACAAGCTGGATTCAGGCCAACTAGAGGCTATCAGGATCAGATCTTCACTTTACAACAAATAGTTCAGAAATCATGGAATATAACAGAGATCTGTATTTAAGTTTTGTCGATCTGGAAAAGGCAGGTGACAAGGTGCCAAGAGAGAAGCTATTCAATATGCTAAAGTTATATGGTGTCAATGGGGCATTATATCAAGCAATACTTAGTCTTTATTTGAGTTGCAAGTCAACAGTTAGAATTGAAGGAAGTACAGGAAGATTGTTTAATGTTAAATCTGGTGTGAGACAAGGATGTACATTATCCCCTCATTATTCATGATCTATATGGATCATATTATGAAGGAAAGTTGTATTAAACCTGATATCAAAATTGGAGATGTTAATGTGAACTCTTTGCTTTATGCAGACAATGTTATACTTCTAAATAAATCCGCTACAAGTCTGCAAGATTCTCTGACTAAATTGAATAACTGTTGTAATAGATAAAATGACAGAGATAATGAAAATAGGCAGAATTGTTGAAAATATCAACTGCGTTGTGAACGGAGAACCTGTGGAACAAGTAAAACATTTCAGCTACTTAGGCACGATTTTTAGTGAAGATGGTAAATTAAATATGGAAATAGACAATAGAATCAACAAAGCTGGTATGTTAGGAAGTCAATTGAATAAATTTATTTGGAATAAGAGAGAAATTAGGAAAACACTAAATTAACTGTATACAAGACAGTATTCAAGCCAGTTTTAACTTATGGATCTGACAGCTTGATTAGAAGTAAACTGCTTGACCAAAGACTGGAGACCGCAGAGTCCTGAGAAAGATTAGGGGCATCAATGGCAATATCATATTAAAAACGAAGATATTAGGAAAGAACTTGACATTGTCATCATCCAGGAATGTATTAGCAGAGCTAATCTCAGGTGGTATGGTCACTTAAACAATGAGCAGGAAAAGATTAGCAAAACAAGTGTTCTCTGCCAGGTTGGCAGGAAAACGACCCAGAGGATGACCAAGATATAGGTGGAGTGATACAGTACAAAGTGTCTTAGACGATAGAAATATAAGATCTGATAATGTTGGAGTCTTGACAAGTAAGAGACTGATTTGGAGGAGAATTGTAGATAGGAGGTTAGTAATGATGGATTTTCATGTAGTACTATCATATCCTGTACACCCCTTGAGAGTACTTGGCAGGAATTTGATTATGATGATATTGCAACTTCAGATGTTTCACTCTTCCTCTGATGTCAGAGACTTTGGTTTGATTTCTTATCCATGTGTTCCTTTTGTGATCCAATCTTGTGATACCAAGCATACTTCTTTCCATACTAAATTGTGTTGTTCTTAATTTTTGAATTTCCTTTGCATTCAGTGTTCATGTTTCATAGCCATATGTCAGTATATGAAGAATACATTAGTTAAAAACTTTTCTCTTCAGACATAATGGTAGTTGACTTTTGAATATTGAATGTAATTTTCCAGATGCTTTCCACTCAATCATTGTGCACCTTTTGATTTCATCCGTGATATTTTGTTCCATTGATATCTGTTGTCCTATGTATATGTAATGATCTACTTGTTTAATTTCCTCATTATTGATTTTTATTATTTCTGGTTGGACATATCTATTGAACATGACTTGGGTCTTCTTTAGGTTTATCTTTAGGTCAGCTGTTTTGCTAGCAATTTGGAGTTCATGGATACGAGTCTGTAATTCATGCATAGTTGAAGTAAAGATAACTGTCATCTGCAAAGCGTAAATGGCTTAAATATCTTCCATTTATCTTCAGACCTTTCCCTTCCCAATCAAGAAGTTTGAATATTTCTTCTAGGCACGCTGCAAATAATTTTGGAGATATTGTGTCACCCTGTCTTATACCTCTCTGTATTCACACAGTAGAGATGTTTCCACTGAAATTAATTGCTGCTGTGGCATTGGTGTATGCTGATTTGATGGTTCTGATGTCTAACTTCGCACAGTCCAAGAATGCAACTAAAATGTCCCATTTTAGTCCATAAGTTCTTCAGTTAGTTCAGTTAGCATGCTTCACTACTCAGAGTTCTACAGTTTAATTTTCCAAGGTCTAGTTTCCAATGGCAGCATGATGTGGTTACCCGGGGATTCTTAAGACCCTCTGCCTTCATGTTTCACTGCTTTCTGCCTTAAGTGGAAATAATCCGGCCTCCGGGGAATGGGGGCCATTTTATTTCTGTCAGATTCATCATGGAAGGGTAGGCCATAAATTCACCATGCTGGCCAAATGCACATAGATTGCATCTCACAACGTGATTCTAAACAACAATAATAACAATAAAGGTCTATTTTTAAATATTTTCACATCTGATTGCTGGTCCCAAAACCACTGGTCCACAGCTCTTTATTCAATATATTGAGAGCTGCCCTGACATCCAAAAGATGATAGTCAGCTCCCCATCCGCCACCTCGGAGACACATTCAGTAGCCCGCGGCAGCCCGGAGTTTTATATATAAAACCTCATGCACAAAGCAATTAAGAAACTAGTCGAAACATTTCTTGAGTCACTCATTCTTTTCAGTTTGATTTCCATACAGCAGATCTTGGAAATATTTTTGAAGGCACTTGGTTTGTCGCTATGATAAAATAGAAATGCTTTTATTTTGCAGTCTTCAGCAACATTGCCATCAAAAATAGTTTCAACTTTAAATCCTGGCATAGTTTTTTTTTTTCATTTTGTAATATGTAAGAACTATCTGACATTTTTCCCCCCAAAAGAAACCAGTCTTTTCTTCTTCAAGTGTCAATCCCCTAGAAGGAGGTTGGCAACCATGTTGCAGAACTTTTCTCTTTCTTTTGCTGCTCTGGAATATTTATGGTAATTCAAGCCAGTCCAGTCCTTGATCTTCAAATCACATTCTCCTGGGTTTATCTTTCCCTCTTTTCCATCCAGTTTCCCTTCTGATATTAATTTCTGCATGCCTTCTTATCTAGTTAGATGTACAAAATATTAAATTTTTGCTGCTCTTGAATATTTATGGTAATTCAGTCCAGTCCTTGATTTTCAAATCACATTCTCTGGGTTTATCTTGCCCTCTTTTCCATCCAGTTTCCCTTCTGATATTAATTTCTTTCTCGACTACTTGTATAATAACTATAACACTTTTTTTGAAGGTTAGTCAAGTGAATTTTAATTTATCTTCCTAACATGTTTCACCGATTTTTGCTATCGGCATCTTCAGGGAATACAATTGGTAAGCTACATGAAGGTAACAGACTAAGTTTTTAACTGACAGTTCTAATTCATACAAAATTAGTATTGTGTGAGACAATGCACGTGTCTCGGGAACATGATTTATTTGTTGCGAGACTAATGTAATTGGCGTGAAAATTCATTTCTTTGATGTTTAGTGATCTGATTAAAGCTTTCCAAATTTCCAGTAGGATTAGACCTTGATTCTTATTTAGGTTTCCTGTTGAACGGGCGACCATAGCAGCCTCCTTGTATTTAATTTTTTGTTCTTTAATGGTTTTCATTTTTGCTTGCTTTAAAACATCTTCGTTTTTCATTTTCTCTGTCCATGATATTTTCAACATTCTTCTGATGGTCTACATTTCTAAAGCTTCTAATTTTTTCTCTGCTTCTTTATTTAGAGCCCAAGTTTCACTGTTGTAGAGAAGACTTGACCAGATATAAGGTTAATGGACAATTCATTGCAGGAAAAATCATCACAGAAAAAATTTGCTGAAAGCATTATTTTCTAGAAAATTGAAGTCAGTTTAGTTTAACACGTGCTATGTAGAGGTGTGTGATATTTGATAGTAAATTGTATCTGAGAGATACTGCAAACTCCGATGTCAGTATAGTTTTTTTTTTACCATTGAAAATAGTTGGAAAAATGTATCGACAGGATAATCCATCAGATGTTGAAAAGATTCAGCGAATGTTACTCTTGTCCGATGATGAGAATGATAGAGTCGAATGCGAAAGTGATATTTGATAGTAAATTGTATCTGAGAGATACTGCAAACTCCGATGTCAGTATAGTAATGGTTTAGGTTTTTTTTTTGTTTTGTTTCTTTCTTTTTTTTTTTTTAATAATTTCTAGATTGTAACTGAAAATAAATAAACCATCACATATTATATTTGTAGCGGTTTTTTTTTTTTTATTTAAAGTTTTATCGCATCTCAGGACATACTAGTAATGAATGTATCTCTTGGATACATGCAACCGAAGCTGCAATTTTTTTGACTGCGACTTCCGCAGGGTTAACCTCCCTGGGTCAACCAGCCTGGACGTATATATATGTCCAGCAAATGTGTAGAAAGGCTTATGTGTTTGTCGTACATGTTGTTTTATTTTTGACGGTATATATCAGAACACAAAATTATAAGTAAATAATAATTTATTGACTTATTGCTGATATTTCGCTGGTGTTATAACCAGCATCTTCAGAGCACGAAAACATTTTGTCACAATATGCGACTACAACAACATGGTGTAATCAATGGAATAGTTTAACAAAATTGTAGCAGCAACACAAAGACTAAAGTCTTAATTAGGCGCCTTCTATCTGAAAAAAAAAAAATTACAGTTACTACACAAAGACTAAAGTCCTAAAAAACCGAGAGAAAAAAATGGAGAAAAAGCCGGTACTAGTTATGTCTTAAGATGACTATCTCCCAGATCTTAGGCAAATTTATACAGCCATATTTGTTGAGATTTTGAGTATGTTTCAAAGCTTCTGTTGCTTCTAAGAACAATCTTTCCGACGTAAGAGTTTATGTGCAGTACTTTTGTTTCCTTCCAGTTGTTTCTGTGTGCAAGGGTATCCAAAGCATGGTCTGCTAGGCCCAACTTCCCTAGTGATAGTGCCGAATGTATCTTTTATGTTCACAGTTCTTCCTGTTTGACCGTAGTAAGCTTCATCGCAGGAGCAGGGTACTTCGTAGACTCCTGGATGTGATACAGGAGGGATGCTGTCCTTGAGTGAACGGATAAGAGTTGCTAATTTGACACACAGTCTGAATACTATGTGTAGTTCATGTTTATTAAGAATTCTAGATATCCTTTCTGATGTGGCTTTAATGTATGGGATAGTGACTGTTTTGCTGTAGTTCACTATGGTGGATAGTGGGAGGGGTTTGTTAGGAGCATTTAGTATTTTGTTTATCTTATAGGGATTATAGCCATTGGCCAAGAAGGTGTGGCATAAGTGAGCCAGTTCGGCAGTAAGAGCATTGTCATTGAAACAGATTGCTCTTGCTCTTGGGTTAGCGTTTTTAAAATACCATACTGTTGAGAAGGGTTATGATGCGATTGTTTGTGTAAATATCTCCCTGTATGTGTGGGTTTTCTAAAAACTGAAAATGATAAAGAACCATCTGGAAGATGTGTGATTAGTGTATCCGGGAAGGGCAGACAGTTATTAACTTCCAGTTCCATTGTAAAGTGGATTTTAGGAAGTTGGCTATTTAAATGTGCTAAGAATGTTTCCAATGTCCCTGGGCCATGTGGCCAAATAGCAAGCACATCGTCAACATAGCGTAGCCGAAGTGTTGGTTTGAGAGTGGCTGTATGATAGCTAGTTTTTCCAGGTGTTCTATGTATAAATTTATTTATAAATTTGCCTAAGATCTGGGCGACAGTCATCTTAAGACATAACTAGTACTGGCTTTTTCTCCATTTTTTTCTCTCTGTTTTTTAGGACTTTAGCCTTTGCGTAGTAACTGCAATTTTTTTTTTTTTTCAGATAGAGGGCGCCTAATTAGGACTTTAGTCTTTGTGTTGCTGCTACAATTTTGTTAAACTATTCCGTTGATTACACCATGTTGTTGTTATTGTAGTCTCGCGTATTGTGACAAACTGTTTTTGTGCTCTGAAGATGCTGGTTATAACACCAGCGAAATATCAGCAATAAGTCAATAAATTATTATTTACTTATAATTTTGTGTTCTGATATATACCGTCAAAAAGAAATCAACACGTCCAGCAAATCCTGGATACAAGTCAGACCACCTGTTGAAAAAACATGGATATCAAGTGCATTTGACTGTCATATCCATTAGAAAGTATGATAATCCTTCACGCTGACGAGAACACTTAACCAGATTACCTCGTGTACGTAGTTAGGTTCAGTTACCTGTTTTGTCAGAAAAGCAGTTGCTTGCCATTTGCCCAGTAACACTGGAATCTAAATTATATTACGTATTTATTTTTGCTACTTGTTTTATCGTATAATTATAGTTTTTAATGCAAATGCAAATAAGAGATCCTTTCATATTGCTTCACTTAAGATTGTATCACTCTGGAAAACAATGCCACTATTTTTTTTTTTTTTTTTTGCTAATTATCTTAGTCCCTAATACATTTTATTCCCCCAGAACTTAATTCAAGATAATTATTTTTGTCAAACAATTATTTTATAAATTCATAAAAATTCAAATCTCAAAATAAATACAGCCTTTACCTATTACAAATTGTTTTCTTTATTTTTTATTAATAAACTTAGTTAAAAAATTAGTTCACAGATTGCATGAAGGTTCGCTCTTTTACGTATTACCTTATAGATAATCATACGTAAATCTTGATTCATATCACATAATATATAATATTTATAACATAATCTTTAGTTCTTTGCACATCAACTTTCTTGGTTTCCTGGAATCACTCATTACATATTGAAATGAACAGCTATTATGAAGTAAACTGTTATATACATATTTTCTGCTAATTTTGATATTATGTGGCAATTTTGAAGTAGCGATACTTCCCCTACAGTTTATCATTTGGAACATGTGCTTGCATCAAAATGAAATTTTGTTTCCAAAATTTTCATGATAGAATTAAAAAAATTGTATTTCGACTTGGATGCCCCCCCTTCGAAACTATCACACACACAAATACTGCTAGGTAATGTTGAAAGTTTATTTTTCACTTGGTTAGAGTATAATACATTTAGTTTAATCCTTTATCCAAGTGTGAGCAAACAAAGTTTGCACCTGAAAGTATCTTCAGGACTGGGGTAAGGTGGTACAACACCACCTTACCCCAGTCCTGAATCCTTTATCCAAGTGTGAGCAAACAAAGTTTGCACCTGAAAGTATCTTCAGGACTGGGGTAAGGTGGTACAACACCACCTTACCCCAGTCCTGAAGATACTTTCAGGTGCAAACTTTGTTTGCTCACACTTGGATAAAGGATTAAACTAAATTTATTATACTGCTAGGTAACATATGTACACCTTCTTTTTATTTGAATTCGTTATTTTTCCAAAGTAATTATACCAGATAACTTTTAATATTCTGATACTAAAATTAAATTGTGATTATTACAAATGAGTAAATTTTGTATATTTTCTCATTTATATTGTTTCCTGATAAATATAAATCATTAAATTATGTGATGTTGGGGAAATAAATGTTTAAAAAACATTATCATCATACAATATCAGAATAAAATTTTTAAAAAATATTATTTATAAATTTTTTAAAAGAAATATTTTTTTTAAAATTTTCTTATATTTGAAAAAAAAATTTTACATATATCCACGATTAAATTTCCAGCGATGAATAGTCTCTGTGATGAATTGTCGCCAATCAATTTTCCTGCAACGAACTTTCCAGACACATAGATATAGCATTTTATTAATCTTTTTCTTGTCTCTATGTTAATGTCTCTGGATGTTAGGATGGTTTTCATATCAATACAGGCTTTTCTTGCTATCTCTATTCTTTTTATTTCTTTAAGGGAATTTCTTCCATTTGTAAAATATAAAATACTGAACCTATTCAATTTTCTTTTGGTTAACAGTTATATTTAATTTCTTATTTATTGGTTCTTTTGATATAATCATGCACTTTGTTTTCTTAAATTTCTGTGAAAGTTTTGAAGATCATCTTAATATTCTGATACTAAAATTAAATTGTGATTATTACAAATGAGTAAATTTTGTATATTTTCTCATTTATATTGTTTCCTGATAAATATAAATCATTAAATTATGTGATGTTGGGGAAATAAATGTTTAAAAAACATTATCATCATACAATGCTGCCATCAGTGGAACATCATGTATCAGTGGAACTAGCTGTAGATCCAGAAATGAGTTGTTGTGTTTGTATACCAATGCTAGAAGTATAAGAAACAAGGCGGATGAAATGGTTGCACTAATTGCGTCTGTGCACCCAGAGATTGTCGGAATAAGTGAGACATGGTTAGATGAGGATGACATCCTGACAGGAATAGAGATGGAAAGGTATGATGTGTTTCGTGAGGATAGAAGGGGTAAAAAGGGAGGGGGAGTGCTATTGATGATAGAGAAAGAGTTATGTCCATACAAGGTAGAGATGCAAGGGGGAAATGGGGCCAGTGGTTTTGAGGCAGTATGGTGTGAAATAGAGGTGAATAGAATCAAATACTTGGTGGGATGTTGTTATAGACCTGGTAATGTGGATGGTGGTGATAGTGAAATGTATAGTCAAATAAGCCAAGCAAATAAGAAAGGGGTGATCATTATGGGTGATTTTAATTATGGCAATATAGACTGGAATGAAGAGATAGCAACTGGAAGTAAAGAAAACGAGTTTCTTGAGTTTTTGAGGGATAACTACCTCAGACAGTATGTAACAGAGGGCACAAGAGGATTAAGGGTCTTGGATTTGGTCATCTCATCGGAGGATGTAATTATCAATGAGGTATCAAATCATCCACCAATTGGTGAAAGTGACCATGAGGTGATTACTTGGGTGGTTGCCAGCAGTGCAAGGACCCCTGTGAAAAAAGGGTATATGTGGAACTACAAGGGGGGTGATTATGAAGAGCTCAGGAGACAGCTTGCAGGTGTAGCATGGAATGAGGAGTTAGCTGGAAAAGAGATCAATGCAGCTTGGGGGATTTTCAAAATATATTTAGTGGATGCAATGTCTAAATGTATACCACGGGTGAGAAGGTTAAATAAGTTAGGTGTGAGATGGATGAATAAAGAGATTAAGCATGCAATACAGAGAAAAAGGGCATTGTGGAGGCAGCATAAGAGAAGTGGAAGTAACCAATTTCATGAGTTCTACAAAGACCAGGCAAGGAGAGTGACTTGGTTGGTGAGAGTAGCTAAAGAGAGGTATGAACAGCAGTTAGCTAATGAAGCTAAAAAGAATCCTAGGGAGTTCTTTCGATATGTAGCCAGCAAAAGAAAGAATGATTATGGAAGGATGACATTGATTGGAGGAAATGGTATAAAGACAGCTGTTGCAGAATGTGTGGTGGAGATACTTAATGAGCAGTTCATAAAGATCTTTCAATCTTGTGAATGTGACTTCATGGAGAGATTAAGAGCAGTTGATGATGGGGAGGAGAGACTGACTGTAAGTGAGCAAGAGGTGTTTGGGGAGTTGAGTAAACTAGATGTAAATAAGGCTGTGGGACTTGATAATATATCACCGCGTATTCTGAAGGAATGTGCCAGAGAGTTGACACCTGCCTTGACATATTTTTTTAATACGAGTCTTGCACTTGGTCAAGTCCCTAAAGAGTGGAAGGAGGGCAAGATTGTGCCACTTCATAAAGGAGGTGATCGAACTCAGCATCAAACTATAGGCCTATCTGTGTGTCGGGTGTTGTGGTTAAGTTGTTGGAGAAGCTTGTGAGAACTAGAATCCAGAGTTGGGTTGACAACAATGGTATAATCTTTGATGGACAGCATGGATTTGCTAAAGGGAGGTCGTGTTTTAGTAATCTACTTACTTATTACAATAAAGTGACTGCTTCCTTGGACAGAGGAGAAGGATACACAGTAATATACTTGGATTTCGCAAAAGCTTTTGATAGAGTGCCTCATGATAAGTTGACAGTCAAACTAGAGCAGATGGGGTTGGATATTAGATTAATGCATTGGATTGGAGACTGGCTATCTGATAGGTATCAACAAGTTGTGTATGGGGGTGCAATATCCAGGAAAAGGAAAGTCACTAGTGGAGTGCCTCAGGGATCTGTTTTAGGGCCATTACTATTTAACTTGTATATTAATGATATTGGCGAGGGTTTGGATGGAGATATTCAGTTGTTTGCAGATGATGCAAAGTTGGGACGAACCATAAAGAGTAGTGAAGATGTTGTGGCCTTGCAAGAAGACTTGAATAAATTGATTGATTGGGCAAGCAAATGGGGATGTGAGTTCAATGTTGCAAAATGTAAGGTTTTAAAATTTGGAAAACAAAGATGGGATGCAGAATTTATGCTTGGTAAGAATATATTGTTGGAAGTAGAGGAAATAAGAGATCTGGGAGTGATAGTGGATAAGGATCTAAAATTTAGGGGTCACATCGCCAAAATTGTGAAGACAACACAAAGACTTCTGGGAATGATGAGGAGGACACTGACGTGTAGAAGTAGGGAGATTCTTGTTCCATTGTATGAGGCTTTGATTAGGCCACACATGGACTATTGTGCCCAGATTTGGTCACCTGGTTTTCAGAAGGATGAAGAGATGTTGGAAAGGGTCCAAAGGCGACTGACTAAGGTAGTTTCTGACCTCTGGAATGTCGAGTATGAGGAAAGATTGAAAAGATGTAATTTGCAGAGACTAGTGGAGAGAAGGAAGAGGGGAGATATGATAGAGACCTACAAGTTGGTAAGGGGTTGCTATAGGATCAATGGTGGAGAAGTTCTACAGCGAATAGTGGGAGATCAGGGGAGAACCAGAGGTCATCCCTGGAAACTGTATAAAGAGGGTGTGAGTAGGGGAGTGAGAGGCAGGTTTTTTTCGTGCAGAGTTGTGAATGATTGGAATGCCTTGCCTGAGAGTGTGGTGTCTGCAAGGAGTTTGAATGTGTTTAAGACCCGGTATGATGAGATGTGTGTGAGATAAAAGGACCTCCTAGATGAGTCTTTGACTCCATGAGGTCTTGTTTAATAATAATAATAATAATAATAATAATAATAATCTTCAGGTTAAGCTATAAGTACTGTGTCATCTGCATACCTGAAGTTGTTGAAGTTCCTATCCCCGTACCGTTGCACCCTTCAATTCTGCAATGGCTTTAAAAACTTGCTCATTATATATATTATACAGTAAGGGTGATTAAGACACATTCTTGTCTTACTCCTTTTTTGATTTCAAAGTTGCCAGAATATGCATTTTTGTATCTTTTTGTGGCCATTTGATTCCAGTATATATTTGTAATTATACATCTTTTCCTTTTAACTCATTATTCCATGGAATATGTATTAATTTCTTGTGATCTATTGAATCAAATGCTTTGGTGTAATCAATAAAACAAAGATATATGCTTTTCTGGTTATCAAGGCTTCTTTCACATGATGTTTTCAAATTGAAAATTCCTTCTCTTGTACCTTTTGTCTTTTTGAAAACCTGATATGAGTGTCTTCTGTTTCTATTGACTAAGTGCCTATTATTCTTTTTAGGATAATTCTCAGTAGTATTTTTGTAACATGGCTTGTTAACCTTATTAGTCTATATTCTGAACATTCAAAAATTCTTAAAATTTTGGGAATAGTGACAAATATGGATTTCCTTAGATCATTAGGAATGTATCCTGTATCATAGATATTCGAGCTAGAGGCATAGAAAATAAGAATGGAGAAATCATAACTGAAGAAGATAAAATCCTAATGAGATGGAAGGAATACATTGAAGATCTATATGACAAGGAAAATAGACCAAATGAGTTGCCATTAGAAGATATAAAGAAAGTAAATGAAGATGATCTTGGCCCAGAGATTTTGAAGACAGATATAGAAATGGTCATTAAAGAACTAAAATGTGGAAAGACAGAAGGAATAAATGAAATATCTGCAGAATTCCTGAAACAACTTCAGAAGAGAGGAATTGAAGAAATAACCAAAATAATAAATTTAATTTATAACAAAAGAGAACTGTCAAAAGATTTTATGACCTTAATATTTATAACTATACCAAAGAAAAGTAATGCAGGATTTTAGAACAATAAGCCTCATTTCCCATACATCAAAAATACTTATGGGGAAAAACTTAACACGAAGAATTGCATCTAAGGTGGAAGAATTTCTTGGAGAAAATCAGTTTGGTTTCAGGAAGGGTAGAAGAACAAGAGATGTGATTGGACTGTTAAGAATAGTAAGTGAATAAAGAAGTTAATATCTGTTATGTAGATTTTGAAAAAGCTTTTGACTTCGTAAAAATGGGATAAGATGGTGGAAGTAATTGAAAAGATTGGAAAGACAGAAGGCTAATTATTTCACTATATATGGGACTAACTGCCATGGTGGGAGATATATATGGTACAACAGAACCAGGTATCATTGGGCGAGGAGTAAGACCTGTTCTCAGTCACCAATTTTGTTCAACATGTATTCTGAAGCAATGTTAAAAGAAGCACTGGAGAATTCGGAAGAAGGAATAAAGATTGGAGGTGGACAGAGATTTGCAATAAGATATGCAGATGACAAGGCATTGTTATCAAATACTGAAACAGGACTACAACATCTGTTGAACAGATTACTGGAATCCTGTATCAATTATGGAATGAAAATTAACATCAGAAAAACACAAGTAATGTAAATATCAAGGAAAGAGGCAAATATGGATATCAGAATAAATGGGGAAAAATTGAATCAAGTAAAGACATTTAAATATCTAGGAAGTGTGCTCTTAGCAGTAAAAGTGACATAAAAGCAAGAATAGCGATGGGAAGAGATTCCTTTAATAGAAATTGGAATTTATTCAGAAGTAAAATAGACAGCAACCTAAAGAAAAGACTAATAAAATGTTATGTGTGGAGTGTTGCCCTCTATGCAGCTGAAACTTGGACATTGAAGAAAGAAGAAATTAAGATTTTGGAAAGCTTTGAGATGTGAATTTGGAGAAGAATGGAAAAAATGAAATGGACAGATAAAATAACTAATGAAGAGGTATTAAAAAAAGAAAAAAAAGTGGAAGAAGAAAGAAGTTTGTTCAAGAGGATAAAAAGAAGAAATGGAAACTGGATCAGACATATTCTGATAGGGAATGGAATCATCAGAGATGCCATTGAAGGAAAAATAGACAGAAAATGACCCAGAGGAAGAGTAAGGAAACAATGCTAGATGGCATGCTGAATGGAGACAGGTACACAACCTTGAAAGAGAAGGCTCAGAACAGAAGAGAGTGGAAGGAAAGTTTTTGCTACTAAGAGAAGAATCTGTTCAATTGCAGAATACGCAAGAAGAAGATATTCTTAAAAATAACCTTTAGATTATTAATTGTGGTTTCCTTTAATTTCTTTAACAATTCGATGGGGATCTGATCAAGGCCTGGTGTTTTACCTGTTTTCATTTGACTTAGAGTGTATTCTCTTTCTTCATATGTAATTGGTTCACATCCATATTCTTTCCATCTTTTTATATCTTATGTCTCTAGTAGTATTTTTCCATTTTGATCTTTTATACAAAGATTATGGTTGTAATTTTTCTTTTTATTTGTTTGAGCTTGGATTGACTTATGCATTTCTTTACTGTTGTGTTTATTGTCCATTTCCTCTATTTCTTTACATTTTTCATTTACCCACTTTCTTTAGGCTTCCTGCATTCATTTTTTATAATTTTACTGAGTATTCTATACTGTTGTGTATTTTTCTTTTTTCGTGTTTCATTCATAAGTTCTAATATTGATTCTGTCATCCAGGGTTTTTGCTTATTATATTTAGTTTTTGAAATAATCTCGTTGGCTGTCTTAGTCTCATTTAATCATGAGACTCACTCCATATTCGTGCTTCTCTCCACCAGAATATAGAAATGTAAAGCCATGTTTTTCTAGTTTTCCCATGTTAGACCATCATGTTTCACTAATTCCTATCACATCAATCACATCAACTTTGTGTGTTCATTTCCTGTGTAAGATTGTCAAAATTCCCTAGTTTATATAATGTTCTCACATTCCAATTTTGAAGACTCTGTTTCTCATTTTCAAATGAGGAATATCAGATGCCAACCTTCCTTTCGGATATAAGTTGACATCATCATGGATGCATTTGCAGTGCTCATTTTGCTCATAATTTCAGTGTCTTCTTCCCTGTAACTATTTGCAGCTTGGGACATTGCAGAGGTTCCAACTTCCAAAGCATAGCTTGTAAGATATTTCCATTTCTCCATTGTCGGCGGTGAGGCCCCGATCTCTTCCACGTCTGCATTAGCTAGCTAACCAGTCTCATCCACATTAAAACCATCTATCTTGCAAGGAATAAATCACAAGTAACATTCTCAGCATATTTACACTTTTGCTCTGCAAAAAGATTATGCTTTCTCTTATACAAACAAATGGCTTATCGGCATTTGTTGTTACATATCTTCAATCCAAATCACTGATATTTTTCCATTTCTTCTACTAATATGCCTCTTTTCTTGGGCATGATTATAGATTGCATTGGCAAATATTTCTGCTGAATAATCCAAACTGCTATCTTTTATAATAGTTCTGACAGTTGATTCATTCCTTTTGTAATGTCTATGAGCTTATACATGGCTATTAACTTATTACCTTTTTTTTTATGCCTTTTAAGTATTTAGGAATTGTATTTTGTTTAAAAGTATGCGTGTTTACTAACAAGTTACAACTTGCGCTCCAGGTAGAGACAAACAAAATGGCAATGAGAGCACTATCATCTGTGCTAGAAAAGCTATCTATTTTGTTTATAGTGGTGCTTGGTAAATGGATTTGCTGATTGCTGTACTTCTAAATCAAAGTACTGCAATTGCATATATATAAAGCTGTGTAAGTAAAAGACTTGCTGTAAACAAAATTATTTTATTACATATTGAATAAGTTGATAAAGAAGTAAACTGTCTTCACAGAAATAGAATGGGTGAATGTCTTTCATATAGACAACACATATCGTGATTTTATCCCTAAAACCCCAAGACCAGTACTGTGCTATTAACACTACTTTGAAAATACTATTCTATTCTCCACGTTTCTAGGATGTGAATGTTGAGCAGATTAAGATCTTATTACATATACCCTTCAGTGCTTTCTGAGAAAATATGCATATCTTCATGGTGAAAGAAGTCCAATTTGGGGGTTTAATGAGCTAATGAAAGAACTTTCTGTTACGGATTTTAACTGTTTATTTCCTACTCTGTTTTTGTGCTAAATATGCGATAAAAGATAGTTTCCACTTCATTAGCATTTAGGGATGTATTTCAGTAACTCTCCCTCTCTACTGAAACACAGAAAGAATCCTATAACTATGTGCATATTTTATCAGTTTTCAATATTACTGATTGCTGTTTTAATTTATTATGCTCTTAATTACCAAGAGTCAAAATTTTGAACAAATCAGACCATTCTTGTTAAGTTACTATTAAACTTTTTTAAATATCAGACAGTTTTTGATGATGAAGTTGGTTATTGATTTAGAAATTATGATGAAGAATACAGCCAGGGAAGTGGAGCTAGTTTTGAGGATTCTTATGAACAAGAACTGAGGGAATATGGCTACAGCCAGAGGGAGAGACGTGAGTATGCAAGTGATGAACGCAGTGTAAGAGGAAGAAGCTTTAGTCCTTTGAGGCGAAGAGATGCAAATAGCATCAGCCCACCTCCTCCAAAAGAAAGGCATAGAGATGACAGGAGTAACAGTCCCCCATCTAGAGCAGAAAGGTCATCAACATCATCTAGAGGAGACAAGCATGAAGATTATCAAAGAGAAAGGTTTGCAGTTTTTGTACTTTTATTATTATATTTTTGTTTGTAATTATGTTTTTAAAATTAAGCTGTTGTTAAATTTATAACTTTTTAATTAAAAATGATTATTATTATTATTAAGAGATATCTCCAGGGAGTCAGGAACTCAGACTGTAGTATTCACTTCAGCTGTCATATTTGTTCTTAATTCATTCACACTACTTGCACACATGACATCCAATGACAGCCCATTCCAGTCACACACTACTTTGAGAGAAAAATCTAGCCCTCATCCCCCTTCTTGATGAGAACTAGATACTTCACAGTATGACCCTTTCAGAAGTTTGTAAGTCTCAATCATATCACTCTTCTTTCTCCTGTTCTTCTTTCTCCTGTTTGCTGGTGTCTGCAGCCTATAAATTCTGACTCTGTCTTCATAATGAGTATTCCATAATTCCGATTATCATTTTTGACACTCTCCTTTGAATTCTTTCCACTGTATCAGAATCATCACGGATACCAAGAAACCAGATCTGCATGCAATAGTCTAAGTGAGTTCTTATCAAGGCCTTGTAAAGAGGCAAAATTACTTCCTTGTCTTTACATATCAAGGTTCGTTTCAGCATTGCAATTATTCTCCAAGTTGTATTTATAATTTTTGCTATATAACCCTTGAACTTCAACTTCCTGTGTACTAAAACTCCAAGATCCCTAGACTGATCAGTTTCTTCTAGCACAATCCCATCAATATAATACAACATTCGATATATAATCACATAAAAGTGCATTACCTTATATTTATTAACATTGAATTGATAGCCATTTTAACATGCCTGCAATTCCAGCATGTTCAAATCGTTCTTCAAGTACTGCATATCAGCAAACAGCTGTATGTTGCATGTTAAACCCTTTCCAATGTCATAAATGTACAGATTGAATAACAATGGACCAAGGACTAATCCTTGAGGCACACTGCTTGTTACCTTGAATCTTACAGATTCATTCCCCCCCCCCCCATACACAACTTTTTGATATCTGTCAGTCAGCTATCCTCTTATCCATGCCAATAGTTCCTAATCCAATACCATATTCTTCAATTTATGCAACAGTATATGATGATGATGATGACGATGTATCCATTCTCATTGTTTAATTCAATGGTAACATTATTATAGAATGTGAGCAAGCTGCTCAAACGTGACCTTCTGTTAGTAAACCTATGCTGTTCATTGCAAAGTATAGATTCTCTGTCAAACCATTTCTGTATCCAATCTCTTACCTATTTTTTCAAAACCTATCAATTTTTTCAATATTGATAGGTTAGTAGTTAGACACATCAGTCTTGACACCATCCTTGTGTAACGGTGATATCATGCTTTCTTTCTTCTCCTGTGGAGTCTTCCCTGTTCTGAGATTCAAATTATATAGCCTGGCAAAGGAATAGCCAGTATATCTAAACACTGTTTTAGCACCTATGCTGATATCCCACAGTCCCTATTGCCAAATTCTTATTCTGTTTGTGCAACAGTTCTAGTAGTACTTCTTTATACAGCTGAGTTTCTTCATCCAGTAAAGAGGGTAGCAATGAGCACAATGTTGCCTACATTGAGCATTTCAAGATGGTTGATAGCTTTTAGCAAAATTATCGCTCATTAGTTGAACAATCTCTTCTGCATCTATCACTCTCAGACCATCAGTAGAGGTTTCTTTCATGTTCATTCTTTCTTTTACCTGCAGCATAAATGGTAGAATTCTTTGGATTGTCATTAGCTTGCAGAGCCAGTTTCTTTTCATACTTATATTTAACTTCTGTATAATAATTGTGACTCTTCTGGCCTGCTGCTTATAATTATCATAACTGACATCATCCTTATGCTTGCCCTATTCCTTCCACATCTTTTTCTTGTGAATCTCTTGCTTAATTAGATTACATATCCATTTCACTCCTACTCTATTCATTCTTTGAACTCTAGGGACAGATTCTAATATTGCATCATTTAAATATTTTTTAAACACTTCTCACTTACTATCATTATCCTTCCCATCCAACAACCAATACTATGGCACAAAACCCATCATACTACTCAGGTGGTCATTATTTCCTGCTTTGTAGTTCAGCATGTAACTTTTTTTGAATGGAACATTCATAAACTTAGTCACTTCCCAGGTGATTATACCGCATGATCACTATCACCACAGAGATAAAGATGTAATGAATAGTTATGTCTTTAACTGAAATCCTCTGACACTATAATCAGATATAACACTCTTTGACCACGAGTTCCTTCTGTCACATGCTGCTTGAGGAAATTGTCTTGCAACAGCTCAATAAATTCAGTTTCATTCTTCTCATGTGATTTCACAGCTTCCCAATCAGTGTTTGGATTATTAAAATCACCCATTATAATTATTCGTTTCACACCCATCTTATTTATTTTGCGATTCATTTTTTTGTCACTAGCAACAGATCCACTAAGTCTATGATACCTCCCCTCCCACTACCCACACTATCTACCAATAATTGTCCGGACACCCCTGTTTGAAGTTATGGAACATTCCAGTTTTGTTAATAAAATAAATACCAGTGTACCGATAGTATATATTGGTCATGTTGTACCATCATTTTATATTGTGGTTTAAATCAATAGGTCAGCTAAATCTCAAATTGCCACCCATCCTCATTTCGTTCAGTATCCAGGTAGATACCTAACACCCACGAGAAGGTGAGGACAGAACATTAGGTCAGAAGCCCTGGTCGGTTCTCCTCATTCCTTTAATGGCTATGTGGAGATCTCCTCTCAGTTATATAGCTTTGACCTTTAAGCACCATTGTACTGATAGTAGGAAGCAGTATATCATTGTTGCAGTTGAATACGGGTGGTATGGCAACACGACGTGAACTCAGTGACTTGGAGAGAGAGAGAGAGGAATGTCATTGTGGGCTGTTACGTTGGTGGCATGTCCATACGTGTCATTGCCGATCAATTGAAGCATCCAAAATCAACGGCTGGCAGTGTGATCAACAAATGGAGACATCCTAGCATCACTAGTGCAGGAAAACATCCAGGGCAGCTGCCAAAAATGACTGATAGGGACAGGAGGGTGTTAAAACAGGAGGCACGCAAAAACCGGCTATAGTTGGCACAAACTATCCATGATGAGTTTCAGAGCGTAACAAGCCAAACATAACAACAATGAACAAGGCGGCTCGTCTGGCCTCGTGCAAAGAGCATATGAACTGGACAATTGACCAGTGGAAAACAGTACTCTGGGGCAATTCATCAAGGTTCACCTGATTCCAGTCTGATGGCAGAGTGTGGGTGTGGAGGCAGCCTGTTGAATGCTTGTTACCAAAGTGTGTTGTACCTATTGGAAAGTTTGGTGGCAGAGGAGTATTGGTGTGGGGCACATTCAACTGGTTTAGAGTGGGACCAATATTCTTTGTCCGTGGTTCTATGAAGGCAGCTCAGTACCTTGATATTATGGATAATCAGGTTCTGCCTGCACTGTGGAGATTTATGGAATGTACCCATGTTACTATCAAGACGACAGTGCTCCATGCTGGAAAGCTGCAGCTGTTATGGAGCAGTATGAAGAGATGGCTGTTAAATGACTGCTCTGGCCTGTGCAGAGTCCCGACCTCAACCCCATTGCTTGTGGGAAGAATTGGAGCAACCATTGAGGTCCCGAACAGCATGTCCTTGATCTGTCACTGAACTCAGTGTTGCTTTGATGGAGGAATGGAGACAAATTCCACCAATATGTCTGCCACATATTGGTGGAAAGCCTCCCTCAAAGGGTACAGTTGGTGATCAAAATCAATGGTGAACATACCTGATATTAGGGTTCGCCTGTTGGTATTAACTATAAATTGCTTAAGTGTCTGGACAGTTATTGATAGATAGTGTATTTATTCTTGATAGACTCCACCTCACACCAGATGGCTTCATAAAAAAGAAACTGTTACTAGTATTGCAGTCATTAGTCTCAATTCTAACTGGATTCAAATAATCTGGTATCATTAGCAGCATGCCTCCCCCCCCCCCCCACTACCACCACCTCCTCTGACATCCTGTCTATCTTTCTTAAAAATACTGTACCCTTTGCACTTCATCATCATCATCATCATCACACTAATTACAGGGTCTGTTCCGGTCTCATTATCCATCCAATATCCTTTTTTGAGGGTCTACTCTGCTTTCTCTTTCTAATTGGCTTATATTTTAGTATTTGTTTAGGATATCGGGTGTTGGCCATTCGGTTTACATGTTCAATCCATTTTTGTTTATAATTGTTTAGTTTTCCTTCTGTTGATTTTGTTTTTAGTTCTTTTAAAATGTCTTCATTCCGTTTTTGATCTAATAATGTGTACTTTGCAGTTCTTCTCATAAATCTCATTTCATTTGCTTTTTATTGTTTGCTTATTGCCTAAATTTCACTTCCATATAATAATGTGGGCAATGCTAAAGTATTGTATATTTTCACCCGTGTATCTTTTTGTACTATATTTGGGTTGAGTGTTCTATTTATCAGGACTATAATCTGTAAAAATTTCATCATCATCATCAAATTCCTGACATGTACCCTCAAGGAGTGTACAGGATATGATAGTACTACATGAAAAATTTACATCGTTACTAACTTCCTATCTACAATTTTCATCCAAATCAGTCTATTACTTGTCAAGACTCCAACATTATCAGATCTTATATTTCTGTCGTCTAAGGCACTTTGTACCGTATCAATCTACCTATATCTTAGTCTTCCTCTGGGTCATTTTCCTGCCAACCTGACAGAGAACACTTGCTTTGCTAATCTTTCCTCGCCCATTCTATTTAAGTGACCATAGCACCTGAGATTAGCTCTGCTAATGGATTCCTGGATGCTGACAATGTCTAGTTCTTTCCTAATATCCTCATTTTTAATATGATATTGCCATTGATGCCATCTGTTCACGCCTCTAATCTTTCACAAGACTCTCATATCTGCGGTCTCTAGTCTTTGGTCAGGTTATTTATTCTGACCCAGCTCTCAGATCCATAAGTTAAAACTCGTTTGAACACTGTCTTGTATACAGCTAATTTGTGTTCTGACTAATTTCTCTCTTATTCCATATGAATTTATTCAGTTGACTTCCTACCATACCAGCTTTGTTGATTCTGTTGTCTATTTCCATATTTAATTTACCATCTTCACTAAAAATCGTGCCTAAGTAGCTGAAATGTTTTACTTGTTGTACAGGTTCTCCATTCACAACACAGTTGATATTTTCAATGATTCTACCTATTTTCATTGTTTTTGTCTTTTTATTGCTGACCTTCATACCATATCTATTACAACAGTTATTCAATTTAGTCAGGGAATCTTGCAAACTTGTAGCAGATTTATTTAGAGGTATAACATCGTCCGCATAACGCAAAGAGCATATATTAACATTTCCAATTCTGATATCATGTTTAATACCACTTTCCTTCATAATGTGATCCATATAGATAATGAATAACAGAGGGTATAATGTACATCCTTGGATGTCTCACACCAGATTTAACATTAAACTATCTTCCTGTACTTCGTTCAGTTCTAACTGCTGACTTGCAACTCAAATAAAGACTAAGTATTGCTTGATATAATGCCCCATTGACACCATATAACTTTAGCATATTGAATAGCTTCTCTCTTGGCACCTTGTCACCTGCCTTTTCCAGATCGACAAAACTTAAATACAGATCTTTGTTATATTCCCATGCTTTCTCAACTATTTGTCGTAAAGTGAAGATCTGATCCTGACAGCCTATATTTGGCCTGAATCCATATTTGTTCTTCACCAAGCTTTTCTTTCACAATTCTTCTCAACCGTTTCTCAAGTATACTTGCATAAATCTTGTCAGAAACTTTCAGTAGGAAAATACCTCTGTAATTCTGACATTCAGTTTTATTTCCCTTTTTATATATGGGTACTATGAGAGCTCTACTCCAATCATCGGGAATTCGTCTCTCTGTCCACGCCTTCTGAACTATGCAGTGCAGCCACTGTAAGACTTTAATACCACCACACTTCAGCATTTCTGGTCGAATATCATCTACTCCTGCTGCCTTTCCACCTTTCAAGCCTTTGATGGCTTTTTCTACTTCATGTATAGATATGTTTAGTGTTTTTTTACCACTCTGCTATCACTGCTTGTTTCATTTAGCAATTTTTTGAAGTAATTACTCCATACTTCAAGGATATCTTTTTCTCCTGTTTTCTGTCACCTTTATCATTTCTAACTCCTTTTACAGCACTCTTTCCTCCATTTCTAAGCTTCTTCAACAACCTCCAGAATATCTTACCACCTTCTTGATATTTATTTTCTGTGTTCTTGCCAAAGTCCTCCCATAATTTTTGTTTAGCTAGTTTTACACAGTGTTTAGCTTTCTTACATTTGTCTATATTCTCTAAGAGCACAAGCTGACTTATTTGCCAGGAACGTTTGATATGCTTTCTTCTTTTCCTTCACTGCCTCTTTAACTTCCTGTGTCCATCAGGGAGTTCTGATTTTTTTTCCCTTGCAGACAACCTCACCGCATGCCTTCTGCCAGAATCAATCAATGTTTTCTTCAGAGTTTGCCATTGAATCTCCAAGGTTTGATTCCTGTTCTCAAACTCTTTCATTTTTTTTCTTCAATAATCTTTCTGTATTTTAGTCTACAGTTCACATCTGAGAGCTGCTCAACTTTTATTCGCTTTAAAACTTTCTTACTTGTTATTCTTTTCAATATAAAATTCAATTTTATCCTGCTCAAGACTTATTTATTTATTTATGCTTTTGGCTACATGAAAACTTGTAAGTGAAAAGTACAATCACAATTTCTAGAAACAAATGATGAAAATCTTAACATATAAAAGTTCATTAAATAAAAGGCACAACCTGCTTTCTAAGTCTTTCCTCTTTTTTATAAAAAATATTAAGCAAAAGTAACTTGTCATAATTAAGCCAGGCACAATTATCGTCCTGCTGCACCAAGTATGACAAGGCTGCATGTTGTCACAATACTTCACAACATAAAAGTAGCTGTATCCGAGATTTAAGTAGAGAGTAGTTGTGTCTTGTGTGAGGAAACTTGATCCATCAGAGGAGGCCCATTTCACACTGTATCATCATCTTCTAACATGAGGAGGAGTTCTGCTGATACTATGACGAGGACTATGAGACTAACTACGAGAATGACGTCTTCGTGGTGAGACGGGACCGTGATCTTCTGTTTCTTCCATAACCACCGCCACCATCATACCAACTACAGGTCAAGGTCCAAGCTGGAAAGTCAATTCAAGGCCTCATCCATCACCTTGTGGATGTCCTGTAGGCCACCACCGTGAAATTGGCGCCTTGGGCAGTCATACACAATATGAGTAATCGTCTGAGCCACGGGAGAACAATCACAGTAAGGGTGATCTGACAGCCCCCATTTATGTAGAAGATAGCCACATCTGCCCTGACTAGTTCTGATCCTGTTTATGGATGACCAAATCTTCCTCGTCGTCATCCGGTAGCATCCTCTAGCAAGAGGGTTGCAGCAGATGAGCAGCTCTTCTCCATTTCTCTCTGTCTGTCGCTTCCATCATTCTTAAACCAGTCCATTCCACGATCTCATTAGACCACTCTCTAGTTGGTCTTCCATGTCTTCTCTTCCCCTCAAATCTTCCTAGGAAGATCAAAACCAGGCTGCATAGCACATGGATCTTCTACCAGGAAGCGTTTGTTGGGAGATTGTTGGACCAGTATTCTCTCCATATGTCAGATTTTGATGGCAGCGCAGCTGAAGAGAGTTCGTCCATGGACCAGAGAGGCTTTCTAGATTTGAGGCGAAGACCAGGTGGGTTTATGAGAGTCTGGTGTAGGGGTAGGAGTGGGTTGCTCATTGCTTTATTAAAATCCTTAACCGAGGCTTGTCTTCACCGTATGTGTGGTGGAGCAATGTTCAATGTCATAGAACAGGCAGCCAGGAGAGAGGGGTGCTTCTCACTGTCCTACTAATTGTGCACATAGTAGAGTTCAGCTGGGTGTCTATAATGTTAGTGTGTGTACTTCTTTCCCAGGCAGGGGCACAATATTCTGCTGCAGAGAATGTGAGGACTAGTGTGGACGACCTTAGGACTTCTGCACCACAACCCCAGGTTGTTCCAGCAAACCTTGTAAATGATGTTATTTCTGGTTTTAATTTTATTGGAGAGGTTGATGATGTGCCTTTTATAGGTTAGGCTTCTGTCTAGGCTCACTCCAAAGTATTTTGGGTGAGGCTCATGTTCTACCATTTTTCCACAGAAGGAAAGTTGAGTTGTCTATTCGCCTCTGTATTGTACAGGTGAAATACTGAGGACACTGTATTCGTTGGATTTGGCTTCAAGTACCACTGCTTGAAATACCCGTCCAGGTTGTTCAGGTCTGTATTCCAGGTTGATTCTAGGTTGGTAAAGGAGGTGGATTGATGTAAGATCACTAGGTAATCGGCATACATATACTTGCTTGATCTGTTATGAGGTAGATCATACACATAGATGTTAAAAAGTATAGGGGATAACACAGATCCCTGAGGAAGACCGTTGTGAAGGAATCTGGGCCTGCTCTTTTTTCCACCAATATGGATCCAGATCTTTCTGTTGGAGAGAATAGATTCAAAAAGAGTTTTTTTACACTTTATAATATTTCCTAGTTTTAGGAGGTGGCCCCTGATCCAGACAGTGTCATAAGCAGATGTTAGGTCAATGAAAGTGGTTCAAGACTAAATAGTGATCACTTCCAATTTCAAATCCTCTGCACACTCTGGTGTCCTGCACCAGGGAGAAAACATCACTATCAACAATCACATAATCAATGAGACTTTTCTTATTCCTTGCCTCTTCTCTCCATGTAAATTTGTGAACATTTTTATGGTGGAACATGGTGTTAGTTATAACTAGTCCATGTCGTGAGCAGAAATCCAACAGGTATTTGCCATTATTATTAGCTTTGCTCTTTTCTCCAAATTTTACCAATATATTTTTGTATGGCTGACAATCGTTTCCTACTCTGCTATTTAGATCCCCAACAAGGACCAACTTTTCCTTTTTCATTGTGTCAGTTGCTTTCTCTAAAGCATCAAAAAATTCCTCCACTTCTATCTTAGTAGAAACTTCTGTGGGACCATAGGCACAAATAAGTCTCATTATCTAATTCCCCATTCTGATATTTGCCCACATCACTCTACTTGAGACTGCCTGCCATTCAAGAAGATTCACCGCATATTTTGTGTTGAATACTATGGCTACTTCTTCTTTTCCTTGATTGTGATTGCCTGAATATAACATTTTGTATTTATTGCTCAGAAAGATTCATCAGTTTTTGTCTTTTTTGTTTCAGTAACCCCTGTTATGTCGATCTGGTACTTATCTAATTCCTCCGCTAGCTCCATTTCTTTGCCATTCAGGCTTCTTATGTTGATAGTACCAATCTTTAACTCTGGTGATATTGAGTTGGGGTGTGCTTTCAGATTTGTTCTAGTAGCTGACTTTTCGCTGTTCGCCCTGGTTCCCTGGCGAAAACAACGGGGGCCTTGTTTAACCGGGCGACACCCCAGCCGGCATGAAATTTTGTCATGTTGTACCATCATTTTGTATATTGGTTTAAGCCAATAAGAATACAATTTGGTCAGCTAAATCCCAAATTGCCAGCCCATCCTCGTTCGTTCAGTACCCAGGTAGATACCCAACAGGGTGCACCACGAGAAGGTGAGGATTGGTGATTAGGTCAGAAGCCCTGGTCGGTTCTCCGCATTCCTTTAAAGGCTATGTGGAGGTCTCCTCTCTGTTATACAGCTTTGACCCTTAAGCACTCCCTGAAAAAATTTTGAAGTTTTTAATTTTATGTCTTTTTCTCCTTTATATGATATTTCTCATCCAAGATAACTGAAGGTATTTATCTTTTCTATTATTTTATTAAGATTAGACTCATCCTATGCAAATGGAAACAAAGTATTCTGGCAGACCATCCACCACCTTCGAGGGAAGAAATCGTGCACAGCAAGGACAATTAAGGCCTCTGATGGTGCACTTTTAACAACCAAGAAGGATATCCTCCACAGATGGAGGGAATACTTTGAGAGCCTTCTTAACCCAGGTGGCCCAGCCGTTGTGGACATCCAAGAGGTGCAGATCGGTTCAATGATACAGCAGAAGACGTCCATTTAGCATTAAAATCGCTAAAATCGCACAAGGCTGCTGGCAATGATGAAATTCGGCCTGAAATGCTAAAAGCCTTAAATCGAGACGATGTTCTCTGGCTGACTCGAGTGTGTCAGGCTGCTTGGATATCTGGGCGAGCACCGAAGCAATGGCAGACAGCCATAATAATACCAGTCTTCAAGAAGGTGGACCAGAAGGATTGCAGTAACTATCGCAGCATCTCTCTGCTCAGCCTTCCTGGGAAAGTGTATGCTAGGTGCTTGGAAAAACGGTGCAAGAGCATAGTTGAGTCAAAGTTCCAGGAAGAACAATGTGGCTTTCATCCTGGTAGAAGCACAACTGACCAAATCTTCACTTTAAAACAAGTCTTTGAGAAATCTTGAGAATATCCCAAGAATGTCTACACGTGTTTTGTGGACTCGGAGAAGGCATATGACCAGGTTCCTCGGGATAAGCTTTGGCAAGTAGTACAGGAGTATGGAGTGGATGGCCAATTATTAGCTGCCATCAAGTTCCTGTATGAATGCCCAGAGTTTTGTGTCAGGGTAAAAAGCACAAAGTCTGAACCTTTCACAGTCTCCATTGGCCTCTGCCAAGGGTGTGTTCTGTCACCCCTCCTTTTCATAATATTTATGGAATGGATTGATAGGCACAGCCGAGGCAGTGTGTGTCAGAATTGGAAAATGTAGCATTGGATGTCTGCTTTTTGCAGATGACCTAGTTCTGCTTAGCTCTTCCACAGATGACCTCCAGCGGACCCTGGATAGGTTTTTGTAGCTGTTTGTGCAGATGCCGGAATGAAGATCAGTGTGGCCAAAACTGAAACATTTGTGGTCTCAAGACAACCATCCCAGTGCACTCTACATGTAAGTGGAGTCCCAATGAGGCAGGTGGAGAAGTTTAAATGGCTTGGGTCCATATTCACGAATGATGGAAAATGGGACGTAGAGCTAGATACTCGAATTGGCTTAGCAAGCTCAATATTGTGGGAGCTTAGCCGTTCGGTAGTATTGAAGCGGGAGTTAAGCCAGAAGGCAAAGCCGGCTGTCTTCAATACAGTCTATGTCCCCATCCTCACCTATGGTCATGAGAGTTGGGTAATGACCAAAAGAATGCGGACACGAATCCAAGCAGCTGAAATGAGGTTCGTTCGAGGGGTTGCAGGGCTGACAAGACTCGACAGAGTCAGGAGTTCTGCAATTCGGGAAACCCTCAATACTCATCCATTGCTTCTCCGTGTTGCGAGATCACAGTTATGTTGGTACGGGCACCTGGTCAGAATGGCACAAGAGAGGCTCCCTCAGCAAGGCCCTCTTTGCCAAGCCAGAGGGTGGATGGCCACGTGGAAGGCCATCCACCCTCTGGATGGACTCGCTGGATAGATTATATCCAAAACCTTGGGTAGACACGTTTGGGAATCTCACAAGAACACCTGAGCTTGGTGGCAGAGGATCGTGACCATTGGCAGTTCCTCTTGCAGCTGTTGCCCCACAACCCAATTAGGAAAGGTGGGCCTTGAAAATGTATGTATGTATGTATGTTTGCTTCTAACTGGAGTTTGTCCACAAAAAGCCATTGTTTTAATTTTATCTATGGAAATTTTTATTCCAAACTATTCTACTGTAATGTTTAAATTATATATTGCCGTTTGTAAATTGTCTTCCTTATCTGATATTATTACCTGATCATCTGCAAATAATAGCATATTTATTTTGTTATTTTGGGAAATTTCTATACCTTGATTGTTTAAGGTGTTCCACTGTATTAATATTTCATTAATGTAAATATTGAAAAGGGTTGGAGACAGAGGGCATCCCTGTCTTACTCCTTGGTTTATAGATTGTTTTTCAGACAACTTTTCATTTATTTTTATTTTTATTTCATTATCTTTTATATATTCAATATTGCACGTAGTAAAATATTAGGTATATTTATTCTTTGTAATATATCAAACAGTATATATCTTTTTACTTTGTCAAATGCTTTTCGTACTCTATAAACAAAAGATGAGTTTCAAAATTAAATCCTCTTCTTTTTTCTTTAAGTAGTTTTAAACAGAAAGCAGCATCCATTGTAGAGCATCCTTTTCTAAATTCATTTTGACATTCTAATAATATTTTTTAATTTTTCAGTAAATAAACTAATACCTCTGTAGTTAGCAGGTTTTGTTTTATCCCCTTTTTTAAATATAGTTATTGCTATGCTTGTATTCCATTCTATTGATATTTGTCCATTTGTATATATTTTATTTAAGAATTTTAGTAATCTTTGATGAAATTTTTTTCCCACCAAATTTATACAGTTTGGAGTTTATCCTATCTTCTCCTGCTGAGTTGCCATTTTTTTTATTTTATTTAGGTTGTCTTTTAATTCTTTCATTGTTATCATATCATTTAAGATATTTTGTAAGTTTCTGTAATTATTTTTGATGCCAGTATTATCCATCCAAAGATCTGTAAAGTAATCCAAGAATTCTTTTACATCTATTTCACAATTTATATTTGCAGTTTCTTTTATATCTGCTTTCATGTGTTTTAGTATTTTGTATGCACTGGGTCTTATTTTGTACATGTCATTTTCTAGATACAAATTTTTCCCAGCTTTCTCTGTGTCTCTCTCTTGTTTCTCTTTTGGCTATTGCTCGTCTTTTTTTATATTCAATTTCATCTTTTTGTTTTTTTGCTACTTAACCATCTTTTAAAAGCCAGTTTTTTATTTTCAATTATTGTTTTTATCTCATTGTCCCATATATGTAATTTTTTGTGTGTTTCTAGACTTTCATATGCTGCTGATGCGATAATTTCTTTTATATTATTCGATTCTTTCTCAATGTCTTCATTTTCTTATATTTTTTCTAAGTAGTTATTAATCCTCTGTTGGTATTAAATTTCTTATACTTGAATCATTTAGTATTCTTACTTTGTAATTAGGTTTTGTTTCTCTAGTTTATTTTATTGTATTTTTTGTAGCCAGTTTGGTGGAAATCTTAGTTTTGCCTGTACTAAATAGTTATCTGTGTTGATTTCTAACCCTCTTCTAACTTTAACGTCTAGGAAGAGATTTGCTGCTTTTTCATTTACTATAAAGTAGTCTATTATTGATTTTTGTCCTCTTGCACACCACTGTTGGTTCTCGAAATTTTTGTATATTATTGTTAATTTTTTTAATTCCTATTCTGGCATTAAGATCTCCAACTGTAGTTATATGGTCTGTGTTATTTAATTTTTCACATATTCCTTATAACTCTTTGTAAAAGTAATCATTTTCTTCTTTTTTTCCTTCTTCAGAAGTGTGAATATTAATTGATTTATGGATCCAAATCATTACACCAGCTTTTGCATGTATTTGTTTGTCCTCTCCACTATATATAATATTGTAGTTAGCTGTTTCTTAAGTTTCTTTTTTGTTTCTGTAAGAACTGCAGTTTCTATATTTTCATCATTTAAAATTTTATCTAATTCTTCTTCTTTATGTGCTATGCTTCTAATATTCCATGTAGCATATTTCACCATGTTTTTCTTTTTCCAATGTTTCTTAACCTTTTCCAGTTTGTGGTCATTTCCCATGTTTTCAGTCCAGTTTGAATTTCGTTTTGACTTGAAAGTAATATATGTTTCCCTATGTCAAGTGACTAGCATCATGATAGGTATCCTAGTGGTGGGGCTGCCACCTTAAGACTACTAGGCTTGCTTTTTTTTTTTAGTAGATAGTGGAAACTACAGTTTGAGAGGAAAGAGTCACTCCCCCTAGCCCTCGTATTGCTCTAATAGCACTGGGGGGGGGGGGTAGGAAGTAAGAGAGAGTAGAGGGGAAAGAAGAGTAGTAGACCAGTCTCCAGATATGATATATCAAGTGTATATTGTACGAAGTAAGATCAGGTCTAGCCTGGGTATCTCGGATTTGCCATGCCCATACTCACCAATGTGAGCCCCTGAGCATCTCCTCTTATATCCTGTCTATCCTTCCTAAAAATACTGTACACTTGATACCAGTTAGTATGTCTGCTTCTAATAGCCTGGTCTAACTGATGCCTACAATACAAGGACCCAGTATATTAATCACAGCAGCAAACTCTACTCCTTTGTTTCTGATGCTCCTAGCATTCGTAAATGGACATAATAAGTTACCTGCATGCCCTTTTGTATACTCTTGCCCATTGTCCTCATGACTCAGTTTGACAACTTGCAGATCTCTGTTTTTATCTAGTTCTCTACTTAAGCAGACATCTTTACACATGCTTGATAGGTCTGAATCAGACAAAAACAGAATCATTCTCTCTCTCTTCATAGCCATTTCCATAATAATAACCTTTCCCATCATTAACACACTTACCTAACATTGTTGCTTGTACAGATTTTCATGATTCTTCTCATCAAATTCAGTTTCCCTTACTCTCTATGTTAGGCTCTTATCAGTTAATAATTTTTCAAAACTTCTGGTGCCAAATGCATTCAAATGTGGGTTGTCTCTTCTATACAAATCCAACCTTCCCTCAACCTTCCTCCACATATCCAAAAACTTGCATTCATTTCTTCTGCACAGCCTATGTATTGATGAATCATTTGCCATCATAGTTATTCATTTCCATCATGTCTAGGTAATAACGATTTTGCTTTCTCACTCTTCACTCTTGCTTCTTCCAACAACCTTTTCATATCATTTGTCCTTTTTTAGAACAGAGTGTTAAGTAATCTATACACAGTTACCATCAATGACATCAAGCTTACGAGGTGCTACCCAAAAGTTCAGAGAATTTGAATTGCACGTGTGAACTTGCTGTAGCACTGCTTTCTGCCGCTATAAGGGACAAGCATCAATCTTTGTAACGTATGTTAACAGCCGGCAAACTGAGAGGCTGTATTGTCAGGTTACTTATATTTTCATAACATAGTATTTTATTGACTCTGTGACTTTCTTCAACTAAAATGGCAGATTTTAATGAGCAAAGAATCTGCATCAAATTTTGGTGATAATGCTGTGATCCAAAGTGGAAGTGCAATGTCAAATGAATGCTAATCTTTTTTTTTTTTTTTTTTTTTTCACCTCAAAGTTATTATCACAAGGAATTCCTCCCCCAGGGTTAAACTGTCAACAACGGCAAGTTTTATTGTGGGATTTTGATGCTACTAAGGGAAAGCATTTGGCTCAGACTTTCGGACAAATGGAACCACAACTGGGTTCTCCACCATGACAGTGCACCTGCCTACACATTACTCATTGTTCTACAGTTCCTGGCTTCCAAGAACATCGCAGCCATCACCCCCAATTCACTTGACCCTCCCTTCCCCTGTGAGTTTTTCCTGTTCCCCAAGATTAGAATAAAATTCTGGCTGAAAGGACATCATTTTGACATGAATGAGGAGATCGAGGTAGAATTGCAGGAGGTGCTCAACACATTCACACTTGAAGACTTCCACAGATGCATAGAATCATGGAAAAACTGCTGGCCTCACTGTATACGTACTCAAGGGGACTCTTTCCGAGGAGAGATTTTTTTTTAATGGTCAGATTCTTCCTAAAAAAAACTTTTGGCTAGCATCTTGTATTATGTTAGTGCACTCATCTTTGGTAAAGCATTGACTTGTGATACTTTCCCACTCCAACTTTTATTTAATATTCATTTTGAGATACAGTAGAATTTATGTGAACCAATGACTTAGTATTTGCTTGCAAGGGCAATTTCTGGTATAATTGAGAAAAAGGAAAAGAGTGTGGGGGGAATATATATATATATATATATATATATATATATATATATATATATATATATATACACACAAAATAGAGTAAGGAAGTAAGTTAGAAAGAGGGGTTAGAGGAAAAATTTGCATAATAGACAAAGGAGTTTGTGGAGCTTTATCATTTCCTGATGTACACTTTAATGAAATATACAAGATACTACAATAGTGCTATGTAATGAAATTTAAATTATGATTTGTTAAATTTTATATTTGGGTCTCCTAAAATAGTTCTGACAGTCAATATGTTTGTGTTTTCCTCTGAATCTTTCCTGTCATTAAATATTAGTTTTACTAACCTTTCCTTGCCACTGTTATGTTAAATGACCATACAACTTTAGATTAGTGCTGCTTACGCATTTTTGAATATGTAACCATTCAAAAATGTGTAATACCAAGTTCCTTTCTAATACCTCCATTTTTATTTAATATGATTCAGCTATTGATGTGATTTATTCATTTCCTAATTGTCCTTAGAATATATAGTCTCTAATCTGTAGTAAACTATTTTATTTCTAATTGAATTTTCAGATCCGTAAGTTAAAATCAGTGCTTACTGTTCTGACTAATTTCTCTTTTATTCTGTAAAATTTTTTTCAACTGTTTCTCTGTCATATGCGATCCACTTATTCTGTTTTTTTTTTCTGTTTCCATATTTAATTTACCATTTATTTTAATAAATTATGGACTACTACTGTGTTCTTAACACAGTAGTATGTTTCGACCTCCATATTAAGGTTATACATTCATATAAGGTTATCATCTGGAGTACAGAGAGATACACACACCAAGACAAGCTATATCACAGCAATTTACACAATTATGCCAAAGTGACAATGATATTATTGGTCTACTTGCCTGTCCTATAGTGGGAGAGGGGTGAACTACATGAAACCTTATAATCTACCCTATATATATATAAAATGATAAGCTTTTTATGTAACGTTTTTGTGTCATGTTATTTGAAATGTTTTGAAACTCAGGGGCTACTCTGAGTGTCGAGTCATCAGAATTCAAGGAGAACCGGCCTACCAGTCCGGACCTCGGGGGATGGAACCCCCCTTTCAACTTTTCAAAATTCAAGTCATCAGAATTCAAGGAAAAACCGGCCTACCAGTCCGGAACTCTGGGGGGGGAGACAGAGCCCCATAGTGTGTGTATATATATATAAAACATGGTTGGAAAACAAATTCTTATTATCTTTTAATACAAGAAAAGTGGTTGCCTACTCAGTAATTAACATAAGTTTAAGGCTAAGATCCTGGAGTACTACAATTTATAATGAACTCTTAGAACAAAGGTTATAACCTTTGTTCTAAGAGTTCTATCTATATGGATAGAATATGTGCCATATTCTGTCTATATGGATAGAATATGTGCCATCCATATTCTTGAGATTTTTATACCATTGTTATTGTTAAGATTAGGATAGTTGAATAGAATTTTACATGCCTCCTTAAATTTGTGATCCTACCGTGTTTTGGTGGGATGTGAATAACGAACAGGTGCCTCTTTAGTCAGTTCTGTGTTTTGCAGTCAGTATTCAGGGTATTATCAGAAAGGATAGATTTATCATAGTTATCAAATTTTATGTGTCATTTATGTTCCTTTTTTTGGATGCAAATTGTCCATTCAGTTTCACCTATATGAGGCAACTTACAGGTGCATTATATACAAGTTTACTTAAAACTAAATAACTCGGCCTATCACACATCCGTATAAAACAAAACTTCAACGAATTAAATTATTAATTAAAATTTTTTTATAAAAATGATTTATCTTTCAGCAACAGTAATGACGAATTAAATAAGTATATTATGTGCTTAACTATACTAGGGTTTTGAATTCCACCATGGATATTTGTCTTTTAAGTTGGAAACTATGTAAAAAATACAAAATAAATAAAATAATAAAAATAATGATTAAAAAAACTCCTTAGTCAGCCCTGTACTGTTGTATTATAGGTTTATAACCTTTCATAAATGGAAGACACATTAAAAAACATCTATAATCCTTAACTTAATTCTTATGTCATCTTTATAATCTGATTCCTTTTCTCTGATACAGTATTCTTTCCTTCACCTGTAAACTTTTTCGCTAGCTCCCTTAAATGTTTCTTTGTATTCTCAAAGAACAGATGCTTATTTACTTCACAAACACTTCCTGTATGTTTTTTTTTTTTTTTTCAATTGCCTCTAAATTCTTCAGACCACTATGACCTGATTTGTTTTATCTTTGCGGACAACTTTGTCATGTGCTTCTCTTCTAAATCATTCACTCACTGTTTTCTTCAGGTGTCTAAGATTGGTTCTTATTTTTTAAACTCCTTCACTTTTTTTCTAAACAGCATTTGTATGTATTTGAGTCTACAGTTCACCTCTCAAAGCCTTCTTTCTTAATTATTTTGTTTCTTTAATACTTCATACAAATTTTCTTCTTTTTTTTTTATCATTGTTTCAATTTTTATCCTGATCTAAACAGAAAGCTTATCACTTTGTTTTTCATTCTTGTATACTGAAGATATTGAAAATAACATAATTAGTGAGGTTTTATTATATCTTGTGTTGTATATCTCTATCTGCATTGTGAAATTCTGCACATCCTTATGGTAAAAGATGATTTTGGTCTGTCCTGAACAGATATCTTATATTTCATTTATTAGTGGATTTGCTCCTTACTCTAAATTTTTTCAGAACATTTCTGTTTCTGAGATTCATTTTCTACTCTGCTGTTTAGATTTCCAACAAAACCAGCTTTTCCTTTTTTTTTTTTTTTTTTTTTTTTTTTTTTGTCATGTGCCCTTTCTCTTTCACCTTCTACAAAATGTGGTATTCTTTTTCTCTCAGGATGCTTCTTACTACACAATTGCTGACAGTTTATAAATCCTTAATCAGCCCAACCTTGGAATACTGCTCACACATTTGGATGATGCTCCTTAAAATTGCTATCCAGAAAAGCAGTCCATTTAATTGAACCATTTCTCTCACAAATTTACTCTGTTTATCTCTTCTATTGGTATTTTCCATGGACATTGTTCTAGTGAACTGTCCACCATCATTCCTCTGTTTTCTTCCAAAACTGAAAGAACATAAGCAGCTGTTAGTCAACATCCATAATATGTCTAGCTTGAAGCTTTACCATCTTATCTGCTTCCTCATTTACTCCATCTACCGCTATTCTTTGGAACAGCCGTGTTCATTTTGTCTTTCTCAAAGAAAAAATGATGGAGGCTTCAGCTGTTCTAGGAGTGTGCTAGGGCATTCTTTGTTTCTTCTAACTTTTATCCACACATGGCAGTGATATGTTATAAGTCTTACAACCTCCATGCATAATTCTGATATATATATATATATATAATTTGTAAGACATAGCACTTATTATTTATTGCTTGTTCTTTCATGTGCCTATATTAAAATTCAAAGGTTTAATGATACCTTGTGCAATTTTTTCACTTTTACTAATGCAGTATTATTGTTTTTTATTACTTAAAAACGTAAATATTTACTTTCATATTATTTTATGAAAGTTACAAATAACTTTTATTATCATTATTTGAACTTTCAACAGGATTTTTTAAAATTAAATCTTATTGGGGTGGTGGGATGAATTCACTATCCTTCTAAAACTATTGTTGACTTTAATATAGCTGTATTTAAAATAAACAATAGTTTTAGGAGGATACTGAATAATGTTTAATGAGAAAACACATGGAGAAATGCACTTCAGCCATCAGTATCGCTCTTCGAAACATGTCAGCAATGTAAAATGTAATGTGGATCATGCATCAGCCATCAACTCACACATTGATCAGCTTTTTGGAAACTTTTACCTATGATTTATGAGACTGCTGCTGATGGTTTGTGACTTTCACTATTGTGAGCACAGCTAACCACACACACATTGAGTATGAGACTGGAAACTTGTGAACAAAATGTTTTTCATGCACACAGTCTGTAAATGTCCTGAAAGTTAAGAAAATCAAACATGAAATGTAAAAAGTAGATGCTCATTGTGACAAATCTCTAAACAAAGAAATCGAGAGAAATAATAGGAAATCGTGCTTTGTCAATAGAACACCTGAAAAATTGCATGAAAGCAACATGGAAAAATATAAATATAAACAATACTTAGGAACATATAAATTAGAAGAGTGTGAAATTATAAAAATGATGATGCAGAATTAATGTTCAAATTTTGAAATGTTTACATTAGCTTAAATTAATGTCACTTACCTGAAAGCTTCATAATGAACTAAATATGTGCAGTCCCATTATATCACTAAATTTCAAAAATATAGGAAATCCCCGATTTCCTTATGTGTTACGTTCTACAGACTTTACATAACTCAAATTTTATGTAAGTCAGATTTAACCTCCCCTTACTTGTTTATATATTTGCTTGTGTATTTGCAGTATTGCATTGATATGTTTTAAAGGTTATTTTTGTTGGTTTCATTCACAGAATGCACACAAATTATGTTTAAGCTTGTAACTGTTAGTGCATATTATTATAATAAAGTATGAATAATATATGAGAACATTGGAAAAAAATGTTTAATGTGGCCATTCACCCTTACATGTGAAATTTTTAGGAGGTGATACAGTGGTTTCTTTTTCATTAACAGTCAATAACAGACTAAAGGCATTGTCTATTTCTCTTTGGACCTAAGACCATGAGGCATTTTCATCCATCTTCCAACTGCTTTGACCACCTTCATATTGGCATTAAAAATGTCTTGGCCATTGTTATCCAAAAATTTTCATCACAAACACATTGTTACAAGTGTCATATAAGAGTGTTTGTTGTATGTGCATATATCAAGGGGAATTATTGTAGACATTTTTAACACCTGCTGTGACACTTCAGAAATTTCTGAGCATGCAGCAGGACATGTTATGTACCTGCTTTAAAATGTTTTGAAAGATAATTATCAGATAAATACTACAAGTTTTTTTTCTCTCCATCTCTCTTTTTTTTTTTTTTTTTTTTTTTTTTTTTTTTTGTGAGGTGCCTCACTTTTTCCAATCATGAATGTATTTTATCTCAGCATACATAAACACTAAAAATTATAATATTGATTTCTTTGTGCCTTCCATAATGTGGAATACATTTGTGTTCACAATATGTTGCACACGTATACACCATATAGACTATCTGCCTTGTGGATGACCACTGATAGGTTCCATGAGAATCATGTTTGTGCAGAAAGTAAAATTTTTATAACTCAAATTGTTTTCATAGTCCTTTCAGAATAATTTACATAAGTCAGGAACCACCTGTAATCTGAAAATTAGTCCTTGCTTATCACATTACAATGAAAGTATCTGATTATCTGGGAACTTACATGATAATTGATGAAGTCAGTATTGGTCAGCCTGCAAGGATAGGCAAAAAGTAATTACATAGCTGGTATGAACAAGTCGTCTTCCTAATTGGACAGACACAATGATTGATATCTGGCATAAGTTGATATTCTTCTTTTAGATCTACAAACTAAAGAAATATGGCAGTATACAGTATTTCTTTCATTTGAAATTTAAAGTTATAGAGTTTGTGTGAGCAACAGCTCATTTGGTTTTTATTATTATTATTATTATTATCATCTGAGACCTCCAAGGAATCAAAGCCTCATCGAGGGAGGCTGTGAATCACCCAAACCAGCTGTCATACCTCCATTAAATTCATTCACACTAGATACACTAACTGCTCTCTGGGAAAGAGACCATTAAGGCATCATGGCATGATGTCTTAATGGTCTCTTTCAGCACTACCTAAGTCTTAACAATACTAATTGATACCTCAGAACTGTCTTCCATCAGGCATTGTATACGTTTGTAATGTTTTGTAATTTGTATTTTATAGCTTATTATATTGTTTATTATGTTACTTTTTAACTCATTGTATTTCCCCTCTTACTTTGTTATTTTCATGATTGCTTGAGCTTGTACAAAATGCCTATATGCTCTAATCTGTAACTCACATATAATTCTATTATTTGACCTTAGTCATTTCGTAATCTACTTAGCTTACTCTACCCCCCCCCCCCCTCTTCATGCCGTAAAGTATACTCTCACACGTGCTAGTACCGTAGACTTAGGAAAAGCTGCTTGCTGGGACCAAATCCTTAATCTATGTTGCTATAATTCAAATGTATTAATCCTTATAAATTTATTTTTGTTAACGACTGCACCATTAAGGATCGTGTGAAAGAATTTTCTATCTTTCCTTTACATACAAGAGAATAATTTAGCTAAACACGTATAATATCCCTTAAATCAATTTTATCTCAAGCAACTCCGAATTACTCAGTCTTGGCTGTTACTTTACTTAGGTCACACAGGTTCGATTAGTTTTTGTGAGACAGTGCATTGCCTAACAAAGATCAGGCAAGTTATTAACAAAACCAAACATGTTTATTCTTCTTTTGCAGCTTTTCCCACTTAAGTAGGGTCGCTGTTTTTGGAGGAGAATTAGTTAGAATAAACATGTTTATTCTAACTAAGACAATTAATATACAAAGGAAATAGAACATATCACGTGCCTGATTCTCCACACATTCATTAAAACAATTCACTTAAAGCATTAGACAAAGAAATTATTTACACACAACTTATTAGACACATGGATGGCTTTTAGCACACATAACCTTACTCTTGTTACTATTAATATAAGGCAAAATTATACTAATATAAGCCTTATATTAATATAAGGCAAAATTCTATACACATTCTAAGCATTATGTAGCACAAGCACTATTCAAGTCTACAGTATTCTTTTAAGCACATCCAAACCCACGTTCGTCTTTCTGACCTCTTCAACACATTATGCTGTTACGTCGTTGCTTTCTCTGTATTTTACTTTATTCTATCTCTAATCAGCCTGCTATCTAATCTACTGTTGTGCCTCTTAAATATTAATTCAGTACTATTTCCTTTTCGGATACTGGCAAAATTTATTTTTATGCTGCGCCAGCCAATATCCTATAACAGAAGAGACTCTTGTTCAGGGAAACAATTCTAAATTCAAAAGGGATACACACAATAATTAATCTTATGCTAGCGCCGAGCAGATTCAGTTAACCATTGTGACCTGAATCTCACTTAAACTACAATATCTAAATTCCTTCCTGCCAAAACGTTCTATTTTATAAGTGGTGGTTCGAATTCGTAATCAGGCATAAACTCAGGTATAAGGTACAAAACATATTTATTGGAAAAGCACAAAACATTTACATTTAAGAAAATTCAAATATTCAATAGAACAAAACTCACATTAAGTCAAGGTTTATACTAAATCACATCAATGAAGTTGAATAAGTATAATAAAATTAGTTTAATCCTTTATCCAAGTGTGAGCAAACAAAGTTTGCGCCTGAAGTATCTTCAGGACTAGGGTAAAGTGATACAACACCAGGGCAACTCGTTGCAAAGGTGGAGAAAGCTACCAACACTCCTAACTCAGTATCTCCTATAATGCAAAACACATCTCCTTGCGGATATGTCTAATGTTATGCATTAAAGGAAGGGCCACTACCCAGACTAGTTTCGACCTTTATTGAGGTCTCTTCAGTGGGAGCCAGGCCCTAGTGGAAATACCAGGCAGAAGCATTAGCAGGTCATCTCTACCTATAGGAGTTGCCAAATGGTGTGCCACCCTTTTTTAATAAATTACTCTGGATTTAGAGAAAGATGTTGAAAGTTTATTTTTTCACTTCGTTAGAGTATAATAAAATTAGTTTAATCCTTTATCCAAGTGTGAGCAAACAAAGTTTGCGCCTGAAGTATCTTCAGGACTAGGGTAAAGTGATACAACACCAGGGCAACTCGTTGCAAAGGTGGAGAAAGCTACCAACACTCCTAACTCAGTATCTCCTATAATGCAAAACACATCTCCTTGCGGATATGTCTAATGTTATGCATTAAAGCAACTCCTATAGGTAGAGATGACCTGCTAATGCTTCTGCCTGGTATTTCCACTAGGGCCTGGCTCCCACTGAAGAGACCTCAATAAAGGTCGAAACTAGTCTGGGTAGTGGCCCTTCCTTTAATGCATAACATTAGACATATCCGCAAGGAGATGTGTTTTGCATTATAGGAGATACTGAGTTAGGAGTGTTGGTAGCTTTCTCCACCTTTGCAACGAGTTGCCCTGGTGTTGTATCACTTTACCCTAGTCCTGAAGATACTTCAGGTGCAAACTTTGTTTGCTCACACTTGGATAAAGGATTAAACTAATTTTATTATACTCTAACCAAGTGAAAAAATAAACTTTCAAGAAGTTGAATAAGCTAAATCCTTTAATCACGAAAAGGTAAGATTAAGTGTAAGCATAACACTACTAGGTTATAATTTTTTTCACAAGTTTTTCATTGAATACACATTAAACACTTTCATTAATACTCTATCAATAACTATCTTAATTCTAAATCTCATTAGTCAAGCCTAGTCATTCTCAATCAAAATGCTGTCTATCAACAATTCTTCTTTGTTCCACGGGGTTTAACTAATTCAATCAAATTCTCACTTAAAAGTTCTCTAGAAAATGTCCTTAGCTTATGGTATACACAAAATTCACTTTCTTCAAAGCGATCTTAACATAGAATGAAATTCTTTACATTACCGGATCCTTTCTGATTGTCATGACGCTATCACATGTAGATCTGGGTTATGTTCCTGTATAGTTGTCAGCAGTCTCTGCACCTGGCGATTCACTACGCTATCCTTGAATTACATCCGGACTTTGGTGTGTTTTCTACCGCTTCTCAGGAAACTTCCTCCGTTCTCTTCAATGGGACCTTTTTCGAAGGTTCGATTCTGCATAGGCCGTCATATCATGATCAGCTTCGCTTGGAAATCCTCAAGCATTCTCAGGAATAGGCCTCATCGTCCGACATCGTTGTAATCGACCTACCGCTCTCTCACGAATCACCCACAAACCTCCCCAAGTTGGAATTCAGGAACTGAAGAATGAAAAAGCCCTGTAATATGGCGCGCATCATCCTTTATTCACCTTTTCATGCGCCCTCTAAGGTAGTCATTCTGACGTCACTTTCCGCGTAGGTACATCCTCTGGCGCTACACTCGACTCATACGGATTACATATGATTATTTTGGATTACTACTTATTATCTGTTTGGAAATTTCGTGATGTACTAGACAGCTTAATGGGATTTACAAATAATTTAACAATTCCCTTACACAATTCTCACTATTCTAACACAAAATTCTCTGCTTCTGAGTTCAGTTATACAGGAATAAACTTCAGTATATAGCATATATAGAATACATATTATCACATGACACGAGGAAATTTTTATAATTATGTGCTGATGTGCAGGTATCTCCTTAATTAGTAATATTTAGTATGTTAAATCCTGAATAAAGAATTTACTTGTAAAGTTCTCCATTCAGGATCTAACAATGCCATTAGTTAAACAGAATCAACATCTATCGTCTGTACGTACAATCTAGGCTATTAACATAAATCAATCTACTTACAAGCTCACACTATCATGTACAGTCCTGGATCCAAAAGGGTTAAAGGTGAATTCTGCTGACTCCTTTCTTAATCTTGCGCTATGGCTGTAGTGCAAGATTAAGAAATTAGCGCAATCTCGGGCACTATCCGGTAGTCTCCTGACGATGTCAGGAACTGGTTCGGCTGGGACAAATCAGCATGCACGTGGATGTACATTCATCGAAGAATTTTATGGAAGGATATCTTGAAATACAGCCTTTTCCACCAGCGAATTCCCCATGATCTCCAGAACTACTGCTCACGGGACTCCGACTCTCCTCCTCCTTGAAAAGCTTGCCACAGGAACAAAAAAAGATAGAACTTTCGACCCTCAATCTCTGCTTTTTATATCATTTTCCGTCCCTTGGCCTTCCTTCCAAAACTTCCCGGATTTACTGGAAGCGCCCTTATCACCCATGTTAGGTGATAAGGGCGCTTCATTATGTTAAAAACCTAACATAAAACATTATGTTAGGTTTTGGCAGCAAAACTCGTATAATCCGGTGACCTTTGAGACTGTTGTTGACCTTCAGTTTACTAGCCTAATCCTGCCTGATCATTTTAGTTAGAATTGCTTGTGGTTCTACATTCAGTTATTCTAACATTATATTACAAAATTTATTACAGTACAGTAGGTTACATACATTTCTAATTATATGTATTTTATGGCCCATGTAAAATCGATATAGGTGAAAAATATTTCTATTTTTCACCACAAGAGATTTTATACCTTTTCAAGTTTGTTATGGATTCAGGATATTAGCTGGAATGGAAGACTACAAGCAGAGAAGGAACTGGAGTGGGCTCCCTACTTTCTCCAATTTAGAACATCTAGAAGAAAATATTTCTAGCTTAATTCTAAAACCCTCTCTTTGCATCTGTTATAAAGATACTTCTATCATTTGGATGAACTTGCATCAAGAATTGGATGTCTCTTACGAAAAAATACATGACCTACACCCCAGAATTAAATTTACTATAAATATAGAATCAAATGGAACTTGATCCTTTCTTGAATTCCTCTTAAAAAGAGAAACAGATGGCTCCCTACCATTCATCAAATGTCAGCACAATCACCTCTCACAGAAATATTGTATCATTAAATGCGTATTGTTAAGAGCACAAGCGGTGTTCCTCACTTGTGTCTTTTACAACAAGAAATTTTTACCTATGAACAAACCTCCTCTCTTGATGACCACCAAAAATCATTAAAAAAAATAGTAATAAAATAAAATAAAATAAAATAAAATTGTGCTGATTTTCTCCTATTTCTGCAAGAGAATCAGTTCTATACAATACCTATCCCATTAAAGTCACCTCTGACAGTGTTGCTCATGTCCTAAAGAAATTTTAATTTGCTGGCATGTGTGTAAGCTTATATACCAGATCAGCTCTGTTACTTTCCCAAAAAGTAAGTACAACAATGTTACCAAAATTATATCAGATTTCTTGTAATTGCAATTTCTGTCAGAACACCAATCTTACAATGAACTGAAAAAACACCAGAAATCTGGCCTTGATGAACACTGAATTAACAATAGGATCATCTGCAAAGAAGCTAAATTACTTATACTGAAGCAATTGTAAATTCAAAGTTGTTTTTTTTTTCAGAGAAAGTGCTGAGGTTATTCTTTACCATTCAAAACTCAATCTCAATGAATGTCCATGCCCAAAATTTCAGAAATTGTTATCGGTAACTGTATTAATTCATTATACAATATACTCTCACCACTCTGCTCTCACAGATACACACAAAAGATTCAATTCTTCATGTGCCTGCATTGTTATTTTTGAATTTCCCATTCACTTTCTAACACTGATGTGTTATGATACTTAAACCGAAGTATTGATATAATTAATTATAATTTAATAAACATTTACGCTTTTTTTGAGATCCAATTTGCAAGAAAAAAGGCAAGACATCATTTTTGATGACCTTGAAGGTGACAGGTTGTCCTTACCCCATTGAAGGATGGGTTGGAGATCAGTGGTCACAGCAATGGTCATAGATAAGCTTGAAGTTTGGGATAATGTCTGTGTACTATCATATCATAATTATGTGTACTTCATAGAACAAAACGTGAGATGGAGTAGATGGAGAAACACCTGACGGATGGTATGATACAGACACGAAAGAAAGAGGAGAAAAAGCAGAGCATGAAAGAGCAAAAGCATGAAAATAAGGATCCACTTTTGTATGGTGATTCATTGATATGAGGAGTCCTTGGAGAGTGTGACAAAATCGTGTTTTCCTGGAGCTAAGATAAAGGATGTCAGTGATGCTGTTAGGATGTAGACAGTTAAGGTACTTTTCACCTTAGATGTTTATTTTGGCTGGTACAAATGATTTAGCAGGTGACAAGTGTGGTATGCAAGAAGACATGAAAGAGTTGCTAGTGTATGTGAAAAAGAAGAGTGAGAAAGTAAAAGTTATGAGTCTATTGCCATGGTATGGTAGAGGTAAGCTGAGATGGAGAGCTATGATCACGAATGAGTCAGTGTGTAGATTGTGCAGGAGGAATGGTGTGTTGGATGTGGATTTGTGAGGTGAGTTTGATTGTAGGAAGAATTTATATAAGGTGGATGGCTTGCATCTCAATAGATTGGTACCAGGAGTCTTGAGAAAGCGTTGTTCAGTGAAAGTTGAGAAGTACAAGGTCATGGAAACTAGAATGTTTAAGGGGGTGTGTGTCTCCAGGCAGCCTAGAGGTTAGTAAGTGGGAGAGTCATCTCATGATAGAGAATGTAGCACTCCAGGTTAAATTTAGTTTTACCAAGGTATATGGGGGAGGTTGTGGGATGAAGGGGTATTGTAATTTATGTATCCTAATGCCAGAAGTATTCGAAATAAGGTTGAAGAGTTTCTGGCATTGGTTAGCTCATTTTGACCAAAAGTTATAGGCGTTAGTTAGTGAGATGTGGTTGACCAAGGATGATATGGTCATAGGAATAGAATGCAAGAGATATAGTATCTTCAAAGAAGACAGAAGAGGATGGTTGTTAATGATAGCACAGTAATTAAAGTCAAAAAGAGTTGAAGTCCATCAGGGGGGACAGGGCTTCAGAGGATAATTCATTTGAGGCTGTCTAGTGTGTGTGAGTGTGTGAGATAGAGGCCAACAGGACTAAATATGTAATTGGCTTCTGTTATAATTCAGGGAGTATACGGGAGAATGTAGATGATATGCACTCATAAATGAGCATGATGAGGTACAGGTCGAGTGATTATTATGGGGGATTTCAACTATGGGGACATAGATTGGGAGAAGGAATAGTCACAGGCAGGGAAGGAAATGGAATTTATATAGCTGCTGAGAGATAATCACCTGAGACATGTCATGGAGAGGTCATGAGGTTTAAGAGTGCTAGATCTGGTCATTGCATCAGAGAACTTAACACTAACCAATCTAGCTATTCTGCCTCTGCTTGGAGAAAATAATCATGTAGGCTTGATCTGGAAGATTGCCAGACATGCAGAATTTTCTATTAAGAAGGGATATATGTGGAATTACAAAGCAGATGATTATGTCAAGCTTGGGGAGACAGCTTTCAGAAAAACAATGGCATAAGAATTTGGCGGGGAGAGATTAGGTGGTCAAGGGATGTTTGAGGAAAGCAATATCTGAATGTATACCTAGAGTCCGAAGGATAAATCATACAGGAATTAGATGGATGCAGTGGTGCACTCAGGATTTAATCTTGGAGAGGACCGAGCATTCAAGATATAATCTTGGGTGTGTGTATGTTTGGGGGGGGGGGGGGGGTTTGAGTAGACGATTTGAGAATACACACTAAGCATTAATTTGAGAAAACACACTAAGCGTTAGTCAGTCTATGGCACGGGCAAGCATGATTTTTCTCCCGGAAATGCATGTTTTTCATTATACAACAAAGTAGATAACTTTGTTGTATGCCAAGAATTGAATCCATGGAATGAAATAACATTTAAAAAAAAAAAAAAATTATGTAACTTAAAAATGGAGTGGTAAGTTATGCAATATGTGGACTGCTTGGGAAGGCCAGATAATTAAACAGCATAAGTTTTTCACATACTGCCCTGTTATGTTTACACCCATTTGGATTTCTACCAAAAAAAGGATAGCACCTTCTCACTCTAGATAGCTATGAAAAAACATACAGAATTCAGAACAATAACTGAGTAATAAGCTTATTATTTTACAGGAGTTTTAGTCAGTATCGCAACTGTACTTTAGTGATATGTAGTACTACTAGAGGACGATTGTCGCTAAATGGATTTTATTGAAGCTACATAGAAATACAAAGGAAGTTAAAAAGAAGCGGAAATGATGGTTTTGAAGCTGCAAGTCGTTTACTTCACTGAATTTGAAGGATAATCCATAATAGCTAGGCAAATGATCACACTGCTAATATGTACAACATACCGAGTTAAATATTTTTTATGTGAACATGTAGTAATTTAAATCTTATTGCTTAAGAAAAAAAAATCCAGTAATCAAGAAATATGAACAGCATATATGCTGAAGAATCAATGAGACATTGAAAAATGGAATCTCTTTATTTGTGATAAAACTTTAACAGTACTTATAATTGATAATGCTGTATAATTTTCTTAATATTATTTTGTCTTAAATCTTCTGTGCTTTCTTTCTCATTTTAATCTTCTCAAAGAAGAAAGAAAGCACACAAGATCTCCTCAAAGAGTGACTCTATGAGGTTAAAGCAAATTGTGATTTATGTAGCAAGGATGTTATGAGCCAATAAAATAAGAAACTGAAATGTAACCTGCATTTCATTTTTTTTATATACTATACAAAAGAAATTGTAGTAAGCATTTGTGAAATGTGCTTTTCACTTTCAGATATAATGTACGTGAAGATAGTGCTGAAGAAGTTATACCATATGAAAATAAAGGAGATCGAACAAAATATGTGGAAACCAGTGAACGTCAGAGCCGTAGAAGAAGCAAACATAGAAATAGTATCAGTGATCAAGAAAGTCATCACAGTCAGTCTCCTCCAAATTCCTGCCACCATAGTCGAAGTATCAGTCCACCACTGAAAGAGAAGAAAGTCCAAAAGGAAAGGCATCATGGAAAGAGCCCCAACAGTCATAATTCGTCACAGGTTAATAGCCCTGTGAGAGAGTTACTGGATGTTGATATTGGTGATACATGTGGAGAACAAAGGGATTCACAAAGGCACAAACATATGTTAGAAGGGAAAGTTGATGTTAAGGACTGTACATCTAGTATACTTTCCTCAGTGTGTCCAAAATTAGAGATTTCCAGTGACTCATTGGAAAAAAATCAACCAAAAAGTGAACTTGAATGTTTTAGACTGAAGTTGCAAGAGGGCGTTTCCTTAGAAGATCTCACACAGTTGAGTGAATCAGTAACCCAACTGGAACGGAAAAAACGTTTCTTAATTTCTATAGGAGGAGTAAATGTTAGTAGAGATGCTTCTTTGGTGACCACAAACAAAGACAGTGAACGATCTCATTTAAAAATAAAAAGTTTAGTAATAAATCGTGCTTGCATAAAAAGTAAACAAAACACTCTGCTAGAATTGGGAGAAGGTGGACTAAATGAAGAAGGTAAGAGTGACACTGAAAGTGGTGAGCTTTTGGATGACTGCACAGAAAAATTGCATACTAATGAAAGTGCCAACACAGACCTGAAATATCTTCAAAAGAGGCAAGTTCATTTGTTGCATCTTCTTGAACAGCTGAGAGAAGGTGTAAGTTCCAGTGATACAGAGGGTTCTACAGATGGTGAACGACCATCTAGAAAAAAGTTAAAACTGCTTAATTCTGAACTTTCTTTATGTTCTGGAGATTCTTCAAAAAATGACACAAAAGAAGATTCTGCTGTAATACCTGTGAAAAGTGGTGTGAAAGATCCTTGTTTGCTATTTTCCAAAGCAAAATCTGAAGTATTAACAGCTGAAGTTAGTGAAATGTGTTCTTTACAAAAATCTCTTGATACTGGAGTGATGCTCAGGAAATATTTAGATCCTAGAAAATCTACAGAACAGCAAATTGTTTCTTCTTCTTCATCGATTTCTCACACATCTCAAAAATTAAGAAGACTTTCATTGGAGAAAATTGAGTTATGTCATGAGGATAACAGCCCTATTATGTCAGATTTATCAGAAATAAATTTATCGCACTTAAGATGTTCTGATGTGTGGAGGAAACAGTGTCCTCCATGTAGTAGTGAAGCAGAAATGACAACGGATTCATCCACTATTGTCCACCTTAAAAGTAAGGAAGATGATCATTGTGTAGATGAGGTCTCATCTTCAAGTGATAATGTGGGAAATTTAAAATCTCCTAAGTCTCTTCCCCCTTCAGTAATTGATACCGTTAGACAAATTTTACCACCACGATCATTATCTGAATCGTATTCATGCCATGAAATAAAGAGGGATAGGGAGATGAGTCCTCTATCTCTTCCCTTGCCAAAGTTTGCTGCTTCACTGAGGTCTCCTAAAACATCCCCAAATCCACTGGCTTCACCAAAGGGCAATACTTCAAGTCCAAGAGCTGGGCATTCTCCAGCATCTTTACTCATTGGTAAAAGTCCATCAGCTAGTCAGATTCCATTAGAGATTAAAATTGAAAAATCCCATTTAGCAAATTTAGATGAAAAATTATCAGCGTCTACTGATGTGCCAACATTTACTCAGTCGTCTCTTATCTGTGACTCAAAGCATCAATCAGAAACACATTCAGATATAATAGCATATCTTGAATCTCCAACACATTGTTTAAAGTCCAAAGATCCAACTAGTTCCTCCGATTCTGAGAGCTCTCCCATGTCTTCGCCAAACCGTCCATCTATTGAAGAGCGTATCCGCGCTTTAGATGAAAAGTTCAATGCATGGTCAGGGTCAGCGAGATCGTTAAGTAATTCCATATCTGGGGAAACATCTCCTTCCCCCTCCACCGATTATCAGAAGTATCTTAGAAAAAGGCCAAGGTTTAATTTTTTATCATCTGAATTTCGAACTGAACCCTCAGAAATAATGAAATCCCTCCTTGCCAAGTCCACAATTTTTGACCAAGATTCCAAACGACTTGAGCATATTAATGAAAAGTATGAGCCAAAAGAAATCAAACTAGACATTTCACCAAAGACCAAGCCTTTATTTCGCACAAAGGCAGCTGCTAAAGAATTTTCTACTCCAATAACTAGTACCTTACAGTCCTTTCCTCAGCCTGTGAAATATTCTACAGTAACATTAGTTAGCTCAGTAACACCTGCCCTCTCACCTCCTGCTACTTCTCATTCATTATGCATGTCTAGTGCTGCTGCCCTGGTATCTGTTACAACACTGCAGTCGCCAGTAACAAGCACTTTGCCACCCCATGTATCTCAGACTTCTCCTCAGCACCTTGTTTCATATGCACTTACTACAACTAGTTCCCTTCTACCAGTCTCATCAGCTAATTCCTTAAAACCATCTTCAGATATTACCGAAATGGCACAAAAGACAGTGCAAGTGTCATCTACAGCATGTTCAAAATTTTCAGATACAGTAAAACCACAGGTTCTTCGAAAAGATATGTCTTGTAATGCTCTAGGAGCATTACCTTCAAAATCATGCTCTTTTTCCAACCTTTTTTCTGGTCCCATACTTTCTAGTACCAATCTAATCTCTGCGGTTAAGAAAGAAACAATATTAACTATCAGTGATCCTAGTTTGTTTCAGAGCATAAAGAAAGAGCCTAAAGAAAAAGAACAAAATTTAGAAAAGATTAGAAAAGAAATTTTATTATCTAATCCAAAAGACATTCCACAAAAAAAGGATTCCTCTGTTGGAGTATCCTCCAAAGACCAAGTTTCCAGAAGGGATTCATTTTCTAAGGATGTAAACATTAAAAAAGAAAATATATTTCAAAGAGACCCTGCAATTAAGAAAGAAGCAACTTTGTTATCTACTGTAAAAAATGATTCCAAGGATATGTTAAAAAATGAAATTCCACAAGCAACAGTTGTTCCAAATTTGATAGATACTGTGAGTGTTGTTACATCATCAGGTGCAGTGAAGCGTAGGATGTCATCCATTGATAGCAGTGAATCAGATTCTGGCAAATCATCAAAATCAGCTGATTCTAGTAGGGAGAGCCAGGATACCAGTTGGCAGAGAAATGAATTAAGACCAGAGAGTCGTGCTGTAGAACCTGAACTTAAAAGACAAAAAACAAATATTATTCTTAACAAAAACAGTGATAGATCTAGAGAAAGATCTTCATCCCCAGTGTTATGTATTAGTAAAAAAGCAGAGAAAAAGGAAAAACAGCTGAAAAGTGAAAAAATAAAACTTTTAACTTCAAAAAATATAACTCAATTTGCATGTTCTGAGAGAGAAGAGTATGATTCTAAAAGTGTTGAAGCTAAATCTGCAGACAAAGAAAAGATAAAATCTGAAACTAAACATAAAGAAAGTGAGAAAAAAAGGACTAAAGAAGGTAGGGATATTTGTAAAAGTGATATGAAAAGCAAATGCAAAGATGGGAAACAAGATAAAGACAACAAAAGTGGATCCTCTAATTCCACCAAAACTAAGAAAGATCATACGATCATTAAAAATGATAAACAGAAGAATGAACGCAGATCATCAGGAAATGAAAAAACAAAACAGGATTCTTCATCCAAAGTAGCCAAAAGCAGCAAGACAGAAATGTTTTGTAGTTTTGTGGAAGAAGAACCAGTTTATTTTTCCATGTATGATAAGGTTAAAGCACGATCTAGTCAGAATCAGAGCTTGAAAGATCAAGCAAAGGATCTAGAGTCTGTGCGACAAAAGTTTAATCAACTGAAGCAGAGCCGTGCTAAGCGAGAAGAAAAATCAAAGTCCATAGATCAAGACAGTGATAAAGAGTCAGATTCAGCCAGTCGTCGGTCCAGTGAATCAGATACCCGTCCAAAGTGTTCTAAAGGAAAACCAGTAAAGAAGAGAAAACCTTTAATAGAGAGTTCATCTGATGACGATATTCCTGCATCTTCTTTCAGAAATAGTAAAAAAGATCTAAAAGGAGATGTAAGTAGTGATTTGGGTTCAGATTCTGAGATTGATGGATTACCATCATTACGACCATTTGGAAACGCACCATATGGAAGAAACAAAGGAAGAAAGGGTGAAATGCTTGATAGTGTAAGTTCTGGATCTGAAGAGTTTTCTAACTTTTCTACAGGTAAGAAAAAATCACAGTTACGTTTTCCTGAAAAATCTGCAAAGCAAAAAATATCAAAATCTGATGATGATGATGATGATAGTTCTGATAATGAATTAACTGTAAAGTTAAATAAAGAAAAAGAACATAAGAAAAAAAAACTAAAAAAGGAAAAATTGGGTGAAATCAAGTCAGATCCAGAACTCTCAGATGCAGAACTGAACAGAAATCGCAAAGAAGAAACTAAAACTTCAAAACGTAGATTGCAGAAAGACACTGATAAACAAGATTCCTTACTTTTACTTCAAGATGACTGTACCGTTGTACAGTTTGAAAGTGCAAAAGAAAAGTTAGCACCTAGTAAAAGTAAAGAAAAAGGAGATGAGTCAAAATCAGATATAACCCAGGGAAATGAGGGGAAGCATAAACAGCCAACTAAGAAAAAGAAGAAGTCTAAAAAAGCATCAAAAGGTAAAGATAAGAAATCATCAGATAAATTAACATCTGAAGTATCCAAAATAATTGAAGAAGAATTAGAAATGAAAGCCCTCTCACCTGCACCTCTCTTACCTAAGCCTGGCAGTCCTCCAGCTGAAAAACCATTATCTCCCCCTTGTCTTCAGGCAGGTGTTCTGTCTGATAATGATTTTAAGTCAGATTTTTCTGATCTTGAATTTGATAATAGATGTTCGCACAGTATAAATTTAAATGGAGAACTTTGGCAGCACCTGGAATCAAAAACAGATTCTGATTTAGATGCATGTACGTTAAATACATCAGCATGTAGTCATATAAATCTTTCACCTCCTAAAGATCATTCTGATGTAACACAGTCTGAGCCTGATCCTGATTCAAGTCTTCCATCTTTCCTAGAGAAACTTTGCGAAGAAACTAATATGGGTGATAATAGTAATCCAGTTCCAAATTCATGTGAAAATCTAGTAAAATCTGATAACTGTATTTCTCCTTTTGATTCTTTTTTAAAAGAAAACGAGCAGTCTTTGGAAGAAAATTCTTTTCACTCTGATGGTTGTGATAAAACTGAATGTGAAAAGAATAATGGAAAATCAGAAATGCCAAATTCTGATGAAAAGCAACTGAAGGAAGAAAAGAAGAAAAAGAAGAGTAAAAAACAGTCTTCAAAGGAAAAGCGAAGAAAATCCAGAGATGAAGATAGTACAGAAGGAATATCTGCACAGGAATGTTCACATGTAAAACAGTTACTTGAACCATCAGAGCACATGTTTGGTAATTTAGCCTTAAGAGATGAAGATAGTAGATTTTCAGAAAAGAGACTGGATGAAGAAATTGCTGAAGCTGCAAGGAGACTTAAACAAGAACTCTTGGCTACTTCAGAAGAAACAAGTACTTTTGGTGATGAAGGCCCAAGTAAACGTGAGGAAAAGCCTCAGGAACGAAGATTTGAAGAAGAAGCAGCAAAAGAAACAAGAAGGCTAGAAGAAGAACTGTTTTCTACTGCAAGAGAGCCTTGGCACCTAAAGGAAGACAAAACATTTGATGATTCAGTTCATCCAGTAAGTGAAATTTGTAGTATTGAAAATAAGCAATGTGAAGATGAGGTAGCAGCTCTTAATATAAAAGAGGAAAACATTTATGTTGGCCTTGATTTAGATGCTGGTACAGGTGTTGATTCTTCTCATCCTGAGCCGCAACAGTTTCTTTCTGACCGTGATGATGCAGATAATTTTAAATTGGAAGATAAAGAGGGAGCATATGATATGGATAGTCAAAGGAAGATTGAAGACGATTTAGCTGTTTCTGCATTACTTCAAGAAATGAATGGAGAAGAAATAACAGCTCCAGATCTTACAAAAGAAACAGACTATCTTGAGCCCCTCATTGATCATCATCCAGAAGATACTATTAATTATTTATTACCTGATGAAAGCCAGAATTCACTTCAGATTGATGAAAATGCACCTGAACTTCCGTTGGAAGAAGGTGAAGATAACAAAACCACACTGCAAGATGATTTTACTACTGTTGATCATCCTGAGCCGCCACCACCACTTCCTCCTCCCCCACCACCACCACCTCCTCCTCCTCCTCCTCCTCCCCCCCCCACCACCACCACCACCACCACCTTCTTCAGCCCAACTTATTCATATGGAAGATGAGTTTGTTAATAAGGAATCTGATATGCAAGATGATATTAAAAATGAATCTACATCATCAACTGAAGGAGAAAGTCAAACAGAAACCATTGATGAGCACATTTCAATAGATGATCATAATGAACCACCTCTCATTATGTCACTAGATTCTGAGCCAGCATCTTTGCAACCAGAAGTAGCAAATGATATTCCGGTAGTAAAAAATGAAAGTAGAAAATGCCGCAGGAAGAAGAGGAAAGATAGACTACAGAAAATAAAAGAAATTAGCCATACTGCCAGTGAAGTGAAGGAGCATGTGGAGAAAAATGAAAATCAGCTTACTCATTTTGAGGATATCACTAATGACACAGCAGATAGTATTAGAGAAGATGATGATAATCCACCTGTTCTTCAGCCTGTTAATCCTCCATCACTTTCTTATTCTGAGTGCACAACTGATCTTTCTCAGTCAGTTAATCCTGTTGGTGCTGTTGATGAGCCGAAAGAAAACATTCCCAAACCTGAAGACAAAACTAAAACCATTTGCAGTGATAGTTCTACCCCTGTCGAACCAGACTTGTGCTGTAATCATTTCACACCCCTAATTCTAGATGTTGAACCATATAATACAGAGGATAAGAAAAAATGTGAAAATGTGGTTAAAGAACCACAAAATGATCTAGAAATGGATGATTCACAGGATACTGATACTGAATTACCTCCAATTTCTGAACTAATATGTGCTGATACTCCCGATCAAAATCAGGGAGCAGATGAACTTGTTGAACCAAATCAATCTCCCAGTAAACAGTTAGAAGAATCAGATAATACTAAAATTAATGAAAGAAGTTCAAATGAAATCAAAGTTGATTCTGAATTTTCTCTTAATTCAGAAGAAAACCGTGATGAAAGAATGCAGGAGATTCCTGAAAAGGAAGTAACAAACATTTCAACAGAAGAAAATGCCGTATCCATAAGTGAGCAAGATGAAAAAAGAAAGCCTGATAGGCCTAGAAGAGGTAGGCGACCAAAGACAAGAAAATATTCAGAATCTTCTTTATCTCTACCAAGATATGAAACTACAGCTATTGATTTTCCTCAAACATTAACTCCCCCACGATCCAGTGGAAAACGTGGGCGTCCACCTTCAGCAGAAAAGGTAAGGAGATCATTGAGGTCAGACATTACAGAGCAGTTGCAAGAAGAAGAAACAGAAGTACAATCTAAGTTCACAACAGATGAATTTCCTTCTCAAGAGGAGAGAACAGAATTGGTTCCCTTACCAGTCTCACCAAGTGCAGAAGAATCAAAGCAGTCGGAAGTTTCTTTAAAAATATCCCTTGAAGAAGAAAATGATGTTGGTAAACAATTAGATAATTTTGCAGCAGATTGTGGAGGCAGTGCATCAAACAAAGAGAACCAGGCTGTGAGTGAGTCCATTTTATTAGACATGAAACAGCTTGAGACTGTAATTGAGCACCCTAAAACAGAAGAGCCTAAAAAGAGAAGGGGAAGAAAAAAGAAAGGTGGTAGCGGAGGGATGGATGCCCATCCAAGTTATTTTTCTCTGCCAACTTTAAATGATAAAGAATGTAAACATGAAGATACAGAACATAAAGAATATCATAGACCTAAAGAGTCAAGATTGTGGTTATCAATATCTTCTGAAAAATCAGCTGAACAGAAATCTAAAGATCATGCAAAAGACAGTGCATATGATGTATTTGAATTTAGAGATTCTGAAGATGAGGAAATTACTTTTGAAAGAGATTTACAATCAAGTGTGAAAGAAAGGTTGCTTGACTCGACTAGGAATGCACTTCATGTTCATGATCACAAACATCATGAAAGTAAGAGCTCTGATTCTAGCCATGATAAAGAAAGAAAACATGAAGAATCAAGACATAAAAGTCATCACCATGAAGAAAGGGAAACTGTTGGCAAAGAATATGTTACAGAACTTAGTCAGCATGGAAAAATTTCGATCACTATAAGACTTCATCAAAAAGATGGACATGATGGAAGTTGCAGTAGCACAGCTGAGGTAGTTAAAACATCTGAGGCATTAAACGTTGATGAGCCCAAAGTAGATAGTGGACGTTTAGAGAAAACTGCAGCTCAGAAACAAGAGCTCGTTGTTAATGAAAATACTTATGCTGGTCCTAGTAAGTCTACAAGGAAGTCAACTCGTCTTATGAATCAAGCCGGAAAAACATCTGTGGATGAAGTCATTGAGGATGTTGTGAAAGGTAATTTTAAAATTATATGCTCACAATCTAATAGCATTGAGGCCCCTCCTGTAAGGGTAACAAGAAGGACTCGAGCTAATAGACAAAGTGAAGAAGGTTTAACAAAGCAACACGAAGAGGTGACTCCAGATTTTGAACAAGATAAAAACAAAAATGAACCAATGTTTATTATTTTAGATAATACAGTGAAAGATGTTTCTGAAAGTAAGAAAGCAACTTGTCATTCCTCTGAGGTGTCATCATCACCAGTATTAAGTGAATCTACAACCAGTACAGAAATAGAAAATACAAAGAATGAAACAAAAATGTCTCTTAGGTCATATCGTATTACTAGATCTGTTGCAAGACAAGAAGCACATAAAGAAAGTATGATGAACAACATATCTCGTACACCAGTGTCTGTTCGTGAACGTACTGCTGAATCTTCTAAAACTGATTCAGCACTTAGCAGTGAAGAAAAAATTAATGTAAGTTCATCTGCTTCTCAGACATCCAATCTTGTAAAAACTACTTCATCTCAAGATGGTAATCATAGAACACCTCTTCCTGTGTTAAAAGTTGAACTTCCAAGGATGACTTTGCTACCCTCAGTTAAAGAAGCTATTTGTAGTCAGTCTGTTTCCAGCAAAACTCAAGAAGTCAATGAAGAAGACAATGATTCAAGATCAAGTCCTGCTGTTCTTATAGACCCAGTTACTGGATATCTCACTCCAGTTAACAAAAATGGAGAACCAACAGGAGTTATACAGGAATCAGCAACTTTGGTATCAAATTCAAGTACAGAGGATCTAGTATCTAAGGATGTTTCAAATAACTTGACTGTTAGTAATGTTTCTGTAAGTTCTTCTAGTGTATGTTCAAATAACACATTGTCTGTAACAAGTTCTTCCCTAAATCCGGTTTGTAAAACGCAGACATCAGAAAAATCAGGATCTTGGAAAATCACCTCATCTGAAACTAGTGGTACTTCAGTTTCATCTACCAGCTGTGCACTTTCTTCCCATACTTTACATTCTTCTACATCAGCAACTCAGTCAACAGCCATAGTTCAGAATTGTACATCTGTTACGCCCACCACTACAACAACACTTCATATAACTACAGGAGCAAAAGCATCATCACCAATTACAAAAGAAGTTATATTACACCCAAGGACATCATTAAGTGCAATAAGTATTAGTTCTCCGGAAATTGAGAAAACATCTGCAGTGAGTATACTACCAGTAAGCCATTCTTCTCATGTTGTTTCTTCTAATGCAACTATAACGACTACAACAACCACAACTACTTCTACTATAACTACTACTTCTACTATAACTGTTGCATCCAGCAGTAGCACAACTCCTGTATCTTCACAAGAATCCTGTGCATCCTCTAAATCTCTGTCTCCTGTTGGCCAACCACAAGTATCTATTAGTCAGCCATTAACTGGCTGGCCTAGAACACCTTCTCCTGCCATGTCACCTTACCAGTCATTTACTCAGTTGTCAACTCATGGTATTCCAATTTCTTCATCTCCTCAAGGATTAAAAGCACCAAGGCCACCAACAACTGTAATCACTTCACCAACTAGCAGTCACCAAACCCCATCGCGAACATCTCCGTCACCAATAATGACTCCAGAACAACAAAAATCACTTGATGGTGTCTCAAAAAATACTATTTCTCATAAGTCTCCATCTGTTTTAGCTGTTGGAATTCCTGCAGTTTCGTCTGTTCAAAATGCAAATGCTACATCTCAAATAGAGGTAAGTTTGCAGTTTTCTTATTATGTAAAAAATATCTCCACCTCCCTTCCCCCTTTTTTTTTTACTGTGCATTTATATATTTAACATGGGATATAGCTACATCCATTTTCAAGCTTATTAATTGTAGTAACACCAGTTCACAGAAATTATAATACATAATTCATATTTCTGTAAATTGATATCTCATAGAGAATAAAAATTACACATTGTTTGTATATATATATATATATAAAAAAAAATCTCTATTTACAATGTATGGTAATCCAACCAGGCCGGCCTGTTTGGCCAAGTTGTTTGCATATACGCTCTCCATCTAAAGGGCTGTGGGTTCGAATCCTGCCATGGGCATGGATGTTTGTGACTTCTGTTTAAATACTAGTGGTGGTGGTGGTCGGCGTTGGTGTAGTTGCTGTTAGTTGTAGTTGGTGGATTGAATTGTGGAGACAGAGAGTTGTAGAGTAGGCACCCTCCCTCGATGAGTCTTTGAACTCCCTGGAGGTGTCGCATAGTAATAATATTCCACAAGGACGTGCAAAGACCGATGTATCCAACTATCGACCAATCAGAATCTCAGTAGTGGTGGTGAAGATTTTGGAAAAGTTGGTTACGACTCGCATTCAGAAATGTATTGACAGAATCTCTACTTTGCAATGAACAGCATAAGTTTACTAAGGGAAGGTCATATTTTAACAACTTGCTCACGTTCTGTAATAATGTTACCACAGAGTTAGAAAGGGGAATGGATATACCATGATACTTTTGGATTTTGCTCATTCTTTTGACAGAATAAAGCATGGATGACTGTTGCATAAATTGGAGAATATGTGATTGCATTATAAAATATTAGTGTGAATAGATATCCAAAAAGTGGTATACGGGGGATGTGAGTCTGCAAAATTTAAATTAACCAGTGGTGTTCCACAAGGATCAGTCCTTGGCCCACTGTTATTCATTCTGTACATTAATGGAATTGAGAAGGATTTGACAGGCCACATAATTTCTGACAACTATTTGCTGATGATGTAAAGATGGGTAGGGTAATCAGTGACATGTAAAGATAATGTAGTCATTTTGGCCTCTATACTAAGTCTTGATAAGACCTTGCCTGGACTATTGCGCACAGTTTTGTAGCAATTCTGATACAGTAGAGAGAGAATGCAAAGGAGTGTCAAAACTGATATCAGAATTGTAGAGGTAATTGTGGAATACTGATTATGAAGATAGATTGAAAATTTCTAGTTTGCAGAGACTAGCAAACAAGAGAAAGAGGGGTGATGATTGAGATTTACAAATTTCTGAAAGGGTCATACAGGAATTCAGTAGATGAAATTTTTCATTTTATAGAGGGTGGCGATAGGACGTGAGGGCATCCTTGAAAGTTGAGAATGAATATTGTCAAGGAGGAGGATTAGAGCTAGATTTTTCTCTCTCATAGAGTTACGCATAATTGGAATGGATTGCTGTTGGATGTTGTGTGTGCAAGTAGCTTGAATGAATTCAAGAACAGGTATGATAGCTGGTGCGAGCCTCCCTGGATGATGATGATAATAATAATAATAGTGTCAAACAAATATTGGCACTAAGAAACTGAAATTTCTGATACAGCAATATTATTGATGCATACCAACTTTTCTCTGCTTACATCATACTTGAAATGGATAACAGAGAAAAATATTAGTTAATTTGAGATATTTACTAATCAGACAGATTTGTGTGTGTGTGTGGGGGGGGGGTTGCTTCTATAACACATGCAATTTCTGTATGGTAAACATGACCTTCAAGTTTTCTTAATTCCAGAAGATGACTAAAATCTTTTTGTTCAGCACTATGTCTGCTGATAGAAAGAGATGCCTTGTTCTGTGATAACTTCTTTGAGCTGTATGTTTTTAGTACCCACTAAAAATTTTTATTTCAACACTTGGAAAGAAAATTGTGCACTCTTTTAAAGGAATGCTATTGCCTACCTATATAGAATACGTTCTCATAGATAATACTTTTCAGAAATATTTTACTGACCTTTGAAGTGTGTACTCTGAAAACTACACTTCCATTATTATTTAAAATGTTTAATATTTATGGATGATATTTATCACTGGAATTACATACAATTTTCAGACAATAAAATGCTTTTATAAAATTCAGTGACAGCAGAACCAATAAAATTGGTCAGTATTTATCATATTCAAAGATTTAAAAAAATTTTAATTTTTTAGTAGAAAACAGTTTATATGAACAAAAGCAAGTTTTCTAGAAATTAGTATGTTAATTAGCATGTGGCGGTGAATTTGAGCTGTGTAGAAGAAAGTGATTTTTAATTGGTGAATAGTCAGTTTTTTTTCCCGTTTTTCTATGTTTTTGAGTGCTAAATTGTTTCTCTGAATACGAGTGTACTTCAGTGATTGTTTTTTGGAAGTTAGTTGCTGTCGCGATATAATATATTTTGGTTACCTTCAGAATCGAATGCATAACGGTGGAAGACAAAACGAAGCTAAGTTTTCATTACTCTATTTAGTTATATTTCATTTTATTTAGTGTACTTAAATGTTTTGTTTTGCTTGTAATTGTTTGTACTTTTTTTTTCTATTTATTTAACAGAATTTATTAATTGAATAATTTACGATTATGCTACTCGGCAGTAAGGAATGATGACGGATTCAGCAGCAGTCGCAAGTGGTGTATCGCCAAGTCCTCCGCCATTTAAGAACTCAATTATTAGCAATATCATAAGGGACTTTGTGGCATGCAGTACTTGCGGCATGTATGCGTCTCGGGAATTAGATATGTGGCTTGTGAAAGAGAGCGGAGAGCGTATATGCGCAAAATGCAGGCAGTTGGAGGAAATAAGTGCATTAGAAATATCGATATCCGACTTTGTTGCTCCAGGAACGGGGAATGAATGTAGGAAGACAAGTAGTGTGATAGGAGAGAATGAAAAAAAGATATATATGAATGAGAAAATAATAGTTGATAGTGTGGAAGGTGTGAGTGACTGTGAAAGTTTAGGAGATGGTTTTGTTTGGGAGAGTCACTTTAGATTAAGAGTGACTGACCTGCAGAGGGAGATAGATGAGTTGAAAGAGGAGGTGAAATGTCTTGTGAATGAGAGCAGAAGTATGAAAGAAAAGATAAGATTTGGAGAATGGAAGAGATAAATGCAAGGAGAATCAGAGTAGGAGAGAGAAAGAATTTAGGGAGTATGAGTGAGAGGTATGGGGGGGGTGCCAGAAGAGGAGGGAATGGAAACAGTAGAAGTGAGGGAATGAGAGAGAGGTATGGGAATGCTAGCAGACGAGAGGATGGAAACAGTAGGAGAGACGGAATGAGAGAGAGAGATATGGAAGTGCTAGAAGAGGAGAGATGGAATGAGAGAGAGGTATGGGAATGCTAGAAGATGAGAGGATGGAAACAGTAGGAGAGACAGAATGAGAGAGGGATATGGAAGTGCTAGAAGTGGAGAAAATGGAAACAGTAGGAGAGAGGGAATGAGAGAGATGTATGGGAGTGCTAGAAGAGGAGAGAATGGAAACAGGAGAGAGAGGTATGGAAATGCTAGAAGAGAGAATAGCAGTAGAGGAGAGGGAATGGTAAGAGGTATAATGTATGGCGACTCAATGATCCGTGGTGTTCAAGATAGGATGCGTGAGGAGTGTTTGCCAGGAGGAACAATAGAAAGGGTGGCTATGGCAAGTAAGAGAGGTGAAAGGGCGGATGAGATGATTGTGATGGTAGGAATGAATGACTTGAGTGGTAATATAAGTCGGGCAGCGAGAGATATGAGGTTTTTGCTTGAGACTGTACAGAAGAAGACAGAGAGAGGAAAAATAGTGTGTGTGTTGCCTAGGTATGATAATGATCAGCTGAGCAGAAGAGCGGTGATATTGAATGGCATAATAGCAAGAATGTGTGACAAGAGAGGACTGGTATATGTGGATGCTTGGAGTGCATTTGAGGAAAGAGAGGAATTGTATGTGAGAGACCGTTTACATTTGAATGAGGAAGGACGTAGGCATCTGGAGAGATTGTTGTTCTGAACGAGTCAGTGTGTCCCAGGGAGGATGATAGCAGGGGGTAGCCTCTTGTGGGAATGGATACTTGGGAGAAGGGAGACGATGTCAGGTAACACTGAGCCCAGTGAAGTCTAGAAGGGATAATGCTGGGTATAGAAACAGTGGCATTTATATGCTTTATACTAATGCCAGGAGTATCCAGAATAAGGGAGAGGAATTGGTGGCGCAGATAGCATCAGCCTGGCCAAAAATTATTGGGATCACTGAGACGTGGTTGACAGAAGGGGCTATAATAACAGGAATAGAAGTTGCTGGGTATAGCATTTTTCGTCAGGATAGGAAGGGAAAGCGTGGTGGTGGGGTACTGCTTATGATAAGTGATGATCTATGTCCTCTAAGAGTGGAGGCTTTGGAAGGAAGTGCGACAAATGATTTTGAGAGCATATGGTGTGAGGTAGAGGTGGACAAGACAGGATATTTAGTGGGGTGTTGCTACAGACCCAGGAGCACGGAGGATGGGGACCAGGAGATGTGTAGACAGCTAAGTTGGGCAAGTGCAAGAAGAATGATTGTTATGGGAGATTTTAACTACAGTAGTATAAATTGGAGAGAGGATGATGCATGTAACAATAGTGGAATGGAATTTCTAGAATTCTTGAGGGACAAATGTCTTAGGCAACATGTAGCAGAGGGAACAAGAGGTTCAAGAGTTTTAGATTTGGTTATAGCATCAGAAGAGTTGATAATAACTGAGATGAAATCTCTCTCACCAGTTGAGAGACTGACCATATGGTTTTGACTTGGAAAATGAATAGACATGCAGGAGTATCAAAGAGACGGGAACTTATGTGGAATTATAATGCAGGTGATTATAATAGTCTTAGACATCAACTTCGGGAAGTTTCATGGAGGGAGGAATTGGAAGGCCGGGATATCGTTAGTGCGTGGGAAATTGTGAAAGAATATTTGTTAGCAGCAATGGCAAGTTGTATACCACGAGTGAAGAAGAGGACACAATTTGGAGTAAAGTGGATGACAAACAATATTAAACAGGAATTGCATGTGAAAAAGAGGCTATGGAAGAGATATAAGGAGACAGGTGAAGAGAGGATGCGTGAAGAATATAAGACACAGGCCAGAAGAGTGACTAGTGTGGTAAGGAAAGCGAAACTGGAATATGAGAGGAGATTGGCCCTAAGATCCAAAGAAAATCCTAGGAAATTTTTTAGCTATGTGGCCAGTAGGAGGAGAAATGACTGTGGAATGATGTTGTGGGATAAAAATGGGAATAGAGTGACTGATGCAGAGGACATAGTGGAATTGTTCAATGACCACTTTATTGGAGTATTTCATCCTGGAGGAGTCAGTTTTAATGCTAGAGGGATAGGGCAGGTTCAAGGTTTAGAGGTACAGGAGGAGAGCGTGTTTCAGATACTGAGAACTCTGGATGTCAATAAAGCTTTGGGACTGGATGGTATTTCACCACGAGTTTTGAGAGAATGTGCTAGGGAACTGACAGTGCCTTTAACCTGGCTTTTCAATGAAAGTCTAGCTTCGGCAAAGGTGCCCAGAGAATGGAAGGAAGGTAAGATAGTGCCATTGCATAAGGGTGGGAACAGACTGGAATTGTCTGATTATAGACCAGTCTGTGTGTCATCAGTAGTTGTTAAGATCTTGGAGAAAGTAGTGAGGGACCGTATACAGCACTGGGCAGATGAGGGTAATGTTATCTCTGAGAGTCGACATGGATTTGTGAAAGGGCGCTCTTGTTTTAACAATATGCTAGCCTTTTATAATAAAGTTACAAGAACATTAGATGAGAGAAAGGCATATACTGCAATTTTCTTAGACTTAGCAAAGGCATTTGACAGGGTGCCACATGATAAGCTGATATTTAAGTTGCAACACATGGGTCTGGATGTCAGATTGGTCAACTGGATTCAGGATTGGCCGTCTGATAGGTATCAGAGAGTTGTGTATGGTGGAGCAGTTTCAAGGAGACAGAAGGTTACGAGTGGGGTCTCACAGAGCTCAGTACTAGGACCTATATTGTTTAACCTTTATATCATTGACATTGCCAGTGGATTGCAAGGGGATATTCAGTTGTTTGCAGATGATGCAAAGCTGGGAAGGGGTATTAGTAATAGTGCAAATATGGTAACCCTGCAAGAGGATTTGAATAAGCTAGATAGATGGGCAAATGAATGGGGGGTGTCAGTTTAATGCAGCAAAATGTAAGGTCTTGAGGTTTGGGAAACATTGATGGGATGCTGCATACTCTATGGGAGGAGTTATACTGGAGGAAGTTGGGGAGACAAGAGATCTGGGGTTGATGATTGATAGAAACCTGAAGTTTAGGGGACATATTGCAAAGGTGGTGAAGGTAACATAGAGGATTGCTGCAATTATGAGAAGGACACTGACCTGCAGAGATAAGAGGGTTATCATTCCGTTGTATAAGTCTCTGATCAGACCACACTTGGATTATTGTTCTCAGATTTGGTCCCCAGGATTTGAAGGGGATAAATTAACTGTGAAAAAGATACAAAGACGGATGACAAAGATGGTCTCAGGACTGTACAAGGATAGTTATGAGAATCGGCTGAGGGAATGTGGACTGCAGAGTTTGGTGGATAGAAGAAGGAGAGGTGATATGATTGAGACTTTTAAACTGTTGAGAGGTGGTTACAGGGGGAGTTCTTTCACTTGGCACTGGGGGAGTTCTTTCACTTGGTTGAACAGCGGTTGAGTGATGACAAGAGGCCATCCCTGGAAGTTACGAAAGGAAACTGTGAGTAAGAAGGTGAGGAGTGGTTTCTTTGCATGCAGGGTGGTTGAGCCGTGGAATGCATTGCCTGATAGAGTGGTGAAGGCGAGAACGGTCAATGAGTTTAAGGAGTGGTATGATAGACTTTGTGTTTCTTAGGGGGGAACCTCCCCTCGATGAGTCTTGACAGACTTTATGCTCTTAAGAAGGACCTCCCACGATGAGTCTTTTGACTCCATGGAGGCCTGAATAATAATAATAATAATAATAATAATTTGATGACTGAAATCTCATATATTTACTCGAATATAACTCACCTTTCCATATATTTCGCACCATTGATTTTACTTTACAAAAAAGGACATTAAAAAGTTTTTCATATACTTCGCACACAGAAAAAATTTTAAAACTTTAAGAAATAGATAGTTAATTATTATTATTATTTTTTTTATTTAATTTTTTTTTTACGAATCAAATAGTCATTACTGTGGTTAGTACGTGTGTTTTTTAGGGATAGATAGTTAATGTTGTTATGGCAGAAATAGTAAAAAAAAAAACTGCCAGATGTGAAGACTAATATGACCATTATTCCTTGTGGTCTTACACCTTGTCTACAGTTCTTGGATGTATCAGTCAACAAACTATTCAAGGGACTATGTACGAAAATTCTACACAGAGTAATGGCAGCCAGCAGCTACAACCTGACTCTGGCAGGAAAGATTAAGAGACCATCATTAGAACTGTTGTGTAACTGGATTTTGAGAGCTTGGGAAATAATTGCAAAGAGTTTTTTAAAAAACATCATCTCTAATGCCCTGGATGGGAACGAAGATGACACTATTTGGGTAGATTGAAAATGCACACTAGGAAACTACTCTTGAGACTAGAAGTAACAATAGTGAATAGAAGATTCTTGGTAAATCATACGCATTTTCAGTTTTTTATAAATCATGGTGATCTTATTATTCTGAAATAATAAAAGGACAAGCAATAATGCAACTGTTTTAATTTAATTACTGAAGCATTGTCACTAAAGATTCAAATATATCGAGTGATGAAGGTGAGCGGCCAATCGTGTAAATAATGTTGATAATTAAAATGCATTCATTTTATAAATAATGTGAGTGATTTATTTATTCATCATTAAAAGTTATTCATATGGGGTTTTCTTCTTTCTTCCCCATCCATTAGGATGGGTTGAGCTCACTTAATGAAGGATTAAGTATACGTATTTTCTGACTGTAAATTCGTATATGTTTATGTGACCAATTTGCCTGTTCTGAGGGACGAAACACCAAAGTTTCCAGGTGAAAAAAACCCTCTACATCTGTATGAGACCAGCTAACTCACCTTTAGTTGAAAGAGACCAGATAAAGGTTCCTCATATTTTGGTCTATACCGACTGAGCTGTAGAGGTATAATAGAGGCTCTATATTTGTATTATAAACTTTCATCTATATATTTGCCTCTTTGTATTATTTCTACTTTATTATGTCGTCGGGTGCTGCACTGTTGTAAACTCTTGATTGTGCTCTATTGTTATTTACTATCTTTAATCCTTATGCTTTATTCTGCTTTAATCTTTGTAATATCTTATTTTTATTCTCTATCTTATCTTGTTCCTTATTCTACCTTAGAGAATACTATTTCATACAAAGTTTATCCACCTTTTGTACTACTTGTCGTATGCCTACGAGTACTGGAAAATTTATTTATGTTTCGACTGCGCCACCAGTATTCTTATCTTGGCATAAGACTCAGTAATACGGCCAGTAGATCTCTCTCACTTTCTAGCATAAATTCCTTCAATAAAATTATCATAAACAGCAGTGGTTTTCAAGCACTTAAATTATGCTTTTAATACCTTATCTGTTTCCCACTCTCAGGTCTAGGTTTATTTAGGAACAGTGCATTGTAAATCAAAAGATCAGGCAGCATTCTGTTGACATATAAGTAAAACACATTTATTTACACAAATACAAAAGTACATCAATTAAACGATAGGGAGGTTACTCTCTCTACCTATCCGAAAACTTGAGCGTAAAAAAAATCTTCCCTTTGCAATTCTAAACCAACTTTACAGCATAAATATTCATTTACTTTTCTGCTTATGGATTAAAACTCTAATCTATTCATAAAGAAGTTAACGTGCTATATCAAGTTATTACACAAGAGTATTCTACTCATTAGAAAGTCAAAACTTTCTCATATACACTGCTATTTCCTAGTATCTTATCAGTCCATCTAAATTATTTTATTAGATTACATAAAAGAAATACAGGACATATAAAAAGGAACAAACTCGCATGGGATCCGCTATCGCACTCATTCAAGGATCGGCATAGCGTTAATAGACTTTGTCTTCCATCTCAGGCCTTAGGCTTCCTTAGACTTCAATAGATCTGCATGAGGTTTCAGCGTACGGAGCACATGCAATCTCATCCAGATGGTGGTGCAAGTTTTCCGGCAATTTACCAGACAGCGGAACTTCGTCTGATCTGCGCCGATCCTTTTAAGAATGACCTTGAAGGTGGGCATACACAGAGCTTGTAAACAAAGGTTTCCAAAGCATTTAGTTAGAACAATAACATACAGTTTCTAGTGACATAGCATTTTCTTTTGTTACTAACTTTAACCATTCTTTGTTTACTACATTTTGGGCAGGTTAAATTTTCCATAGGATTATATGCGTTCTTTATACAAAAGTTATTCTTACAATACAAACTTTTTGAGATGTGACCTCTGTAAAAGTCGATGTAAAGTGCTTGTAAAATTCCAAGCTAAATCGAATTTTACTGAGGATTTAATTATAAATGTTAATTCATTTTTTTCCTGTAAAACTTTGGTTTCTGAAAATTCCTGTACATATCTCGCACCATGATTTTTTAACTTTAATATTGAAGAAAAACGTGCGAGTTATATTCGAGTAAATACATTACATACTTAAATGAATTTCTTTGCATTTTTGCTATGCTGGACACTTGCAATTCTTTAATGTAGCCATGCCTTCAGATTGTGTATTTTGAAATGAAAAAAAAAGTGTATAATAGCCGAAGTGCTCTTTACTTTACATTATCCAAAGAGAAGGGGGGGGGGATCTCCCTCTCTCACGTGTGCAGTTCTTGTCTGTGCAGGTGAACATCAACTTACGAACATAATGTGTTTGTAAGCTGAATTTATTTTTTTCATAAGATATATTGTTAAACATATTAATATATTGATGAACTTTAGGCATCTAAAATGTTTTTAAGCCCAGGGTTATGTGTTCATTGAATGATCAAAGTTGATTAGCTCATATGGCTTTCAGAAATAAGGTCTTCACATCTTAAAGGTTCATAAGTAGTCATTTGCCTATCTCTTATTTGTGTATTAACTCTCTCATTATTTTGTATATTCTGTCTGCAACAAATTCCTCTTTCTGTTGCATTAAAGAGGTTGAAGAAAGCTATGAAATTCAAGTAGAGAATGGACTGCTATTCTCTACTTCTGTCTGTTGTTTTTCAGCATAAATGTTATTTTTCTTCTTCTTCTTGCTGCACTTCTTAGCCATGCCTGTTTTTTTCCTAATACTTTAATAAGTCTCTATTGTTCTAATAATTATTCTCTTTGCAATACTTTATTGAATACTGGAGCTAATTCACTGGCTGTATTCTCCACATTTGCTTTTAAAAACTTCAGTTGTTATGCTATCATTTTCACATCTTTGTGTTTTTCACTTCTTTATGGTTCTTTTTTATTTCATTTATTTTATTTCAAATTTATTCTTCTGTTGAAATGTTTAAGATTTTTTATTTTTTCCATTCTTCACAATTAAAGTAGCTACAGAATATTGTTTCCATCTCACTCTATGCCTCATTTCTTTTTGTTAGTAGTTTACCATATTTGTCTTTTTTATGGAAACTTTCAAAATTCTGCTTTTAACATCTTCACATTCTTTCCAGGATATTATTTATATGATTTGACCATATCCTCCATTAATCTTCTTTTGTCCTGCAGTTTTTATTTTTATTTATTTATTTTTATTTTTAATATTGTTCTGGATAAACACTCCTTAACATTTTTGATTTGGCATGTTGTTGTTTAGATTCCCTTCTCCGCCATATCAAATTCCAAGTTTATTGCAGATTTCTAAATTCTGAGTTCATTATTTGATTGTGTTTTATTGTCAATATGTCATTTGTTATAAACTTTTTTAAAATCTGCAGTTTTCAGTTTTTTGCTGCTGTATTTTATGTTCCTGTAGGTTTGTCCTGTTTCTTGTTACCTTTTCTTCAGCGAGAAGTTCATTAAATCCATTCCTCAATATTTTAGCAATCCTTTCTTTTTCGTATTCATGTTTATAAAAAAGCATGATTATTTTAGATCTCATTTTAACAGTTACTATATAATATGGATGGGTGTAGAGTCTGAAAGGGGAACAAATATTGCATCTGCTCCCCTTTCCAATTCCACATTCATTATAAAACTCCTGAATTTTCCATTAATGATATTATTGATTTCATTTTTAATTATGCTATCTGGTGACACCCTTGTTGCCTAATTACTCCTGCCAGTGATTAAGCTCTTCTAATAAATATAAATTTTTTGCTGTTATCATCTTGCTCCCTGCCTCCCACATGGGCATCATTTCTCATTCCTTTCTCTTCCTTTGATGTTTTATTTCTGATCTTTTGTAGTTAAATCTCTCATCAATATGAATCATATTTGGGTGTTATGTCTTAAGTCTGTTCATAAAACAATCTTTCTCTTCAGAGATTGTGTCATTTGTTGTTTTATGCATATGAACTTGTATTACTAGCATTTTTATATAATTAGCAAATGGTTACATTTCTATCAGTTAAAGATGACTCTCATTTATAACGATTTATATATATATTCATTGATTTATAATGATGGATTGATCTCTTCAGAGATTGTGTCATTTTTTTTTTTTTTTATGCATATGCACTTGCACTTGTATTCCTGGCATTTTTATATACTTAACAAAGAATTTTTTGGTTACATTTCTATCAGTTAAAAATGACTCTCATTTATAAAGATGGATAAACCCTTTCTTTGTTCTGAGTTTCTTCACCCAAGTATCGGGTATTACCCAATTTGGATCTTCATCTTACCAAAAGCTAATTTCAGAGATTCATAAAATGTCACTGTTATTATCTCTTAATTTGTTCTGTCATCTCACAAGTTTTTCAAGTCTGGTTCTTTGTTCTTACATTCTCACATGCTGTTTTAAGAATTTGCTTGGATGATTTCAGATATTTATTTCTATGTTGGCTTGTCTGTATGCCACAACACTTCATTTACATAGTACCACATATACGATTCTTGATATCAAAAGATGATACATGTAATTTTCAAGTCTCTCAGTTTCTCTGATGATCAGTTGTTTTTACATTGGTGTAAGAGCCAGCTTTGGCATTATTTTCATTTGTATTGCATTATTTAAAAGGTGACAAATGTGACCAGAAGCCTCCTATGCTCCTTTTGGTAATGAATGTTTTTTTTAAAAAAAACAAAAAAACTGTTAATGATTTTTACTGATGTTGAAAGTTTATTTTTCACTTGGTTAGACTATAATAAATTTACTTTAATTCTTTATCCAAGTGTGAGCAAACAAAGTTAGACTATAATAAGTTTGCTCTGTAATAAGCTTTGTTTGCTCACACTTGGATAAAGGATTAAACTAAATTTATGATTTTTACTGAATTTCTGTATTTTTTTTATATGCTTTAAAAGAATGAGTATTAGTCATTCATCTATGTATTAATTTTTCTGTCATTTAAATAAATGATATCCCAGATTATGTTTTCTAGTATATAAAAAACAAAAGTTTTATATTGAATATATTTGCTGTTCCATTTTTTATTATATATTTTTTCTTCCTCTTATAACAGAATACTATTACTCAAACAACCACCACTCTTACACAGACTGTAGCTGATACTGATGCAGCTATAGAGACATTAAGTAGAACGGTTTCATCTTCTGTACCACTTTCCTCTACTTCAACTCATGTGCAACCTCCACCTGCTCATGGCAGACAAGATTCTGTTACTGTTGTTACAGTGACAACACATGGTACAACATGGACCATAACAAGGACTACTGCTTCAAAAACAACCTCATCATCATCATCATCTCGACCTGAAACTACTACTAGCAGTCAAGTTACATCCTTACCTACAGACACAGTCAGTTCTAATGCTGCTTCACCTGTCACCATAGTCAAAATTGAACCTAGGATGACCCAGTCAATTACAACACCAGTATCTAAACTTCATTCTCATCAGCCAAAACAGAGTTCATTTTTACATCAGGTTGGATTTCCTGTTCCTGCTTATGAAGCTGCTGTGGTATGTTAACTTTTTGTGTTTTTCAGTAACATGGTATTAATCTGCTTAGTGTGAAAGATGCATTCCAAAGAAAGACTACTCTTTAACAACCGACCTGAAAATTAAGTTAGAATAGTGGGATGGATGATATATATATATATATATATATATATATATATAAAATACATATACGATTTCACAAATGAGTGAGCTAAATTTAGTCATAAAAGTTACACAAAGATTCAATCCTGCAAATGTTAATAATAGTTATAATTTAGCTATGCATATTCTAAAATGTTTAAACGTATTACTGTGCTAAACGTTATTTTAGTATCATTCAACAAAAAAATAAAACAAATAATAATAATTTTGTTTTTATTCAAAATGCACACACACAAATAGATATCCACAACTGCAATAAAAGTCTATTTTTGCTATAAAATATAACATGTAATTGTAATGAAAATCCCTTAAAAATTACAAAGAATTGAGATTATAATAAAAGCTAATTAATTTGCTATTGTTCTATATGTGATATAATAGTATCAGTGCTAAACACCACTGACTTTAGGATCATACTAGGGAAAAGCCTGGCATTAAATATTATATTATATTTAATTGAATATCTTGACCATTAATGCTATATAATAAGTGAAGATTTTTAAGAATATGTTGATGAAAGGATTTATTTATTCAGTTATTAATAGCCAGAGAAATGCAATTTAAAGACTATAATTAAACTTATTGATGCAAGTCCTGAATTTTCTTTTATATTTCCTAGTAAAGTGCATACAGTTGTAATGTGCATGTTACAAGATTTTCTAAGTTTTGTGAACAGTACATTCAACTCACTGTAGCAAGCACTGATATAACAAAGTCACTACCAAAAAGTTCTGAACATAGTTCTGAAACTATTCCTGTGGGTCCCCATGACTTTAGTGAGAGTCGATTGTATTCTTTGTTTATATGGGTTTAAGATTTGTGCATTGTTATTATTGTGGTTTGAAAGAAAAGTACTTAGCCAACCAATTTGTATTCTATATTGGTGCTAAAAATAAAACAAAGCTATAATAAATGTGACCATCATACTAGCTGGGGGGGGGGGTGTTACTGAGTAGGCGTTTTCAGAAACTAGGAAAGACAATGTTCCAGTACCCGACTTTCAAACTGAAAGTCATCATCAGAAGAATTGAAGATAGGTACCATCAACATATATCAATTGAAAAGAAGTTCAACTGAAAAACTAGAGAAGTACCATGTCAACATAATAGGCATTACCAAGACCAAAGAAGAAAAAAAAGGTGAGATCTGCACAATAATAAATATATCATATTTGGACACTAGTGATCAGGAAGAGGAATGAGTAATTATAGCTTTCAACTAAACAGGAAGGTTACGAGTAGAGTGAAATATATTTGTGCCATAGAGGGGGGGGGGTCTACCAAGGAAGAAGTGGAGGAATTTATTGAGTAATTAGAGAAAGCAACTGATATAAAGAAAAGCTGATCTTGTTGGAAATTTAAATTCTGAGTTGTAAATGAATCCAAGACTTATGGAAATGTTTTGGGAAAAACTTGGAGAAAATTAAAAAAACTAATAATGATGTTAAGTACATGCTAAATTTCTATTCAAGACAGAACTGATCATTGCTAATGCCATATATCAACATAAAGATGTGCACAAATTCACATAGAGAGAGAGGGGGGGGGTGAGCACACAACAAATAAGAAAAGCCTTATTGAATATGTTATGTGATATCTTCACTCTGGTTTAGAATATATGAGTATAGAGGGCTGGATGAGAATTACAGAAGAAGTGTTCCAGGCAAGATTTATGCAAGCATAACTTGAAAAGAGGTGAGAAAGATTGTGGAAGAGAAACTTAGAGTAGAACAAGCTGGGTTCAGGCCAGATAGAGGTTGTCAGGACCAGATTTTCACTTGAAGACAAACAGCTGAGAAATCATGGGAATATGACAGGGATCTGTGCTTAAGTTTTGTAGATCTGGAAAAGGCATATGACAAGATACTCAGGAAAAAGGTTTTCAAAACACTATACAGTTATATGGGATAAGTGGAACATTATACATAGTAAGTGAGCATTTAGAATTGAAGGAAACACAGAAGATGGTTTAATGCAAAATCAGGTGTGAGACAAGGATGCACTTTATCTCCACTCTTATTAATATGGATCTATATGGATCACATTATGAAAGAGTGGCATTATACCTCATATCAGAATTGGAGATATCAAACTTAGTTCTTTGCTTTATGCAGATGATATTGTATTTCCAAACATATCCAGTGTAAGTCTCCAGGATTCTCTAACTAAATTGAATAACCGCTGTAAGAAATTTGGCATGAAAATCAGCAATAAAAAAATACTAAAACTATGAAAATGGACAGGAATATAGAACAAGTAAAATATTTCATCTATTTAGGCACAGTTTTTAGTGAAGATAGCAAGTTAAATCTGTAAATAGACAACAGAATAAGCAAATCTATGGTGGGGATCCATACCACAATTAGCCAAACCACTGAACTAGAACTATGCAAAACACTATTCTAACAGTTTTAAGTTATCGATTTGAGAGTTGGGTTAGAAATAAAGCACTTGATCTAAGATAGTTCTGAGAAAGATTAGGGGAATGAACAGATGGCATCAATGGTAGAATCATTATTATTATTATTAAGTGTCTGCGCGGTTAGCCTAGTGGCTATGAGTTTCGTAACCATATGCCTGGGGAAGGAGTGTCCTAGGTTCGATTCCCATCGGTGACGTGAGGAGCTGAAGGATCTTCCTCAGCCATAGCCAAGTTAGCCGGTCTTGAGCATAGACAGTAGGGTTTTTCCTCCAGTTTATCCTGAGGTTTTTTTATTCCGCAAAGCAGGCAAACCGGCCTTGAGAACTCAACACTACTGGACATAGGATACACAGGGGCGTAGGGCTGACCACCTTATCCTGTGAATGGTTTGAGGTCCAATGATTAATAAACCCTCGACACCGCAAGGTAAAAGAGGGTAAAAGGAAGATGAGATGAGATTATTATTATTATTTGACACCTGCTCTACAACTTTCTCTCCACCACTCAATCTACCAACTGACTGCAACTCACCAACGCCGTCTATTGCCGACCACCATCATACTATTTCCACAGACAATCACAAAACATCCATGCCCCACGGCAGGATTTGAACCCGCAGCCTTTGGCTGGAGAGTGGATATGCTAGCCACTTGGCCAGCCAGGCTGGCTCGTATTAAAAATGAAGACATTAGGAAGGAACTTGACATTGTTTGCATTCAAGAATCTGTGAGCAGGGCTAATCTAAGGTGGTATGGTCACTTAAACAGAATGGGAAAGAAAAGGTTAACAAAACAGGTGTTCTAAGACATGAACAAGACCCAGAGGAAGACCACCGTCTAGGTGCATTGATTCATTCGGAAGTGTTTAGCAGCAGGAAATTTTAGATGTGACAATATTGGAGTGCAGACAAGTAATATAATTTGGAGGAAAATTGTTGATAGGAGATTATTAATGATGTAAACAATCATGTAGTGCTGTCATAGTATCCTTGAGGTTATATATATATATATATATATATATATATCAGAAAATGATGATGATTGTACTGTCTGACCACAGATGCGAGAACTCTGGCTGGCACAATGCCAAGAAGAGTCAATTCATGTTGAAGGGGAGAAAGGAATAAGACGATGTATGAATTCGTCACCAACATGCAAAATCTCATACTTGATATATTGAAAATTTTCCAACTGTTGTACAAGCAAAATAGTTGCCACTTAAAAAACTAGAATTTTGATAAAAGAAAAGGTAATTTTCCAACGTATAATAATAAACACTCTTAATTTGCCCTATTATCGGAATGGATTCGCTGCCTTCTGCCATGTGCAGAAGTGTCGAGGGGGGGGGGGGGTCTTGCATCTGTGGTTGGACAGTACATGGGATTTGAAATAGGAAGCAATCATTTAGTTTTGAGCATGATAAAAGAAAATGAATATCATTTTGGGGGAAAAAAAAATCTCAGATGTTTTACAAAGAATCAGCCAATGAGACGTAAAACTTAGAACCTCATGATTATAGTGTAGGACTTGCTTTACCTATAGATTAAACCTAATAATCAGAACTTAACAGTCATTTGTCAGCAGTATAGTATTTCTGTAGTGGAATTGGAAAGATCTAAGTCAAGTTTTCAACTGAAGGTGAGTTAGCTTGTCTCGTGATATGTTGTTAGAGTTGTTTTATCTCCTGGAAATTCAAATTTTTAACTGCCAGTAAACAGAAGACTGGCCAGAGAAATTCTATTTCTGGACATAAACACAGGTCTTGTAGTGCCTTAGTTGCTTCATTATAAGATATTGTTATACTTTTGTATGTATGTACTGCTGTGCATTATGGGAGGGGCCACTACCCCAACCAGTTTCAACCTTTATTGAGGTCTCATCAGTGGGAACCAGAAGCCCTTTATGTCAGGTCATTAGCCTCTGTATATAAGCAGCTCAGTCATGCATTACATCAACCTTGGTATCTCTTCTGAATCCAGCTCCCACTGATAAGACCTTAAGAAAGGTCAAAATGGTTTCGGAAGTGGCCCTTCCCAGAATTCATAGCTGTGCGTGCACACACACACACACACACACACACCTGAAAGGATATGCACTTTGCGTTATAAGGCAATTGGTGTGAATCATTAGCCTTTGTTTGCTTACACTTGGATAAAGGATTAATCAAGAATATAATTTTTTGGCATCTTTAATTTATAGTATAACAAAGTGAAATATCTTTCGATGTGTAAAATAAAAATTCTATCCAAAATTTACTGTGTTGTTTGAATATCTGGATTTCTTACCCAGTGTCTTAATTCTATACAATAACAGCAGTCAAGAAACTCTAGAGAGATTAAAAAAAATAAAATAAATTCATCAGTGATACCTCACTGATTTTATTGAAAATTGAAAGGAGCTAACTATATGTAGAAAGTTTTTTACCTTAGGTATAATATACGTTAAAGATACCAAGCTATTTTAAACCTGGTTTTAATCCATTTCCCAAGTAAGCAAACAGACAAAGTCAAGTTTGCACCCCTGCAAGTAATGCAAGTCTGGGTGACCTCGCACGTAGTGCAAGGCTTAGGCAACTCATGGTAAAGGTGGAATAAGCTCTGATCACTATTCTTGGTATTTACCATTAATGCAAAGCACATCTCCTTGAGGAGATGTATGATGCTGTGTATTAAAGGCAAGGGGGCCACTAGTGGCCCTCTTGCCTTTCTGGCTGGTTTGTCTGTTTTGTAGGATGAAAACCCAAGTTTATGGAAGGGAAAGTTATTTTCTAGAAAGCCAGGAACTTTTATCAGGGTTCTTTGATTCTTAGATAGGATTTGAAACTAGGTCCTTCTAGCCAAACAGCTTTATCTGTACTGAATGGGCAACAGAGGTTCTAATTTGAACAAAAAAAATTATTAATTTTTTAAGGTGTATATGCACACCAAACACTCTTAACATAATAGATTTCATCAAAAAAAAAGAAAAAGTTGCATTGTTACTTTTTGAGATTATCTATGACGACTAGGTGAGCATTCCAGTGAAGAACATTACTACAGCTTATATGCTTATGCATGTTGGAAACACAGCCCAACATGCTGTGGTATTGTATCATCAACATCCTTTTTTCACTAAAGTGCTAGTAGCATCTCAAATTGGCCAGATGGTGATCTGAACATGACAAGCCCTCTGATGTGCTCAAATGCTGCAGTATGATATTCTGTTATAGTATTTGCACATGCATATGTATGAGACCATGAACTTTTTCATTGACATCATAAATACCTCAGGAATACATTTTATCTTTATTTCAGTTTTCCCTTCAACTCTAGTGCAGCATTTTCTAACAGTTTGTTGTGAATAACTTTCATTTGCAAAAAAAAAAAGCGCTTCCTTTAAGTACTAAAAGTTTTCTTTTAGAATTAAGTATTGCAGGTATTATTATTATTGATCCTTTAAAATGTGTAATTTAATATGGAATATGTAATTCTACATTATGTTTAATAAATATTCTATAAACAAACTGTAAATATCCACATGTTGTTTTATTAACTTCTAATGTTTAAAATTCACATAAAAATAACAGAAATTGTTCTCCGCTTAATCATAGTTTGGCTTCATCACAGACAGATTTTGTGTTTTCAAAAACTACCCTTGAAAATATTGTTTTATGAATAAGGCTTATTAGTAAGCAAAAGATTTTCATTTGAAAGTGATATTTAAGTGCCCTTTTTTTTTTTTTTTTTTTTTTTTTTTTTTTTTTTGCATGTGACCAAATATTTGGGGAACCAAGCACCCACATGGCACTAATATACTATAAATTATGCAAACATTTGTTTGTCAGATTCATAAAGGAGAAAAAAAAGTTTTTTTTTAAGTTATACCTCCTGATTTAAAGTATTTTTGTGTAACTTTATTTCAACTCATAATAAAGTAGAAAAATTTTTAAAGATTATAAATGATATTGTACTTCTTTTTTCAGCATTCTTCATCCCATGGTTTGACTCCAGTCACCACTTCTAGTGGTGGAGTGATAGCAGAACTTTTACAAAATCCTCATCTCCTTCAGCAGCACAAAGACTATGTGGCTGCAGCTGTTGCTGTTGCAGCTTCTAACAATCAGTTACCTAGTCAAATAATGCGGCCCTCAACTCCAGCTTCAGGAATGCATCCAGATATTGCTTCTAGACTTGGCAATCCAACTCCACCTCACACACCTACACCTCCGGTAACATCATCAACTCATACAATACAACCTCCTGAAATTCATGCCACTCATGTCTCTACTGGACTGCACTTGAGACACCCAAATCAGCCACCTTTAATTGTTCCACCACCACCATCGTTGGGTATTCATCCTTCCGAACTTAATGCATATGTGCATCAGCAGATGATGTACGCTGCAGCACATCCTCACTATGCTGCTATTCATCCTGAACTGCGTGCTCAACAAGAGGCTCAAGCAAGAGCAGCTGCCATGAGTATAGCCCCACGATTTGCTTACCCCCCTATGCCACCATCTAGTGCACCACCTGGAGGCTTTCGCCAACCATTAGAACCTCGGCTATCCCATCCTCAGTGTACTGATTCAAAAGGTGATATTAAGCCTGTGATAGAATCAACTAAAGTGGTTCATGAGCATAGAGTTCAGGAAGAAAAATCACCTCAGTCCATGATGAAAAGTATTCGTGTAAAACAAGAGATAGACGTTGAAACTAAAGTTGCTCTTTCAGATATCAAACGGTCTGAAGAACATGAATCACGGTCGTTACTTCATGATAATAAACAGTTATCTGCATCTTCTGTTACGCCTCCCATAAGTAGTTTGCGGCCGCCACCTATGCCATATCCTGCTTCCATTAGGCAACTTGGTCCACATATTTCAGTATCTCCCCATGAGCGAATAACGGACTCACCAGTTGTTGCTAATTTATACAGCCAAGGACAATTGAGGGCTTCTCTTCATCATCATCATGTAGATACTGATGATCACAAAGCTGATGCTTCCTCTCGTTCCCAGCTAAGTCATACAGTTAAAACTGAAACAATAGAAAGAGACGTCAAGCCACCTGTAGCTCATCAAAATCTCCCTACAACTGTACCTTATCATGGACTTGAGCCACGTAATCATTCCACTAGACAGCCGGTAATGGGAATACCTCCTGTGGGTTCACCTGCTCCAGGTTATCTTGAAGGTCGTTCCATTAGTCAACCAGCACATTCTCCTGGTGCATTAGCACTGAAGAAAGACACAGCATCCTCATCTCTTTGTACATCCATTTCTCAGTCACATTCACTTCCCAGTGAGCCACGAACTACACCAGATCTCTCTAAAAAACTAGTTCATTCAAGGACATTAGCACATCAAGGAGCTGCACCATCTCCTGGACCTATTGGCATAAATGCTGCACATTCTCCATTACCTTGGCCTGCAGGTATCCAGCCTCATAGTCCTCATCCTTCAGTCCCACCCTCACACTCCATGGTGCCACCATCAAATGAACCATCAGTACGGAGAGGAAGCATGCATCTTATTCCTCAGATGGGATCTGAAGCACCAATTCATGCACCACCACCAGCACATGCCATGTCCCAGCCTGGAAATGTGCCTCGGACACAGCCACAGACACCACCCCATGCCAGTCAGGTCCCACCTCAGGGAGATTCTTTTCTGTTACAGGTGAATGATTTTTTTGTTATGTAAAAGTAGTGTAGATTTGTTCTTGTACAGAACAGACATAACATGCATGTATTAAATATATTAAATACATGCTAAAAAGAGTTTTTAGGATCTAAATAGGATAAATGAGGATGTAAAATTTTAAAAGGATAATGAAAATCAGCATGAACCATATTTTGTAAAATTTCACATATGTATATAAAACTGTAATTTCATATAACACTTGGTATGCAGCATTTGCTATAAAACTCCATAATTAGGCATTTAATGTATACTTGAATTATTTATGCATTAATCTTTTAGTCCATGCATATATGTTATTACATCGAAAATGTAGACAGTTGATAACTTACGGATAAACAGCACAGTTTTCCAGGTTTATCAAAATAGGGAATGTGTGATAATGGGGAAAAGAATGACACACATCCTTTTCCCTATACTCACAAAGATATAGAAGTTCTCCATTGGTTGCGCACTAAATTTCTGTGTTCTGTGACCTAGAAAGAATGTAGTAATTGCATATTACATTGTGATGTACATATATTGGCCACTGAATTAACAACTTTGTGGAAATCAGTGGTTTCCATGTAGGCATGTGACTGCTGGTATTGAATCTTTTCTTCAATTCCCTCTGCATAGTTAGGTGAGATATGTGTTGGTAACAACATTAAATGCTTCAATCAATTGCTGCACACAGGAAGTTCTGTTGGTCCATACAACCTTTTCAGATAATTATTATTATTATGGGCAACTCCAAGAAGTCGATAGACTCATCGAGGGAGGCCCTAACATCATGTCAAGAACAACTATTCAACATTCACACAGTATCTATCATACCTCGCCTTGAACTCATTCACAGTCATGGCACCCACAACAGACTGGCAGCTTATTCCACTCATTCACCACTCTCCAAGTAAAAAACCTAGCTCTAACACCCTTGCTAACCATACTCTTGCCCATCTTCCATGTATGGCCCCTAGTCCTCCCACCACCAGTCCTATTCTCAAAAATATCTTCTGAATTAATCTTATAGAAACCCTTCATAATTTAAATGTCTCAATCATATCACCCCTTTTCTGCCTATCAACGAATTTCTGCAACCCACAAATCTTCAACCTGTTCTCATAAGGTTCATTCCATAGACCTGCTATCATCTTGGTCACTCGCCTCTGGATCCTCTCCACCTCCTCCCCATCAAGAAGAAACCCTGGTGCTGATATCTGGGCACAGTAGTCTAGATGGGGTATTATCAAGGCTCGATACAGAGGAACAATAACATGTTTGTCTCTGCTTGTTAAAGTATTTTTCAGCAACTAAGTGATGATGATGAGCTGATTTAGCCACTTTTGCAATGTGCCCCCTAAACTTCAACTCCCAAATCCCTGGGAGTGTTGGTGGATAGGGAGTCAAAATCATCCTGCGAAATTTTGACATCCTGTGCACTCACTATTGCTCTACCCAACTTTGCATCATCAGCAAACAAATGAACAGTTACTCTCAGATCCTTTCCTATATCGTTAATGAACAAATTAAATAGTAGTGGTCCAAGAACAGAACCCTGCGGCACACCACTAGTCACAGGCTGTCTTTTGAACTCTACTCCTGAATAAACCCCTCTCTGATATCTCTCCATCAACCACCCTCCTATCTCACCAACCCTATATCCATCCCCACATGCTGCAGTTTATTGATTAGAATTCCATGTGGTATCCTGTCAAAGGCCTTAGCAAGGTCCAATAGAATCACTGTAAATCCATTACCCTTATCCAGTTCAGCCGTCACTGTGTTATAAAACGTGAGCAAATTACTGAGGCATGATCTACTCCTGAATAAACCCCTCTCTGATATCTCTCCATCAACCACCCTCCTATCTCACCAACCCTATATCCATCCCCACATGCTGCAGTTTATTGATTAGAATTCCATGTGGTATCCTGTCAAAGGCCTTAGCAAGGTCCAATAGAATCACTGTAAATCCATTACCCTTATCCAGTTCAGCCGTCACTGTGTTATAAAACGTGAGCAAATTACTGAGGCATGATCTACCCTTCACAAAACCATGCTGTCCCACATACAGTATCCCATTTTCATCTATCCAATCCTGTATTTTCCTCTTGACTATTTTCTCCAAGACCTTGACAACGATTCCTGATATGCTGATCGGTCGGTAATTTACAACAGCAGTCTTGGAACCTCCTGTATGCAATGGAACTATTTTCCCCCTCTTTCTACCCCATCGAGACTAACCCAGACCTGAGACTCAAATTAAACAAAATGGTCAAGGGCACTGACAGTTCTTTAGCCGCTTCACGTACGACACGAGCTGGTATACCATCCAATCCCACAGATGTATTGACATTGAGGTTTTGTAATAGACTATTCACCGCAATTCCCGTATAAGCTATTGGTTCATTCATTCCTGCAATGTCACCACCTGGATGATATACTCTTGCAAAGTGCTCGCTCACTAATTCCACTATATCAACTGATTCGGCTACCTCTCTACCATCGGCAAAAATCATTCTGCCATATACATTTTTTTTTACTTGCAACATATCGAAAACACTGTTTGGGATTCTCTTTAGCCTGCATGGCTAATGTTCTTTCATAATCTGCTTTCGCTTTTCTTACCACACTCATTACCCTTGGCAGTTTTATTCCTCACAGACTGTCTTAGGACCACAGTTACACCTCTTAGACAAGAAATGTGGATTTTTTTTTCCAATGATTAAATACCTAGGATATCTCTGGCTGTAGCCATGATTTTGGCTCCAGCCAGACAGGCACCCACAATAAGCCCTTTATTGAACTCTAAAAAATCCTTTATTTTATTCATTATGATCAACACTGTTTGTGATTACTGACCAGCAGCATTCTTGAATAGTTGCATAGAACACATGGTGACGCATATGACCAAGTATTTTGCATATAAACTGCGTAAGTGACAATTTATGTACATCTGCATAAAAGTTTGTAATTCTGTGTTAGTATGCGTATGAGAGTATTTCAGAAAGTAAGACAAGTATGCTTATCTGATGGCCTTTGTTCGACATAATGTGATATGTCAGAATCTTTATTCTTCATCACATAAGCAGATTTTGATATTATATGTGCCAACATGTTTATGCATTTGTCTCAGTATGGCACTGAGACATCTATCCCTCAGGCATAGAACTTGGAGTCAGCATGTTTTTAATCAGGAAATGACATCTGTTGCAAATTAGTTGCTGGTCAGGTACCACTTCACTAGTCCATAGATATAGCAATCACTGGATGCAAGATATTCCATTATTAGTAGTCTAGAACCTCCTACTAGTGTCCCATACATACTGATGTGTATATAATAATAATAATAATATTCATATGGCATTTCTTCCCCCTGATGAGAGATTAAATATATATTTTTTTATGACTGTAAATCCATGTGTTTTCACTGGGCTGGTTTGCCTGTTCTGATTGATGTAAAACTCAAGTTTCTGGGTGCAAAAACCCTCTATCTCTGTTTGAAACTGGCTAACTTACATTTAGTTGAAAGAGACCAGATAAAGATTCCTCACATTGTAGATGGGAATCGAACCCAGGTCTTTCTGACCAAAGGGCTTTTTTCTATACCGACCAAGCTACGGAGGCTCGATGTGTGTTTGTGTGTGTGTATATAACATAATGTGACGTTTGCTTTCTCACTTCTGTCAGTGTGGTATCCTTAACAAATGCATGAAACTAATCAGTAAATACTCCATAAGATCAGTGCTTTTATGGCGCTTTTATTGTTGTTACATTTTCCCTTCATCCAAAAAAGATCTGGTTCCAGTCCCATGTAGGCAATAAGGAACTTTTTCAGTTGAAGTAAGTTGGTATGTTTCATATGGAGGGGGAGAGGGACAGGGTTCCTTTCTTCCTTCCTTCAAACTCGAGACATTTTTTATCAGTAAATACTCATATTATTTCTATAATATCCAAAAGTTATATTGACTTCAGTGGACACTTTGCATCCATGTTATTATGGGTGTACACGTCATGGTCGGTACATTAGTAGTTAAGGGCTTTTCAATTGAAGGTAGGTTAGTCAGTTTCACATGGAAATGGCAAGTTTTTTCACACCAGTGTGCTGTCTGTTAGGAGATGAATTATAAACAAAGCAATAAGAGGACAAGTTTCATTCTTTCGAATTATGTCTCTTAATTTTGTATAACACATTTATTTTTGTTGAAATAAATGCTTCCAAAACATCAGGTGTATTAAGATTTAAATTTAAAATCAAATGAGTAATATCACTTGATATAGTCAGTATCCTGTTCCTCAGCATAGCATAAAAGTACATTATGCACAGTGAAACTGTACTTCAGTATAATAGTGTTGTGCTTAATGAGCTGTGGGTTGTGTTATTGATATTATAATGGATCAGTGGAAGGAAATGTTGCATGTTGGTGATAACTGGAAATCAAAATGTAGTGATGTTACTGCATCAAACAGTGCTAATGCAAGTTAGTTTTGTTTTGCATGTACATTAAAAGTATGATGAAGATGAACTTAAAAATTGGGATTTTGTAGACTAACAATGGGATGGAATTGCACGATTTATTATGAGGTGCTTATAAATTATAGTATGAAACCATTCAACCCTAACCATTATTTGAATAATGACATGATATTATCAAGAATAATACCACAGCACACCAGTAAAATTCTTTCAGTATAGGCATGGGGTAAACGATTGGGGGGAAGTGAAAAATGTGAATTGTGATAGGAGCGGTGGTGTATTTTGGTATTTCCTGTCCCCTAGGCCTGCAGAAAGTGCCACCCCTCATGACCTTCCCATAGGCAGGTCATGATCCCAACCTCCAGTGATCAAAGTTGCCATAGAATCCCACTTGCTTCACATCACATAACTTTCTTCTGGGTGGTGTAATTTTCAATTTCGGACAAAGTGGAAATTATTTCCGTCTATCTTCACAAAGACTCCGATAGGCATCGTCACAAGCTGACCAACAAGTAGGCAAATGATGTTTGATTAATTTTGCAGAAGTTTCCAGGTGCTTTCTTAGAACACTCCACCAATGTGTTGAAGATGTGAAACTACGTACAGTTTCTGAAGGACATCAAAAAATGCAGAAGAGTATGGACAGGATTCGACAGCGCAAGTACCAATTTGAGACAGAGAATGTCCAGTGCACAGTCTGAATTCTGCCAATGGATTTATTTCAAGAATTCCTGCTTGCAGTCCTGTGTACTTGCCTGACATGTTACCAGCATTATCATATGCCTGCCCTCTGCAATTTGCTACATCAATTCCAAGCTTGTCTAGTGAAGTCAATACCACCTCTTGTAACTCTTCAGATTTGTGACTTACATTAGGAATGAAACACTCCACAGGAGTTCCATGTTCTTTCACATATCATACAATGAAGGATAGCTGATCAACATGAGAAGTTTAGTGTTGTGTCAACACTTATGGAATAGTACTTAGCTAATTTAAGTTCTTCCACAATAGATCTGATTACTTCCTTGCTCGTTATTTTAATAAATTCCTCATGCGTGGCAAAGGAAAGATAGGAAACAAAACCTTTTCCTTTTTTTTCCTGCTTTTGGCAATGTGCTCAGCAAGAAATGGATCAAATTCACTAATCCCTATTGCCTTTGTGTCAAGTTATCGACAACAATACAGTAGCTTTCCATGCATGTGTCTCGGTCTGTATAGTTATGCAGAATCTGATTACATGCCAATATGCTTGCAGACTAAACTTACAGTGAGGAAAATAAAAATATTTCTCTGCTTGTGAGTAGATGCGGCATATAAGGAACATGTTATAATTAAAAAACGAGAGCCTGGAAATTTCCGCCACCCCTCAAAATTTGCCGCTCTAGGCCCAGATCTATACGGCCTATACCTAAATACGCCACTGGATAGGAGGTGAAAATATGAAAGCAATGGGTCTCGTTTAGCACATTTTTATTCCCCTTTTTTTCTGTGATAATTAATCCTGTCCATGAATGGGCTAAGTTTATTAAACATAACACTTTCCTCAGGGCATCTCAGATTTCCAGTAAGGTGCTAGGGTTGCACCTATTTCCCTTTTTTCCTGTTGTGTGTTAGACTCAGTGTCCTGTGAGGGCTAAGTAACTTGGCTGCTTCGAAACTTAATGTTCTGTGTGAGATTGGCTAAGTCCGTTTCACGTGAAAAGCCTTTATTAAGTTACTTCACATCCTAGATGGAATTCAAACCCAGGGTGATATCAGAATCAACTGAGCTATGGACACTTGGGGTTACAGCATGCAATTAAATTTATTTATCATTAAAGACATTCATAAACATCAAAGGAGGAATAGGATTTGAATCCATGGCTTATAAGTTGAAGAGCAGTGATTCTATCCATTTATCCAATCACTTAAGTATCACAATTAATAAATAAATCTTGAACTGCTTAAGTGATTGGCACGACATTGGTAAAACCCGTGGCCAAAGCGATTTATATCTTGATATGCATCCTCAAGGTGTGTACAGAATACTATGTTAGTACAGTAATACACTGTTTTTCAGGCCTGCAAAGCAATAGCCCTTCAGTAAACTGAACTGTGCATGTTAAATGATTTCCTCTAGAGCACCATGTAATTGTACTACATTTATCAGAACAGCGGGTTCTGGGATAAATGATAGATTACTGTATTACATGAAAAGTTTACATTATTAATAACTCCTGTTGACAATTTTCCTCCAAATTAGCTCATTATCAGATTTTTTGTCTTCTAAGGTATTTCTAACAGACTTAGTCCACCCAGATCTTGGTTTTTCTTGGGATCTTTCTCCATCCATCCTTTCATCCAACAACTGCTCTCTTAATCCTTCCTCTTCCATTCCAAGTGACCATATCATCTAAGATTAGCTCTGTTCACACATTCCTGAATGTTAACAATGTCAGATTTCTTCCTGATATCTTCAATTTTAATAATATTCTGCCACTGAAACCATCTTTTTTTATAATGTGGTTCCCACCCATGTTTACTGCCTGAAAATAGTGTGGGCTCAACAGCCAATTTTCTTGAGTTTGTGGAACAAAAACCAGAGTTTCCACGAGAAAAAACCTGCTTGCAATCTCTGGCACAGGCAATGGGTTTTTTTCTCCTAGGAACTCAAGAAAATCGACCATAGAACCAACACCATTTTCAGACAGTAAACATTGTTTTAGGAAAACATCATGGAAACGATCACTACCCAGACCGGTTTCGATGTTTATTGAGGTCTCGTCAGTGGGAGCTAGATCCAGAGGTGGATACTAAGGTGGAAGTAATGCAAAAGTCATATCACCATATACCAGTTGCCAGAAGGTGTCAGCACCTTACTATTAAAATTCTCTGGATTAGAGATAGTTGATGGAAGTTTTTCACTTTTCTCTGCTACCAATTACATATTTGGTTTAATCCTTTATCCAAGTGTAAGCAAACAAAGTTTGTGCCTGAAATATTTTCAGGACTAGGACAACTCGTGGTAAAGGTGGTATAAGTTCCGATCACTTGCCTTACTATTCCATAATGCAAAGCACATATCCTTATGGGATATGTGTCCTTATAAGCACATAATATGGTTCGCTTATTCTGTTTTCTGTTTCCATATTTAATTTGCCATCTTCGATAAAAATTGTGCCTAAATAGTTTAAATGTTTTACTTTCTAAGTGTTCCTGCTTATTTTCATAGTTTTTGTTGTTGTTGATTTTCATACCAAATTTATTATAGCAATTATTCAGTTTAGGTTATGGAATCTTGCAAACCTGAAGTGGATTTATTTAAGAGTATAACATCTGTATAAGATAAAATGCTGAGATTAACATCTTCAGTTTTGGTATCAAGTTTAGTGCCACTTTACTTCATAATGCAATCCATATAGAAGATGAATAACAGTTGAGATAGTCACTTTTGTCTTAGACCAGACTGTTCATTAAGTTATCTTTCTGTTTCTCCTTCAATTTTAATTCCTAACTTACAGCTTAAATATGAATGGTGTATTGCTCTGCATAATGTATTTTCTCCACATAATTATGGTGTTTAAAAAAATAAATAAAAAATAAAATTCTCTTGACAAGATAAGTGTGATCTACAAAACGTATATACAGATCCTTGTTAAATTCCCAAAATTTTCAACTGTCTGCTAAGTGCAAATCTGTTCCAGCAACTATTTGGCCTCAACTCACCTTGTTCTTCTCCAGGTTTCTATTTCACACTTCTTCTTATCTTTTTCCCAAGTATGCTCATAAAGCATGTTACCTGGAACACTTATTAGGGAAATTCCTCTACTTCCCATATTCAGTCATATTTCCCCTTTTTATGATAGGTACTATGAAAGCTCTTACTTCAGTTAACTGAAATTCACCCTTCTGACCATGCCTCTGAATTATATAATGCAGCTACTGTAAAGTTTTATACCTCCATATTTGAACATTTCTAGTTGAATATCATCTACTCTAGCTGTCATTCACAATTTCAGGTTTTTGTTGGCTTTTTTTCTACCTCAGGTATTAATATGTATTCCTGATCCATTCCTCTGAAATTTCACCATTTTTTGTCCTTCTCTTATTGTTTTCTTTAACAGTCTTTCAAAGTAATTACTGCAAACATATAAGATATATTTATCTTCAGTTTTCATGTTTACTTTATTCTACAATTCCTTTTAAAAACTGTATTCTTTTGTTTATTTCTAAACTTTTCAATAACCTTCAAAACATTTTGCTACCCTCCTGATATTTACCTTCTATATTCTTGGGAAATCTTTTCTTCATTCTCTCAGACCACATGCTGACTTACTTGCTAGGGATTGGCCATTCGACGCACTTTTTTTCTTTTCTTTTTTTTTTCCATGACCACCTCTTTAACTTCCAGAGTTCACCATGGAGTTCTGGTTTTTCTGTGAATCCTTGCAGACAACTAAGCTGCATGCTGCTCTGGCTGAATCAGTAAGTGTTTTCTTCAGAGTCTGGCAATGAGTTGCCAAGACTTAATTATTGTTCAAAGTGATTTATCTCCATGCCAATTAACACTGTTTATCAGAGAATTGCAGATAAGATCAAAAATATACAGAGTATTAATAGGTAGTACTTGTTTTTACAAATATGACAGAGTTACTACTTTACACTGTGAACTGATGATTCCACCATATCACCAATTTTCATTAATCTTTTGTTATTTGTCAGATCATATACATTCAATGGAAGTCAATCATGATATTTTGTTTTGCCAACTTTTGCCAAAACACTTAATCAAGAAGTTATTTTCAGTTATTCATAATTTTATCAGAGATAATTGAATTTTTTTTTTTTTATATTGCTCCCACCCATGAAAGGTTCTTTGTAAACCTATAGTACATTTTGTACCATTTTTAAAAAAGTTAAAAAAAAAAAAAACTTTAAAAAGGCCAGCATTTTACTCAGCTTTGTAACATAGTGACTACATATATCTTAGCTCTTTTTTGTGTGAGAACTTCTGTTCTCACACAAAAGAAAAAGTTCTCATTCATCTGTATATGAGCTGCAAATGATTTTTTTCCTCTGTGTTGAGACCTTCAACCTCTGAGACTGTGTGCATAACCTGAAACTGTAAATTAACATTTGTTGCGAATATCTTTGCTCATTTGAACAGTCTTAATCTATTCTTGTAAGCAAATTAAGACTTTATGTTCAAACAAAGTATGTGTGTGATGATTGCAAAATTAGGACTATGGTGTAAATATTTTAGTTTTTGCAAATTGAATTCCCTTCTCTTTGAAATGATAGAAAGGGAATCCAGAAGTATTGATGTTGATGCATTGCAAACAGCAAAATAGTCTTTGGAATGTTTGAAGAGTGCCTTTTGTAAGTTTGCCAGCCCAGTGCTAAGCACATTTACTCTACCACATGGCTATATGTTTCAGTCACAAGATAGGGCATGGATGTTTGGAGAATTTCATTATCTAGGTTGAGACTGCTATTCTGTTTATTGGAGTGGCTTGAAAGAGTTCCATGTTTGGTCTCTCGAGTAGAGTTTCTTGACTATGTAAAAAATAAGTAAATAAATAAATAATACAAAAAAATAAATAAAATTAATAAAACTTGAATAAAATCCTTAGCTTAATCAAGGTACTAATGCTCTAGGACATAGATGGTGAACCTAGGCACGCGTGCCAGAGGTGCCACGTCAATGATTTACAGGCGATATCCTTTTATACGTGTATAAATTCGACTTTTTTTTTTTTAATTATTACAATACGTACAAGTTAAATTTTGTTGTATGAGAGAGAGCAGCTATGAAGACGTGTATATGATTGGTGCGGTATTAACAAAGGTCATGCGACCACGACCCAAAGACAAAGGCAACCGACAAATGTTGAGTTGAAATGCTATTCTCTTCAACCGAATTTCATAACATCTGAAACTGTCATTTCAGTGTTAATTTTTTAAGGTTCGTGTGAAACATACCACACATAACAACATTTGCTATATATTTCTTAGTTTTAACTCATCCATGACCGGGTGTCGTTTATCGTTCCGACGGAACTTCTCATTACCTGCGGGCTCAACTCACACAAAGTTTCAACCCTTGGTTAAATTTTATTCCTGCTTGTTTGCTTTTGAGCTGGCAGGCGAACTCACTCACACGCATTATATCTGTGGTGACCATATTTTTTTAAAAAATGAGAAAATAAATGACAAATCAGAAATTGTTTCATACTAAATAAAAAAAAAAAAAAACAGGTTGCATTTATTTGTTTCACTAAAACTAAAAAGCTTTATAACGTTTATTGTAAAATATAAGCATATATAGATAGCATTTTAAACAATCATATTATTACTTAAAAAAAATTAATTTTGATACTTTTCACAAGAATGAACTTTTTTTAATAAATCAGGTTCGTGTTTTAAAAATTCATAAAACTGTGTACAATTCATGTCAAAGTTCCATTTGGCATAAATGCATGCTTTCAATGTTTCGATTTTTAATTGGGTTTTTTCACTGGTCCACATATTGTTCACTAATGAAAATACTCGTTCAGTGGAGGCATTAGATCCAGGCAGACATAAGCAAAATTCAACAATTTTTAAAATGTTTTTAAAAGATACATGTTTATCTGCGAAATATTTAAAAATTTCAACCCATCTACGTCGGCAGGACTCATCATTTTGTCACCATTCTTCGATCTTTTCACTGGTGACATAACTTTTAATGCATGAAACATCATCAAATAGCCCACCGTCATTTATGTTTAAGTTCCAGTGACTGGAAGTGAACAAAACGCTTTCCTCGATCATCGCCCGCAGAGGGATTTCTCATAGTAGCCCCCATTCAAATACTCTACTTCCATTTCCATGAAACAGCTGTCCCAGTTATTTAAATAATCAATGCAGGTTTGGTAAAATTTATGAATTGCATCTTTAAATATGTTGGCATCAATATTCAATTTACTATTTCATTTCACAAAATAAAGGACAAAATGGCCATTTTAGGGGGGAAAAAAAAACTAAAGGACAGAGCAGTGAAATAAAGGGCGTATGGTCATTGTAATTATATGGCATGTTTCAATTCATGGTAGAATTTTATTTGAAGTTAGCCTTTGTGATCTGTCATAATGACACTGAGAATTTCAAATGCAATAAACTTCAATTTCATGTAATTGAAGAATTGGACAATAGATTTTAGGTAGATGCTGTGTTTAAGTGCAACTTATGATTTTGCTCAAGTCTATACAGCATAGTTTCTGTGGGAGGGGGGACAATAATAGTGCAATTAGAGACAGCTGGAATAAAAACTGCTCTAACTAATGAATCACACTATTTGTTGAGAAATGTATTACACAGACTGCAAAAGCCTCTGTACCTTATTTAGGAATACAATAAAACTATACTTGTTTTTCTTGCATCTGCAGTATAATGGCTGTTGGGGAGGGCATGTTGTTACCGCAGGGAGTGAGTTACTATCGCCTTGCTGTCATTTATGTTTAAGTTCCAGTGACTGGAAGTGAACAAAACACTTTCCTTGATCATCGCCCACAGAGGGATTTCTCGTAGTAGGCCTCGACATGAACATGTTTAAACATTTTTCGTGTGCGAGGTAATACGCAAGACTTTCTGATGTCTTTTTTCATAAAGTAAAATCAGCGGTGCGAGTTATACGCAAGGGCATGCTATATTCGAGTATATACAGTAAGCATTTCGCCGACAAGTTGACATCCTTCAGCTGCTTCCCCTGCTCACTATAATAAATATTTTTCTCACTGCCGTTTTCTTTTTTTTTTCTTTTTTCAAAACAACATCATTGAAATCAATTTAATAATACAATAATCAGTTTTACACTGAATAATATTATAAATTTATATATAAATATTATAAATAAAATAAAATATTATTTATAAAATTATAATTATTTATAAAATATATAATATTATAAATAAATTAATTTTCTATTAATTTTTCCCCTACTAAAAACTGCCCAGTATGTCAGCAACTTGATTTGTAAATTTTTGGCACGTACCGGCACGACAGCAACTCAATTTGTAAACTTTTGGCACGCGCACATATAAAGGTTCATCACCACTGCTCTAGGAGTTTTGAGTGGATAAGAAACTCTTTGCAAAGAACCTCTTAGCTTTGGAAGAATGACAACTCTTGAAGCCAGCTTTGGCTTCCTGAGAATAGCATTTGAATAAAAAAAGACATGAAATCTGATGCCCTGTTAGGCAGCGAGTATTGTTCTCCATCTCATATTTGTGTGTTATTTGGAAGTCTTTTTGCTTTTAACCAGAATCAACTGTAGATTAGTTACCACCCAAAGCAAAAATATGTTTGCTGTCTTTTTGATGACTTCTCAATTTCTTTACTTCAAAATTACAAAGATGAATATAGAAAGTTTGTATTTCATGAAATAAAAACTATTCCTACTGATGTCATTTTTTTTTTTACTCTAATAAAATCACAACTGTAAAATTACAGTATCAAAGATTTCAAAAAAAAAAAAAAAAAACTTTTTTGTATATTGATGGAATGCTGCTCCTGTAAATGTGCTGCCCCCAGCATGCTTGCTTTGTTTGGTACTTGGATCCAGCTCTGTGTTTAATATTAAAAAAAAAATTTTAAAAAAAATGAAATTGTCATGTAACCTTTCCATCTTACACTCACAAGCATCAAGCTCTCTCTCTTGTTCTGGTCACAAGCAGCTTTGCTCCTCGTCAGTTATTTTCAGTAATGTGAATCAATTTGAGATATTACACTGGTCAAGATTTGTAACTGAAATTAATTTTCAATGTGTTTGGAATGCTGAATCTAAATCGACAATACAAAAAATACCATTTGCTGCTGATGATGATAATTTTGCCTAACGGTAACTCAGACATTTTCAAAGAAATAAGATAAACAAAATAAATTGAATAAGAACACAGAATATCAAGCAAGCATGTAAATATTTTGAACACATCCTCTAAATGCAGTCAAATGCGGCTGGTTTTAAATTTATAATTCAATCAACAAGATGTTTGGAATTTTTTACATCCACTTTGTTGGTTAGTAATGTTCAGTAAAATATAGGCAGATTCACAGAAGCAAATTCTGTCACTTTTGAAGCAATTTTTTTTAGAATATGAGTTTTTCTCCACGTGCATGTAGGATGTTGAACACAAGATTTGCTAATCCGCTTTATCTGTATTAATTTATAACCATGTAATTTTAGTGCTTTTTTGTGCAGATCTGTCCATAATTTTGGAGTTTACACTGGCAGTTTACCCTGTATAATGGTGAACTACATCTTTTTTTAGGATAGGTAAGGAAGGTCAGTTTATAATTATTTTAATGTTGTCAGATGCTCCTTTGATATAAGGGAATTACTACAGTTTTGGATGGATACAATTGTTATTAATTTTGTGTTAGGTGAAGAAGGGTTTATTGATGAAATTATTAAAAATATATTCTGATTCTTTTCTTATATTGTCATTTGGACAAATAGTTCTGGCTCTTCTGTTACTGTATTTTTTATACCATACATTTGAGTAGGATGATGGTGTGAATTAATGTTCAGATATCTGTTAGCATGTATGTGGTTTCCTGTGAGAATTTCCAGAATAATCATATATATGATTACTATCATATATAAAAGCAGGACAATAGTTGTTTTAAATTTCAAAAATAAATTTTATTCTATGTTATTTCTGACACCCATAGTACATAGTCAAAATATTTGAATGCTTGCTTGATATTTTGTGTTCTTATTCAATTTGTTCATCTTTGAAAAAGTTAACAAGACAGAAAAATTACTGGATTAAAATATTTAAATTTTTTTTTCCCTGTGTTGTTATTAAACCATTGAAGTTATTTATTAACATTTATTAATTTATTATTCAGAACATAATTCTGAATAATCATATTGACCAGTGTTATTAATCTAAACTTATGTGACATTCCTGATATTGACTTGCATACCAACTGATTCTGATATAACTTGGAAATGGACCATGCTGATAAATTAGTTCCAGAAAAGGTAGATGAATATTTTTAACTTTGAGAAGCATTTATGTTATTTCCATCCACAAAAGATTATATACCTATGTGGGTGTACTTTAGGATTAAGGTAGTCCTAAAACATTGCTTTGATCAAGCATGGAACCTCTTTGAAACCACTCCGCACCTTAGCTAAGCAGTCTGGTGGTCTCATCCTATGCATTGAAATTCATTTCCCATGGAATTGAGAGTATACTATATAATAATGGATGGACAGAAAACATACTTGACATTTTTCATTAGTTACTCACCAGTACTGTCAAAAGATTAGGATAGATTGGCGTACAAAGTATTAATTATATTATTTATCTCACTTTATTAAATGACATTACACAATTTAAAAATACATCATCATCAAATTCCTAATATGTACCTTCAAGGGGTGTACAGGATATGATAGTACGACATGAAAAACTTACATCAATACTAATTTCCTATCTACAATTTCATTCCGAATCAATCTATTACCTGTCAAGACTCCAACATTATCAGATCTTATATTTCTGTCTTCTAAGGCACTTTTTACTGCATCAATCCACCTGTATCTTGGTCTTCCTCTGGGTTTTTTCCTTCCAACCTGGAAAAGAACACTTGTTTTGCTAATCTTTCCTCTTCCATTCTGTTTAAGTGACCATACCACCTGAGATTAGCTATGCTAACAATGTTAAGTTCTTTCCTCGTGTCATCGTTTTTAATAAGCTATTGCCACTAATGACATTTGTTCACTCCTCTAATCTTTCTCAGGAGTCTCATATCTGTGGTCTCTAGTCTTTGGTCAAGTGTTTTATTTCTAACTCAGCTCTCAGATCCATAAGTTAAACTTGGTTCGATCACTATCTTACATACAGCTAATTTAGTGTTTTGATTAATTTCTCTCTTATTCAATATAAATTTATTCAGTTGACTTCCTACAATACCAGCTTCGTTGATTCTGTTGTCTATTTCCATATTTAATTTACCATCTTCACTAAAAATTAGCTGAAATGTTTTACTTCTATAGCTTCTCCATTCACAATGCAGTGATATTTTCAGTCTTTGTCTTGTTATTGAGGACTTTCATGCCAAATCTCTTACAACAGTTATTCAATTTAATCAGGGAATCTTGCACACTTGTACTGGATAACATTATCTGCATAAATTAAAGAGCTGAGATTAATATATCCAATTTTGATATCAGTATTAATACCACTTTCCTTCATAATGCGATCCATATAGATAATAAATAATAGAGGGCATAATGTACATTGTGTGACACCAGATTTAACATAAACCATATTCCTGTATTTATTCTCTTCAATTCTAACTGTTGACTTACAACTCAAACTAAGTATTACTTAATATAATGTCCCACTGACACCATACGACTGTAGCATTTGGAATAGCTTTTCAATTGGCACCTTGTCATACGCCTTTACCAGATCTACAAAACTTAAATACAGATCTTTTGTTATATTCCCATGATTTCTCAACTATTTGTCATAAAGTGAAAATCTGATCCTGATAGCCTCTGTTTGGCCTGAATCTAGCTTGTTCTTCACCAAGCTTCCCTTCCACAATTCTACTCAACCATTTCTCAAGTATACTTGCATAAATCTTATCAGGAATACACAGTAGGGAAATACCTCTGTAATTCTCACATGCAGGTTTTTTCTCTTTTTATATAGGTACTATGAGAGCTATACTACAATCATCTGGAATTTGTTCCTCTGTCCAGGCCTTCTGAACTATGCAGTGCAGCCACTGTAAGACTTTTATACCTCCATACTTCAGCATTTATGGTCGAGTATCATCTAGTCCAGCTACCTTTCCACATTTCAGGCTTTTGACGGCTCTTTCTACTTCAGATATGGATATGTATTCCTGTTGAGTGTTTTTTACTACTGTGCTGTCACTGATTATTTCATTCAGCAATTTTTTGAAGTAATTTCTCTATACATCAAGAGTTCATTCATGCACTCTTTCCTCCATTTTTGAGCTTTTTCAGCCTCTAGAATATTTTGCCTCTTTGTTGATATTTATTTTCTATGTTCTAACCCAAGTCTTCCCATGACTTTTGTTTAGCTAGTTGTACACAGTGTTTAGTTTTATTCCATTTGTCTCTGTATTCTCTAAGAGCCAAATGTGACTTTTTTTGACAGGAACTTTTGATAGGCTTTCTTCCTTTCATTCACTGGCTCTTTAACTTCCTGTGTCCACTATGGAGTTCTAATTTTTCTATCCTTGCAGAGAACTTCAGCACATGTCTCTCTGGCTGGATCAATCAATGTTTTCTTCAGGATTTGCAACTGAATCTCCAAGGTTTGGTTCCTGTTCTCAAACTCTTTCATTTTTTCTAGATGATGTTTGTGTATTTTAGTCTACAGTTCACATCTGAGAGCTGCTCAACTTTTATTCACTCTAAAACTTTCTTACATGTTCTTCTTTTCAATATGAAATTCAATTTTATACTGCTCAAGACTAAATGGTGATCACTTCCAATTTCAAATTCTCTGTACACTCTGGTGTCCTGCAGCAGTGAGAAAACATCACTATCAACATTAACATAGTCAGAGACTTTTCTTATTCCTTGCCTCTTCTCTCCATGTGAATTTGTGGACATTTTTATGTTGAAACATGGTGTTAGTAATAATCAGCCCATGTCCTGAGCAGAAATCCAACAGGTATTTGCCATTATTAATAGCTTTGCTCTTTTCTCCAAATTTTCCCATAATATTTTTGTGTCTGACTATCATTTCCTACTCTGCTATTTAGATTCCCAACAAGGACCAACTTTTCCTTTTTCATTGTGTCAGTTGCTTTCTCTAAAGTCTCAAAAAATTCCTCCACTTCTACCTTATTAGAACCTTCTGTAGGATCATAGGCACAAATTAGTCTCATTGTCCCGTACCCCATTTTGATATTTGCCCACATCACTCTACTTGATATTGCCTGCCATTCAAGAAAATTAACCTCATATTTAGTGTTCAATACTCTAGCTACACCTTCTTTTTCCTGATTGTCATTGCCTGAATATAACATTTTGTATTTATTATCAGAAAAATCTCACTAGATTGTCTTTTTTGTTTCATTCACCTCTATTATGTCGATCTGGTACTTATCCAATTCCTCAGCTAGCTCACCATTTCTTTGCCATTCAGGCTTCTTATGTTGATAGTACCGATCTTGAACTTTGGTGATGTTGAGTTGGGGTTTGTTTCAGGATTTGTTCCAAAAGCTGACTTTTAGCTGTTCGTCCTGTTCTCCTGACAAAAATTATGGGGACCTTGAATTGCCTTTATCCGTTTTTGTGATTATAATATCTTTGTTGTTCCGTAAATTGTGAATTGCCTTTTTATCATATGGAGTAGTGTTAGGTACTGGTGGTTTTGCTGAAGCAAGAATAATCGTACTGTTGAATCTGATAGCATTGGTTGTGGCCTCTGGAAGATGATAATGACTTTTTTCTATCCCACATATGAAATCCAATTTTGGAATGTAATTTGGGGTGCTAGAAAAGTTGAAACCCTTTTTAAGGATTTCAGATTCATGATTAGAAAGCCTGTAATCAGATAAGCTGAAAATGACTTTGCTGTTTGGGAGACTCTGTTGTGACTGGTATTTCTTCTTATAAAGTACCTCAAATTTTTTAATTTGCATGATTTTACTCTTCCTGAAAGTTTTTTCATAACTACTCTGTAATAAGCGGTCTATGTTATTTCAAGTCATGTAGTTCAAACTGTTAGATATATCATCAAACTGCTCTTGGCACTTCACGTCAATAATGTTAAGTTCATTCCTGTTATGTTGTATCCTTTCTTTGATAAGTGCTAGCGAAGTCTTGTAGTAAATTCTTTTGGCCACTGCAGATTTTATATGTCCTTTAATAACTAAGAAATTCGGGATGATAGAAAAATCTCTGCATCTCTTCAGAGATGTAAGGTGATTTAGTAATTTAGCTTTTTTGCATTTATCCTTTTCAAAGCACCATACTTTATGTTTCATCAGTGAAGTTAAATTGTTCATATTTGGTCTAATGTATTAAAACTGAAAACTTTATTAATAAGAGATTAATGAATTAATGAATATATTAAGAGATTTAATGAATAAAATACAAATTGCAACCAGTTTCACTAGCTACTGTCTAGCATTATCAAGGCTTACTGGTGTAAATACAAATGCACCAAGTTACATGAATACAGAAGCATTAGTACCTATTAGGTCGTTACATTTGATAATTCTCGTTTGGAAGTGTGCATGCGTTAGTCAGAATCCGGTACATGACCACGTGTGGTGTGGTTTTTCGCGAATTGTAGTTCTGTTAAGCTGAGAGAATTGATGAGATTATTCCATATGTCTTTAAGAATAGTACCCTGATTTCTATTTAAATTGCTGCCTGTGCGTAGCACCACTGCTGATTCTTTAAAAGTTCTGTGTCTGTAGTCATCCTCGATGTAAGGCATAGAACTGTTTTTCCAGTCTATAATGTGATTGGATGTCGAAAAAATGGGGAGCTGAAGCTGATGTGATTATTCTGTTGTGATTTACGTCTCCCACATGTTCTTTCTGTCTTATTTCAAGACTTTGAGAGGTCTGTCCAATGTACAATAGGCCACATGTGCATGGAATTACATATACTCCAAGATGTTTGAAGAATGGGACTTCATCTTTAGGTGATCTTAAGACCTGTCTGATTGTAGTAGTTGGTTTAAAAACCACTCTGATGTTATGAGCTTTTAACATTCTAGCTAATTTTGTGGATACTGAACTAATATATGGAATCACTGCTGTGGACACATACTGGGAATCAATTCTCTCAGCTTAACAGAACTACAATTCGCGAAAAATCACACAACACGTGGTCATGTACCGGATTCTGACTAACACATGCACACTTCCAAACGAGAATTATTAAATGTAACGGCCTAATAGGTACTAATGCTTCTGTATTCATGTAATTTGGTGCATTTGTATTTACACCAGTACAGCCTTGATAATGCTAGACAGTAGCTAGTGAAACTGGTTGGCAATTTGTATTTTATTCATTAAATCGTATGGTCTCTTATTAATAAAGTTTTCAATTTTAATACATTAGACCAAATATGAACAATTTAACTTCACAGATGAAACATAAAGTACGGTGCTTTGAAAAGGACAAATGCAAAAAAGCTAAGTTACTAAATCACTTTACATTTCTGAAGAGATGCAGAGATTTTTCTATCATCCCAAATTTCTTAGTTATTAAAGGACATATCAAATCTGCAACGACCAAAAGAATTTACTACAAGACTTCATTAGCACTTATCAGAGAAAGGATACAACACAACAGGTATGAACTTAACATTATCGACGTGAAGTGCCAAGAGTAGTTTGATGATATATCTAACAGTTTGGACTACATGACTTGGAATAACATAATTTGCTTATTACAGAGTAGTTATGAAAAAACTTTCAGGAAGAGTAAAATCATGCAAATTAAAAAATTTGAGGTACTTTATAAGAAGAAATACCAGTCACAACAGAGTCTCCCAAACAACAAAGTCATTTTCAACTTATCTGATTGCAGGCATTCTAATCATGAATCTGAAATCTTTAAAAAGGGTTTCAACTTTTCTATCACCCCAAATTACATTCCAAAAATGGATTTCATATGTGGGATAGAAAAAAGTCTTTATCATCTTCCAGAGGCCACAGCCAATGCTATCAGATTCAACAGTATGGTTATTCTTGCTTCGGCAAAACCACCAGTACCTAACACTACTCCATATGATAAAATGGCAATTTACGACAACAAAGATATTATAATGGAGACCTTGTTTAACTGTACCTGTTAAATACTTTATATTTTGGTTTAAGTCAATAAGAATACAGTTTGGTTGGCTAAATCCCAAATTGCCAGTATATCCTCATTTGTTCAGTATACCTAACAGGGTACACCACAAAAAGGTGAGGTTTGGACATTAGGTCAGAAGCCCTGATCAGTTCTGTGCATTCCTTTAAAGACTATGTGGAAGTCTCCTCTCAGTTATACAGCTTTGACTCTTAAGCACCCTTTAATAAAAAAAAAAAATCCATTAGTCTTGTGTTTGTTACACCTTTTAAAAAATACAGATGAAAAATTGGCTGATGCAAAGTATTAAGTTTGTTATATCTTCATTGAATGGCATTTCTCATAGTTTTACAAAATTTAAAAATACGAAAGTATTGTTTGTCCATAATAACCATGTTAACTTGGCTTTCATCAATCTTTAAAGATACCTGTGCATGATTATAAATAATAAATTACATGATAACCACAGTAATTAACTTTAATAAAATGAAAGTACAGATATTTCATACTGAAACTAACAGTACATCATCAGTGTGTAGAAACAAGCAATCAAAGGAACTGGGTTACAAAGTACATACAGCAGTCGGTGGTTTATCAATTAAAAACTGTTGCTGCATGCTAGAAATTGGTATTAATAAATAATATTATTAAAATATTATTAAACTATTTTTGATGGTTACATAAATAAGAATCTCCCAAACATTTGGGACAGAGAGAGAATCGTTCCAATTCAGATTTGTCCCATGTAAAAGGGCTTTGCAACTTTCTTTGAAAAGTCATTCATATTTAAACCTGCATCTGTGGAGAAGACAAGCTTTATCCCACTGGATATTGTGTTTAGTGTCAGTACTATGTTGTGCCAGACAAGACTTTTAAGGTTTCATATATTCGATATAATATTGATGTTTATTAATTCTTTTTCTACAGAACAGTCTGTTTGCCCAAAGTATGTTAGATTACATTCATATGGTATCTGGTAAATGCCATCTAATGATAGATGTGCCAGTTTGTCTTTTGTAGATGGCAACAGGTGAGAAATTTTGTTGCTCGGAAATATGTGGGAATGAGATGATACTGCTTCATAATTTTACCAATTGGTTCCAAGATGCCAGAAATATAAGGGATTGGAGCCCTGGGGTCTGTTGAAGAATCCTGGGGTGTTGAAACACAGGAGTCAGTTATCTGCTGGATTTGATTAAGGTTGTAACCATTAACCATACTTTATCCAAGTGTATGTAAACCATATGTAGAGGCTAATGACTTCACATCACTTGTGTTAATAACCAATAATGCAAACCACATATCCTTATGGACATGCATAATGCTATGAATTATGGGAAGGACCACTACCTAGACTGGTTTCAACCTTTATTGAGGTCTCACCCAGACCAGAATTAATGCCAAAATTGAAGTAATACAGGTCATATTTCCATATACGAGTAGCCAAAATGTGTCTCACCTTATTACTAAAGTACTCTGGATTAGAGATAGATGTTGGAAGTTTTTCCACTTGGTTATACTATAAATTAAAGATGCCAAGAAATTATATTTGTTTAATCCTTTATCGAAGTGTAAGCAAACAAAATTTGTGCCTGAAGTAACTTTATTAGCTTCTATATACGAGTTGTTCATTCCTGAAGATGAGATGGACACTGAATATCCATGCTTCCCAAAATCATTAGAAAAATATAAACCTGACAAAAGTAAGCCATCAACCTTTCAGAAATCAGACAAGTCTACAAAACCAACAATAAGAAAATATTTACAATAGAACTATCATGGGTATTGCCAGAATATCAAGATTCTGCTGCAGAAACATAAGCCATTCTGTTTCTGTCTACAAGAAACATATTTAAACCCCAGTGAGGACTCTGCCATAAGTAATTTCACTGTTGTTCATAACATCAGAACTTGAGATGATCTTGCTCATGGTAGTATAGCTATCATAGTGGGCACTTGTACTCCTTTCACTGATGTCCAGTTTAATACTGCTCTGGAAGAAGTGTTGATTTTCTCATCCATGGGATTTTTTTTTTTTTTTTTTTCAGAATGTACCATATTCTGAAATCTGAAATGAAACATTCCATAATCATAAATGGAATCAAACTTGATAATCTTATGTTGCAACTCCCTCACTCCTTACTTCTCCTGAGTGACTTTAATGGACACAGCACTCTTTGTGGGTGGTACCACAAATGGATAAAATCATATCATTGAGTGAATGCTCCTTGAGCATTCACTCACTGTCTCAACCTTATCCATTTGAAGTCATAGCCTCTCCCTTCCCAATAATACATTCGATATCTGCAAGGATACAAGATACGAGCATACTCACTTATATTCCGCAGTAGACCATGCTATCTGCTCCCTTTCTATTTGTATACTGCTCATGTGGGATGTTGAAGAGAATTTCTACAGAAGCAATAATTTTCCTGCTGTTTGCACTATGTCTTCATAGGAACCACATTTTCCTACATGGATGCCCATGTGAAAAATTGACCTCACTGACTAGAATACTTTTTATCATCTTGCAAAATTTAATGCTGAAGCATTCAATCAAACACCTATCAATCAAGCAGTGAAGTATGTAAGATTGTACAAGCAGCAACAACTGCATTTCTGAAAACATCATCTTGATTTCCACTGTATTCAGACCATTGGTGGAGCCCTAAGTGCCAAGCAGCTAACGTGATCAGATCAGAACAGAATATGGAGTATATTTTGTAGGTACCCTAGAGCTTCAAATCTCATTGCTTTCAAACTTGCTCAAATCAAAGCATGTTATGTTAGACATCAGAGTCAAAATCAATCTTGGATCCAATTTACATCATCTATTAATCTGACAAGAAATTCGAAAATTATATGGGATAAAGTCCAGAAAATGATAGGTAGATAGAGAACACACTGCTTGCCTACTTTCGACCATAATACATGTGTTGTTTCTGATCCTACAGCTATTGCAGACAGATTGCTTGAAAAATTTTTGCTAGAGTCTCAGCAACATTGCCTATTGCATTGTCCAGCGGTCTTTGTAATACGAAAAAAACTGTGAATGCAAGGCTTCTCTGGTAGTTCCAAAGAAACAGACTTCTTCAAAAACACAGTGTGGTTTTTGTAGAATCAAATTTTGATCATTTGGTCGATTTAGAAACATACATCAGACTTGCTTATTTAAAATGAGAACATCTTATTTCAGTGTTCTTTGACATGGAAAAAGCTTATGCCATAACCTGGAAATATGGCCTATTGAAAGACCGCTTTATTATCGGTCTGAGAATACACCTTCCTGATTTTATTAAAAACTCTGTCCAGCTGAGTCTTCCAAGTCAGAGTGGTAAGCATGTTACCTTGGCCATATCAAGAAGAGGGTGTTCCACAAGGCTCTCTCTTAAGTGTGACCCTCATTGCTATCTAAATTAATTCAATCACTGAGTAGCTTCCTCATGCAGTAGGCAGTGCTCTTCATGTCGCTGACCTTACAATTTACTCTTACTCCTGCAAAATGAGAGTAATTGAAAGACAAATTCTACAAGCATTTGATCATGTTTCTTCATGGGTTCTTGATGATGGGTTCAGGGTTTGAACAGAATAAAACTGTGTACAGTTCTGCCAAAAATGTATCTTTTGTCGAAATCCTGATTTAAAAATGGGGTAAATTATTATTCCAGTGGCACAAGAGGCTAAGTTTTTGGGACTCATCTTTGGCAAGTTTACATTCCTTACACACATTCATCAACTTATGGACAAGTGCAAAAAAGCATTAAATATCCTTCGCACTCTATCCTGTACAGCATGGAGTGCTGATCAATGCTCCTTGCTCTACCTTAATTGTGCAGTTGTATGATCAAAGCTTCAGTATGGGTCCTAAGCTTGCAGTTCTCGAAGAGAAAGCACACTCGGGTGGTTTGACCCTATCCAGTGCATCACTCATTCAAAGTCTTTGTGTTGAAGGTAATGAACCTGCTCTATTACTTAGATGAAAACCATTGTCTCCTAACTATGTCCTAAAAATAAAGTCTCTTCCAGAACATTCTGTGTGTACTGGTATCTTTTTTGTGCTTTGGGAAGCTCAGTATCACATCAGAACAACATTCATTCCTTTGGCATTCATGGGATAAAGATTCTGCACACTATTGGCATGAATGTTTGATGACATTACCTCCACCAAACATAATACCATTTTTACATGACAGATTTGCACTCCCTCCTGCAACTTCTCAGTTCATTTGCTACAGAAGTCTCATACTCCATCTGTCTACCTGCAATTGTTTAATGAACACAGAACAGCCTGATGGTTCAAGATCTGAAACCTTGGTTGGCTGTGCTTCTATTACCTCCAACCAGATATCATGCAGTAATCATACATCAGTGTTGCATACAATTCAGCTTGCGCTTGTTCATAAGAGGGTGGTCTGAAGACTTCTCGGCCTAGCAATGAAAAAAACGAATTTATAATTTCAAAATTATTTTTCTTTTTCAACATAATCTCCCTTAAGACTAATACATTTATTCCAGCAATGCTCCAGTGTCATTATCCCAACCCTGTAGTGGTTCTCAGTAAGATCTGCAAAATATCCCTCTACAGCTGCAATCACCTCTTGATTCGAAGAAAAACACTGACCGGCAAGGAAGAGTTTTAGTTTTGGGAAGAGATTAGAAGTCAGGGGGAGCCAAATGTGGGGAATAGGGTGGATGTTCCAACAATTCATAGTGCAGATCTCTTAATTTTCCCATTGCCAAAACACCATTGTGAACAGGTGCATTGTCCTGATGAAAGATTATTTTTTTCTTCTGCGAACTGGGTTTTTTCTCTCTAATTTTTTCATCTAGTCTGGTTAAAAGATCGGAATGATATTCCCATGTTGTTGTTGTTTTACCCTTTTCAAGATAATTAATAAACAAAATGCATAAACTTTAGCATCCCAAAACACTGATGCCATGACCTTTCCTGCTGATGGAACTGACTTTGTCTTCTTTGGTGCTGAACAACCAGCTTCTGTCCACTGTTTTGACTGCTGTTTGGATTCTAGTGTGTAATGGTGAACCAAGTGTCATCCATAGTAATAAATCGACACACAAAACCAGTTTTATTCTTGTTAAAATGCTCCAAGCACTGTTCAGATATATTCATGCGAGTGTGTTTTTGATCTGCTGTGAGCAAGTGTGGCACCCATCTTGCACAAAGCTTTTTCATTTGCAATTCCTCATGCAAAATATATCCTACATGCTCTTTTGAAATGCCTATAGTCTCAGCAATTTCATGCACTCTGACTTGCTGGTCATCCAATACCATATCATGCACTGATCAATGATTTCTGCTGTTGTTACAGTTTTTGGACATCCTTCATGTGGATCGTCTTCAAAGCTGGTACGGCCACGTTTAAACTTAGCAGCACATTTCTTAATTGTCGAAAATGAACGAGAAGAGTGCCCATAAACCTGAACTTCGAATGAATTTCTTTTGCCATTAAACCTTCTTTTTCAAAGAATTTTATAACCGCATGATACTCAATTTTATCCATTTCAAGGGATACAGACAACACTTTTGCTTCAAACAGCTGTATAAAACAAACTGCTTGATAGAATGACTTGCAATTTCACATGGATGCATGTGACAGATGTACCAACTTAGAAAGAAAAAAAAAATCTTGCCGATAGTGTTGCCATTTATGGTTGAGGCCGAGAACTTTTCAGACCACCCTTGTATAAAAGAAAACCATTACCAAAAGTGTGTAATTTATACAGACTCATTGAGTTTTTAACAGGCCATCTTGTCTCCTGGTATAATCCACATCAGTGCTTTGTGAGGTTTTACCACTGTTGTCCGAAATGAAGATCCTTAATTTGATCTGTTGTGCTGGATTCCCAACCACATTGGAATTAAAGAAAATGAGATTGCACATTCAGCTCATAGTGTTTCTATGTATTGTTTGATAATTCCATGTACAGACTTTAAACAATTGATAAGATCAAAGTTAATTATCCAATGGCAGTTTTCATGGTAGGAAGCAATGACCAGCAAATCACATGAGATTAAGCATTGGTAGTCTAGTCAACATAGAAACAGAAGAGAGGAAATTGTTCATCATAGACTTTGCATAAGTGACAGTCATCTTACACATTATTTACTGAGGGCTGATGATCCATTGAGTACTGATTAAGCATCTTACCATTTGTCATATTCTGGTAGAGTGCCAGCACTTTACCATGAGAGGAATGAAATTTTTTCTTATATGGCCAAGCCATATCCACTCATGTAAATATTATCACTCAAATAAATGAAGCTTTTAGCTTTTTGGAAAGAATTAATTTATACAATCATGTTTGATTATAAATTCTATTTGTGTGTAGATACTGCATTGTTTAACTTTTATTTTGTACGTAACATAATATTTAGTAATTTATCTCTTTTATGACTGTTTATTAATACCTTGTAATCTACAATAAATATCTTGTATGATACAAGATATTTATTAATATCTTGTATTGTAGCACAGTATATCCTTGCACCAATGAACCATAAATCAACCAAACCAACCCAGTGGTCTAATCCAGACTGCTGTCTATTATTATTATTATTATTGTTTGTAAGCAAAGGATGATTTTTAAAGAATTTTTGTGACAGAATCATGAAATTTCTGTTTTAATACCTGTAGAGTAAATGTGACACAGCTATGTCCATTTGTTTGCATATTATGTATGGATCTTTTGCACCAAATGTAATTTGTAGCAGTGATCATATGTTGCACTCTCAATGCTTCTCACACTCACTGCGTTAACCTGGCAGCATTTAATTGTCACATTTTCTGAGTCACAGATATCACAATTTTACACTAGTGAAATTGGCACATATTTGTTTATGGTTCAAATTCTATAACTTGTAATTTTAGGTGGAGAGGCCTGATCATTTTGTAATTATCATTTGGTACCCATTAAGTATAAACAAGTGAAGAAGAGAAAAGTTCACTCTAATGTAGTTGTAATGAACATTGGAGTGTGGATTATTATGCAATGACACTAGTGCAATACATAATAATATTCTTTTGAAGTGTTGAATACATTTTCTTTTCTTTGTTATAAGTACACGATGTCCTCAATTGTACCTTTTGGCCCACGAAGTCTAATTTCTATCTGGCCTTTTTCAGAAAATGTTTGTTCAAACCTGGTTTATAAGATCAAAACTAATAACCCATTGGCAGTTATCATGACAAATAAATTGTGTGAGATTAAGCTTTGGCACTAGGTTTAGGGAAAAAATGGAAGAGAGGAAGCTGTTCTGGCTAGGCTCTGCACAGGTAATAATCATCTTACACTCTGCATATATCACAAACATCTTACACACTTATTTACTGAGGACTGATGCCCCCACCAATGTGTGAACAGCCAACACATTTCAATGTCTTGATAAATTTGCTTGTATATATCATGTGAATCACTCTTTATTATTATTTATTTATGTTATCTCTTGATTATTGCTTTTTAATCCATTGAGTACTGATTAACCTTTGGTTTGGCACAGTTAAGTAAACTGTGTGTGTGTGTGTGTGTGTGTGTGTGTGTGTGTGTGTGTGTGTGTGTGTGTGTGTGTGTGTGTGTGTGTGTATGTGTGTGTGTGTGTTATGTGTATTAAAATACTTTCTATATTACAGAGGTATCCTGTGATGTGGCAAGGATTACTTGCCTTAAAAAATGATCAGGCAGCTGTGCAGATGCATTTTGTTTCTGGTAATCCTCGTATTGCCCGGGCATCTCTGCCTCCAATGACAGAAGGCGGTACTCCTCCTGTTAGGATAGCACAAAGAATGAGGTTAGAGCAGACGCAGTTAGAAGGTGTTGCCAGGAAGATGCAGGTGAGCTGGAAAATATTTTACACATGGAAAATATTTTACACACAATAAATGGTATACACTGAAGCGCCATTGAATTAGGGATAGGAAATGCTATGCACATTCTGTACTGCAACTCCTGCATTTGCATGCATGCATGGCCGAAACTGTGGTTATACTTAGCTGTCAGTGTTGGCCCAAGCATTTGTCATGAGAAGTGTAATGGGAAAGGCACAGGATTTAGATGCATTTGACAGAGTGCAAATCGACAGGTGCCCAATGGATGGGTCACTCGATCTCCGAAATTGTCGATGAACTTGGATTTTCTCGTACGACAGTTTCAAGTGTTCCAGAAATATGAAAATCCTGACAAAAAAAAAAAAAAACCATCTGGACAAACTGCAAAAGGCAACCAGCCTTTGATGATTGTGGGCTTTGTCCTCTCATATCGTATGGACCGATAGTGGCCAGACATTATCTCATATCACCTCTCATCTAAATGAGGATTATAGCTTTAAAGTCAGTGCAAGGATCATGCAATGTTCACGACACTGAGCTTTGAACACCTTGCCTAGACTGGAGAACATCGAAACTGGATGATTGAAAATTGGTCATGTGTAGCCTTGAGTGATGATGATGAATCGCAATTTAAACTTCATAGTGCCAATAAGAGAGTGAGAATATGAAGCCATTGATCCTGCATGTCAGGTCTGAACTGTACAAGCTGGTGGTGGCTCAGTGATGGCCTGGAGTGTCTTCAGTTCTATGTCTTTGGGACCTTTGGTATGTGTATCATTGCATCCTGGTATGTGGAACTCATGGTCGACCATTTACGCTCATTTATATCCATCATGCATCCCAATGAAGATGGCATCTACCAGCAAGACAGGTCCAGGTTCATGTCACAGGTCCAGGCAGGCTACTGTTTGTTTCCAGGAGCATTCTGTTGACTTTGAAATAATGAAGTGGCCATCTAGAAGCCCTGAATTAAATCCCATCACCTCTGAACTTGAGCGAATTGTGGACAGTGCTGGATGATGCATGGGTTGTCATACCTGTGAAACATTTTCACAAGCTTCTGGAGTCCTTGCCTCATCATGTGGCAGCCGTTATCATGGCCAGAGGGATTCCAACATATTACTAGGTGGCTATCCCTAATTCAATGGCACTTCAGTATATAAGATCAGACCTTCAAATGGTCAACAATTCTAAACTTGATAGGATTCTGGTGAATTTGTGCTTCGGTGACTGGTACCAGACAATGATAATTGTTGCAGTTATTTTATGTTCCTTGTTTCTGGCTCTTAATTTTCTTTTATTATATCTATTCATTTTTAATTTTTTTTAAATCTTTTATTTTATTTAAGTCTATATATTTCTGATAAAGAAGTTTCTTACCAATGCATGCCAATAAACAGCTGAAATAGCTTGCTAATCAAACAACCTGCCATTCAGATAGTCTCGTCAGATTATTTAAATTTATTTGTTTCAAACACTTAAAACTTTTAAATTCACACTGTTAATTTTTCAAGTCTTAAACATCGAAAAACATTATTCTGATTATCCTCCATGTGCTCCACCTGTTTGTGGTGGGAGGGACTTCCCAGTGAAGGTACTGGCTCTCTTTTTGTTCTCATTCTTTTTTATGCTTTCCTTCCCATATTCTTCACTCTATTTCTCATGAGTCTTTATTATTATCTTCCTGACCACTGGCACTGGTATGCAGTGCCTTGGTGCTATGTTTGCTTGCATTGTAACCTGTGGACATCCAGAAAGTGGGATCATGGTAGGCTCTCACTACTTTGGTTCTTCTTTAGCAAGAGGAGACCCAAAGCCAGGATCAATCAGCTAGTTGGCTTGCCTGCAAGGATCAGGTTTGTAGCAGTATTCTTCTCCATGGTCTGAGAACAGGGCCTAAGGCTTGCTCTGGTGCTTGCATAGCATCTGGGGTAGCCCTTGCTTTCCACTTCTGAATGCAGTCATTGCTTGCCAGTTAGTGTGCATCCATGGTTGGTGGGGAGCCAAACTAAACTCTCTTCCTGAGAATGAACACTCCTTCATTCTCTTGTTTATCAGGGATCCTAAATAAGCTCCAATCAAGTTCAGAAACCATATTATCATCAACAGAGAACCAAAGTAAGAAACATAAAACATCAAAACTGCAATAAATACACCACTGTTCTTAATTACATTCAACAGGTGAATGTCCAATTGGATTGATCTCCAGAAGGATTTGGAAAGGTTGCAAGATCTACAAAATCTGTTTAAAAAAAAAAAAAAAACTACAATTCAGGAGGTATCCTTATTGAAGCAGCTACAGTAGCACAATCAGAAACGCACAACATCTGAGCTTTTCTAGAGGCATAATATATCCAAGTAATACCTCTTGATGTTAGTGATAAAGAAATATATATGTTCTGAACTCAAGGACCAAGAAGTGACAGACATAAGAAGAATCCCAACAGAAGTTATCTTTATGTTGAACAAAATAAAATCATCAACATTTGTCAAAGCAGGATATCTCAAGTGTGTAGTAAGACTCAGTATACCAAAAAAAAACCTTCAGTACTTTAAATGTCAGGAATATGGTCATTTTCACACTGCCTGTCATGGCTCTATCATCTGTGCCTGCTGTGGCAGTGAAGATCATGAGATTAAAGACTGTTAAGAGTAAAACACTAAGATGTTCTGGCCTGTGAGGGAGACCACCCGGCATACCCCAGAGTTTGCAAAAAGTAGAAGGATGAGAAGGAAATACAAAAAAATAAAAGCAGGACATTACACTTCTCAGGTGACAAAAGAGCCTCCTGAGAAGGTGATGTAATGACATCACATTCATGTAATGTAATGGCACGGAATACAATATGTTGATGGCTTGGGCATTTTTCCTGGTGAAGAGAAAATGATGGTTATTGGTTCTCCTCAATGCTCTTAAAAGAAAAAAATCCAAGACTAATGAAAGCAAAACTACTCAATACAGGAAGCCAGATGATGCCAGTAGACAGAAGTAATGAAAATATTCTTACAATGGAATTGTTGTGGATTCCTCAAAATATCGATGACATCAAGGCCCTCTTGCAAAAGGACAAAACCGGTATTCTTCTGCTTGCAGGAAACATGTCTAAAGCAGAAAGATGATCTGACATCACAAAATACCACCATCATTCGTAAGAACAGGACAGTGGTGACCTGCCCATGCAGGATTCTCCAGACTTGTGAGCAACCATATCCCTGTCCAGCAATTTTCACTCAATATGAACATAGAAACAGTTGTTGTCTGACTCTCACTCAGAACACTATTAATAGTGTTGCATCTACATCCCTCTTGCAGCAGATATCTCTCAAAATGATCTTTATGGTGGCATATTGCAGTTACCAATGCTTTTCTCTTAATAGGAGATTTAAATTCACACAACACTGTAGGGTAGTGGTTGAACAAACAGCAGAAAGTTATTGAGGATATGATCGGCAACAATAATCCTTCCCCCCTAAACACAAGAAGCAACACCTTCTTCTATATGCCTACTCGAATATTCACTGCAATAGACTTAACTACTCATCCTTCCTTTTCCCACTCTTTATGTGGAAAACGTGACAAGAATTTATTGGGAGTGATCACTTTCCCATGATATCCACCTTCATGGTGGAAAATAAGCAAGCTGAGAAATTGATTCTGCAATGGTCAGCTGTTCTTCCTTCAACAATTCAATGAATCATATGACAGTGTATTGTTCAAACTCTCTTGACTATCATGATTGCATATCTGCCAAAGAAGCTCCGAAGAATACTTGGGGTATTTTTTGAACATATCCCACTAGAACAGCTCTCATTGCTTTCAAATGTGCCTGAGCTTGAGAAAGATACATCCATTGTCAGAGACAGATGGAATCCTGTATCCAGTATACATTCAGCATAAGAACAACAACTGACACTAAAGAAGTCTGAGACAAAATTGGGAAAAGGAAGGACAGATATACCACCCATTGGTTTCTTATCCCCCCCCCCCCCCCCAATTTCCTTACAAAAAAAATATAAAAAAAAAAGCAAAGCAGAAAAACAACAAATACAGCTTTCTAAGATGGTTTAAGAAGAATATAACAGGCCTTCTGCAAATGAAGAACTGAAAGATGCTTTGCTTAAATACCATCCAACTGCTCTTGGTCCAGATAATATCCATTACGAAATGGTAAAACATCTTTTGCCATTGTTCATGGATCAAGTGTTGCACCTTTACTGCAGAATTTTCAATGAGAGCATATTTCCAGTTACCTGGCAGAAGGCAATAATTAATTCTTTTCCTAAGCCATGGACGGATCCAAAATCTCCAAATAACTACTGTCCAATTGCTCTGACCAGCCCTTCGTGCTAGTTTTTGATAAAAATGGTTAACTCTCATCTTTTGTGGTTTGTAGAGAGAAACGATCTTTAATATGTAATCAGGCTTCCAAAAATATTCTACTATTGACCATCTTTTCTAGCTGGAATCATCCATTAGATATGCGTTCCTAAAACATGAGCACCTAATATTGGTTTTCTTTGATATGGAAAAAGCATATGACCCTGCTTGGAGATTTGGATTACTGCAAGACCTGCATAATTTCGTCTTAGAGGAAATATCCCTCTTTCTCTGAAATACTACTTATGGAAGAAAATCTAAGTCTGAGTGGGAAATTCTCTCTCCAAACCATGTAACCAACAGGAGGGAGTTCCACAAGGCTCAGTTTTAAGAGTCATGCTTTTCGCAATCAAGGTCAAGTCAATAACAAAAGGAACTTCCTCGAACAGAATGTAATGTCCTCTCTATGGATGACTTCGCTATTTTTGCCATTCCTATAATATGAGGGTAATAGAAAGACAGCTGAAGCAATTCACCAGCTCTCAGAATGGGCACTTGCAAATGGGTTCAGATTTGAACAGCAAAAGACAATTTTTAAGCACTTTTGCCATAGACGTTTTCATTCTGACCCATAACTCCGATTAGGACAAATACTAATCCCAGTTGCATCAGAAGTCGAGTTCTTGGGACTGATGTTTGACAGCAAACTCAGTTTCCTCCCACACATACTTCATTTACAAGGCAAGTGCCATAAAGCAATGAGCATGCTACACACCCTATCTTCCAACTTTTGAAGTGGCGATAGATGCTTTTTGCTTCATTTATACAGGGTATTGATAAGATTAAAACTTGATTTTGATTCCTAAATGAATACTGTTGTAAAGGAGAGTGCACTGCAATGGCAGGACTGTATTCACCATCAAGCCATCAGAATTCCAAATGGAGCATTTCAAACATTACCTTTATCACTTTTGACATTAACAGCTGTCTGTATTATATGGCGTGAAAATAAAATACCAGCCAGACCAGTTCAGGTGACCAACAGTTTTTCATCCATATTAGGAGAATTGGTACAGCATTCAAAAGACTACCATATCAAGCCCTTTGGTTTGTGTTAAGAGCTCTTCTCCATGCTGTAGAGCAGGGTTTCCCAAACTGTGTTCCGCGGAAGGTGAATAAGTATTCCACGAGAAGTTCCTGGAATTTGTCATTTTAGTTTTCTAAGCGTATTTTATGAATAAATATATTATAGTGGAAGTATTCTGAGGAGAATAATATTATTGAATATGTCGAAAAGCTCATACCTAGAATGCCTAATAACATCTGTGTATCGTTAATTTTCACACATCGAAACTGTTCAACATTTGGGAAAGGGAATACCGCTGTTTATGACCGGAAATAAAAATTGCCTGCAAGTGGATTCTAGCAATGGGTGGCGTATCCTCTGTTTTCAAAACTGAAGGAAATGACATCTGTGTAGCAAATATCAGTGACCAAGCGGCATATTTTTAAACATGGAAAATATTCATGAATTTATCGTTAATTTTCACACATTGAAATCTTTCAACAATCGGGGAAGAGAATGCCGCTGTGATCATAAAAATTGCCTGCAAGTCGATTACAGCAATGGACGGCGTTTCTTCTGTTCTCAAAACTGAAAGAAATAACATCTGTTGCAAATGTTAGTGACCAATCAGCAACGAAATTTTTCCACTGAAATTGAAGATCAGGGTAGTCTGTATCTGGTTCTAAAATCCATTAATGCTGAATACTTTCTTCACAAGTTCTTATTGCAGTGTGTAAGTGCTTGTTTTGAAACTGGAGTGCCGTGATTTTTTTAAGAGTAATAGGAATACAGATTTAAATTCTATTATGAATAAGAGACAAGGGACTTTAATTTTGGTGTTAAGAAATCTCTCGTATTGAAGGTGTTTGTGATGCAACAAATAGTGATTCATCCACCTCAAGCCTACAGAGAGCGATCTCCAGGATGTACTAAAGGGGGGGGAAAACTACCAGCACACAGGAGAAAAAGTCTGCATTTCACTCGTAAGTACTTATAATAATATTATAAATATATTTGGTGATCAGAATGGGATATGTCAATGAAAATCAGCACAAATTAATTTAATGATGTTTATATTTAATTGATGTTTAATTAATTAATAATTAATGATCAATTATTAATTAAAAAATTAGCTAAATTAACAATTAATTATTAATTAATAAATTACAAAATAACCAAGGTGTTCCATGAAAATTTCAGGATTTGTGAAGTGTTCCGTCATAGCAAGTTTGAGAAACCCTGCTGTAGAGATTGTGCTAGACAACGTAGGCCAGGTGCCACTAACACATTTCCACCATGTAGCTTTTCTTACAGTAAGCTACCAAAATATTCCACATGATTTTCTGCCTGTCTATATAAACTGATGAAAATCAGAGACATAGTGGGATCGTCTACCATCTTTCCAGACTGCATGATATCTACACAGATCCCACTAAAGTGTAACAACTTTACAGCTGAGCATATGCAATAGAGATTTCTCTAAAATGCATTTGATTGCATCACTACCAAAGATGCATAATATGTTCAGACTTACAAAGTTCTCGTTGGGCACTAAAAAGTCTAGAGCTTCAAATGTCTTGTCTTGAATGCAGCACCACCTCTTTCAGTTATGGAAGCTGCTCTTACGAGGTGTGGCTATTAAATAACGAGACTGGTTACAAAAATGTGGTTTATTATTATAATTGTACAACTTAATTCTTGTCCACCTTCAACATACTCCCCTCCTCTATTTATACACCATTGCATATGAATTTTCCATTGTTGGAAGCAGTGCTGCAAGTCATCAGGTGTTATCTACTTCAGTAGCGCTGCTGTTTTCTCCTTTACCTCATCCACTGACTGAAAATGGGTGCCCTTCAATGCAGATTTCAACTTTGGAATAAAGTAAAAGTTGCATGGAGCTAACTCCAGTGAGTAAGGTGGATGGTCCAACACTGAGATCTTCTTATCAGGCCAGATACTGCTTTACAGGCCTCACTGTGCTTCACTGTGGACTGGAGCATTGTCCTGATGGAGAATCCAAGCGTTGTTCTTCCACAGATTGGGTCTCTTCTTTCTCACTCGTTCTCTCAGCTTGGCCAAAACCTCAAGGTAATAATGATGGTTAACTGTCTGACCCTCTGGTACCCATTCAACTATTATCACACCATTGATATATTTAAAAAACTATCAGCATTGCCTTCAATTTTGACTTACTCATTCTTGCTTTTTCATTCTCGGTGACATGGGAGTTTTCCAGTGCATTGATTGTCTTTGTTTCTGGATCATACTGGAAAATCCACATCTCATCACTTGTGATGATCTTCTCCTGCAAGTCTGCCTCCACTGTTAGCCGTTCCATGATGTCAGTGCAAATTTGTTTCCGGACGTCTTTCTGCTGCTGACACAAGTTTTTGGAAACCATTTTAGCACAGATTTTGTTCATGTTCAATTGCTCATGCAGAATTTGTCGTGCAGTTTCCTTATCAACGTGCACCGTGTCTGCTATCATCCAAATGCTTAATCGCGATCATTGCAGGCAATTTCATTAATTTTTGCAACGTTTTGTTCGGATGCTGCTGTGACAGGGCAACCTGTTCATTCGTCATCTTCAACGTTTTTTTGACCTTCAGCAAAGCGTTTGTGCCATTCAAACATTTGTGCACGTGACATTACATTATCACCTTACACCTCCTGAAAAAGTTTCAAACACTCAGTCGCCAATTTCTTCAATTTCACAAGGAATTTGAGATTAATACGCTGCTCAAGTTTAACAATAGACATTATTCCAGCAAAACGACTTCACACGTTTCTTTTATAACTGACTACGAGCAACAGCAAACAATGCTTATATCAACTACTTCTAGAACCTTCATAGTCATTATTTGATAGCCACACCTCGTAGTTGTACATTTTTGTTGATTTCCAAGCCATATTGAGATTAAGGGAAATGAAGCTGCAGTTACAGCAGCTAGATCAGCTCATTTCTCAAACATCCACCATCTTCCTGTGTCATTACACAGATTCTTCTTTTTCACCCATCAGATGATTGGTTGAGTCCCCCATTTACAAATATTGCCATGCGGTTTATCTCTTTTGCTTTCTGTTATCTCTCTGAAGCTTGATAATTGCCTTTCCTTCAAAGACTGTAGCCAAGTTCTTTTTGGTCTACCTGTTAATTGTCTTTCTTCAATGATTCCATTCATGACTGTATTTGGTAATCTTTGAAAGGGAATTCTCTGGAGGTATAGAAACCATCTTAATTGCTGTTTAAGAATTATAACTATGATATCTTCTCTATAGTTTAATTCATGTTTGACTGGCTCATTTGTTTTGTGTTCTGAGCAGTGAGTCTTATTTATTTTTCTTTAGCATTTCATTTCGAATACTCTGATTTTCTGTATTTCTTTCTGAAGTGTCCAGTCTCAGCTCCAAACATTGTGCTATAGATAAAATAATGGTTCTATAGAGTTTTAGTTGGAGGCTTTTGAAATGTTGTTATTTTTCATATCTCGTTTAATTTATTCATATTATACCATCCTTTTAATCTAACAGATAAGCTTAGGTGTTGACAGTTTTCGCTGCATTTCAACTCAGCATCATCAGAGCACAACACACTTATACACGCGACAGTGAGTGAGCGAAACAATACAATTGCAATGGACAAAAGATCTAAAGTCTTGTTTTTGGCACCCTCTAACAAAAAAAAAAAAAAGCTATGCTGGAGTTTTTCTTAGGATAAGTCTCCCAAATTTTTGGCAAATTAATGCAACCATATTTGTTAAGGTTGGGAGAATTCTTCAAAGCAATTGCTGACTCAAAAAATAAACTTTCAGATCTGTAACGACTCCTAAATAGAACATTGTTTTCTTCTATCTAATCCTGTGTGAAGGAGTGTTCAAAGCATAGTCTGCCAGTTCTTTCTTGCCATAGTAATAGTAGTGAATGTATTTTTCGTGTTCTTCCAGGCGGATGTTAACTGATCTTCCTGTTTGCCCATAATAGGCCAAGTCACAGTCACAGGGAACTTCATACAACCCTGGGCGTGCTAAAGGGTGAAGTTTATCCTTAGGTGAGCAGATCCGAGTTGCTAGTTTGACATGAGGTTTGAAAGTGGTGCGAAGGCCATGTTTCATCAATACTTTGGCTATCTTTTCTGATGTACCTATGACATTGGAATAGAAATGGTCATGTTGTGTTCTTGTGTATTGGGGAGGGCAGAGTAATGGACTATGTAGTAATTTGTCTATTTTGTAGGGATTATAGCCGTTGGCCAGGAACGTATGGCGCAGATATTTGAGTTCTGTGGTGAGAGTTGTATCGTTAGAACAAATGGCTCTGTGTGTAAGTGTTATTAAAATGCCATACTGTTGGACTGGATGATAATGTGATTGTTTATGTAGGTATCTTCCTGTGTGTGTAGGCTTTCTATAAATGGAAAAAGATAGTGATCCAAAAGGTGGGCGACTAACGTGTCAAGAAATGGTAAACAGTTATTCAATTCTTTTTCTACTATGAAGTGGATTTTGAGGTGTTTAGGTGACAAACGCATCCAGAGTGTCTTGTCGGGGCTAGATGTCAAACACATCATCTACATAGCGTAACCACACTAGTGGCTTGTAGTTAGCTGTGGTAAGTACTTTCTTTTCAAAGTGTTCCATGTAAAAATTTGCTAACGGGGGGAGAGGGGGAACCCATAGCAGTACCATTAATCTGTTCGTAGAATTTTCCTCCCCTTGTAAAGTAACCTGCATTCATAGTAAATTTAAATAATTCAAAAATATCAGGGGGAAATTTAGAGTATAATTTGATACCTGGAACCGTCACATAGGAGATCTTGCATTTTTCTGTTACACTCTTCTTGATTCATGATAACTGTTGCATTTCCTTTATCGACTTTTATACTAATAATATTTTTATTTTATATTAACTTTTTAGGGCAGTTATTTGATTATGTGGCATATTGCTTTTTGGAGGTTTAGCCTTGTTTAGAATACTTGCAATGGCCAATAACGTGGGTCTAGACCCACGTTATTGGCCATTGCCAGCAAAAGATCATGGACGCCCCGTTCTACTTTCATCATAATTTCTAATTTCCAAACAAATTACTAAATTAGAAATTATGGTATGATTATGATTCTAAACAAGGCTAAACCTCCAAAAAGCGATATGCCACGTAATCAAATAACTGCCTTAAAAAGTTATATAAAATAAAAAGATTATTATTATAAAAGTCGATAAAGGAAATGTAACAGTTATCATGAATCAAGAAGAGTATAACAGAAAAATGCAAGATCTCCTATGTCACGGTTCCAGGTATCAAATTATACTTCGAGACACCACTACCACTATGTGTCAAAGGAAAAAAGTCCGAAAATTACTGAAAAAAGTGACGTCATGGCCCAAAGAAATCATCAGGAAAATAAAAACCTATTCATGTTAAGCCACCCAGTATTTATGGATTACTGAAAATCTACAAAACTAATATCCCCATAGTTGATAGCATAGATAGTCCCACATATAAACTGGCCCAGCATTTTGCCAAGTCGCTTGCTCCCCTTACTGGCAACTCCTCTACTTTTGTAAAAAAATTCAGTCCAGTTCAAAACACGAGTTAAAAATCTTATCCTAAAAAAATTCAGACATTATGGTTAGTGTTTTGATGTCACCTCTTTATTTATCAATGTACCACTTATAGACACTCTTGATTTAATCAAGTCTAAATTTCCCCCTGGTATTTTTGAATTATTTAAATTTACTACGAATGCAGGTTACTTTACATGGGGAGAAAAATTCCAAATAGATTAATGGTACTACTATGGGTTCACCCCTCTATTTTTACATGGAACACTTAAAAACAAAGTACTTACTACAGCTACATACACGTCACTAGTGTGGTTACACTATGTAGATGATGTTTGCCATCTGGACCCATAGACAAGACATTTTGAATGCGTTTGTCACCTACCTAAACAACCAATGCCCCAAAATCCACTTCATAGTAGAAAAAGAATCGAATAACTGTTTACCATTTCTTGACACATTAGTCACCTGCCTTTCAGATGGATCACTATCTTTTTCCATTTACAGAAAGCCTACACACACAAGAAGATACCTACATAAACAATCACATCCTCCAGTCCAACAGTATTTTAAAAACACTTACACACTGAGCCATTTGTTCTAACGATACAGCTCTGACCACAGAACTCAAATATTTGCGCCATACGTTCTTGGCCAATGGCTATAATCCCTACAAAATAAATAAAATACCACATAGTCCATTTCTATTCCCTATGTCCAAGGTAGATCAGAAAAGATAACCAAAGTATTGATGAAACATGGCCTTCGCACCACTTTCAAACCTCATGTCAAACTTCACTCTTTAGCACACCCAGGAGTGTATGAAGTTCCCTGTGACTATTATGGGCAAACAGGAAGATCAGTTAACATCTGCTTGGAAGAACATGAAAAATACATTCACTACTATTACTATGGCAAGTCAGGACTGGCAGACCACACTTTAGACACTCTTTCACACAAGATTAGATGGAAGAAAAACGAATGTTCTATTTAGGAGTCATTACAGATCGGAAAGATTATTTTTTGAGTCAGCAATGGCTTGGAAGAATTTTCCCAACCTTAACAAATATGGTTGCATTAATTTTGCCAAAAATTTGGGAGACTTGTTGTTATCGATTTTCACAGTATGATATGAAACAGATGGATAAGAAAATAACTATTTATTAACTTAGAAGCTAAAATTTCGCTGGTATTATATCCATCATCTTCAGAACACACAACACAAAGTTTGTTACAAAAGCAAGACAACCACAATCCGGTATAACAGTGGGGCTAGTATAAGTAATTGCAGCATGCAACACAAGACTAAAGTCCTAATATGGCGCCATCTAGGTAAAAAAAAAAAAAGTTCAAAGTTTTGAAATAGTAGTCCAAATGATAGTCTTAGAAAGTTTAAAAAATTAAATAAAATAAAATAAAAGTAATAAATATTAATTTGGTCTTAGGATGACTGTCTCCCAAATCTTTGGTAGATTTATACAGCCATACTTGTTAAGGTTTGGAGTATGTTTTAAGGCTTCTGTTGATTCCAGGAACAACCTCTCTGACTTGTAGAAGCTTCTGTGCATTACTTTTGTTTCTTTCCCATTGATCCTGTGTGCAGGAGTATCCAAAGCATGGTCTGCCAGACCCGACTTTCCATAGTGAAAGTGTATATATATTTTGTGTTCACTGAGGCGGATGTCCACAGTTCTTCCTGTCTGTCCATAGTAGGCTTGATGGCAAGAACAGGGCACTTCATAGACTCCTGGATGTGATAAAGGAGTGCATTTGTCCTTAGGTGAACGAATGAGAGTTGCTAATTTTATATAGGTTGGAATACTGTGCTTAGTTGGTGTTTGTTAAGCACCCTAGATATCTTTGTTGTTTTTAATGTTTAATGTATGGGATGGTGATAGTTTTGTTGTAGTCTTCTGTGGTAGATAGAGGGGATTTCTGGGTAGCATTTAGTATGTTATCTATCTTATGGGGATTATAACCATTGGTTAAGAAGGTGTGATGTAGGTGAGAAAGTTCAGCAGTGAGAGCAATGTCATTGGAACAGATTGCTCTAGCTCTATGGGTTAGTGTTCTTAAGATACCATATTGTTGAGAGGGTGATGGTGCGATTGTTTGTGTAAGTATGTCTCTGTATGTGTGGGTTTTCTATAAACTGAAAATGATAAGGAACCTTCTGGAAGACGTGTGATCAGTGTATCCAGGAAGGGCAGGCAGTCATTGGCTTCTAGTTCCATTGTAAAGTGGATTTTAGGGTGCTGGCTATTTAGATGCACTAATAATGTATTCAACGTGTCTGGGCCATGTGGCCAAATAGCAAACACATCATCAACATAGCGTAGCCAGAGACTAGGTTTGAGAGTGGCTGTGTTGATAGCTAATTTTTCCAGATGTTCTATGTAGAAGTTGGCCCTGGGGTGGGGGGGGGGGGATCCCATAGCTGTCCCATCTAATTGTTTGTATATTTTCCCTTTCCATGTAAAATAACCTGCCTGTACTGTGAATTTAAATAGCTGACATATATCTGGGGGAAATTGTGAATTTAGTAAGTTAAGTGTTTCAATCAGTGGTACATTAGTGAATAATGAGGTGATATCAAAACTCACCATTAGGTCTGAACTATTTAAGGTGTGGTTTTCTAAAATACTTTTTAGGTGGGTAGTAGAATTTTTAACAAAAGATGGAGAATTGTTTGTGAAATATTAGCTATCAACACAGCCACTCTCAAACCTAGTCTCTGGCTACGCTATGTTGATGATGTGTTTGCTATTTGACCACATGGCCCAGACACATTGAATACATTTTTAGTGCATCTAATTAGATGCACTAAAACAGGGAGATACTTACACAAACAATCACACCATCACCCTTCTCAACAATATGGTATCTTAAGAACACTAACCCATAGAGCTAGAGCAATCTGTTCCAATGACATTGCTCTCACTGCTGAACTTTCTCACCTATGTCACACCTTCTTAACCAATGGTTATAATCCCTATAAGATAGATAACATACTAAATGCTACCCAGGTGATAGTGATCTTATGCATCCCTTCCTATTGAGTGGGGGTAATGTCATGGTATGTCTTTGTGTGAGTTTTGTTATGCCATACTATCTATCACTCATATTTTAATGGACTGCCCTCGTTTTGCCAATGAGCTCAATCTGTTTGAACACTTGAGTAAATTTGATCAGATTTAACTGTCACCCTGGTTTATTCATTTCTTCAGAATATTAATCTTTGCCATCTGATATAAATTTATATACTTATTAGTCTAATTTATTGTAAATATACAGGGTGATTATAAATTATTGTCGTGGTTTCTGTGGCCTATTATTTTTAAACTGTAAACAACAAAATAAAACTACTTACAGAATATGAAAATGTAACTCAAAAAGTTTGATTACCTATAGAATGAATAGTGCAGAATACTCAACTTCAACATGTGCATCTTTCGTGGCACATAAGATGTCCAAGCAGTAATCAATTTCCCTCCAAGTGTTGTCCATCATTTGTGGTGTAGCTCTTTCTATCGCAACAATGATTCTGGTCTTCGGTTCATGGAGAGAAGTCACAGGGGTCTGGGAAACAATGTCCTTCATGTATCCCTACAGGAAGAAATCAAGCAGCGTATTATCGAGTGAGCATGGAGGCCACGGAATTGGTCCACCACACCCAACCCAGCGCTCAGGAAAATGCATGTCAAGAAATTCTCGGACAATAAAAGCCCACATGGCAGTGCTCCATCTTGCTGGAACACCACGTTTGGCTGATGATCTTCCAACTGGGGTAACAGATACAGCTGTAGCATGTCCAGATAGTTCATCGCTGTCACTGTTTTTTTCGCAAAGAAAAAAAAAAGGAGCCAAAATTTCCGAACATGACAAAGCACACCAAACATTAGGATCTTTAGCCTCTCTCTCTCTCTCTCTCTCTCTCTCTCTAATGGCTTGAGGGTTTTCTGATCTTTACATTCTGCAGTTATGACCTACCCTTCTTGACACGCAAAATGTTGCTTCATCACTAAATATCCATATCCGAAGGTAATTTTCATCAACTTTGACTTTTGAAAAAATGTCTTGGGCAAATTGGAAATGGCAAGGTTTATTGTCTGGCTACAAAGCCTGCACAATCTGCAGTTTGTAGACATGGAGTTGAAAGCAGTTATGAACAAACTTTGAAACAGTTGTTTGTGGTATTCCTAACTGCAAAGAAGCCCATTTTGATTTTTGTGGACTTTGATAAAATACTTCCTTGATTTTATCAATATTTTCGTGCTCCTTTTCGGTGCTAAACACTACTAGTCTCTTGAAATTGCTTTAATCAACATTGGATGGCATTATCCGAAGGTGGATATTTTCCATACTGAGTTCTGTAATGACATTGTGTTGTGATAACTAACTTTATTTCAAAAAAAAGCAAAATATGCATGTTGCTTTCTCTGAAACTATCGCCATTTTGAAGTATGCCAACATATTATCTCCTGGACATCAATGCAGCGAGTATAGCATTGCCAAATAAAACTTTTTGAGTTACACTTTCATATTCTGTAAGCAGTTATTTTATTGTTTCCTATTTGAAAATTATAGGCTACAGAAACCCTAACAATAATTTAGAATCACCCTGTACATTTTATGAATTTTAATACTTTCTATACTTCTTTTTACATCTGTTTTAATGCCCATCTTTTACACTTCATTTTCTACACTGATTTTGTGCTGTTTTACTTATTAATTACTATAACTTCTGCCCTTAAATACAAAAACAAACTCTTTGTATTCAAGGTCAACTTGTTAACCAAACAACTTCCTTCAGCATCTAGTAATGTGCTGTGTGGATGGCTTAACCATCTTGTGTGATTCCTGCAATATGAGGGTCATTGAAAGACAACTGCAGCAAGCCATTCACATCTCTTAAATTGGGTGCTAGCAAATGACTTCACATTTTATTATAGAAAATGCTTTGTGCATGCTTTTGCCGCTGAAGTTATCTTCATCCTCACCCAGAATTTTGACTAGGACCAACATTAATTCCATTTGCACCAGAAGCCAAGTTCATGGGACTCATTTGACAGCAAACCCTCACATGCATTAGTTATGAGATAAATGCCATAAAGCAAAACATTCTACCCATTCTAACTTCCAACCTTTGGGATAATGACAGATGTTCTTTGTTTCATTTGTCATCAGTCCAAAGGTTGGAAAAATTAGAATGGGTAGAATGTTCATTGCTTTATGGCATTTATCTCATAACTGATGTATGTGAGGGTTTGCTGTCAAATGAGTCCCAAGAACTTAGCTTCTGGTGCAAATGGAATTAATGTTGGTCCTAATCAGAATTCTGGGTGAGGATGAAGATAACTTCTGTGGGCATTGATAACATCAGAACTTGATTATGGATTCCATAATCGTCCCAAGTCTATGCTTCTCCAGGGAGAATACACCGCAATGGCTAGACCCTATTCACAACCAAGCCATCAGAATTACAACTGGAGCTTTTAATATGTTACCTATTACTAGTCTGTACTTTGAGGTATATGAGGTAAGTGTATATATACACTTACATGCCATCCCTCATGACTAACTTCTTTTCATCCAAGTTGTGAGAATCTGTACGGTTCTGCAGTCTGTGTTGAAACCCTTTAGTTTGTGAGTAAAAGCTCTCCTTCAAACTCTAGAGATTGCAATAGACAACATAGCCCAGATGCCACTATTGTACTCGTACATACCAGCATGTAACTTTTCCTTCAGCAGGATACCGAAATTTTCCACCCCTCCTGTCATCTGCAGCAGCTTTTTGAAACTCATTTTGTGATTACCTATGTGGATGGTTCAAAATCAGATGACCTACTGGATCTTCTGCCATCTTTCCAGACAGCTGGATATCTGCACAAATTCCACTGGAGTGTAACAACTTTACAGCTGAGCTGTATGCATATGCAATAGAACTTTCATTAAAATACATTAGATTGCATCACTACCAAAAGTGCATAATATGTCCAGACTTTCGGACTTCTCTTTAGGCAATAAAAAAGTCTAAAGCTAAAAAAACATACAATGTGCTGTATGTTTTTTTAACACCAGAAGCCAAGTTCCATTTGCATGTTCTTTCTTATATCACACACTCCTTCCTTCAGGTTATGGGTCGGTCAGCACATATTTAGACATTCGGTTATATGGGTGATAATGTCAATTTAAAGATTTTTGGTAGATTTTTTTTTTTACACTTTTTATATGGTGCAAAATGTACCTTTTTATTCATACATGCCTGCCTCTCTGAGTTTTGTATTGCTGGATGTGGCAATACAAATATGACTAATGACTCACCATTAGTCATATTTTAATGGTTGCCCTAATTTCATGAATGAGCTTTGTCACTAATTTAGCCATATTGTCAGTCTGTTTAAGTCCTGTACACAGGTAAATTTGATCTAACTCAACGGATTATTTTTTTTTTTTTTGTTGTTTACACTGTTAGCATCTTTTACTGTATTTAGATTGTTTACAGTATATTTATTTACACAATGTTGTTTCTTATGTATCCTTTTAATATCATGTTGATTGTTTTATTTTTTTTGTTTGATGAAATTTTAGTTTTCACCAATCAATTTACACCTGCTTTTTATCTCATTTTTATATGCTTGTCTTTGTACGCCTTTCTTTTTTGAACTATATTTATATACATTTTTATCTATATTGATTTGTCATATTTTGCTACTTTTTAACTTGTATTACTATGATCATTTACTGGCATAGTTCTTACTCCTTAAAACGCCAAACAAACAAACCAGCATCTTTTCAAGTTATGAGAGGGTGTGCAGATTTTCAGACCTTCGGTTATATCTATGACATGCCAATTTAAAATTTTTGGTAGATTTTTTTTTACAAGTTTTATACACTTATTTTTATACCTGTTTATGCTCTGTAACAGGTTTATTGTGGGCTATGTTTTGCATCTGTTGCACTTCTAACTGTAACTCACTTTACTTTGTAACATATCCCTTCAGGTGGTCAGCTTCTTAGACATTTCATTGTATCTGTGACATGCCAATTCTGAGTTTTTTTGGTAGAATTTTGTGTAGATTTTATTTTTTGGTACTAATATTTGTGATCTGTCTTCATTTTATACTTGCACATTTAGAAATTTATAAATACAAACAGTTACAAAATGTCTCTTAATTATTTGTGATTGTACTACTGGAAAGCAAAAAGTCTTTTCCCTTTTAGCATAAACAGCTGCTCCACTGCATAAAGATAGTGATAGGGCTGTACCTTCAAATTATAGGCCAATCTATATCTGGAGTTGTGGTGAAGGTACTGCAGAGATTAGTGAGAAGTACGATACAGAAATGGGTTGATAACAGCAGTATTCTCTGTGGTTATCAGCACGGGTTTGTTAAAGGGAGATCACATTTTACTAACTTGTGTACTATAACAAGGTGACAAATACCTTGGACACAGGAGATGCATATGCAATGGTTTACTTGGATTTTGCAAAACCTTTTGATAGATTGCCACACAACAAGCTGTTAAATAAATTGAAACAGATGGGATTGGATAACAGACTTCTGAGTTGGATCAGTGACTGGCTGAAAGAGGAAGGTCACTAATGGTGTACTTCAAGGGTCAGTTTTGGGACCATTGTTGTTCAGTTTGTATGTTAATGATATTGGGATGGGTTTAACTAGTGATATGCAGCTGTTTGCAGATGATGTAAAATTAGGAACAGCAATTCATGGTCAAACAGATGTTATGGCCTTACAGGAGGACTTGAATAGATTTCATGAATGAGCATGTAAGTGAAACTGTCAGTTCAGTGTTGCAAAGTGTAAGATTTTGAAATTTGGGATGCAAAGTATGCACTTGGTGGGAGAAACTTTAAAGTAAGTAGAGGAGATGAGAGATCTGGGAGTGATGGTGAACATGGGCCTGAAATTCAGGGGTGAAATTGCCCAAGTTGTGAAGATGTCATATTGCATGATAGCAATGATGCAGAGGATCTTGTTATGCAGAAATAAAGATGCTATAATGCCATTTTTATAAAGCTTTGATCAGGCTTCATATAGATTATTGTGCACAGATTTGGTTGCCGGGATTTCATGGGTGATGGTATGTTGGAGAGGGCCCAGAGAAGATTCACAAAGGTGGTCTTTGGAATATGGAGTACAAGGACAGATTTAGAAAATGTAAGTTGCAAAGCCTCATGGATAGGAGGAAGGGGGGGGGGGGATATGATGGAGACATATAAGCTAGTTAGTGGTTGTTATCAGGTTGACATTGAAGAGATTTTTCATAAAATGGGAGGGGGGAGGATAGGACAAGAGCCCATTGCTGGAAACTGTATAAAGAGGGTGTGAGCAGAGGAGTGAGAAAGTTCTTTGCATGGAGAGTGGTTGGTGAGTGGAATGCATTGCCTGAGTGAGTTGTGAATGTGGACACATTGAATCAGTTTAAGGCACAGTTGGATGAACATTGTATGCAATAGTGTGTACCTTCCACAATGAGGCTTTGACTCCATGGAAGTCAGAAGTTAATAATAATAATGCTCTGATGGCTGGACCCTATCCATCATCAGGGTATCTGAGTAGCTACTAGTGCTTTTTGGATATCACCCATTCAAAAGTATATGGGACTATTTGAGTCCCACATACTGACTACACACATTTTATAAAATTAAAGTTAATTATCCAATGGCAATACTCCTGGCATGAAGTACTGACAAACAAATTTCATGGAGTTAAGCATTGGCAGTGTAGGAACAGAAAAGAGGAAGCTGGGCTCCACATAGGTCACATTCGTCTAAAAAAACATTCCTATTTACTGAGGACTGATGACCCACTTATGTGTGAGAAATGCAACACCCGTCTCGTCATTAGTCATTCTGGTTGAGTGCCAACACTTCACATGAGAGAGAAATTACATTTTTACAATCTTACCAAGCCCCTCTACATGCAAGTAGATGTTATCAGACTTGGACAAATTGCATGGTGTTTTTAAATTTTTTTATGTATAATTATCATGTTCTAGATACTAAACCTTGTACATACATTTAATTTACTCATTTATCTTCTTATAAGTATGGTGCAAAAAAAAAAAAAAAAAAAAAAAAAAATAGTACTGAATAACTACAACGATATATGTTATGGGGTAAACGGGTTTATTAACAAAGAAATATATGTTTACACATGATGATATGTACATTCCCAACTATTGTTAGAATCTTGGTCAAATAGAGTATTAATGACAGTAGATTACATGCTTGAAATGGTCACCTTGTCTTTCAAGACAGGTTTTGTAGTTCATGCTGCAGGTTCTCTGTCATCTTGCAGAACAAAGGTTATGACATATGCTTGATATATCATGTAATTTTATCTGTTAGTTCATCAAGGTTTGAAAGCAGGTCATCATGGAATACCCATTCCTTCAACATACCCCAAACGAGGACATCAAGTGATGTGAGATCAGGAGAGCGTGAAGGGTACGAAATTCCATGAACCTTGAAATGAGCTTCCTGGGGAAGTGTTCTGATAAATAGGCTCTAGAACTAAGTAATCTTTGACAGGCAACGGTGACACTATTACTTGGGGCACACTTACGGAAACACCGAACAACCTGCTCACAAACATGTTGGAGGCTTGCACTATTTGCTTTACCAACTCTGTATGTATGAACGAAAATAATGCTTAACAATAAATGTCTTTTCTTCCAATGTCAACACCGTTGCTACAGCTAAATGTAATGGTGTAGACTACACCTGCTCTTCTCGTAATGTGCATGCAGTCGAACTGCATATCTCTTAGCAAGTGTATACTGAAGGGAGTGTTAAAGTTCATTTTTTTTCCATGCCATACCATACATACATTTTTATCTTATTCACTAATTTATCTCTCTATAAGTATTTATTAACTCCCTGTATTCTAGTGCAGTATGACTTTTGTTGTCCTTGCACCATAAAACCACAAATCAATCAATCTAGAAAAACATAGACAAAATTGTTGCATCCCACTCCTTGGGTACTGAGTGACACAGTTTGTGTCATGTGCAGCATGAACATATTAAGATTATTTCATGGCACTGTTTATTAAAATGAATAACTCTTAGCAAAAATGTAGAGTCTGTGATATTGATGATCAAAAGTTGATAGTCCTTCCTTGGCATTATTTCTAAAATTCTTTTCTGCATTCTTCTTCTGCAGCTTCTCCCACTTAAGTGGGGTCACTGTTTCTTATGAGTCTCCTCCACACCTTCCTGTCTTGGGCTATCACCACATCCAAGTTCTTCATCTTCAAGTCCTCTTCTACCAGCTCCCTCCATCTCTTCTTTGGCCGCCCACGCTTCCGCCTTCCTTGCACATCCATCTGCATGACCCTTCTTCCCACATTTTCGTCCTCCCTCCTCATCACATGACCAAACCATCTCAACCTTGCCTCCTGTATTTTCGCTCCTAAGTTCGTAACTTTCACTGTTCCCCTGACATAGTCATTTCTCAGATGATCCTTTCTGGTCACACCGCACATCCACCTAAGCATTCTCATCTCTGCTACTTCCATCCTGCTAATGTTATTTTTCCTCAGGGCCACAGTTTCTATAGCATATGTCATAGCTGGCCTCACTACTGTCCTATAAATTTTGCCTTTCAGATTGATCGGCACCCTCTTATCACATAACACTCCAGCCATCTCCCTCCAGTTCCTCCAACCTGCTTGTATCCTGCATCCCACTTCCTTCTCACCTCCTCCATCTTCTTCCACTGTCGAACCTAAGTATCTAAAGTCTCTCACCTTCCTGATGACATTTCCTTCCAGCTCCAGGTCTGTCTCCTGGCCACCGCCCACTGCGCAACACATATACTCCGTCTTACTTCTGCTCAGTCTCATACCTCTCTCTTCCAGTACTTTTCTCCATCTTTCCAGTTTAGTTTCCGCTTCTTCTCTTGAATCTACACACAGCAAGATGTCATCTGCATACAACATTGTCCAAAGTGCATCTTCTCTCACCTCCTCTGTTACCACCTCCATCACAATATTAAACAGAAACGGACTTAATGCTGACCCTTGATGCAAGCCAACTGTTACTTGAAAACTTTCTGTCTGTCCCAAACAGGTCCGAACACTTGTCTTCACATTTCTGTACATTTCCTGCACCAACCTGACATATTTCTCCGGCACCTTCTTCTCCCTCAGACACCTCCAGACTTCTTGCCTTGGCACTCTATCGTATGCTTTCTCCAGATCAATAAATACCAGATGTAGCTCCCTTTGTTTCTCTCGATATTTTTCCATCATCTGTCGTAACCCAAAGATAGCATCTGTTGTTGATCTACCAGGCATGAAGCCAAATTGTTCCTTTGCAATCTCCACCTCCTCCCTCAATCTACCATCAAGAACCCTTTCTAGGATCTTCATTGTGTGGGACATTAACTTTATTCCTCTGTAATTTTTACAGTCTAATAATTTTAGCCCTTGGGCTAAAATCTTTAACCTAAAACTAGTTTGATTCCCTAAGAATGTATATCTATTTCTGATTTCCATTTTTATGTTTAGAAATATTATATTTTTTTCTGTATATGTGTATGATACTACTTTATTTATTCATACTAAAATGCACATCTTTAAATTAATTTTAGTATGAATAAATAAAGTAGTGATATATATCATTGAGTAATAGTAGATTTGAGCAGTGTGGGTATGGAAAATGAGAGAGGGGATAAAATGGATATTAAATTGGGCATAAAATCATGGTAGATGGTCATTCAGAATATTGATCTTTTTTTTTTCTTTTTTTTTTTTAATATATATATATATATATAGATGGTAGATGAACACTGCATGTTATTGGCATTACCTTGTGGCCGAGATCACATGGATGTGTTACAGCAGTCAAATAATCTTAGAAATGGCTTTATCAACTACCTCCAAATGAAACAGGCTGCTGGTATTGTTAATGCAGCAGCCCCTGGATCACAACAAGTGAGTTGGTTTGAATTTATTAATGTTCTCTGTAAATGTCTAATTTTGAAATCAGTAATTTTTGTTGAATTATCCCTATATTGCATATTTAAACTTTGTGCACGTTTTATATAAAGATATGAATTGTTGCAAATATTTTCATTGGAATGAAATATTTAGTATCAAGGAAATGCAAAGGAATATCACTGGATCAAATGCTTGCTAAAATCAACACTTAAGATAGCTGAGAAACTTGGCAGAAAGTTCTGCTTTGTAATTCAGTTCAGTAATGTTATTAATAATAGACAGTCATTAAGTGATCATATACTGTACGACCCCTGTCATCTCCACAAACTCATCTTGATACAGCTTGCATAAACCTCATATCAATATGGTGTTAGATTCTTGCAAGCTCAATGATGGTACATAACCATACTTCTCAAATGTGTTATACAGAATGATTAAACTAATGCGTTATTATTTCACAGGTACATATTTCATCTGAGATTAGCTCTGTGCACACATGCGTGTAGTTCCTTCCTAATATTCTCATTTCTAATATAATTTTGCTGTAGATGTCATCGTTCATTCCTCTAATTTTTCTCCCAACTCTGATATTTGGGATCTCCCATCTCTGATATTCTGTATCAATTCTCAGTTCTCATATCCATAAATTGGTTTGAATTACAGCTAGTTTAGTGTTGTGGGGGGGGGGGGTGAATTCCTCACTTATTCCATGTAAATTTATTCTGTTGTTTTCATATTTAATTTGTCATCTTCAATAATAATAATAAAAAAATTGTGCCTAGGTTCTCAATTCAGGATGCAGTTGATGTTTTCTCTGTGCCTATTTTATTGTCTTAGTCCTTTTACAGCACTTATTCAGTTTAATTAGAGAATGCTGCAGGTTTGTACTAGATTTATTTAGGAATACAACATCATCATCTGCAAATTTTATATCAGGTTGGTTAATGCCTCTTTCCTTCACAATGTGATTCACATAAATAATGAATATCCATATAAATATAAATAATGAAAATCTCACCCTTATTCATCTGTAATGGTTGGCAAGATCTCCAAAATCTATAAAGAAACTGCATTCAGGAAATAACCTTATTGAAGCAGTTACAGTAACACAATCAGAAAAATTGCTGCATGCAACATATATTTGGGGAATACTGGTTACAATTATTTTCCTTCTCCCCCCCCCCCCCCATACACACATACAAAAGTAGGTCACAGTCATCTTATTTAGTGAGGACTAATGACCCAGCTATGTGCATAGAATGTAATATTCATCTCACTATTTGTCTTATTCTAGAAGGCCTGCAGTTCACACGAGAGTGAAATGAAATTTTTGCCTATCTGGCCAAGCCATATGCAGTCAGATGTTATCAGACTTGACAAATTGCATGAGGTTTTTAAATTTTTACAAAGAATTCGTTTATATGAACTCATTTGATCATGAATTCTGTTTATGTAGGTATTGCATTAACTTTTTGTACATAACATAATATTTAGTAATTTATCTCTTTATGACTATTTATTAATACCTTGTGTACTGCTGTTTTTGTTTTCTTGTACCAAATCAAAAATCAACCAACCAATATATCAGTAAACAGTATGAGAATAAATGAATGCAAGTGCAAAACACCCAGATGGTTTCATGACGGAGAACATTAAGCCTGTTCCCAAGCATGTCAAAGGTTGAATGAAAATGAACCTCAATATCAAGACTGAGCAGAACATGATATATCAGACGTGAAGAGAACATATAAACCTCCAAAAACAATATCTAGTGGTAAAACCCTGTTACACTGAGCAAGTAGCAGTAAAGATGTCCAAAATGATGTTAACACATATGGCTGTTGCACCTTCTGACATCATACTTCAGCAGTGTTGTACTCACATTCTCCATATAGCAAATTAGAGAAAAAAAAATAATAATGATGATGAATTCTGCATCCCAAAGTACAAAGTATGTGCCTCCATATTCATTAATGGATATGGAGGCACATACTACTTCAACAAGTAAATTATTCCACTAACTCACTGCCTGTGAGAGAATAACCTGCCTCTTATGCCTTTCTTAACACAGTTAGTTAGTTAGTTAGTTAGTAGTTAGACACATTGGTGTTTGCACCTCCCATGTTGTCTCCCCACATTCCTTATAATGAAAATTTTAATCAGACAGTCTCCTATAACAACCATTCAGAAATTTATAGATCTCTATCATATCACTCCTCTTTCTCCTGTTAACCAGTAGTCTTTACTCGCAATCTGTCCTCATAATCTAAATTCCATAATCCCAATATAATCTATGCAACTCTTCTTTGCATCATATCTTCTAGTCATATCAAAGCCTTGTAAAGAGCTAAAATGACTTCCTTTTTCTTACCTGTATAAATTTGCTTCAGCATCACAGTTGTATTTGCAGTTTTTGCTATATGACCTTTCAACTTCAAATTCCTATATACCGTTACCAACTGAGGAGTATACTAAGTTCAATGGAATGGAATCAGTTGATGGATGGGAAGAATATCGACAGTGCATGGGAAGCATTTAAACAATACTTAAATGATGCGATATCAGAATGTGTCCCGAGAGTTCGAAGAATAAATAGGGTAGGAGTTAAATGGATGTGTAATCTTATTAAGCAAGAGATTCATAAGAAAAGGATGATGTGGAAAAAAATACCGTGTGCATAAGGATGATGTCTGTTATGAACGTTAGAAGCAGCAGGCTAGAATAGTTACAGCTGTTGTACGGAAAGCAAAGTGAGTATGAAAAGAAACTGCCTCTGTGTACTTAGACAACCCACAAGAATTGTATCGATATGCTGCAAGTTAAAGAAAGAATGAATATGAAAGAATAACTCTTCTAAATCCAGATGGCATGAGGGTTACAGAAGCAGAAGAGGTTGTTCAACTAATTAGTGCCTATTTTGTTAAAAGCTCTCAAGCTGGTGTATGCAACATTGAGCTCACTGCTCTCTCCACTGGATGAAGAAACTCAGATATCTGAAGATGAGGTATTAGAGCTGTTGCAAAAACTGAATAAGAATTTAGCAATAGGGACTGATAGGACATCAGCACGTGTGCTAAAAGAGTGTTCAGTTGAACTGGCTATTCTTTTGTCCTGGCTGATTAATATGAGTCTCAGAACAGGGACAATTCCACAGGAATGGAAAGAATGCATGGTAATTCCATTGCACAAAGGTGGTGCAAAGACCGATGTATCCAACTATCGACCAATTAGTATCTCAGGAGTGGTAGCGAAGATTTTCCAAAAAACTGGTTAGGGCCCACATTCAGAAATGGGTTGAAAGTGAATCTCTACTTTGCAATGAACAACATGGGTTTACTAAGGGAATTTCATTTTTAGCAACTTGCTCATGTTCTAAAACAATGTTACCATTGAACTAGACAAGGGGAATGGATACACTATGATACTTTTGGATTTTGCTAAAGCTTTTGACAGAATACAGCATGGTAGACTGTTGCATAAATTGAAGAGTATGGGTTTGGATTATAGAATATTAGCATGGATAAGAGGATGGCTGACTGACAGGTATCAAAAAGCAGTATATGCAGGATGTGAATCTGAAGATTTAAGGCAGTGGTCGGCAAAGTGGTTGATATCGACCCCTGGGGGGGTCGATGTGGATATCCAAGGAGTTGATAAATATCTAGGGGTCAATAAACACCTTAAACTATTTTGAGTAACACCTAGTAAACATGCAATGCTAACTGGCTGATCGGCTGAGCCAACGAGGGAGAAGCACATGCTCTCCCTGTTGAAGACATCTAGAACAGAGATAATCAGGGCTAGTGTGCATTTATCGCATAGTATTTAAAATTTGGATTTATACCATCATTTATCAAAAAAAAAACAATCAAAAGGGTGAAGGAATTATTATTTATTATTGATTACATTTATTTAACATGATGGGGATCAAGGATTCCATGAAGGTGTCAATGGTCTAAAAAATTTGCCAACACCTGATTTAAGGTAACCAGTGGTGTATCACAAAGATCAGTGCTTGGTCCACTGTTATTCAATCTATACATTAATGATATTGGGAAGGATTTGACAAGTGACATATAGCTGTTTGCTAATGATGTAAAGATAGGTAGGGTAATCAGGAATGCTGCTGATATGCAGTACTTGCAGAATAATTTGAATAGGCTGGAATTGTGGGAATGGGAAAATGGATGTCAATTCAAGGTCAGTAAATGTAGTCATTCACTTTGGTGTGATTAGATATCCGATTTCGTATTATATCAGTGAGATTATGCTTGAAGAAACTGATGAGGCTAGGGATCTTGGAGTTCAGGGGCCATGTAGGGTTTTTTCTCCCGGAAACTCGGGTTTTTCATCCCGCATACATACAAATCGGCCCTTCAGAACACACGCAATTTACAGACAGAAATTACTAGTTGTGGTGGTGTTGGAGGTGGGCGGTAGATGGCGTTGATTCGTAGTAGAGGTAAGGTGTAGAGACAGTTGAAGATGTCCTCCCGCGATGAGTCTTCAGACTCCTTGGAGGTATCAGGAATAATAATAATAATAATGTAGCAAATATTGCAAATACAACTCAACAGGTAATTGCAATTCTGAAACGAATGTTCACATGTAAAGATAAAGATGTCATTTTGCCTCTTTACAAGGCATTGATAAGACCTCACTTAGATTATTGTGCACAGGTCTGGTCTCTTGGTTCTGTTGTGATTCTGATAAATTGCAGCGAGTGCAAAGGAGAGTGTGTTATAAATGATATCAGGATTCTGGAATACTGATTATGAAGACAGATTGAGAATTTGTAGACTGCAGACACCAGATATCTTCATTATCTGGGCTTCCATACCAGTGGTTGAATATAATAAACAGGAGAAAGAGGGGTGATATGATTGAGACTTACAAACTTCTGAAACGGTTACACAGGATTTCAATTGGTGGAATTTTTCAATTTATGGAGGGTGGGGAAAGGACAAGCTGGCATCGTTGGAAGCTGAGAATGAATGCCACTAAGATGGGAGTGAGGGCTAGATTTTTCTCTCATGGGGTGGTGCGTGATTGGAATGGATTGCCATTGGATGTTGTAAGTGCAAGCAGTGTGAATGAATTCAAGAATAGGTATGATAGCTGGTGCGTGTTGTATGTGGCCTCCCTCGATGAGTCCCTGACTCCCTGGAGGTGTCTCTTAATAATAATGCCAAGATCTCTAGCCTCATCAGTTTCTTGAAGCATAACCCCCAATTAATATAATATGCCATTGGAAATCTTATCACACCAGAGTGCATAACTTTACGCTTACTAATATTGAACTGACAGCCATTTTCATTGACTCAATTTCCAGCATTTTCAAATCATTCTTTTTAAGTGCTAGATATCAGTAGCATCTCTGAATCTCATGCCTATCTTTGCATCATTAACCAACAATTGAACATCTCCTCTTAAATTCTTTCAAATGTCATTAATGTATAGATTGAACAAGAATGGTCCATGGACCGAATCCTGAGGTATGCCCTTGATCAACTTTAATCTGGCAGATTCACACTCACCATATACAGGAAAACCTCGCTTAATGTGATTAATTAATCCACTAAGCAAAACCACGTTAAGCAAACACAATAAACAATAGGGATAATTATAAATCAATCCATCAGTTATCTTAAATTTGAAGAAGAAGAAAAAAAAAATATATATATATATATAAGCTACATTAGAGGATAAAATCATCAAAGTTAATAAAAATCACTTGCTTACATTTTTATTTAATGTATAGACATTTGATTGAGTTACTTTTTTACAAAAAAACTTAAAAATGTTTGAATACTGCTCGACGTTTTCATCTTGTCTTGCAATTTGCGATAGCTGCCGATCACTTTATCAGCAGACTTCGAAGCTTTGTTCCATATCAGAATCATCATGAAACAAAATTTCCTAAGCAATCTCAATGTGATTGAAAACTAGCTGAAGTTCTTTTGCAGTTAGCTTCTTAGTCGTAACATTCTCTTCTTGTCCGCACCCCTTATCTTCTTCAAGTGCATGCTGTTCTTCTAGTTGAAGATCATTCTCGCTTAACTGTTCTGAATGGGAATCAAGCAAGTTTCTCATATCTTCATTATCTGGTGTTCCATACCAGTGGTTGAATATAATAAAGCCTTACAGGTATCTAAATTAAAGCAAAATGAAGGAAATTTGATTGAGGAAGAGAAACTCAAAACTATCATTGCACGTGCGTTTACAATGATAGTTTTGAGTCAATTGCCAAGTGTCGCCAGCTATCACGCGCTGCACTACCACTGCCCACTGGTTGCTACATTAACAAGTGCTACAGCTCACTGCAGATTGGTGGGGAAAAAAATTTCACGTAACGTAAAAAAGTCATGTTAATTGATTAATCACTCGCTTAAAGCTGGAATTAGTATCATTTCACTCATTCATGCTAACTGATTATCACACATATTGAATTCATGTTAAGCGAGGTTTTCCTGTACTACTTTTTTGATACCCTGTCTGTCAGCCATCTACTTATCCAAGTCAAAAACTTATATTTCAAATCCATATTCTCCAGTTTATACAACAGTATTTCATGGTATCCTATCAAATGCATCAGCAGAAGCAAGCAATAATGTAGTGTATCCATTCCTTTTATTCAACTCAGTCATGAGATTGTTATAAAATATGAGAAGTTGCTAAAACATCACCTCCATTTAATAAACTCATGCTCCTTGCATAGTATAGCTAGTCTGTCAACCTATTTCTGTATATGCAAGTTCTTAATAATTTCCCAAAAATCTTCACCACCACACCAGAGATACTGATGGTTGGTAATTAGAATCATCAGTTTTTACACCCCCTTGTAAAATGGAACTATCATACACCTAGCCAATTCAGCTGAACATGCCTTTAGCATATGTACTGATATTCCATCTATCCTTATTGCCGAATTCTTATCCAGGTTGTGGTTTTGCAACAGCTCAACCTCATTTTGATGCACCGTTAATTCTTCACCCACTGCAATAGTAGTAGCACTGTGCACCATGTTGCATACACCTGGGTTGATATATCTTAGGAAAGTGAGCACTCATTAACTGAACAATCTCATTAGCTTTTGACACTAAAGTACCATCTGCATTCGGTAAAGTTATCCTTCCACATTCATTCATTAAGAATATGGCCGCTAGAGGGCTACATGGTGTGTAATGTTTTCAGAGAACTCCCGAAAGCTAAGTATAATTTTGAGTGAAAATTGGAATATTGGTTTAAATCTTGACATAGTATTGTTTATTTTTTGTAGCTTGTTGCGTCTGTGTGATTGTGGTGTGAATTCAATTTTATTTAACTTAGTATTTTAATGATACGTTTCATAGAATAGCACATGGCGGATATGCGACAAAAGATAATGGCGTCCAAAAATATGACGCCTTTGTTCAAAAACTGTAATGTGAGGGAGTTTGTCCAGTGTGATATGTGTGGGATGTATGCTTTCCCGAAAGAGGCTGGAGTTTGGATGGAAAATGATAGTGGTGGGAGAAAGTGTAAGCAAAGCGAGGAATTGAAGTATGTGTCAGATCGTGAGATTGTTGTGGTTGAAGAAAACCAGAATGTCAGTGAAAATAGTGGCTTGATAGGGAATTGCGATGTTGTGCAAGTTGGTAATGAGAGCGGTGATCAAAGAGAGAGAGAGAGTGAAAGCAACTATACAGAGAGATAAAATGGTTTAAATTATGAAAAAATGAGGAATTATTTGTAAGGAGTGAGATCGCTAGGTTACACGGAGTAATACACAATGCGCAGCGGTAGTTGGAGCACCTGCAAAACTCTTTCCAGAGTGCTTCGGCTAACGGAGATAAACAAGTGTTTGAAAGGAAAAATAAGCGTAAGAGTGGGAAAGTTTCAGAAATGAAGGAAAGAGTGTTGTATGGTGACTCGTTATTAAGAGGTGTGATAGATGGGAGTTTAACTAAATCGTACTTACCGGGTGCGAAATTTAAGGATGTAAGTGAGAGTATTAGAGCGCAAAAACAGAGGGTGAATGAATTGATAGTTGTGGTGGGTATACGAACGAATTGAAGGGAAATAAATTTTTTATGAGAGAGGACTTGAAAGTATTGTTAAAGGTAGTGAAAGAAAAGAGTGATAAAGTTAGGATGGTGAGTCTGTTGCCGCGGTACGACAGAGAGGAGTTTAGAAGGAGGACCATAATCGCAAATGACTTTATGCGCAGGTTATGCAGACGATGTGGTGTGGAATGAGTTTGATGGGCAAAAGGATTTATACAAGATGGATGGCCTGCATTTGAATGGATTTCGTGTGTGGAGACTGGAAAAAGTGTTGCTGATTGCTGAATGAAGTGAAAATGGATGTGCAGAACCAGGGAAACTAGAACTACCAAGGAGGGGGAGATGGATATGCGGACATCAGTGAGACAGTTGAGTGTAAGAATGTATATGATGTGCCAGTGCCAAGGACAAGTAATCGGAATGGGATAGTTGGAAGAATTTTTGGCCTTGGTTGGCTCTTCCTGGCCACAGGTTATTGGCATTAGTGAAACATGGCTGATGGAAGATGATATAGTTAGTGGGATAGAATGTGTAGGTTAAAGTGTGTTTAGGAGGGACAGAGAGAATGAAATGGGGGAGAAGTGTTATTGATGATAGCTGATGAACTGCAGCCAAGGAGAATTGAAGTTGTATTGTAATATAGTGAAAAGAGCTCATTTGAGGCTATTTGGTGTGAGATTGAGAATGGCAAAACAAAATATACAGTTGGGTGCTGCTATAGGCCAGGTGATGGAATAGATGGTGGTTATAGTATGCATAAACAAATTGATGAAATGAGTGGAAGGAGGGTAATTATTATGGGGGATTTCAACTATGGTAACATTGATTAAGGGATAACTATCTGAGACAGCATGTAATTGAAAATACTAGGGGTTTGAGAGTGCTTGATCTGGTAATAGCATCTGAGAATTTGACTGTAATGAATATGACCATGTTGCCACCTATTGGTGAGAGTTATAAGGTCTTGACCTGGGAGGTGACTAAAGGTGTGGAATTTTCGATTAAGACAGGGTATATATGGAATTACCATGCTGGCAAGTATGACAAACTTAGGAGATTGCTTGGTTCAGTACCATGCCATGTAAAACTTCAAGGGCTGGATGATGTCGATAGAGCTTGGGAAGTGGTCAAGGGTCATTTACAGGAGGTTATGGCTGATTTTATACCTAGGGTCCGAATAGTAAAACAAGTAGGGGTTAAATGGATGAATAACACCATTAAGCTTGAGCTGCAAAAAAAAGAAACAACTGTGGAGGGAATTTAAAAGAAAGGTGACCTGCAGGCACATGAACGGTATAAAGCGCAGGCCAGAAGGGTAACAAATGTGGTAAAAAAAAAGCAAAAGCGGATTATGAAAGGAAACTAGCTATGCATGCTAAAGGGAATCCCAAACAGTTCTTTCAATATGCTGCAAGCAAGAAAAAAACTGTACACGGCAGAATGATTTTAAGGAATGCCGATGGTAAGGAGGTCACTGAATCAATTGATATAGTGGAATTACTGAGTGAGCACTTTGCAAGAGTATATCATCCAGGTGGTGACATTGAAAAAATGAAGGAACCATTAGTTTATACGGGAATTGTGATGAATGAAGTGGAGGTGAATAGTCTATTACAGAACCTTAATGTGAATATGGGATTGGATGGTATACCAGCATGGGTCTTACGTGAAGCGGCTAAAGAATTATTAGTTCCCTTGACCATGTTGTTTAATCTGAGTCTCGGGTCTGGTTTAGTCACGAAGGTGTGGAAAAAGGGGAAAATAGTTCCACTGCATAAAGAAGGATCCAAGACTACTGTTGCAAATTACCGACCAATCAGCATATCAGGAGTCATTGTCAAGGTCTTGGAAAAAGTAGTCAAGGGAAAAATACAGGAATGGATTGATGTAAATGAGATACTGTACGGGGGGACAGCATGAAGGGTAGATCATGCCTCGGTAACTTGCTCAAGTTTTATAACACAGTGACGGCTGAACTGGATTACAGGCCGTCTTTTGGTGTGTTGAACAGAACCTTGCGACGCACGCACACACACACACACACACACACACTTAGTGGTGTGCCGCAGGATTCTGTTCTTGGACCACTGCTGTTTAATTTGTTCATTAATGATATAGGGAAGGATCTAAGTGGAACAGTTCATTTGTTCGCTGATGATGCAAAGTTGGGTAGGACAATAGTGAATGCAGAAATGTCAAAATCTTGCAGGACGATTTGGATAGATTGGAGTTCTTGGCTAAGGAGAATGGATGTCAATTTAATGTGACAAAATGTAAGGTTATGCATTTTGTGGTGAAAAGATTAACAGCAGTATACCACATTGGTGGAACTGTACTCCAGGAGATTGATGAGGCCAGGGACTTCGGAGTGTTGGTGCATAGGGAGATGAAGCTTAGGGGGCACATTGCAGAAGTGACTAAATCAGCTCATCAACTCACTTGGTTGTTGAAAAATATTTGACGAGCAGAGACAAGCAAGTTATTGTACCTCTGTACCGAGCCTTGATAAGACCTCATCTTGACTACTGTGCCCAGATTTGGTCACATAGTTTTCTTCTTGATGGGGAGGAGGTGGAGAGGATCCAGAGGCAAGTAACCAAGATGATAGCAGGTCTATGGAATGAACCTTATGAGAACAGGTTGAAGATTTGTGGGTTGCAGAAATTGGTTGATAGGCGGAAAAGGGGAGATATGATTGAGACATTCAAATTGCTAAAGGGTTTCTATAGGATTAGTTCAGAGGATATTTTTGAGATCAGGACTGGTGGTGGGAGAAATAGGGCACATCTATGGACAGAATTTTTCGCGCAATATCAGTTAATATTGGGAATTTTTCATGTGCATACTTCCAAATGACTTCATTGTTTATTGATTTTAAATGTAAACTATTCTGAATGTTTATTATCTCAAGTTCTACTTCAGTTTGGTTTATATCAAACAGCCCACTAATTTTATTTGAAATTTCTGTGATGTTCAAGTTTTCTTGAAATGGATTATTGATAAAAGATACAATCATTTCAATTTTATTAAAATCTTTAAATCTTGAATTTATTTCTTCCTCAACTAATTCTATTTCACGAATAAATTCTTTTAAATCATAGCGAAGCATTTCTTGATTTTGTTCCAAAAATTTTAATAAATATGGGAGATATCTAAATTCGCGGTCATTTATATTTTTCTTTAATAAAAGTAAGTATTGTTGCAAAGTTTTTATTGAACTTAACATGTCAATTAAATTTTTATCTCTACCTTGTAACTCTAAATTTAAATTGCTTAATTTTGTACAGAAATCTACTAAAAATGATAAGTGTAACGACCATCTTTTATCACTCAATTGTGGATAAATATCTCCTTTTTCATCAAGAAAAATTTTTATATCGTTAATTAATACAAGAAATCCTTCTTAAAATTGACTTCTCCTGAGCCACGAACATTATTGTACAACAGAAGTTTCCTATCATCATCTGCCTGTAATTTAAATAACTGCCGTTGCAGGGCTTTTCCTCAAACAGAATTTACAATTTTAAATGTAATATCCAAAACATCTTTTGTATTTAATCTTTTACTACACAGTACTTGTTGGTGAATAATGCAATGGTACATTAAGGGGATAAAAATCCCTTATTGTTTTTCAGCCAGTATGCGAAACTCTAAGATTAAAAACTACGATCTGAACGTTTCGTGCCGACGAACTATCGGCGAATCCAAGCGTAAGTGACCACTTGGTAATACCACACCAAGGCAACTCGATCTTGATCAAGGTACTACCAAGTGGTCACTTATGCTTGGATTCGCCGATAGTTCATCGGCATGAAACGTTTAGATCGTAGTTTTCGATCTTAGAGTTTCGCATACTGGCTGAAAAACAATAAGGGATTTTTATCCCCTTAATTTATCAATTTTACCAGAAAAAAATAGCCGTTTGGCTTTTCATCTTAGTTATAATACGGTGGTACGTTAAAAAATCTGGATATTTGTCATCATTTTTACATAATGAAATGAAGCCTGATTTATTACCTATCGTTGCAGGAGCACCATCAGTAGTAATAGACACAAGTTTAAAAAGCAAAAGTTTGTGTTGTTTCACAAATTCATCAAATGCCAAAAAAATGTCTTCTCCCTTAGTCCTTCCCAATAATGATATAATTTTTAAAAGTTCTTCTTTACTTGAATAATCTTGAAATACCATGCGAATAAATACCATTAACTGAGCAATATCAGTGAAGTCGTTTGATTCATCAAATTTTAATGAAAACGCAACACACTGGTGAATGTCTAACATTTACCTGGCCTGGAAACTTTTCTCCGGCAATTGGAACTCTTCCTTTCGGCAATTTAAAACCTTGTCTGTTGCCTAGAAGTAGTCTCTCTCTAGCGACATCTCAAACCGAGAAACTCCTCTCTCAAGCAACGTGGATCTGGGCAGTCTCTCTGACAGTGACTCTGGACCAGGCGGCCTCCTCTCTTACAGCAATTCTGGAACCGGGATCCCTTCTGCTTGCTTCAGTCCCTTTTTATTAGGCCTCCTCTGAGACCTCGCATGAAGTTTGGCAACCCCCAAAGAATCAGTATGAGTCTTTCATCTTAAGTTTCAAGTTCGGCATGCCTTTTGTTCTCCTCTGCTTTCATTTGATTGTATGTTGCCAGCCATCGGAAAGTTGTTTGAACTATTTCTGTCTGACTTCGGAGATGTTTACACTTAGAGCCTGCAAGCCTTTCTCATACATACAAGTTTCAATAACAATCTTTCTAATGCTGCCATGTACAGCTTCAGAGACAAAAACATTGCCTTTGTTTTTAACACTCTGACATGTTCTTATTAAAGCAGTATATACAGTTAGCTTCAAAAGAGTTATTTACAAAAATATTTACCCAGACTTATAAGAAAATTACTGATTTGACAATTTTAATGAAAAATAAATAAACAATAGCAATACACTTAAAGCGAATTAAAAATAATACAAAATAATTATAAATAAAATATTTTGTTTTCAGTTTTAATTAAATTTGTAAGGAAGAATACACGAGATCGACCAAAAATTGCTCCACAATCGATGGGTTGAACACCCCTGGCCTATGAATTGAATCGTTTGCCATCATAGCCCTTCTTTTTAATTCATTTTTATCATAGCGAGGTAAAATACTAACAATTTTCAATTTCTCACTCTTCACTCTTGAGAAAAATTAAGGGAGTGATCAGCTGGCATCAATGGCAGAATCATATTAAACACGAAGATATTAAAAAAAAACTTGACATTGCTAGCATTCAGGAATGTGCAAGCAGAGTAATCTAGGGTGGTATAGTGTAACCTGAAAGAATAGGAGAGGGGAAAGATTATCAAAACTGGTGAAAGACACAGAAGAAGATCTAGGTGGATTGATCGGTCAGAAGTGTTTTCAAAGAAAAAGAGAGAGAGAGAGAGAGAGAGATAAAATATGAAATATTAGTGCTGCCAAATGATATGCTAATTTGGAGAAGACCAGTTGTTGATAGGAAGTTGGTAATAATATAATACTCTCGTGGTTTTCTACAAACCTCTTTCAGGATACATATCAGGAAATTGAGAGCATAATCAAGTAATATGAAACAATTTTTAGTCACTTGATTTATATTGGGGGCTGCATACAGACAGTTAAACTATTTAGATTTAGTTCTTTAACAATACTTGTTACATAATGATTAGAAATATATACACGTTTACACAAGAATAATGTTTAATTTGCCAAATATTTCAGTCTGAATATTACAGACCATCTTCAGTGGCTACATAGGAATAGTTTTAAAAAACAACGAACAATTGATCATTCACACATAGAATGAGCCGCGTGATGTCATATCGCTAAGTATTAGAAGAGTAAACATTTTTAAAGTCATAATTAAAGATATTAATTCAGAAATTCATATAATAATCTTAAATAACATTAGACTAATATAGGAAATTTACATTAAAAAAAAAATTGTGTTATCCTGATTAAACTTTCCCAAATTTTTGATATAGATATGCAATCATTATGATTCAAGTTAGGACGTTGAAGTAAGGCCTCCACACTTTCTTTAAATAACTGTTCAAATTTGTAGCGACATCTGTGTAGGAGGAGAGTCTTGGATCCTTTGGTCCAAGTCTAATGTTATTTAAGATTATTATATGAATTTCTGAATTAATATCTTTAATTATGACTTTAAAAATGTTTACACTTCTAATACTTAGCGATATGACATCACACGGCTCGTTCTATGTGTGAATGATCAATTGTTCGTATTCCGCCTTGTTTTTTAAAACTATTCCTATGTAGCCACTGAAGATGGTCTGTAATTTTCAGACCGAAATATTTGGCAAATTAAACGTTATTCTTGTGTAAACGTGTATATATTTCTAATTATTTAGATTTAGATCTGTTTTAGAATGAAGTATCGAGCTGTGAACAGCAGAAATGCTTTGTTGTATATCAGACGTTTATTAGTTTTAAGCAGTGCAGTAGCATAATAGAAATTAGTTGAATTTTTATTTTGAATCTATTCCAGAGTAATATAGAAAAAGTAGAGGCACATAGTAAGTAGTGTTGCTATATAAATAGTATAAAGAATGATTTGAGTAAGCAAGGTCAATAGATTTATTTTCATATTATATTTAATAAAAGAATTATAAAGAGAGAGATAGTAAGCTAACATTTTGAATTTGAGAAATTTATATTATCCCTCTAGTTCTGTCACATAAAAAATGAGAATTGAAAACATTTGAATAGGACTGTATTGTTGGACAAAATGTTAGAACAGTTTTATACCATATTTTTACAATTTTTTAACTTACATGTAAATTTCCATTTGGTAATTGGTTTACATGTACAAATTTGGAACCTAGACATACGTTGCTTGTTGATTTGTTTCGTCTCTCACTGTTCTTTGTTGATAGTCATTTTAAAATTTCTAAGAAGAGCTTCTTTTCTGCACTTATTTTCTAAGGTTTTTAAGGAGAGAAATTTAGAGCTGTAATTACTTTACTGTAACTAGTGAGTATTTTGTTGAATTTTTGCTGAATTTGTTGATTAGATATTAGATTTACAAGAAACAATTCAAGGATCGAATTTTATTCAGGTTTTAAAAGCATTTTTACTTTTGAGAAAGCTTAAATTGATTTTTCCTAATGCTTAAATCTTCTTAACATTTTATTTACCTTTGAAACTTTAATCATGAATTTTTATTTCTTTTTTCAGCCTGCTTATGTGATTCACATCTTTCCTTCATGCAGTTTCTCAAATGACAACTTGGCTCGAATTGCTCCTGACCTACTGCACAGTGTCAGTGACATTGCGCACCTGCTAATTGTCATAGCAACTGTGTAATTATTTCAGCATTCCATAGAAAGTGTTGGACAGTATATAGGAGAAAATTCCCACATGTTCATATTTCTTTTTTCTTTTTTGCGAAACTGACCAGACTTCTATCTTTTGCCATCCTCCAGACCAGTATTCAAGGCCAGTAAATTGGTAAATTGATACAAAATTGCAGTAATGACATCTCTCAACTACAAGAATGGATTTTTAAAAAATAAAAAAATTTAAAAAAAAACTAGTGAGATGTATGGGTGAAAGACATTGTTTTAGCAAGAGACATTTCCGTTGCCTGGAGGATCCGTGGCTCCCATTATTTCAAGACAGGGTCAAGTATCAGTTGATGTCATGTTTGTGCATATTTTTGCTTTGATGTGCAACATTTTCCACTGCCATTTTAATTGTGAACCACTTTTCTTTAAGTTGGCTCTGCAGTTGAACTTTCATGTTGGAGAAATATGGTTATACCATAATGACTTTTTGCTGTGTGACAGACACATCCCAGCAGAGTTTTAAAATCTTCTAGCTTGTTGCACCATTTAGCATGTAATATCATCTTTCAAAGATGGACAGACTTATGAAGTTCTGAAATCTAAAGCTGAATATGTTGATAGTTTAAAATGTCTCCCATAATGTTCAGCAAAAAAAAAAAAAAAAAATCTTTGTAAAGAAAAAACATACTTCCATTTGAGTAGAGATTTTAACAAAACTTTCTCCCAAATATTGAAAAAAAAAAAAAAATTGTAAATTATCATAAATTTTAGGAAATATGTAGTGTTTGCTGCCCATTTTATGTAAACTAGTAAATTAGGTTAGCTTGCTCATAACATCCATTTATGTGAAAACCGTACAGATATAGAACAGCTCTGAAAGAAGCTATCTGTTCAAAAGTCTTTAGATTTTAACAAATTATGAACGTGAATTATGTACTTTTATTTAATGGTTGCACAAGACATGCTGCTTGTTTCTAGTGTGTGTGTGTGTGTGTGTGTGTGCGTGCGTGCGTGCGTGTGTGTGTGTGCATACATGTGTGTGTGTGTGTGTGTGAGAGAGAGAGAGAGAGAGAGGGGGGGGTGCATGCATGGGTGAGTGTGCATGCATATGTGTATTTGTTCTGTGTGATTGAAAGAATGACCTTGTTGCAGCTTTCCATTGTTGGAAAGGCATTTCTAAATAGCCATGTTACAGTAAAGAAACAAATTCAGATATAACTATGTTGGGATATGTCATACTGACTGTGTGGCCTTTGAGTTGTACAAATTCAGCCAAGATAGCCAACATGCTGTTTTTTGTATTTATCTCATTAGCCAAACATGCAGTATTTTGTTGCACCATTGTATTACTTTAAGGGGCAGTTTGTCCTCAAGTTTGTGTACAGAATCATTAGTCACAGTGTTTTTAGTGGTGCAAAAGCCAAGTTGTAAAGTTTCATTACTTATCTCACTCCTCATGTTTACTCATCAGACTGTGTGTTGGTCTGTGTAACTGATTTCATCTTGTTTGATCATGTATTTTGCAGATCAGTCACGTGAGTGTATATTTTGTAAATATGTGTATGGTATTTAGTAACTGTACATTCTTCAGTGAGAACAATGTTTTTCTGTAGATTGTTAGAAATCAGAACCGACTGATGCCCATGACATTATTGTCAAAGTATAAAATGTACATTGATTAGTGAGCCCAATTGTAAGAAATGTGGAGTGACTAAGAAACATGTTGTTCTTCACTGCTTTGCAGTTCCGAGCTTACATTTGGGTAACTCACCTCTTGTTAAGTGCAGGCACTACTGGAACAGAGAGTGAAGAAAAGAAAACATGCCCAGTATTTTTTTTTATTATTTTATTTTATTTTTTTTTTAATTTTTTTTTTTTTTTTAATTTTTCATTTTTAATCTGTACAGGCACCTCTCAATATACCAAGTCATCTACTGGCTATTGTAATTTACATGTTTTCATTGCAACTGTTTCTCCATTTGCTCAAAGCCATCATTGCAAAGAGTAACAGCAGATATTTTCACTTCTTTCATTGTGATTTCCACCAAGTTCAGCTGCTCTATTTTTGATGTGAAAAATTTCAAGTGTCTATATTTTGTGTGTTTGCAGCCCAGTAATTGTACATATTCTGAATAGGGCTGCTCTGGAATTAAAATTGTTTCTGTTCTCTGCTGCCACACTCAGAGCAGTGAGTTAAGTTATTCGTAAAGTCAATAAAACATTACCACAAATGAATAGTTGTTTATTATTAACATACATATATCAAAGAAACTAAACTTATATAGATAAAACATTACCCACTTTATTTTATACCAACATGTTACATTTAAAACATTAAAATACTTAAAATGGTGGCAACTTGTAACAAATCTTAATCTCATTCAAGTATAAATGCAGCATTTTAGTTTGACTTACCTTTTGTTTAAAAAAAAATGGTAGGTATATTTGAATTTTGTATTGACAATCATTTATTATGGTTTTGTGTGGGAAGGAGTTGTTTTATAAGTATTGTTAATCGTAAATTTGGTTCTTGATTACTTTCCTTTTGTAATCATTAAAGGGAATGCTGCTGTCTCTGTTAATGAGTGAATAGACAAGTATTGTTTTTGTTGAGGTCTCTCATTTGAGTCAAGGGTATGAAAAATTAGATTTGGAATTGTGTATAATGGGTAGTTTGTATATTTACAAATAAAATTTAGTATTGCTGAGGCACAACAGAATACTGGCAACCATGACATTATGTAGGAAGTTTATCATAGATGATGTAGTGAAGGTGAGAGGTTTGTAAGAGATAAAAGAAAGTAGAGAGTACCAAAAGTCGAAATCATGTTGAAAGTGAGGTGGCATTGTCATCAATGATGATGACAAAGACACTGAAAATAGAAGTGTTAGAGAGCATGAAGATAATAATTGTGACTGCGAGAATGAATGACAATGAACATATCAAAATTGTATGAATGACAGGGAGAGAAACCAGGTTAGAAAAAATATGACACCAAGAAAGGATACATAAGGAAAATGATGAGGTAGCAATAATTAAAGAAATAGTATGCTTGCGTGCAATCATACACAAGACAAAACATGATGATTTTGAATGACTGGAGAAACTGCTGGTAATTAGTATTGCAGAGAAGATAAAGAAAAGGAGAGGGTTCACAAGGAGAGTATTTTCGACAGATAATGTAAGAAAAAAAAGGAAACATGAAAAGGTTTACTTATTCAGATTGTAACAAAATCATATTTTCCTGGATAATTTGAAAGGTGAAAGGTAAGGAAAGAGAGACACCTATTAAGAATTAATGGAAATTGCAAAAAAATAAAAAAAAAAGTGTGAGGAGGATCAGTAAGCACTGCAAGTCTTTTCACTTGCTGTGGTATAATAATGGATAAATTGGAGAATGCTATAATAATATACAATAATTACATTAATGCATAGGTTGTATAGGAAAAAGCTGTGTTTATTTGAATGGATTTAGAATTAAGTGTCTAGAGAAAGTGCTGGTTAATTTAATAAGTGAATGCACATGCATAATTGCCGGCCCGGTTGGCCGAGCGGTTAGCGTATCTGCTCTCCAGCCAGAAGGCTGTTGGTTCGAATCTTGCCATTGGCATGGATGTTTGTGATTGTCTGTGGAAATGCTAGTGGTGGTGGCTGGCAGTAGTTGCTGTTAGTTGTAGTTGGTTGATTGAGTGGTGGAGACAGAGAGATGTAGAGTAGGTACCCTCCCGTGATGAGTCCCTTGGACTCACTGGAGGTATCACGCAATAATAGTAATCAGGAAAAAGTTATGCTATTTAGGGTAGAAACGAGTCAGTGTGTGTGTGTCCCATGGTTCAGGGACAGGACCCAAGACTTTCTGTGATGCTAGTATAGTTCCCATAGTAATCCTGGCATTTCACTCTTGAACACCCCTTGTCTGAGTATGTGCATCCATATGTAACTCTGCTGCTGAATCAGTGGTTTCTCATCAAGCCACATCCTAGTTCAGAAACCAGAGAATCAACAATAAGAAAGCAAACTCGGGGGGGTCAGAATCTGCAGCAAACACCACTTTTCATAATCCTGCATTCAACAGCACAACAATCACTTGAAAAAATCACTTCTTTATCTCGAAGGTTGGCAGGATCTCCAAAATCTAATGAAACTAAATTCTCAAAACAGGCAGTTAGAAAACTTACTCGATGCATCATGTGTTGGGGAAATACCAGTTACATGTATCCCCCCCCCCTGCCCAAAAAAAAAAAATATATATATATATATATATATAAAATATATTTCTTGAGGTGCAGCATCCAAGTCAGACCTTCCTGATGAAAACATATGCTCTGAAGTCGAGGACCAAGCAGTGACAACCATAAGAAGAATCCTCGTATGTAGGGTGGGCATCTGGTTCTTGCCTGAAACATCTTCCAACAAACCAAAACCACCACTGTCTGTCAAAGCAGTTTATCTCCACTGTGGCTCTATTTATATCCACCATTTATGCTGGTTTAAAGGTTAGAAATATGGTCGTTCTAAAACAGCCTGTCATGGCTTGCCATCTGTGCCCAGTGTGTCAATAATGATGATGAAAATGAAGACTAAGGACAAAACACCAAAATGCTCTAATTGTGAGAGAGACCACCCAACCCTGACAAAGGTGGAAGTAAAGGAGATACAAAAGTTATCCACAAAATTTCCACAACAGTAGCCACATCTGCTAAATCTTCTTACACCGAGAAGACAAAGAAAGTGTCAGTTGACACGTATATCAATCTGGCCTTCTCACGACTACAATATCCCTAAATGATGCAACTAGTTCACTATCACCTTGTACCAAATTAAACGAAAAATTGATATGGACTCACTCCTCAAGATCAAGATATGCCAAAAATAGTTGCACTGCATAAAAATTCTCTTATGGAAATAATGGAATGTGAAACATAGAGGACTAAAAACATGCCTCTGTCAACAGGCTGCATAGATAAACCTTCTCCCCCTCTTAAGAAGATGCAAAGCGATTAATATGCTGGGTGCTTTGGCAATTTTGCTGGCCTGGTTAGTGTATCCACTCTCCAGCCAAAAGGCTGCGGGTTCGAATCCTGCAGTGGGCATGGATGTTTGTGATTGTGAAAACATTAGTGGTCGTGCCGGTCAGCAGGTGGGGTTGTTGTAGATGATTAGATTCACTGTAGTTGGTGCATTGAGTGGCAGAGAGTTGTGGAGTGGGTGCACTCCCTCAATCTGTCTTTGACTCCTTGTAGGTGTCATAATAATAATGTCAAGTGCCCTAGATGGGGTAATTTGATGATGTCTTGGATATTTTTCCAGAAGAAGGAAAGTGATGGATCCTGGCCATCCACAACTCTAAATAAATAAAAAAAAATCTCTAAGAGTAATGAAAACAAATCCTGTCAACATAGGAAGTCAGATGAACCAACCATAAACATTCCTACAATAGAACTGTGGATTCAATAAAAACATCAATATCGAGGCTTTCTTGCAGAAGTATAAAGTAATATACTGACCCCTGAATTAGAAACCTTTGTGCAGAAATACATACATTCCTTATACAGCGTATGTGCATTAACATGTTCTAGACAACTATTTAAGAATGCTGTTGGTCAGTAATCTAGATCACTGGGAAAAACAAAGGATCTTTCAGAGTTCAATAAAGGGCTTATTGTAGTGCCCATCTGGCTGAACCCACGATTTTGAAAACAGCAGAACTGATTGGTTTTTCAGAAGGGATGATATCCTGGGTGTTTAATAATAGAAAACAATCATTGCTGCTTGTCTAAGAGGTATAAACAGTGGAACAGACTGTTGTGGTCCTAAAGTCTGTTCCACTGTTTATGTTAAAAACTGATGATTACCGATTTGGGAGCGATCAATTTCCCGAGATATCCACCTTTTTGAATAGGCAGCTATATCATGGAAATATGTGCAAAATTGACACTGGTCCATTCAATTCTGCAAAGATCAGCTTATCTCCTATTAGTGATGCAGTCAGTTAGCTAACAGAGTTTATTATACATGCTGCCACAAGTGCAATTTCTAAAACATTAGTAAGATTGCATGTTTTCCAGAGTTATGGTGCAATGACAGTTTATGAAGCCATGATGAAAGCTTAGGGTATTTTTTGCAAGTACGCCACAACAAACCTAATTATTTTCAAACATGCTCAAATCTGAGTAAGACGCCTCTATTGTCGGATCCTGAAGAAATCCTGGAATCAAAATACAGTATATTCTTTCACAAGATACACCAACAGCAAAGCAGTATGGGAAGAGTGCTAGAAAATTAGCCAGTTCTACCAACCAGCCCTCTGCCCTTGAATATAATGGCTGCACAGTTGCCTACTCAACAGCAATTGCTGACACACTTATGGATATTGTGGATAAAACAGCAGCGACATATACTCGTTGCTCAAAAAAAATTAAAAAATTAAACAAGCTTACTAAAGGAGAAATGAAAGCAGATGTCTTAAGTGCCTTTTGACTGCTGTTGGCAATACCCAACTGTTGCCATCGTCCATGGGTCAGCTGCTGCTACACCTTCCTTTACAACACAATGTTTTTATGAGAATATATTCAAGACAACTGCAAAAGTCAATTATTATTGCCTTTCCTAAGCAAAAATCTGCAAATTCGTAGCTACCATCCACTTGCTCTGACCAGCCAATTATATATATGATTTGTGAATATATGGTTATCGTCTTTTAGGATAAAGCCTTTCTAGAACATAATCTGGCTTCCAAAAATATCATTGTTCTACAGATTGACTATTTTGACTGAAGGCATCGACATCTTATAGATGTACTTGGCTATCAGGTGAAGTCAAGGGTCATCCAACCCCATGTCAGTCCAGGACCTCATTACATGCGTACAGGAAAAACTGTTCAAAATTCTCATTCCTCACTATCGTACACTTGTGGAAAGTATGTACCATTGGATTGTTGTAGTCATCGCAGCAAAAGGGAATCCTACATCTTTTTGAGGTGGATGCCATGCTGTTCCTCATATTATGCTGTCCATTGAGTTCTTTTCAAGCAGTGTATTAATATTAATATGGCACACATCTTTTCAGATGTATATCATGCATAGCATGATATACATCTGAAAGGTGGAAGGGCCACTACCCACACTATTTCAACTTTTATAGAGTTCTCAACATTGGGGGGCCAGACTACAAAGTATGAAAAGGTTTGATTTATTCAGATGTAGTATCCTTTCCAATACAAGCAGTGGATATAAATATCAAGCCTGTGGAAGTCGCGCTTGCATGCTCTATGCTAGGTAAAACATACTTCAAGTCTAGTCGCTGACTGGAGGAACTTTTTCTAAGCCTTTCTTCTACGGTTCCCCAGTTAACACTGGCAAGTGAGTTTTTCATCCCGTAAACTCCAAAAAAAATCGACCGTAGAACCCACATTATTTCAGACAGTAACATTCTGTTAGAGTTAGGTACCAAGGGATGGCAGCACTTGTTTGCTGGTGTCTGCCCTATAAATAGTGATAGACATGGGCCAGCTATATCTGATTGGCCACCGGTGGAGATTGAACTGCCCACTCAGTCCCCAAAAACTAGACAGGGTTTAAAGGCCTCACCTACTCCCTATAAGGAAATAAAAGACATTAGCTTATTATTATTTATTTTTAAAATACTCTGTATACCCAAGAAAGGGATCCTGTAAGGTTAACATTTAAGTATCACACTTATTTTATTGCCATCAGTTTAAATTAGATAACCAAATAGCTGCCTCTAAATGGAAATAATGAGGGTCATACATAGTTGCAGGAAGCTATTAAAAATATTTCAAAATGGGCATTTGGAAACAGATTCAGATTTTCCCAGGAGAAGACAATTTATGTCATTTCTATTGCAAATATAATGTTCGTCCCGATCCAGAACTTGCATGATGACAAATTTCAATCCCATTAGCACAAGAGACCTTTGAGGCTCATGTTGGCCATTAAGGTAATTGCCATAAAGTAACGAACATTCTAGATCTCTCTCTCTTGGGATGCTTACAGATGTATTCTTGATTCATTTGATCAAAACTTTACTGTGGGCATAGCCTATGCTTCTGCCAGAGGGTGAAAACTGTGATGGTTTTGATGCTATACACTATCAGGCCATAAAAATTGAAACTGAAGCATTTTGAACTTTGCTGATCTTTAGTTTCAATTCTGTGAAAAAGAACTACTTTTCTCACTTCTATGTAAATAGCTCTGTTATATACTGCAAAAATAAAATTCCTTACCGGTGATGTATTTATTTATTTTTGTTTTATTATTATTTATTTATTTCATTTTACATGTAGAATAACCACATTCTCTGGATGGAAAAATGTATATACAGTGGTACCTTGAGATACGAGTGCCCCAACATACGAGTTTTTTGAGATACGAGTGTCGTCACTAGGTTGATTTTTTGCCTTGAGTTACGAGCCAGAATTTGAGATACGAGCCTGCTTCAGTGACGTCACAACTACCACTCTGCTGTTGACAGTTCACATGTTTACCTACCCACAGAAGCATTTCTGTCGTGTTGAGTTTTTTTTTTTTTTTTTTTTTTTTTTTTTTTTTTTTTTTTTTTTTGTATGTACAGTTATTTAGCTAATTTCTTTCGTATAACGATGAGTCCAAAGAAGGTGAGTGTAAAGAACAGTGGTGAGAAAAGGAAAAAGGTGATATCCATGGAATTAAAGTGTGAGATAATAGACAAACATGAGCAAGGCATAAGAGTAATAGACTTGGCAACGCAATACGATCGTATTGCTACTACGATATGTACTATTCTGAAGCAGGACTCGATAAAGGCTATAACTCCAGCTAAGGGGGTTAAAATTATTTCAAAGCTATGCAACTCTGTCCATGAAAAGATGAAGAACCTGCTAATTTTTTGGTTGGCAGTGAAGCAGCTCGCAGGAGACACTGTGACAGAGACTATAATTTGCGAGCGATTTACGCAGATTTGCTGCAGCAAACCCCAGATATTTCAGCACAGGAGGCTTCAGAAGAGCATTTCAAAGCCAGTCGTGGGTGGTTCGAAAATTTCCCTAAAAGGACCCCCCATTCACTCCGTTGTCAGGCATGGTGAGGCAGCGAGCTCTGATTCTAAGGCAGCTGAGGAATTTGTAAAAACCTTTGCTGAATTGATCAAAGCCAAAGGATATATCCCCCCCCCCCCAACAAGTTTTCAACTGTGACGAGACAGGGCTCTTCTGGAAGAAGATGCCAAGCCAAACTTACATAATGGCAGAAGAAAAGAAGATGCCAGGTCACAAGCCCATGAAGGATAGGTTGACCCTCGCACTGTGTGCAAATGCGAGTGGCTACTGCAAAATCAAGCCGCTGCGGGAACTTACGACTGAGGAGTTGACAGAACTACACGCAGCAACATACGGAGGTTCTGCAGGAGATTGGTACAACCGCAGAAGCAGAGGAGGTTATCTCTTCAAGTGAGATAAAGAAAGTGTTGACAATGTGTGAAAAAAATTTCGGATTTTTTCACACATGAAAAAGTTGCAACTGGTAGTGCAGCGGCGCTATTGAATGACACTTGCCAACTCATTTCAGAAATATTCTAAAAGGGAGGAAGAAACAAAGCTCCTTGGACAGGTTTCTGTTGAAACACCCTGCAGTTGAAAGTGACGAAAGCGTGGCAAAAAAGAAAAACAAGTTAAGCAAAAGTGAAGTGAAAGAAAAAATTAATACCATACGCAGATGTTGGCGGAGCTCAGCTCTGCCAACATCTGTTTATTTCTTTAGATTCTCTTTTACATGTATGTATGTATGTACAGTATTTGGTTTTATTTTGTTTGTATACAATATTTGTTCATTATAAAAAAATTGGAATGGTTTTTTGGGGGATGGTACGAATTAATCTCATTTAATTAATTTTAATGGGAAAAAATTGATTTGAAATACGAGCATTTTGACTTATGAACTCGTATCTCAAGGTACCACTGTGTATATATATATAATTTCCCGTCTTATGGGTGGTTAAGAGACGAGTTTGGTTTCTGAAGATTTACAGGCATATAGTGAAGTTTGAGATACAAACTTAGCTAACTGCAGTATCTGCAACCTAATTTCCCATAATCCAACATAGCTTCGAATTCATGAAGCACACATCCAAATACAGCTTCCACAACTGAGAGAATATGTGTTGGATCCTAGAAGATCCAGATGTAACTGCAGTTTTAGACATCTTATTGTGTGTAGAGAGCTTTGTGAACCTGAATATATATATATATAATGCATCTTTGGTAGTGGTGCAGTCTCATGTATTTTAAGGCAAGCACTATCGCCTATAGATCAGAAGTGAGCTGGCAATAATCTAGTATGATCTGAGCACAGATTAAGCTGTCTGTGATGACAGTAGAAAATCCCAATAGAGTCTTTGGGATTTTGAATCACCTGTTTAAAGGGGCACAAAATCAGGAGTATTCATTTCTATGGACATGAAAGAGCTGTTGATAGGAGGTTTGGACGGTTTGAGTAATAAATAAAATTAAAACTCTAATGCCTCCTATTACATATATAGGGAGTAGGCATGACCGTTTTGGCCGTATCTGAAACTTTTTGAGACTAAGGAAACAGGTAAATCTCCAATGGTACAAGGGAGAACTGGTTAAAGACTAATTATCACTATACGGCATTCGGTGATGAGAAGGCCGCCATCTTATAGTCCTAATCTTAACACTTTACTGTCTGGCATAGTGTGTGCTTTATAGTCGATTTTCTTGAGTTTACAGGACGGAAAACCCTACATTTCGAGAGAAAAACCTGCTTGCCTGTGCCAGAGCAGACTAACTCGAGAACTGGTCGTGTATAATGAACAGTCTGCAGATATAAAAGTTATACGGTTGTATATACGAATATCACGAGAGTAATGAACACTGTCTGGAAAGAAGCTAATAGACGCTATTGTGTGAGAAACAAACAAACATGGAGCTGACCTTAATAAGATGCAGGTCCTTTCACTGCGATGACTGCAGCCATCCTATGGGGCATATTTTCCACGTGTGCGATAGCGATCAATGAGAATTTTGGACCATTCTTCCTGTAGGCATGTAATGAGGTCTTGGACTGTTCTTTGGGCGGATGTTCCTTGACTTTACCTTCAGTTCATCCCACAATGCTCCTATCCAATGTTCGATAGGATTGACTTTAAAACTGCGTGGGGATGTTCAGGTCCATAAACCATGCAGTTACAGTAGCAGCTTTATAACACGACACAATCTTCCTGAAAGAGACAGAAATCAGTTGTGTACAAACGCCACAAAGTAGGAAGCATTGCATTTTCTAGAATGTTGAAATACCTCTCGGGGTTCAAATCTGTGGCATCGCAGATCCAAGGCCAAACCAGGAAAAACCACATCGTACCATCACATCAGCACCTCTGAATTTCATACTTCAGGTTACGCATTCTGGTAGAAGACGTTAACTGGGCATTCTCCTTATCCACGATAGTCCATTTATTCGGTAGAGTGTGTAGCGTGATTCGCGGCTCCATAACACAGCTTTCCAAGATGCCACGTCCCACTATATACGTGCTTTGCACTACTCAAGACAACGATGCATGTTGGTTCGGGTAACGCGAGGCTTGAATATTGTAGACATACCTTGGAAACCCATGTTATAAATCTCTGTTCGGAATGCTTTTGTGCATATTTGTGTTCCAGTCGATGTTTGAAATTCTTCATTCAAAGTGTCGGCCGACGAATGGCGGTTTTAAATATTACCCTTCGTAGCATCATTCGATGGCCACATTCGGTGAGTGTAGTGAGTTGTCCATTCTAGGTAGCACTTGTAGTTGAATCCTTTCACTTCCATCTGAGTATGATATCATTGATTACTTACCTCGAATAACCCAAATTAACAATTTTTGCCAAACATAGCCTGCAGCATGCATCCTATTACAATGCGTCCTATTGCACTGACTTTCGAGAACCATATTCCTCCAATTTATATCGCACATTACTCGTTACATGTCTCGATCAGTGGCGGCCTGTACATAAGCACTGCGACGCTGCAGCACCCCCAAGGAAAAAATGAAAAATTTAAATTTCATTTGTGTTTATAAATAACAACAATGCTTACAACATTATATAAATGCAATACCACATGTTAAAGGTCACAGCTTATGTTTCGACTGATTGAATAGTTAATAGTAGTAGTAGTAGTGTAGTCACTTCTGACAAGATAAGGAATCTTGACGTGATTGGTTGTCGAGGTGATGACATCATGAGTTTGGAATTTCCCTGGGGGTATATGTGTCGATGGCTTCAGTTCTTGTGTTTTGTTCGCGTATGGATTTATGGGTGATGATTAGAGATAAGGATTCGTGTTGTGATTGATGGGACACTACTGACGATCAAGATAAGGAATCGTGACATGAATGTTTGTTATTATCAGATGTAGATAAGTGACTTCATTTGTTAGTTGTAAATAAGTGATGTTATTGTTTTGAATGGAAAAGTAAGATATATTAGTGGATAAGGATTCGTGTCGTGATTGATGGAACACTTTTAACCAGATCAAGATCAAATAAGGAATCGTGAAGTGGATGTGTGTTGCTTTCAGATGAAGAAAGAGTTTGGGATGTTTGGAATTTCGATGGGGCCTCCCTTCTGTCAGGGACATCATGTGGTGTGTTTGATTAATATAGCATAGTGGGTGATATTTAGAGATAAGGAATCGTGACGTTATTTGTGGAAATTTCTGGGGAACATGTCTCTCTGAAATCACGTGTTGTTTTGGTTTGCCTATGTAAAGGTGAGCGATGTTTTTGAGATAAGATAGCTTGGAATTTTCCCAGGATGACACACATCCTTCATTGTCATCATGTTTTGTCTTTGGCTGTCTATAGATGGCAGTACTTTTCCAATACAGTTTGGGGTATTTCTTTTCTGTTGAAAGACTATGGGAATTCTTAGAGTATAGTAGAGTCTAGTGGCGGCAGCGTTTAGGCTTTTATGAATAATTTAATTATATTCTGGTGTTCCTCAAACACACACTTTTTTTTTGTTATATACAGTACATAATTCATCCGGATATTTTGATTTGTCTACATTTAAGATCTTAAAATTCAGTACTTTTCTAATTAACGTTATCTTTTTCACAAAATGTTTAGCTATTGGTATTTTTTTACTTTACAGTCAAGAGGAAAACTAAACGGCATTTAAAAAATAAATTAAAATAAACGGATAGTTAAATGGATTACAAAATCTTTGTGTGTGTATTCTAGAAATTCTAATGATAATTTAAATTACTAACAGTCTTTCCAGAATGGCTCTTCTAAATGCGAATATTCCAAAAAAGATATTCCAAAATAGTTGAATTTTATATCCACAGCACAACACAAACACTCACATATGAGTTTTTCTGTTTTACTTTTAAAATTCAGTTAACTACTTATTATAACCAGAATAACTGAGTAAAATAAATAAATAACCTGTGTGTGAATTATTTTCCCACACTGTTAATTTTCATTAGACTTGTTTGTAGATAACTGAGTGACTCATATCCAATCATTTGTTTCCAGTCTTCGTTCAAACCCTGAAAACATTAGTTTACATTTGTAAATAAATAATCACTTCCTTCCTTAGACGTATCGCGGTTTCTTCAAAGGTAAACTTTTCCCAGGGTTGTGCATTACTCATGATTTCTGATGTGACTAAATGTTTTCAAGGTGATACAGGAATTGCACTAGTTTTGGGTACCAAAGGTTTGCAATTTGACTAGATCTAAGTTATTAGATGTCACGTGTTGACATTATTGGTTTTCCATTGTTTCTGATTTTTCATAAATAGACTAATGAGCTTGGTGCTTCCCGTTGTCTTTCAAGTATCTATATGCATTCAGAAGTTTGTAGTTCCAAAATGAGTTTTTCTGGAGAAAATGTAAGTTAATTTTTTAACATGTTAATACTTTCTAATAAATGTCATTAGAAAATGTTAACATTAGTTGAATTTTTTTTAGTGACTACATTAGCGAATTTTGTCGATAAAATTATAAGGTAGTTTTTGCAATAGTAAATTAAAAATCATGTTCATGATTTTCAATCTGTTTTGTGTTAAGTGAAATCCCATAAGTCAGTATATATATATATATATATATGTTTGTGTGTGTGTGTGTGTGTGTGTGTGTGTGTGTGTGTGTGTGTGTGTGTGTGTGTGTGTGTGTGTGTGTGTGTGTAATTAATTTCTTAACTTGGGGATGCTGTATATTAGGGTTACCAAGTAATTTTATAAGCTTGGTTATTTAACTCCTAATCCCAGTATGCAAACAATTAAATTTGCACCTGAAACATAGTTCAAGTCTAAAGATGGTACAGCACCAGGGCAACTCATTGTAAAGGTGGGTAAAGCTCTGATCACTATTCTTAGGATTTTCCCATAATGTAAAGCACATCTCACTAAAAGAAGTATACTGCAATACATTATGGGTGGGGTCACTACATTTACAATGCGTTGCCCTGGTGTTGTACCATCTTTAGACTTGATCTATGTTTCAGGTGCAAACTTAATTGTTTGCATACTTGGGAATAGGAGTTAAATAACCAAGCTTATAAAATTACTTGGTAACCCTAATATGCAGTATCCCCAAGTTAAAAAATTAATTACATCTATATCTCCTCCAGAGATTCTTATTAAAAATAAAAACACCTTGTAGCAACTTCTATAGGTAAAGTTGATAAGGCTCTGTATTACTAAACCTTGGTATTGAATCGACCGTGAGATGCGGTGATTAATACCCTTGGAGGGTAATGGAATGCAATGCTGTAGCCAATGAAGTTCTAGCTGAGGCTTGGCTATTGCTGTTACCCTCCTGTCATGATCAGAGCTTTAATAGCTCAATAACACCTTATCCCTACACTGTCCTCTACAGATAATGGGGAATATGAAAAGCATTCTTGCTTCGCCCCTTTAAGCCAGTCCTTATAAGGATATAAGGACCTTGGTATTTACTAAACTTTGGTATTTTTGATGATGGGACGGAGAGGAATCAATCGACCGTGAGATGCGGTGATTGATTCATTCAATCCAATATCCTTGGAGGGTAATGGATGGCAATGAAGTTCTAACTGAGGCTTGGCTATTGCTGTTACCCTCCTGCCATGATCAGAGCTTTAATTGCTCAATAACACCTTATCCCTACACTGTACTCTACAGATAATGGGGATTATGAAAAGCATTCTTGCCTCGCCACTTTAAGCCAGTCCTTATAAGGATAAGGACCTTGGTATTTAGGGTCTAGCTAATCACTGAGGAGACCTCAAAAAAGGTTGAAACCGGTCTGGGTAGTGACCCCCACCCATAATGTATTGCAGTATACATCTTTTAGTGAGATGTGCTTTACATTATGGGAAAATCCTAAGAATAGTGATCAGAGCTTTACCCACCTTTACAATGAGTTGCCCTAGTGTTGTACCATCTTTAGACTTGAACTATGTTTCAGGTGCAAACTTAATTGTTTGCATACTTGGGATTGGGAGTTAAATAACCAAGCTTATAAAATTAATTGGTAACCCTAATATATATATATATATATATATATATATATATATATATATATATATATATATATATATATATATATATATATATATATATATATATATATATATATATATTTGTTTGTTATTGATTGGAAAAAGATATTGAGGGTGGTTATTTAGTAAAATTGTGTTAGTGAAAGCATCGCATAGTGTCAAAGGTTGAAACCTTGCAAAAAAATTGCAAAAACACGTTATGATGTGTAACATTTTTCTGAAATCTAGAAAGATTTTTTTAATTTTAATGTCTGTTTTTGAGGGCTGAAGTTTAGTAAATTGTGTTAGTGAAACCATCGCATAGTGTCGAAATTGCAAAAACATTTATGATGAGTAATATTTATCTGAAATCTAGAAAGTAATCTTTTTTTTTAATGTCTAAGTTTTTAATATATAAGTTTATAAGGTGGTTTTGCAATGGAATCGAAAACATGTTCATGAAAATACTTCAAACTGTTTCATGTTTAGTGAAATGTCCATAAGTCATTTTTTATTTATTTATTTATTTATTTTTTGCTTGTTAGGGTTTTTGGGAAAGATTTTGAGGGCTGATGTTTAGTAAAATTGTGTTATTGAAAGGATCACGTACTGTCGCAATTGCAAAATCACTTTTAGATGATTAACATTTATTTATAAGAGATTTCTGAATCTAGAAAGTAATTTTTTTATAGCGATTATCAGTGTTATTCGGTTTGATAGTGGCGGCATTGTGCATAATCATACACCAGTTATTGTTGGATTTGATTTGACAGATTGATCTGTAGGTGAAAATGAACAACACACAGGTCATGGCGTTAATCCACATGTTTCTCTTGCTGGTGTGGCTGGAAGTAGCTGTGATCCCCCCCCCCCCACAAGTTTTACATTCTGAATGTGAAACTACAAGCTCTTCTAACACTACTGACCCCTCACTCTACAGGGAGTTTTATACTGTTTCGATGGGCCAGTCACGTTTCTCTATCAAATATCAAACGTCAAATGGAGTACCAAATTAGATTTCGCGCCCTTGAACTCCTCCCACCGAGTCTTTTATTGAAATGTTTCGAGATGTGCTTAATGATATCATTCAGCGTTTATCGAGTTTAGGAACTTTTTCTCACGTTCGGTTGGGCATTAGTGCATCCAGTTTAGAAAGCAATATTAACTTACCATTCATGTTGCTTTCTGAATTAACTATCCAAAGGATAGTTGATGCATTTTATGCTGCTGTCCAATCTAAACGCGAGTATCTTTTGGCAAATGATCTTGTTATCGATGTCATACTTATCAATATAAGTAACAATGGTGGTGGAAGAACTAATGTAAAAAAGAAGAGCGCTGCATATTCTGGATGAATTTGTGGAAATAAAAAAAGCTATTATGGAAATTACCAATAAAGACAATCTTTGCATGGCCTGAGAACTTGTTCTGGGTGTTTCTGCACACACTGTTGATGCCCAAAACATAAAGACAAGTGCAGTTAGATTGTAAAAAGATATAAACAAAGAGCTTTAACTCTCCACAAAATAGCAGGTGTTCTGCTCATTTCTTGGGGAATTCCAGAAGCAGATCTCTTTCAAAAGCATTTGACTCTGGAACACCAAATAGTAATATTTTCAGCAGATACTAATTTTTCTGTGGTGTTTTAGGGACTAAATGCAAGTAAACAGAGCTGTCTTTTATATCACAAACAGCATTATGATTTATTGCATAGTGGGCCAGCTCTGTTTGGGAGTATCTATTATTCCCCCACTTGCTTTCGAACATTCTGGTCTAGCAGATTGCAAATGCATAGATTTCTAAATATATGCATGCGTTGTCTCACGAACGCCATTCATATTGTATCTTCTTTTGTGTATCTTCTTTTGTGTGAGTCATGCAATAGATTTTTCTATGGCAAAGATTGTCTGAATTTGCACATACAAAATAATATTTGTTCAAAACTCCATCGTTGGACAGTGTTTGGCTACTTTTTCTACAGATAAAACCTACGACTGTCCACCTGAAAATCTCTGCATCCACTGCAAATTACTTAACCCAACACAGATGTGTTTTGTTCAAAAATCGGAAGTCTCAAATAAGCAGATTTCTACGATCTATTTTGACACAGAAACTATTGCAAAAATCATCGTCATGTTCCAGTATTATGTATAGCTGATTTCGGTAGTCATAAACGCGAATTCTGGGGTGAAAACTGTGTGGGTCAGTTTCTAGACGAGTTGTTTTCTGTCAAGAATATCATGAAAAGGGATCGAGATGGTAGGATCTTTCAGACTGCCAAACCAAAATACGAAAATGTCCGTGTGATTGCACACAATTTTCGTGGTTTTGACGGGTATTTTATTTTTGAATATCTTTTTCGAAGATTTTCCAACCCTGTGTAGTGCTTGACGGATCGAAGTTACTATCTATTATGACCCATTAAACATCATATTTCTTGACAGCTTTTCGTACATAAGTGTCACTTTTAGGAAACTACTGGGCATGTTTGATCTCCCAGAAATACGTATGGATTTCTTTCCTCATACGTTTCACACATCCGATTCTCTGGATTATCGCGGAGTCAACCCTGAAAAATTATATTTCCAGCCGGAATTTATGAACAAAGAAACTGGTACAGAGTGCGAGATTTTGTTCGAGAACTTTTAGCTTATACGAAAGATGACGTGCGTGTTTTGCATGAGAGTTGCAATACTTTTCGCACTCTCTTCGCTCACACAGATTGATCCATTTCTCCATGACATTACAATTGCAGGAGTATGGTTGAGAATATTTCTCCAAAACGTTGAGAATATTTCTCGTAAACATGCAAAGTCGAAAGGCTTTGGCTTGGCTCAAATGGCAAGAACAATAGAACAGCATAACCATACAACATGCACATTCTGGGGGGGGGGGGGGGGAGTCCGCATCGGACCTTATTTTGTCGATGGGAAAAGTGGAAATATTTTATATGAATTTTACAGTTGTAGAATTCATTACTGACATCCACCATGGATGTTAGGAATGTTACAGACCAAGTACATTCCAACCATACAGAAACACAGACATGATTCCCTTTTTGAGCAAACGAAGGATCGCGAAAACTTTTTTCGTAGCAAAGGATTCGACCTGACCTCAATTTGGGAATGCCAATTTAATACAGAAATTTCAGAAAACACAGCCATGAAAAACTTTATTGCTGCTCTTAAAATTCCAGATCCCATTTTACCTCGTCATGCTCTTCATGATGGTCGAACTGACTGCTACAAAATGTATCACAAAACTCAGTCAGAAGGGGAAGTTATTCACTATTGAATAACTTTCCCCATAGGAAATACCTGGTATTTCATCACCCATGGATAAAGACTATTGAAGTACCAGGTATTTCCTATGGGGCATTCCGAAGTTATTCTCGATAATTTCGACTATTCTCCTGGGGTATACTTTGGTATTTGCCATGCAAAAGTGGAATCACCTACCGAACTCTTTTTACCGGTTTTGCCCATCACAGTGAACGAAAAATTAATCTTTCCCCTGTGTGGAATGTGTGCTTCCAAAATATCCCCATTGTGCTCTCATATGGACTGATCGTTGGCAGGTTTGTGGTGCACTCTAGAATTAGATTTAGCACATGCTTGCGGTTTTAAAGTTTTATAATTTTACAAGGTGTGGCATTTTTCTCAAAAATTGGAAGGTGAAGAACACTTCTTTGCTCACTACACTGATACCTTTCTGAAGCTGAAACAGGAAGGCATTCTGGATGGCCTGAAGGTCAAAACGGACAGTCTTATCTGCATGAATTTTTGCTAAGGGAAGGTGTTATGTAAAATAGTGAACACATTAGTAAAATCCTGGTAAACGTTCACTTGCTAAGCTCTATTTGAATAACCTATGGGGAAGGCTTGGTATGAGAATGTTAAGAATTCAGACCCAGGTGATTTCCTCTTATAAAGACCTTGTAGAACTTTTTTTAGATAAGAGTAAAGTTATCCAAGATGCCAGGTTAGTTTCAGAAGAACAGATGATGGTTGCCTACTCTCCTGTTGAAGGCACCGAGCCTGAAAATAGGAAAGGAAATGCTGTCATCTCCTCATTTGTAGCTGCCTACGGTAGAATAAAGTTATATGAGGTCATGAAATCTTTGCAAAGAAGGCTTTTATATACAGATACCGATTATGTCATTTTCAGTGAAAAACCGGGAGATTACTCACCATCCACTGGTCATTACGTTTGCAAAGCACATAGTGTCAACAGACACATGCACTTTTCCCTATGGGTATTTTAAAGGATAATTCCTTACTCACATACCCTATTACAAAAGATGACATCTATGGGACAGAAAACTAAACAAGATTCTACCTGGTTGGTAAAAATCCATGACTGTTTCCCAACACGATAATATGCAGTGTTGCCATTCTCTTGTGCAGTTTTCACATCACTGTTATTGTTACTATTATTCCACAATAGTTTTTTTTTTCTTAGAATTTAAAAAGAAAAAATTCATCTTGATATGATTACATGGTGACTGTGATAAAAAAATCTTGATGGGGAGATTTTTTTGATATTAAAAACAAGTATCTATCTGTTTTTACATGATCTCTGATTATGTAAAAATAATCAGAGTATAATTGTAAACGGGGGCTATTTATTTTATTATTGTATATATCATTGGTTATTTATCCTTTCTTATATATCTCCCCCTTCTTTATATCTCTAATTATATATTTTCCTTAATTGGCTTATCTCTGCGTCCACTCTATGTATATATGTTAATGCAATAATTATTATGTACTTCTAACTATTCTTCCTTATCACTCTTTGGTATCTCTTTATGCTATACTGCCTTCCGCACTTGCCCTTCTTATTATTTGAATACCAGAAAATTTATTTGATTAAAAGTTGCGCCACTGATGTCCGTTTTCTAGTGACAAGAAGTGTAAAATGCTCCCAGTAGTTTTCCTATTCCATTCAAATTATCCCTGATTAATTAATATCTGCAGTCGTGGTCTACTCTCTATCCTTTAGTATCCTTTCTCCTGGGTTCCCACTAATAGGCTCTAATGTTTTTTCGGAACAGTGCATCAAAGAATTAAATATCATTAAATAGCAACACTCTATTAACATTTAAACAACACATTTATTTACCACAAAATAATTTACACTATTATTGCAATTAAAGAAAAATTTGCTTACTTCAACAATTAGCTTAAAATGCTCTTTCAATTAGTGAAAATTATGTCACAAAATTAACCACTCACTTCCAAATAAGTTACTACCCTAAGCAATGGTACCTATTAATAAACTGTTACTTCGTAACTGTTATGCACATAAGACATATCATTACACACAAAAGCTGTTTCCTTCCGATATTAAGGTAAGTCTATAGGCAAAATGCACCGTTGACAAACAGTTACCCTCTGACTGTTACACATAAAAATATCTATTAACTATGTCATCTTCCTTATACCCTCTTTTACCTTGCGGTGTCGAGGGTCCATTGATCATCGGACCTCACTCCGTTTACAGGATAAGGTGGTCAGCCTTATACCCCGGTGTATCCTATGGCCTGTAGTGTTGAGTTTTCAAGGCCAGTTTTGCCTGCTTTGCGGGATGAAAAACCCCAGAATAAACTGGGGAAAAAACCCTGCTGTCCACGCCCAAGACTGGCTAACTTGGCTATGGCTGAGGAAGATCCTTCAAACTCCTCACGTCACCGACGGGAATCGAACCTAGGACACTCCTTCCCCAGGCATATGGTTGCGAAGCGCATAGCCACTAGGCTAACCACGCGGACGGTTTTTCTATTAACTATTAAACATCTAATTTTCAACCATTAACTCTGCTCAATTTCATCAGCCTCAACTTAACAGTCCACTAATAAAGTTCTCCTATAATTCATGAAATTTGAATAAACGGATCAACTCACTTTATGGCTGCTACCCACTGTGTACTTGGCTTTGAGAACTGGAGTCCTGACAGTTTTTTTCAGAATCAGATCCCCCCCCCCCTTTTACGCCGGCGATAGCTTTACTGACGCTTATTGGGATGTTGTACTCGCCGCATTTCGGACGATGATTATCGGCTTGTGGAATGCTTTCATGCGCGTTGGACTAATGGAGCAATTTCTTCCCTCAGAAAACAGCTCTCGGCGAAGATTCGTCATCAAATATCTCCTTTGCCTGGCAGATCGGCTCCCGTCATCTTTCTTTTAGATCACTGGCATGATTTCTCCTGAAGTCGCGTCCTTGATGACTTACATCTGACGGACAACCGCTGGCGACTTCTCGAAAACGACCTCTCGACAACCGATGAGGAACTCTTGGAACCGATACTCGATCTTCGGGCCAACACCGTTTATTCGCCTTCTTTCGTATCCCTGCACGAAGATATCGGACCCCGAACATTTCAGTGCGGTCCCTTGTTCTTCCACTGATGCTGACCCTTTCTTTGTTCTTCTCGTGTACTCCTCCAATCCTATTTGATTCAGGCAGCGGACATTCGTCTGAAGTTTGTCGGTCCGTTTAACACTGACCTTGAATATTTACAGGTGCACTTCACAAACAAATTTTATGTCCTCATAAGTAGATAACATATACGGCTTCTGGTGGCAACCTTAGTTCAACACATTCTACAATTTGTCTTTATTATTATTATTATTATTACTGACACCTCCAAGGAGTCCGAAGACTCATCGCGGGAGGACATCTACAACTGTGTTAGGGCAGCAAGCAACGACAATTCCCATAGGGATTATTTACATCAACAATTTTAACTATACATAGACATATAGGTTACAGTCTTACTGGACTTGACTTCTGTAAAAATTGATGTGAGACTTTCTGGCATTATTAAGCACCATCAAATTTTTACATAATTATGTTATCATTTTCGCTATGTTCACACACCCATTTGCATGCATTATTTCCGGAGCTACTCAGTCAGGAAAAACCAGATTCGTGTTTTCTCTCATAGAACATTGTAATCAACTAATCAAACCACTGGAGTCTGATCATTTCTTCAGAGTCAAAGACCTTGAAGTTCGTATTGTCTGACTGGATATGTTCGCCTGTATGTGAGATCTCCATTATATAGTTTTCAAGTGATTTCAAATTTTGTTCTTAAGTATGTGAAGAGTTAATGTTTTATATTTTTAGGCTGTGTAGGTCGGATTCTCTTTCAATTATATAAACTCGAGTGTTTTCATTTTCTCATAAATATCTGTGAATCCATAGTCCACAGTAAATTGCAGTTTTTCTCTGTTTTTGTTATTCTTGCTTGGTATAAAAGATTTTTTAAATATGGAGTCCAGTGTTCAGATATATAGATTGGTGTTGGGAGTTTCTTGTCAGTTGGGATCGATGTTGTCGGCTTTGTTTTCTTGCTTGCTGCAAGAATGGAATCTCTCAGACTTCTGCTTGTGAAACGAGTGATGATTGGTGGCGGTCTCTCTTTGTTTTTTGTGGTCTTCGGTTAATAGAGGCGATGTATGTGGTTGCGACTTGAATGCCAATTTTGCTGCCGAGCAGTTGCTCTATGTTGCTTAAATCTTCTATCTTTTCTTTTGATATTCCCTGAATTTGAAGTTTTTCTTTCTTTTTTAGCATGTTTTCCATTTGACACTTGAGTGTGTTTACCTCTTTTCGCAATTCTTCATTTTCGCGCTTGAGTGTTTCTTGTGTTTCTATCGCTACCGTTAATTTTGTCTTTATTTCTTGCACTGTTCCTAACATTTCTTCAATTGTCATGTTGTTGTTGTACTGTATGTAGTGTTCATACTCCTCGAATTTTTAGTTAATTTGTTCCATGTGTCTATTTAGCAAATCTTTAAGCATAAGTTTGAATGAATATAAGTTGTCTGTAATTTGAGGATCAGGAAGAGACTTACTTTGATATGCGTTATTGCTTTTCTTTGGTGTCTGTTCTTTGTTCTTCATTTTCTCACGCACTGTACGTTTGGGAGCCGCCAAACGGACCGCCATTTGGTCCGTTTGGCGGCTCCTTTTGTTCCCACGTGCTTTCTGAGATCCCAGAGCATTGCTAGTGTTGTTTACTGCCACATCCAGAACAATGCGGCCCATCCCCTTCGTCGCTTAATGGCTTACTGCACTTGTTACAGCTCATTGTGCTTGACCTTCCCTGTCTCGATATTTTATATAATAATAATTATTATTATATATTATATAATAATAATAATTATTATTATATATTATATAATAATAATATTAAAAACTTCCCCTGGTAGATCTCCCACAAGCAAAGCTTATAACAGAAGCTTCTGTAGCTCATTGGAAGTGGTGTTTACACTCTTCAGTGCTAAACAGCGCGAAGAAAGAGCGTCACCTGTTCGATTCTAGTCTTGGACTAGAGGAACTTTTTCTAATCCTGTTTTCGACTGGTTCCCCAGTTATTCGATCTCTAACACGGGCAAGCGGGTTTTTTCTCTGGAAACTCGGGGTTTTCGTCCCTTAAACTCAAGAAAATCGACCGTAGAACCCACACTATTTTCAGACATTAAAAATATTTTGTTAGGGTGAGGTACCATGAGATGGCAGAACATGTTAGCCATTTCTTAACTGCCTTGTCACTTAATCAGTGATAGCCTTGGGCCATATATATCTGATTGGCTACCAGTGGAGATTGAACTACCCTCTGAGTCTCCAAAAGTCAGATAGAGCTAAAACGGCATTGCCTACTCCATATATACTGGAATGAAAGGTGCTAGCTGCCTTGGCTTTTCATCTTTATCATAATGCTTGTCAAGGATTTAGGCCTATAGTGGCCTGTTCTGGCTTAGAAGCAGGGCCGGATTTAGATTTGCTGAGGCCCGAAGCCATACAAAACCCAGAAACCCCCTACTGTTTTAAATTACATCAGCTGGTCTTTTTGTTTTTTTTTTATTTGAGGCCCCAGCAGATTGCGAGGCCCTAAGCTGTAGCTTTTTTAGCTTATACGTAAGCCCTGCACTGCTTAGAAGTCATATTTCAATCTCTTAAGAGGTCGTCCGGGTTTTCTTTTTCCTAATGGTTTGTAATTTAAGGCTTGTTTTGGTAATTTTTCTGTTTGCATTCTTTCAACGTGTACCATCCATTTGTGTTTATATTTTTTTAATTTTTTCTATTACTGTTTCCTGGTTTAATCTGTTTATAATTTCTTCGTTTCTTTTGCGATCAAATAGAGTATTCTTTGCGGTTTATCTCATTAACTTCATTTCAGCTGATATTAATTTTCGTTTGTATTTTGTTTTATTGTTCAGATTTCACTTCCATACAATAGGACTGGTAGGGCTAATGTATTGTATACTTTTAGTCTGGTTTGTTTTTGTACTAGGTTTGGTTTAAATATGGAGTTAATTATAGCCGTTATTTTTAAATATTTTGCAATTTTTAAATTTATATCCTTTTCATTTTCGTATGTAATCATACATCCTAGGTATTTAAATGAATTCACTTGTTCTAAAATCTTATTATCTATTACTATTTTAGTTCTTACTGGATCTTTTCCTTTAAAGGCGATTGTTTTTTATTTTTCTGTTGATATTATCATTCCATAATCTTTGGCTATCTCATTTAAAATTAAAATATCTTTGTGTAAGTTATCTTCAGAATTTGTAATTATTATTTGGTCATCGGCAAAAAAGGTGAGTGTTTATGTTCACAGTAGGAGAAAGTAGCTCAGTAGAAGTGACGCTTGCGTCCTCTGCGCTTGGTCGCTTGTTGTCAGACTTAAGTTCCAGTCTAGTCACCAATTGGAGGACCTTTTTCTAAGCCTTTCTACGACCGATTCCCGAGTTAGTCGATCTCTGGCACTGGCAAGCGGGTTTTTCCTCCCGGAAACTCGGTTTTTTTATCCCGTAAACTCAAGAAAATCGACCGTGGAACCCACAGTATTTCAGACAGTAACATATCTTGTTAGGGTTAGGTACCAGGAGATTGCAGCACTTGTTTGCCAGCCTCTTCATCGGTGGCTGCTATACTGTAATTAGTGATAGACATGGGCCAGCTATCTCTAATTGGCTAGCGGTGGAGATTGAACTGCCCACTCAATCTCCAAAAGCTAGATAAGGCATAAAGGCCTCGCCTACTCCCTATAAGGGAATAAAAGCCGTTAGCTAATTTTTTTTTTTTGGAAATTTTTATTCTATTTTATTATTATTTTATTTAAATAAATATTAAAATGAGTTGGTGACCGTGTCGGCTACTCCCTATAGGGAAATAAAAGGCGTTAGCTGACTTGACTTTTTATAATAATAATGTAATAATAAATTTGTTTTCCAAAAAACATTCATTTTCATCATTGTGACGACACACATTATAGCCAATCAGAGAAATTTAGAAAGTGGACCAATATTTAGATGATAATTCCTACAAACATTGTAAACTTTGTTTGCATGTGCTTTTATTTTGTTGGATGTTTAGCTGGTATTGCTTGTTTTAGTATCTTTTCTAATTCTCATCTGTGTTGTTTGAGATGTTTTTCTTTTTTAACGTAGAATAACATACTGTGTGCTTCTTCTTCTCCTTTTTTTTTTTTTTGGTTAACGCTAGTAATGTTACTATAATTAACATGTAATTGTTTAAAGTTATACATTTTTCGGTGTTTTGTCATCATCATTCTTATGATGACAAAAATTCATGAATCAAATGTTATAAAACTTCTTCATTATCGCGAATATTTAACCACTTGTTCGCCTTACAAGTTAGGTTTGAAGATACTTCGTAAGCTAGTGAATGATGTAAGTTCATATTTAATTAGAGACAAAATATTATATATAAATAATGATACTGAGATGGATAGGATCGTGCTAAATCAAATTTTTCTTTGTGGAAGAAAAGAAATCATTGAAATGTACGATATTTGTACCTTAGGATGGGTGTTATGGAAATGGCTAGTATGTGAGTATGCGAATGTTACCCTGTTTAACATTTCACTAAGGCTTTTAATTTGTTTCCAAATCTTATTTACGCAGATGTTTCTAAGTTTCATATCGCGAGAAAAAACGCCCATGACGAAGAAAATGCTGTGGAGGGTATATAAAGTGAAAGGTGACAAACCAGCTCATGAACAGTACAAGACTCAGGAAAGAAAACTGACCAGCATGGGCAAGGAAGGCAGAATCAAATTATTATTATTATTACACAATATCTCCAGGGAGTCCTAAGACTCATTGAGGGAGGGCACCTACTCTACATCTCTCCATCATCATCTACACCAGCACCATCTACTGCCCACCACCAGCACCACCACCATTAGTATTTTCACAGATATCCATGCCCATGGGGGGATTCGAACCCACAGCCTTTGGCTGGAGAGCAGATATGCTAACCACTCGGCCAACCAGGCCGGCATTATGAGAAGAATATAGCCAAACAGGCCAAAGGTAATCCCAAATAGTTCTTTCATTATGTGGCAAGTAAGAGAGAGAATGATGGAAGATTAATGAGTGATAATGGTAATGAGGAGACAGAAGCAGATAAAATAGTTCAACTACTTTGCAAGAGTATGTCATCCTAGTGAGGTTAGGTTACTACTTGAACATATGTGACAGACACTGATGTGGTAACAGAGGTGAATGAATTAGAGGTTTTTAGGATATTGCAGAATCTCATTGTAAATACAGCTGTGGGATTAGATGGGTCATCAGCTAGGGTTTCTGAGAATGTGCAAGGGAACTGGCAAAGCCTCTGACTAGGTTCTTTAAGTCTTAGCACTGTTCCAAGGAGGTGGGAAGAGGACACAATAATTCCTTTGCATAAATGAGGTTCTAAGACTACAGTAGCAAATTATAGATCAATAAGTATCTCAGGGGTTGTGGTAGAAGTACTAGAAAAATTGATCAAAAAGAGAATTCAGGAATGGGTAAACAAAAATATGATTACTGTATGAAGGTCAACATGACTTTGTGAAGGGTTCGTCATGCTTTACTAATTTACTAACTTTTTACAATTCAGTAGCAGCTGAGTTTTGTAAAGGAAATGGCTACAAGATGATTTTGCAAAGGCATTTGACAGAATACTGCATGGAACTCTGTAATGCAGATTGGAACAAATGGGGATGGACATGATACTTCTTAATTGGATAAGAGGGTGGCTGCTGGATAGATATCAAAAAAGTGATATGTGGAGGTGCAGAATCGAAGTGAAAACAGGTGACTAGTGGTGTGCTGCAAGGTTCATTGCTAGAATTATTGCTCTTTAATTTGTACATAAATGATGTAGAAAATAACAACATGAAAGGAAATATTCACTTGCATTTTTGAAAATTATGGAGACAACTACCATGTTTGAATAAAAACTTGAGTTTAACATAACTAAAATCTACGTTCGACGTTTCAACCTTTATGTCAAGATCATCTTCTGGAGCATACAACTATACACAGAAAACAAGCTACACTACAATCAAACTGGTTTGTTAAAGATGCTGACCAACCACTGCAACAATTGTTGGCCTGACCTCTGGTGGGGGAAAAAAAAAAGAGGAAATATTCACTTGTTTGCTGATGATGCAAAATTAGGTAGACTAATAGTTAATCAAGGCAATGTTGAGAGATTGCAGGCAATTTAAATAGGCTATCAGTATGGGAAGAGATAATGGGTCAGTTTAATGTGGTGAAATGTAAAGTTATGCATATTGGGAAAAATAGATTACAAGCTGTGTAATCTATTTTTCCCAATAGTGGGAAGTGGAAGTCAGAGTCGGAAGTATGCTATCTCGGTCATATCATCAAGAGCAGGGCATTTCCTAAGGCTCTGTCTTAAGTGTGACACTTTTTGCTATTAAAGTTAACTTAATCACTGAACAGCTTCCTCCCACTGTAGATAATGCTGTATAGGTTGATGACTTCATAATTTACTGTCACTTCCATAACATAGGGGTATTGAAGGACAACTTCAGCAAGCAGTTGATTATGTTTCTAGGGATTCAGGTTTTCAACAGAAAAAAAGTATCTGTGTACACTTCTGTAGAAAACACGCTCTTCATCCAGATCCTGAATTAAGAATGGAATGAACTGTTATTCTAGTAGCAACAGAAGCCATGTTTTTGGGACTCATCTTTGACAGAAAACTTCCTTGCACATATTCGTCAACTAAGAGAAAAGTGCAAGAGAGCATTGAATCTCTTTCTCACCCTATTCTCTACTGAATGGGGTGTGAATCAATCTTCATTGCTTCGTATTTATCACACGCTTATAGTTACCATATGTGTATAATCCAAAACTTGGATCCATCTATCATCAGGGTATATGGATAGCTACTGGTGCTTTTCACTCATCACCCACTCAAAGTCTAGACAGAAACAGTTGTCTCTTAATTATGCTATAAAAATAAATCTCTACTAGATCATCCCACATGGACTAATCTCTTTTCTCTGTGTTAGGAAGCTCAATATCACGCACGTCAGACTGTCATACGTTCTTTTGGTATGAGTAACTATGCATACTTTAAAGAGACTATGCAAGCAGTTATCATGAATGTTGACAATATTGCCTACGCGAAACATAACAGCATCCTTCCATGGCAGGTTTGCACACCATCCTGTAATCTCTCACTTTGTCAACTGCAAAAGAGCACACAGAGAAGCTCACTCTGATTTCTTGCCCATCTTTTTGTTTCCTGACATTGCTATCTCCAACCAGATCCCACCTGATTGCAGTAATTATGCTGCAGAGTTGCATGTCATTCAGCTTGCACTTGTGCATATAAAAGAAAATCACTACCAAAAGTGTAATTTATGCTGTTATTGTACTCTTTACAGGCTATCTCCTCTCCTGTGTATAATCCAAAACCAGTCTATTTAATGTTATACTTCTTGTACAGAATGAAAAAAACCCTTAATTTTGATGTTCAGTTGTTCCTGGATTCTCAGCCATATTGGGATTAAGAGAAATGAGACTGCAGATGCATCTGTTAGTTCATGCTTTCTCCATGTACTGTTTGACAGTACCATATATAGACTACAGAAAGTTTGAGATCAAAGCTAATGGCTCAATGGCAGTCATCATGGTAGATGGTAGGAAGCATTGACAAACAAATTCTTCCCTTCCTCTTATGGTGGGTTGAGTTCCTCAAAGATGAATTTTTGCCATTTCTTTCAGTCTGCTATCTTTTTATGAAGTAGTATTATGGAGTTTAAGTGGGTGCCTTCTTTAATGTTGTCAATCCATTTCTTTCTTGGTCTTCGCCTGGTTGGCTGTCCTTCAATTCTACCATTTAATAATATGTTTGGTAGTCTTTCTGGGTTCATTCTTGAAACATGTCCAAACCAGCTTAGTTGGCTCTTTTATAGCACTAAAAAAGAGCTTAAACCTGGAATGATATTAAACCTGAAATTAAACATCTGCATTCCAGTCAGTGTAGAAAGAGAAGAGAGGAAGTTTGTTCTTGCTTGGCTCCACATAGGTCACAGTCATCGTACACATTCTTATTTGTTGAGGGCTGTTGACCCTCCCATGTGTGAAAAATGCAATACACATCTTACTATTTCTCATATTCTTGTGGAGTGCCAGCACTTTACATGAGAGAGGATGAAATTTTTACCTATCTAGTCAAGCCATATGCACTCAGACAGATTGCATGATGTTTTTATCCTTTTACAAAGAATTAATTTGTACAAACACATTTGACTGTAATTTTGTTTATGTGTAGATATTGCATTGCTTAACTTAATTTTTAAACATAAATATTATTTACTAATTTCTCTTTGACTGTGTATGTACTGCTGTAACCTTTGCTGTCATTTTATTTATATGTAGATACTGCATTGTTTAATTTCATTTTTGTACATGCATATTTGACTATTTATGTACTACTGTAGCCTTTGACCTTGCCTATTGCTGTAATCTTGCTGTTTTTGTATATGCATATTGTTGTAACTTTCTGCAGTAATTTTATTTATATATAGATACTGGTTAAGCTTAATTTTTGTGCATGCTTATTGTTTACTAATTTTCTTTGACTAATTATTTACTCTCTAACCATTGCTGTAATTTTATTTATATGTATACACTGAATTACTTGGCATTAATTAAATTAAAAACTTCAAACTTTTTACAGATTATAGGCCTGATAAATAGAACACTCAATCCAAATATAGTACAAAAAGAAACAGGCTTGAAAATATACAATAATTTAGTAGTGCCCACATTATTATATGGCAATGAAATTTGGGCAATAAACAAAGAATAAAAACAAGTGAAATGAGATTTATGAGAAGAACTGCAAAATACGCATTATTAGACCAAAAAAAAAGGGAATAAAGATATTTTAAAATAACTGAAAACAAAATCAATAGAAGAAAAGCTAAACAATAAACAAAAATGTATAGAATGTAAACCGAATGGCCAACACCCAATATCTAAACAAATGATAAAATATAAACCAATTGGAAAGAGAAGGCTAGGTAGACCTCAAAAAAGGATATTAGATGAATAATGAGACCTTAGAGAATTAAATCTGAAAACAAGACTAAGAATCTCCAAATGCTACATATGGTCTACATTATTATATTGAGTAGAGACATGGACGCTCTCCAATCTGAGTGTGAAAAAACTGGAGGCCTTTGAAATGTGGATGCTGCGAAGAATTATGAGGATATCATGGAAAGCCCAAAAGATAAATGAAGAGGTGCTAGAGATGGTAGGCGTAAACAGGAGCCTGATGAAAGAAATTAGAAAGAGAAAAGTCGGCTATTTTGGACATATTCTGAGACATAACTGCCTACAAAGGACACTTCTTGAAGGAACTGTTGAGGGAAAGAGGAAGACAAAGACTAGAATGGATGAAAAATATAGACGACTGGACCTATCTTTCGTATGAGGAATGCATCAGTGAAGCACAGAATAGGATATGGTGGAGACAAATGGTAGTCAATCTCATGGAGGGAGAAGACACCTGACAGGACAGGAATGAGACCGGAACAGACCAATATGGTCTATATATGTAATTAGCATTATGATGATGACTTGGCTCGGTTTTTGTACGTGCATATTGTGTACTAGTTTGTCTTTGACTATTTATCTATTGCTGTAACCTTTTACTTTGTGTTTGTTGTAACCTTTGCTGTTTTTGCACCATTAAACGAACCAATCAGTCAATCAAAACACATGACATACAGTGCCTCCCTTTAATTTTTTGCAAAAAAGAGATCAGAAGAATGCTGTTCAAACTGCATAATAAAAAGTGTCAAGGACTATTTTGAATTTTTGTGCTCCAGAGTTCACTCCATTTCTGCATCACTTTTGGATTCTCTCATATTCTACTAGATCTGTTCTGTATCTTGGAATTGCCCATATTCATTCCATTCTTAAGAAGAGTGACAAATATTTACCATCCAGTCTCTCAATTCATTTCTTTCTACAGTAGTGGAGAAAACCATTAATACTGAACTGATACTACCTGAAAATCTCTCAACTTGTATGGGGGATTCAGTTGTTAGAGGTGTGGTGAATGAGAAGGTGCACAAGGCTTGTTTTCCCTGGAGATAGAATGAGCAGAGCAATTGCGGCATTTGATATGAGGAATAAGGAGGCAGAAGTGTTGGTATTGGTAGTAGGGATTATGATTAGATTGATAATAAGGAGAATGGATATTAGGTGGTTGTTGAGGAGAGTAATAAATAACATTATGATAAAGGTAGTCAGTGTGTTGCCCAAGTATGATAGTTGAGATGACTAATGGAGCTGTATGTGTAGCGAAAGGAGTCATTTTGTGAGTTTGTGGGAAATTTGAAGGGTAGATGTAACTGTATAAGAGAAACACTGTATTTAAATGGTTTTGGCTTAAATCAGCTGGATAGACTATTGTCCAAAGGTAGAGTAATGACTGCAGTAAATGGAAGATCTGAGGAAATAACAGGTGATATGGATGAGCAGTTAAATAAGGTACTACACCTTAAGAATAGAAAGGTGAGTAGTGTGAGTGAAGGGTAGGAACAAACACAGACAAAATCAGAGGGCAGGAACACAAATGCAGGGAAATGACGGTAGTTGGAATGTACAGGGAGACACTCACAAGAAGTACAGAATGATGGATTCAGAAGTGAAAATGTGTAGACAAAGGATTAGATGGTCTGGGATGTGTGTGTGGGAGGGGGGGGGCATTTGGTTATGGGGAAGGTGGTGATATAGAGGAATAGTAATTGGATGATATGGAGGAATCGCATCTGAGAAGTGTTATCAGTGGGACTTCATATAGAAACAGGAATGAGCTAATATGTTTGTACATGAATGCCAGAAGTATCAGAAATAAGGGAAATGAAATTGTTGCATTGATGAATTTTTTTTAACCATGATTTTGTTGGAATAAGTGTATGGTTGGAAGCCTAGATAGGAATAGTGATGGAGGTATGATGTTTTTTGTGAAAGAAAAAAGGAAGGTGGAGTGCTGTTGATTATAGAAAAAAAAGTTTACCCATGCAAGATAAACATGCACTGATGCTATAATATGTGAAGTAATGGAGGACAGGATGAAATATTTACTTGTTGCTATAGGCATGTATAGACCTGGTAGTGAGACGGAAATATATAATTATGATAATATAGATCAGAATGAAGAGACCTCAACTTGGGGGAGGGAAGATAATGGATTTCTTGATTTTTTTTTTCTTTCTTTTTTTGAGAGACAGGAAAAAGTGTTCTGTGTACACTTCTTTCAAAAATGCACTCTTCACCCAGACCCTGAATTAAGAATGGGACAAATTGTTATTCCAGTAGCAACCAAAGTCAAGTTCTTGGGACTCATCTTTAACAGAAAAACTTACATATTCAACCACTAAGAGAAAAGTGCATAGAGAAAAATTGGGAATGCAATAAAGAAAGTAATAATCTCTTCATTGACTTCCAAAAAGCATATGATAGTATACATCGATAAAGTCTATGGAATATCTTAAAGGAATTTGGAATACCAGAAAAACTAATCAGATTGATCAAAATGTATGTACATGAAAATCAATGTAGAGTCCTTGCTAACAACATATTGTCAGAGCCATTCAATGTCTCCACAGGTTTAAAACAAGGAGATGCAATATCACCTATACTATTCAACACAGTCTTAGAAAAAGTAATTCAAGAAACAATGAAAAGTACTGTGTCATGCTCTGCATCATTCCTGGGGTATGCAGACGATATTGATATTATAGCAGAAAGTGCACATGATATAACTGAAACTTTTATAAACCTTAACACCTCTTCCAAAAATATAGGTCTTAATATTAACTAAAATAAAACAGAATATTTAAAAGTATCTAGACATAATGATCTCAATAAGTCATCAACTATTCAATTTGCTGACATGATATTGAAAACCTCAATACAATTTAAATATCTAGGCACTATAATAACTAAAGATAATAAGATCCAAACAGAAATAAAGATGAGAATCCAAGCAGGTAATAAATCATATTTCTCACTTCAACACCTCCTCATCTAAAAATCTCTTATATGAATCTAAAATAAATACCTACAGAATCCTAATTAGACCAGTCGTATTATATGGTGCAGAGACATGGAATATAACAAAAGCTGATGAAGATCAATTACAATGCTTCGAAAACAAAATCTTAAGCAAAATATTTGGTCTGGTGAAAGATCTTGTGACAGATGAATGGAGAAGGCATACGAATAGAGAACTCTATGAACTTTATAAGAAGCCACTAATAATAAATGAAATCAGAGCTAGTTGCATGAGATGGTTAGGTCACCTGGAAAGAATGGAGGATAACAGGCTAGTGATGAGAACCTTTGGGACAAAAACAAAGACCAAACCAAAAAAAAAAAAAAAAAAGGACTGAAAATTTGGAATGATGAAATAGCAACAGCTGTAGAAGAAAAACAAAAAACTTACGACTACACTTGCAGTAACAAAGACCAGAATCACTACAAGCTTATAGGAATAAAAGAAATATTGCAAAAGCATTGTAAAAAAAGCTTACCAAGGTTTTGGGATAGATTTATTAGTAATATTGAAAATGATCTACGTGGCCACCAAAACATTGTCTATAAATTAATGAAATATTTGAATAAATCAGAAAAAGATATAGCAGAAATTTCAGGTATCTCAAAAGAAGAATGGATCAGCATTACAAACAACTATGGTATAATCCATCCCTTAGTAACAAATAGAAAATAAAAATGTAACTAATACAAAAATAGACTTATTGGAGATGATGGAATTGGAAGAAGCTTTATCAAAGACAAAAAATAGAAAAGCAGCAGGAACAGATGGAATTACTTCAGAGTTAAGTATAAAATGTATAAATAAGTATAAAAATATATAAATAAGTATAAAATAAGTATAGTAATGTCTCTTTTAAAATAAGATTCCTCAACCTGCTAAATAGTTGTTGAATTACTTGCAATATAGTCCAAGAATGGTAAAATAATATCAGTTTTTCAGAAAGGAAATAGTTTATGTGAAAATTATAGAGGTATTAGCTTATTAAATACAGCGCCTAAATTGTATAGTAAAATTTTAAATAAAAGACTTGCCACTATTGCTGACAATTTGCTATTAGAATAGGCTGGATTTAGGAAGGGTAGAAGTTGCATTCATGATGTATTCACATTAAAACTACTAATAGAAAAAGGTGAGAATTTAATTTACATACTCACCAAGCATTCATAGATTACGGAAGAGCCTTTGACCGAGTTAACAGAAAAATATTATGGAATATAATTGAAGTCCCAGGCTGTCAAAACAGTTATTAAATGCAATTAAGAACCTATATAACAATACAACTGCAATAATAAATATCAGCGAATACATAGCAGAAGAAATCAAAATTAATTAGGGAGTTCGACAAGGCTTTAGCCTTTCTCGTATCTTATATATATATAGATGATCTAATAAGGAAATGGAAATCTCTAATAAACCCAGAAATAAACATCAATCAACATACAGTAAATACAATACTTTTTGCAGATGATCAGGTAATGGTACAAAAATCCGAAAACTGTCTACAGAGATCCAGTCACCATCTACAGCAATTAACTAGTGAATACAATTTACAAATCTTATTAAACAAAACTAAAACTTTGGCATTCCATGATACATATTTTTGTACGAACAAAAATAGTAATTGAAAACCAAACTCTAAAACAAGTAACACATTTTCCACGTTTAGGATGTGATATAACATTTAATATAAATAATGATATAGACAATAAGTTGCACTGTTTTTAAGCAATCTGTGGTATGATACTATAAGATGAACAACACAAAACAAGAAAGGAAACCACTACTTACAATCCTTTGTGGATTAGGGCTACAAAAATCACAATGGTTACCCAGGTTAAATGCAAGATTATGCATCTTTGTCATGAAAAGATTGTAAAAAGTGATGGTGGACAAGGAAATGAAATTCAGGGACCACATTGCACAAGTTGTCAAGACATTGGATAATGGCAATGATTGATCAGGCGTCATATGAATAATTGTGCACGGATTTGGTCACCAGGTTTTCATGGTGACGAGGATATACTGGAAAGGGTCCAGAGAAAAGGGTCCACAAAGGCGATCAGTGGTCTTTGGAATGTGAAGTACGAGGACAGATTGAAAGAATGCAAGTTGCAGAGCTTTTGAATAGGAGGATGAGGGGGGGGGGATATGATTGAGACATATACAAGCTAGTCAAGGATTGTTATCGAGCTGACAGGGAAGAGATTTTTTTCAATGGAAGGGGGGGGGGAGTACAACAAGAGACCATTGCTGGAAACTGTATAGAGGGGGGGGTGAGCAGAGGAGTGAGGAGTAGGTTCTTTGCATGGAGAGTTGTTGTTGAGTGGAATGCATTGCCTCAGCGTGTTGTGGGTGTAGACACGTTAAATCAGTTTAAAGCATGGTTGGATGAGCATTGTGTGCAATAGTGTGTCCCTCTACAATGAGTCTGACTCCAAGGAGGTCAAATGTTAATTATAATAATTGAATAACTGCTGTAATAAAGTTGGTATGAAAATCAGCATTAAAAAGACAAAGACAGTGAAAATAGGCAGGAACATTGAAAACATCAATTGCATCCTGAATGGAGAGATCAAGTAAAACATTTCAGCTATATAGGCACACTTTTTAGTGAAGATGATCAATTAAATTTGGAAATGGGTAGCAGAATAAGCATAGGGTATGGTGGGTAGCTGGCTGAAGAAATTTATATGGAATAAGAGAGAAATTAATCAGAACACTAAACTAGCTATATACAATAGTCTTGAAACAATTTTAACTTATGGATCTGAGAGCTGGATTAGAAATAAAACTCTTGATCAAAGACTTTAGACCACAGATATAAGGTTCCGGAGAAAGAATAGGGGCTTGAAGAGATGGCATCAATGGGTATCATATTAAAAACAAGGATATTAGGGAAGAACTTGACATTGTTAGCAGAGCTAATCTCAGGTGGTATGGTCACTTAAACAGAATGTGAGAGGAAAGATTAACAAAACAAGTGTTCTTTGCCAGGTTGCTTGGAAAATGACCCAGAGGAAGACCAAGATGTAGGTGGATCGATTCAATAAAAAGTGCCTTACAAGATAGAAATACAAGATCTGATAATATTGAAATGTTGACAAATAACAGGCTAATCTGGAGAAAAATTCTTGATAGGAAAGGAAGTTTGTAATGATGTAACTTTTCATGTAGTACTATCATAAGATCCTGTGCACCCACTGAGGTCAGTAATATGATGATGATGATAAATTGAAAATCTTTGCCCATAATGCCAGTTTATTTAAATCATTCTGCAGAATATCTGCATCACCTTTATCAATTGTTGCCCTTCCCAGTTTTGCATCATCTGCAAATAATTGAATATCCTCCCCCTCCCTTAAATCTTTCCCTTTATCATTAATATACAAATTAAAGAGTAGAGGCCCTATTACAGAACCCTCAGGCATGTCACTAATTACTCTCATTCTTCTAGATTCCACTGCACTATGTACTACTCTATGGTGTCTTTCTGTGATTCCCCCCCCCCCCTTCCCATGCATGCTGCTACTTTCATATTCATTTGCTCCAATAGTTTATCCAATTTCATATCCATTTGCTTTGTAATAGTTTTCCAATGAAGTATTCTGTCAAATGGCCTTGCATAGTCCACTAGTGTCATGGTATATCCATTTCCCTTATCTAATTCTGCTGTCACTCTATTATAAAACATTAGTAAGGCAGGATCTACCTTTTACAATTTTATATGCAGTTGAAGGTGAGTTAGCCATGCTGCCCACCATAGAGTATTTTATTCCTTCTGCTCATTTCTGGATTTTACCTTTAACTGACATCCAATATTTTAACTGCCACTCCTGAGATATTAATTGGTCTAATTTGCTACTTCTGTCTTGCTGCTACCTTTATGTACAGGAACTATCTTATCCTTTCCCACTCCCTTAGAACTTGCCAGAGCTTAGACTTAAATTGAACATTTTCATTAGTGGCCCTATCAGATCTTTTATCCATTCACATTGGTTAATATGCCCACATACTATGTGAATAGCACAATTGGAAGAACGACGATACACTGCACTGCTCGATTCAAAAAGGCCTGAGTTCGATTCTTGTCATGATGAGAACAATCTTTAGTTCAATTCTCATCATGATGAGAGGAATCTTTATATGGACTTTTTAAGTTGAAGGGGAGTTAGCAGGGTTTTTTCTCTGGGAAATTCAGGTTTTTCATCCTGTGTTCAGGCAAATCAGCCATCAGAACACATGCAATTTACAGACAGGAAATAGAAAATATTGTTGTCTGCACAGTTAGCCTAGTGGCTGTGCGCTTCACAACCATATGCCTGGGGGAAGGAGTGTCCTAGGTTCAATTCCTGTCAGAGACGTGAGGAGCTGAAGGATCTTCCTTAGCCATAGCCAAGTTAGCCGGGCCTGAGCATGGACAGAAGGGTTTTTCCCCCCAGTTTATCCTGGGGTTTTTCATCCCGCAAAGCAGGCAAACTGGCCTTGAGAACTGAACACTACAGGACATAGGATACACCGGGGCATAGGGCTGACCACCTTATCCTGTGAACGGTTTGAGGTCTGATGATTAATAAACCCTTGACACTGCAAAGTAAAAGAGGGTAAAAAGAAGATGAGATTAGAAATACTGTTGTTGGTGGTGATGGGTGGTAGATGGCATTGATTGTAGTTCTGTGTGATGGGAGAATTAAAGTAGTAGGGAAGATGGCAAGATGTGTGTAGTGGAGTAGAGTGCCCTCCTGCAATGAGTTCTTTGACTTCTTGGAGGTGTCATGTAATAATAATGCCATCTAGTCTTGCTGCTGTCTTCACATTGATATTTTTCAATATGCTGAGCACCTCCTGTTCATCTGCCTCAATTCTCACACTGGATTCTGCAAAGGTGATTGAATGATCACCTTTGCAAAGTGATCATTCAATCAACTATTTCTTATGTCGCCTTTTTGCGATCACCATTGATTAACGTCATCCTTCCATAGTCATTCTTCCTCTTACTTGTTACATAACAAAAAAAAAAACACTTTTGGATTCACTTTAGCCTGCTTAGCTAATTTTCTTTCATAATCAGATTTGCCTTTCTTATCATAGTAATCACCCTTCTTACTTGCAATTTGTGTCATCAGCATTCTTAGTCTTATGTACAACTTTGCTGTAGTGTCTCATCACGTTCTAACATTAGACCTCATTGTTATTATTATCCTAAGACCCCCATGGAGTCACAGACTCATCTAGGAGGTCCTTTTTGTCATAGACACAGCTCATCATGCCATATTTTAAACACATTCAAATTCTCTGCAGACACCATGCGCTCAGGCAATGCACTCCAATCATTCACAACTCTCCATGCAAAAAACCTACTTCTCATTCCCTTGCTTACACCCTCCTTATATAGCTTCCAGAGATGACCTCTTGTTCTACCCCAATCTCCCACCATTTTATGAAAAACCTCTTCAATGATACTCCTAAAGCAACCCCTTACTAACTTGTGTGTTTCTATCATGTCACTCTTCCTCCTAACCACTAGACTCTGCAAATTGCATCGTCTCAACCTTTCTTCATATTCAACATTCCAGAGATCAGAAACTATTTTGGTCAATAGCTTCTGGCCCTCTCCAACATCTCTTCTTCATCCTTTTGAAAACCAGATGACCAAATCTGTGCACAGTAGTCCATATGTAGCATAATCAGAGCCTTATACAATGGAACCAGAATCTCCTTACTTCTACAAGTCAGTGTCTTCTGCATCATTCCCAGAATTCATTGAGTTGTCCTCACAATTTTGGCAATATCATCTGAATTTTAGACCTTTATTCACTCATTATTCAAACATCTCTTATTTCCTCCACCTCCAACAATATGTCCCCACCAAGCATATATTCTACATCCCATCTTTGTTTCCTAAATTTTAAAACCTTACATTTTGCAACATTGACCTCACATCCCCATTTCTGTGCCCATTCACTCAATTTATTCAAGTCTTCTTGTAAGGCCACAACATCTTCTCTACTCTTCATAGTTTGTCCCATCTTTGCATCATCTGCAAACAACTGAATCTTCTTCTTTTCAGCCATTTTCTGTTCACTGCTGAGCGAAGGCCTTCTCCAGTTCTTTCCATCTTTCTCTGTTCTTGGCAATGGTTGACCAATTTTTCCCAACAAATTTTGATAGTTCATCACTCCACATTCTTTTAGGATGTCCTCGGCCTCGTTTCTCTTCTTTTGGAATCCAGTTCATTAGTATAGTGGTCCATTGCTCATCTTCTCTCTTGGATAGATGTCTGGCCCATTTCCATTTTAGTCGCTTATGGTGAAGAATGATCTTAGTGATGTGAGTCTGGCTTCTTATCCAAGTGTTTCGCTTCTTATCTTTTATTGTGATGCCTAGCATCAACCTCTCCATTTTTCTTTAAGTTGTTGAATATCCCCATCCAAATCTTCACCAATATCATTAACATACAAGTTACACAGCAATAGCCCTAAAACATACTCCTGAGGCACACCACTAGTGACTTTCCTCTTCCCGGATATTGTCCCCCATACACAACTTGTTGATACCTGTCAGACAGCCAATCTCCAATCAAGTACACTAGTCTAATTTCCAACCCCAACCATTCTAGTTTGACTATCAATTTATGCGGTAATGTTTCAGAAGCCTTTGCAAAGTCTAAGTATACTACTTTGTATCCATCTTCCACGTTCAATGCTGCTGTCATTTTATTGTAATAAGTAAACAGATTGCTAAAACATGACCTCCCTTTAGCAAACTCATACTGTCCATCAAAGATAATGCCATCATTGTCAACCCAATTCTGGATCCTGATTCTCACCATCCTTTCCAACACTTGACATACACAGATTGCCCTATAATTTGATGCTTGAATTCTGTCATTTGCTTTATGAAGCAGTATAGTCTTGCCATCCTTCCACTCCTTTGGAACTTGGCCCAGTTTAACTCATATTAAACAAATATGTCAAGGCAGATGTCAACTCTGACACATTCCTTCAAAATATGCAGTGATATATCATGAAGTCCCACAGCCTTATTAGTTTCAAGTTTGCTTAATTTCCCATACACCTCTTGCTCACTCACAGTCAGTCTCTCCTCATCATCATCCATTTCTCCCAAACTCTCCATGATGTCACATTCACAAGGATGAAAGACCTTTATGAACTGCTCATTAAATATCTCAGTTATATCCTCCACAGCAGTTGTCCTTATACCATTTTCTCCAATCAGTACCATTCAACCATAATCATGGCTACATATTGAAAGAACTCCCTAGGATTTTTTTTTTTTACTTTATTAGTTAACTGCTGCTCATTTTGAGCTTGCCTGTTATTTGTATTCCTCATGGAATTGATTATTACCACCCCTCTTATGTTGAATCCATAATGCCTTTTTTCTCTGTATTACATACTTAATCTCTTTTTCTATCATCAATACCATGCCAGCTCCCTTTTTACCTTTTCTATCTTCACAAAATACATCATACCTCATGAAGCTGTCTTCCTTATCCAACCATGTCTCACTTCAACAATTTTTGGGTGAATGAACTCAATTGATACAACCATTTCACTTTAGTTGTTTCTGATACTTTTAGCATTCGTATACAAACATAACAGCTCTTTCTTGGATCTATAACAAGTTTCACTGATAACACTTATTAGATGCGATTTCTCCATACTTTTCTTGAGCCATTTATTTTTCTCCTTACTCATCTCAGAACTGTTTTTAAATCCAACTGTTTTTCCTCTACATCTGAGGTCATCCCCGTCCCTTTTTGTTTACACATGCATTCACATCCTCTTGGAGGATAAACCTTTCTCATGTGGTGTCCCCCTGTCCACCCCGAGTCTCCCTTTTTGTCTTGCAACCTGTTCTCTCATTCTCTACATTCATGCTACCCACTTCTTCATTCTTAAGCACCACTTCAATCACTCCTTCCTTACACTCTTTTCTCTTTCACATTGCTTCTTACTTCTCAGATTCATTCTCGACACTCATTATTCTCCCTTCCAGGAGCAGTCTCTGCAAACGACTTACACCCAAACTATTCATATGCAGTCCATCACTCTTATACAGTTCAATTCTTCCTTCAGACTCATTCCAAACATTAACAAACTGCACTGTTTTTCCTTCACACATTTCTGCCAACATATCATTTATAATTCTTGCTCTTGTCTCATCTCGCCACTGTCATACCTGGGTAACACAATGACTACTTTTACTGTCATACTATTATCTTTTATCCTTCTCAACAACCTCCTGATATCCAATCTTAACCTTCTCTTTGTTCCCAGTCAAGTCATTTTTATAAATTCTATTATTAGAATTTATCACAATTCTAATAATAGAATTTATCACAATTCTAATAATAGAATTTCCATACAATGCTACTCGTGGGTATTTCATTATCTGTTTCATACATTTTTTGTAATTTAAGTAGTATGGTGTTTTCAATGAAATTAGGAACATTGCCATCCTGCTTGGCAGACTGGATACCATTTCTGTTCTCCAATCAGCATAATGTGAGTTCAAATTCCGCTGTGTCAATGATGTTTGTAAATTCACACTGAGCAATGAAGATTTCATTGCTCAGTGTGAGTTTGCTACCCTGCTTATTAGAGGCCAAAAGTGACTTGAGGGGGGGGGCGGAGTTCCACGTGTAGCTTTCAGAGTAGGATAGTCTCTAGAGCAGTCTCTGGGTTCACATTCTTTCTTGAATAGGATTCATATTTCAAAAAAAAAAAAAGAGTTGGATTATTCCCACAGCTGCATAGAATGGGGGAGAATAGGGCAGTAGGTTTCATTGCAGCATGAGGTGTGGATAGGATTGAGATATTTAGTGGATTGTTTGTAAGCCAGGAAATATGACAGGCGATGACAGGGAAATGTTTAATTATGTAGCAAATTAAAAGAGTGTGATCATTAACTCTGCGGAGTTCGCAGTTGAAAAAATTGCAGCTTAGGCCGTGTAAGTGCTGAAATGTGATAAAACTTTAAAAAAAAAACACTGCAAATATAATATGGTTTATTTATTTTCAGTTACAATCTAGAAATTATTGAACAAAGAAATATAAAGAATAAAAATTTTTGATACAAAATAACGCAAACATGAATAATGAAAGAAAATAAAACTAAACAAATGCATTTAACATTAATGAATCAGAATCTTCAATAATTGGATTTACAAAATGGTCATAACAGTCATTGCTATGCTCAAGGCATAAATACTTTTTACAACACTTGCAAAAATATTAGATATATGAAGAGCCAAAGGCTTCAATTCGGCGACATATGACTTGTTTAAGTTAAGGGATATTACATCCCATATCGTTTCTTAGCTGAATAAAAAACTCAAAGAGTTTCATGCCGAATATAGTAGAAACTATATAAAGTTCGCTGATTCCAAGCGTAAGCAAATACCTGGATACTGCAGCAACTGACCCTAAAGGTAGTGCAAGCTGAGGCAACTCATGTCTAAGGTGGAGCAAGCTCCGATCACTATTCTTGATAGTTCACATTATGGGTAAATATTGTTGGTGAAAAACTTTTGGTGCAGATTGCAAGTGTGCAATCTGCACCAAAAGCAAATATGTTGAATTTTTTGTACCTGTTTTTAGGAGATACCAATTCAGGTGGTACGTGGGGGTTTATTCTTACGAATGGTACCTTACATATGAAAGTCGCTTCTTTTTCAAGTCAGCGATAAGATTTATATCAGTGAACCAATTATTAGCTGTAATATTCCATCCTGAAGTGTAAATGGGTTCTGCAAGTCTCTTGATTATGTCTACTGGTTTATTACTAATCAAGTAAGGTCCTTCGAGCTGCTTACCTGCATATATTTAAAGATTTCCTGTGTAAAATACTTCCAAATCGACCATAGCAAAAATTTTTATGCCATATTTACTGGGCTTTGATGGAATGTTGTCTAAACCCACATTTCATCTATTGTCACATTCTGTCCCATAGAGTAGCATAATTTACAATTTTCTACAAATGGTGAGAAAATGTCTCTCACCACTAATTTGTCAACTTTCAGGCATTCTAAGTGGGTAAGTTTGTCATCAAACCTGATACAATTGTGAATAAATCTAAATCTCCATAAAGACATCATAAGTCTAAAAAGTTCAATCCCACCACTATCTGTAGTCCATAAATCCTGCAATTTTAGCTGATTGTTGCAATATAAAATGCAATATGCAATATGCAATATTGCAGTTATAAAAGGCCTAAAAATGCTTTCAGTGTTTTCTGTTTTGTCTATTCGTTTAGCATCTCTTTCTCTTGAATACTGGTTTGAAATAGAATCGATGTATTTATCTGTATATAATAAAATTAGATCTAAAATATCATCTGTGATAAAGCAGTTTCAAGTTCTGTCTTGGCCTTTTTTGCGTTTGGCTGAACTAACAGAAGTTGACACAAAATATTCTGTGGCTGTCTTCTAATTTGGCTTCTTATTGGATTTTACCTCCATTTTGATTCTTTATCCTTTCCAAGAAAATACTCTTCATTCGTGTCTAATTCATCTTCACTTTCTTCACTAGAAATATCTTATTTGGTATCCAAATCTTCTGAACAAATTTTCACATAATCATCATCATCATCTAAATCACTTTCATCTTTGCATTCAACTCTATCGTTCTCATCATCGGACTCGAGTAACATTCACTGGATCTCTTCAACATCTGATGGATTATCCAATCGATATATTTTTCTAGCCATTTTCAACGGCAAATAAAAAAAAAAAACTAAACCAATACTATACTGACATTGGAGTTTGCAGTATCTCTCAGATACAATTTACTATCAAATATCACACACCTTTACATAACACGTGTTAAACCAAACTGACGGCATAAACAGTGCGGAATATCACACATAATATATGCATGCACAGCTAGTCATGACCTCTGAGCTATACACTGGATATGTGTAAGAATATTTGTATTAAAACAATTTGTTTGTATCTGTCAGATCAGCTGCTATCTCCGCAGGGTGATAGACTGGATGACTGGAATGAAGAGATAACATCTAGTGGAAAAGAAAGGAATTTTTTATGTTTTTGAGGCTCAGTATGGTAGCATACAATATATGAAGATTTGGGAGTATTGGATTTGCTCTTTGCATCAGAGCACCAGTTTGTTTCTAGTTAGTAAAAATGACCATAGGAAATTATCTGGGTGCCAGCTACAAGAGGACTCCTCTGAGGATATGATGTGCGAATTATAAGATGGGTAATTTTTGGAAATTTCAGGAGATAGGTGGAAAGGAAACACATTGCTATTTTGGTGTTCTGAATGCCTCAAAAATAGTCTTACTTTCTGAACATATTCCAAGAGTTAAAAAATTAAATAGAAAGGTGTAAAAATGGATGAATAGTAAAATTAAGCAGGCAAGCTGGAAGAAGTCATTATTGCAGTATTGTGAAGCAATAAACAGTCGGTTCCTAAGGGGTAGAAGCAAGGAACCAACATGGTCCATGAGGAAAGTAAAAATACAGTATTTAGTGGTCCTTAGCTTAAAACCTGCAGTATTAATATTGCAGGTAAATTTTACTTGCCAAGAAATTATATTCTTTGGAATCTTTTAACAAAGTATAAACAAACAAAGTTTGCACGTGAAATATCATCATAACTCGGTTACCTCTATATAGAGGCTGTTGACATCACACCAGTTGCCTTATTATCCTATAACAGGGGTGTTCCGTCGATCGCGGAGCGATTTTTGGTCGATTTCTTGTGTATTCCTCCTTACTTACAAATTTAATTAAAACTGAAAACATAATATTTTATTTATCATTATTTAGTATTATTTTTAATTTGCTTTAAGTGTACTGCTATTGTTTATTTATTTTTCGTTAAAATTGTCAAATTGGTAATTTTCTTATAAGTCCAGATAAATGAATTAATTTGGATCAGTGGAAGTCAAACAGAGAGCTGAGTGACTACGATTATAAGCAAAGTGTAAAAACTCAATTTTAGCTTAAGTATTAAATATTCCAAAGCACATTTTTTGAATGGACTTGGTGTGCGGAGACTGGAAAAAGTGTTGCTGAATGAAGTGAAAATGGATGTGCAGAACCAGGGAAACTAGAACTACCAAGGAGGAAGGGGGGGGAGTGGATATGCAGACATCAGTGAGACAGTCGAGTGTAAGAATGTATATAATGTACCCAAGCCAGCACTAAGGACAAAAAATGGGAATGGGACATTTAGAATAACGCATCAAGATCGGGGTGGGACAAAGGGATCACTGCATTTCATGTATACTAATGCCAGGAGTATTAGGAAGAAGAAGGAAGAATTTTTGGCCTTGATTGGCTCTTCCTGGCCACAGGTTATTGGCATTAATGAAACATTGCTGATGGAAGATGATATAGTTAGTGGGATAGAATGTGTAGGTTAAAGTGTGTTTAGGAGGGACAGAGAGAATAAAATGGGAGGAGGGGTGTTATTGACGATAGCTGATGAACTGCAGCCAAGGAGAATTGGTTGTATCGCAGGATAGTGAAAGGAGCTCATTTGAGGCTATTTAGCATGAGATTGAGACTGGCAGAATAAAATATACAGTTGGGTGCTGCTATAGACCAGATGATGGAATAGATGGTGGAGATAGTATGCATAAACAAATTGATGAAATGAGTGGAAGGAGGGTAATTATTATGGGGGATTTCAACTATGGTAACATTGATTGGAAGGAGGAGAGGACACATGTGAGGAAGGAAATGGATTTTATTCAATTATTAAGGGATAACAATCTGAGACAGCATGTAATCGAAAATACTAGGGGTTTGAGAGTGCTTGACCTGGTAATAGCATCTCAGAATTTGACAGTAATGAATATGACCATGCCACCCATTGGTGAGAGTGATCAGAAGGTCTTGACCTGGGAGGTGGCTAAAGGTGTGGAATTTTCTATTAAGACAGGGTATATGTGGAATTACCGTACTGGCAGGTATGACAAGCTTAGGAGATTGCTTGGATCAGTGCCATGGCATGTACAACTGCAAAGACTGAACGTCGATAGAGCATGGGAAGTGGTCAAAGAGCATTTACAGGAGGTTATGGCTGATTGTATACCTAAGGGCCGAATAGTGAAACAGGTAGGGGTTAAATGGATGAATAACACCATTAAGCTTGAGCTGCAAAAAAAGAAACAACTATGGAGGGAATTTAAAGAAAGGGGTGACCTGCAGGCACACGAACGGTATAAAGTGCAGGCCAGAAGGGTAACGAGTGTGGTGAAAACAACAAAAGCTGATTATGAAAGGAAACTAGCTATGCAAGCAAAAGAGAATCCCAAACAGTTCTTTCAATATGCTGCAAGCAAGAAAAAAACTATACACGGCAAAATGATTTTATGGAATGACGATGGTAAGGAGATCACTGAATCAGTCGATATAGTGGAGTTACTGAGCACGCACTTTGCAAAAGCATATCATCCAGGTGGTGACATTGAAAAAATGAAGGAACCATTAGTTTATATGGGAATTGTGATGAATGAAGTGGAGGTGAATAGTCTATTACAGAACCTTAATGTGAATACATCTGTGGGATTGGATGGTATACCGGCACAGGTCTTGCATGAAGCGGCTAAGGAATTATCAGTGCCCTTGACCATGTTGTTTAATCTGAGTGTCGGGTCTGGTTTAGTCCCGTAGGTGTGGAAAGAGGGGAGAATAGTTTCACTGCATAAAGGAGGATCCAAGACTATGGTTGCAAATTACCGACCGATCAGCATATCAGGAGTCATTGTCAAGGTCTTGGAGAAAGTAGTCAAGGGAAAAATACAGGAATGGATTGATGAAAATGAGATACTGTACAGGGGAGAGCATGGCTTTGTGAAGGGTAGATCATGCCTCAGTAACTTGCTCAAGTTTTATAACAAGGTGATGGCTGAACTGGATAAGGGAAATGGGTTTACAGTGATACTGCTGGACCTGGCAGAGGCGTTTGACAGTATGCCACATGGAATTCTAATCCGTAAACTGCAACATATGGGAATGGATATAGGGTTGGTGAGATGGATAGGTGGGTGGTTGATGGAGAGATATCAAAGAGTAGTTTATTCAGGAGTAGAGTCCAAAAGACGGCCTGTGACTAGTGGTGTGCCGCAGGGTTCTGTTCTTGGACCATTGCTGTTTAATCTGTTCATTAACGATATAGGGAAGGATCTAAGAGGAAAAGTTCATTTGTTCGCTGATGATGCAAAGTTGGGTAGGGCGATAGTGAATGCAGAAGATGTCAAAGTCTTGCAGGATGACTTCGATAGATTGAAGTTCTGGGCTGAGGAGAATGGATGTCAATTTAATGTGACAAAATGTAAGGTTATGCATTTTGGGGGGGGAAAGATTAGCAGCAGTATACCACATTGGTGGAACTGTACTCCAAGAGATTGATGAGGCCAGGGACTTCGGAGTGTTGGTCGATAGGGAGATGAAGTTTAGGGGGCACATTGCAAAAGTAGCTAAATCAGCTCATCAACTCACTTGGTTGTTGAAAAATACCTTGACGAGCAGAGACAAGCAAGTTATTGTACCTCTGTACCGAGCCTTGATAAGACCTCATCTCGACTACTGTGTCCAGATTTGGTCACCTCAGTTCCTTCTTGATGGGGAGGAGGTGAAGAGGATCCAGAGGCGAGTGACTAAGATGATAGCAGGTCTATGGAATGAACCATATGAGTTCATTCCATAGACCTGTTGTTACAGAAACTAGTTGTTAGGCGGAAAAGGGGAGATATGATTGAGACATTCAAATTGCTAAAGGGATTCTATAGGATTAATTCAGAGGATATTTTTGAGATCAGGACTGGTGGTGGGAGAACTAGGGGACACCCATGGAGGCTGGGCAAGAGTGTGGTTAGCAGGGGTGTTAGAGCTGGGTTCTTTACTTTTAGAGTGGTAAATGAGTGGAATAAACTGCCAGAGTCTGTTGTGAGTGCTATGATGGTGAGCGAGTTCAAGGCAAGGTATGATAGATACTGTGAGAATGTCATATAGTTGTGTGGACATGATGTTTAGGGCCTCCCTCGACGAGTCTAAGGACTCCCTGGAGTCGCCCGAAATAATAATAATAATAATAAAAAAACATTACATCGATTTTTTGCTTAGGTTAAGTCCCATGTGAATATTGTAAAAAAATAAACTTTGTTTGTCTTGGTATAGTTTGTATTAGATGTTTTTGTAAATAACTTTTGAAGCTAACTGTATATACTGCTTTAATAAGAACATGTTAGAGTGTTAAAAACAAAGGCAATGTTTTTGTCGCTGAAGCTGTACATGGTGGCATTAGAAAGATTGTTATTGAAACTTGTATGTATGAAAAAGGCTTGCAGGCTCTAAGTGTAAACATCTCCAAAGTCAGTCAGAAATAGTTCAAACAACTTTCCGATGGCCAGCAACTTACAATCAAAAGAAAACGGAGGAGAACAAAATGCATGCCGAACTTGAAACTTAAGATGAAAGACTCATACTGATTCTTTGGGGGTTGCCAAACTTCATGTGAGGTCTCAGAGAAGGCCTAATAAAAAGGGACTGAAGCAAGCAGAAGGGGTCCCTGTTCCAGAATTGCTGTCAGAGAGGAGGCCGTCCGGTCCAGAGTTGCCGTCAGAGAGACTGCCCAGATCCACTTTGCTTTAAGTTTCCCGCTTCCGGAAAGGAGCTTCTAGGGTCGAGATGTCGCTAGAGAGACTACTTCTAGGCCACAGACAAGGTTTCAAATTGCCGAAAGGAAGAATTCCAGTTGCCGGAGAAAAGTTTCCAGGCCAGGTTAATGTCAGACATTCACCAATGTGTTGTGTTTTCATTACAATTTGATGAATCAAACGACTTCACTGATATTGCTCAGTTAATGGTATTTATTCGAATGTATTTCAAGATTATTCAAGTAAAGAAGAACTTTTGAAAATTATACCATTATTGGGAAGGACTAGGGGAGAAGACATTTTTTCGGCATTTGATGAATTTGTGAAACAACACAAGCTTGTGTCTATTACTATTGATGGCGGTCCTGCAATGATAGGTAATAAATCAGGCTTCATTTCATTATGTAAAAATGATGACAAATATCCAGAATTTTTAACGTACCACTGTACTATTCACCAACAATTACTGTGTAGTAAAAGATTAAACACAAAAGTTGTTTTGTATATTACATTATTTAAAATTGTAAATTCTGTTCAAGGAAAAGCTCTGCAACGGCTGTTATTTAAATTTCAGGATGATGATGATAGGGAACTTCTGTTGTACAATAATGTTCGCTGGCTCAGCAGAAGTCAATTTTTAGAAAGATTTCTTGTATTTATTAACGATATAAAAATTTTTCTTGATGAAAAAGGAGATATTTATCCACAATTGAGTGATAAAAGATTGTTGTTACACTTATCATTTTTAGTAGATTTCTGTAAGAAATTAAGCAATTTAAATTTAGAGTTACAAGGTAGAGATAAAAAGTTAATTGACATGTTAAGTTCAATAAAAACTTTCCAACAATACTTACTTTTATTAAAGAAAAATATAAATGAGAGTGAATTTAGACATCACCTATATTTATTAAAATTGTTTGAAAAAATCAAGAAATGCCTTGCTAAGATTTAAAAGAATTTATTCATGAAATGGAATTATTTGAGGAAGAAATAAATTCAAGATTTAAAGATTTTAATAAAACTGAAATGATTGCATCTTTTTATCAATAATCCATTTCAAGAAAAAAAACTTGAACATCACAGAAATTTCAAATAAATTTAGTGGGCTGTTTGATATAAACCAAACTGAAGTAGAACTTGAGATAATAAACATTCAGAATAGTTTACATTTAAAATCAATAAACAATGAAGTCATTTGGAAGTATGCACATGAAAAATTCCCAATATTAACTGATATTGCGCGAAAAATTCTGTCATGTATCGGATCGTCATACTCGTCAGCATCCGCTTTTTCAAATATGACTGTCATAAAAAATCAATTAAGAAACCAAATTACAAATGATCGTTTGGATGATTGTCTGCAATTGGCCACTTCTTCATATCAACTTGACTATGAAAATTTTGAAAATTTTTTTTTAATCAACCAGCATTTCCTGTAATTTGTGAGTTTGTTTTTTCTAACTTTGGTTTTCCAAAATAGAGAAATAAATATTTTATTCCAATATATTTTTTTTTTTTTTTTGTATTAAAATATTTGTTGTATTAAAATTAATGAATAAATTTTTAAATACGCAAATAAAGTTTTTAGTTGTTTATTTGTGCGTAATCAGATATCAGGTTGGGGGAACATGATCTATATAAGAGAATAGATCGCCGAATAACTTTTATTTAAGAGAGTAGATCGGCGAATAACTTTTTATAGAAAAGTAGCTCGCGTAGTAAAAAAGGTTGAACACCACTGTCCTATAATAATGATAATGCAAAGTACACTTCCTTTTGAGCGTGTCTATTGCTGTGCATTATGGGAACTTTTATTGAGGTCTCTTCTGTGGGTCTGATTCAGAAATATATCAGTGTTGAATTAATGCAGGAATCATATATTATCCATATACAGCTAGCTAAAATGTGTACCACCTTAAAATACTCTGGATCAGAGATGGTAGGAATTTTTTTTTCACTTGTTTACAAAATAAATTATACTTGCTAAGAAATTATATTATTTAATCCTTTACCCAACTGCTGGTTAACAGAGTTTGCACATAAGTTATCTTCATTACTAAGCTATCTGAATAGAGAAACTGTTAATTTCACATCAATTGCTTCAGAATTCTGTAATGCAAAGCACAGTTCCTTTCAGATTTATTTATTTATTATTGTTATTTTTATGTGGTTACCACATAATTTTTTTCATCATGATACCTTAAAAACAAACAAATGCAAAAATTTTAATAACTGTAGAATGATCAGTCTAATGAGTCATCAAAAAATGAGTCATTCTCAAAATGTTTCTGACAATAATTCAAAAAGGAATGTACAAAAAAATGTGAAGACACCATCAGTGATACCCAATTTGGTTTTAGAAGCAGTTTGGGAACGAGAGAGAGAGAGGCTCTTTTGTTCTCAGATCTTATTCCAAAAATGTAGTGACCAAAACATTCATTTGCTTCATTGACTCCGAGAAAGCATTTGACAAAGTCCAACATACTAAAATGATTGAATTATTAAAAAAAAAAACAAAAAAAAAAAACTTTTTAACATATACTCAGAAGCAGTATTCCAAAATATCCTAAAAGGAAGAGAGAAGGGGATTAATGGAAATGGTGAAATCATCAATAACATCCAATATAGTGATGACATAGCTCTCCTGACTGACAGTATTCGGGATCTTTAGAATCCTCTCGAACTAGTGAACGAAGTGAAGAATGAAAAACTGGGATTAAGAATAAATATCACCAAAACTAAATTCATGGTCATAAGCAAGAAACCAATTCTTAATTCAGTACTTTCTTTAAACGGGAAACAAATAGAAAGAGTGACAAAATTTAAATATCTGGGATGCTGGTTAAATGAAGAATGCAATCCAGATATGAAAATAAAAGTTAGAATTGAAATGTCAAGAAAAAATTTCTCCTGTTGAAATCACCACTGTGTAACTGCAATTTAAATTTAGAGTTTAGAGTACACATGGCTAAATGCTATGTATAGTCTGTTGATAAAAAAAACTTGAAGTCTTTGAGATGTGGTTATAGAGACAAATGTTAAAAATCCCATGGACAGCAAAAACATCCAATTAAGAAGTACTGGAACAAATGGGGAAATCACATAAACTTTTTAGACACCATGAAAAGAAGAAAAACTGCAAATCTTTTTCACCTACTTCGTAATGAAAAATATAAGATACTTTTATTGGTTATAAAAGGGAAGATAAATGGAAGATGAAGAAAATCTTTTCTGGCAGACGAATCAGACAGTGGACTGACATGAGCTCTGAGGGACTGACTGTTCAGAGCAGCTGAGGATCGCTCAGAATTTTCCAAGGTGGTCACTGACCTTTGATAGATGGCACTCAGAGAAGAAGACCACCCACAAAATCAGACAGTGGACTGACATGAGCTCTGAGGGACTGACTGTTCAGAGTAGCTGAGGATTGCTCAGAATTTTCCAAGGTGGTCACTGACCTTTGATAGATGGCACTCAGAGAAGAAGACCACCCCCAAAACTTTGACTAAACCTATAGTGCATTTGTACTGTGGGTGGGCTAAAGATTTTTTTTTCCATTTTTTATCAAGTCATATATTTTTTGGTAATTTTTTCTTTATTTTTACATGGTCCCTGAATTTTTACATGGTTACCAGAAACCCTGCTGTGGAGACCAAACATGGAACCTTTTCAGCCACTCCAGGCCTCCAGTAAGCAGAGCAGTGATCTCACACTGGGCGATGAAATTCATTTTCCACCTAAAGACAATCACAAACATTGGTGTCAACGGTAGGATTTGAACCCGTTACCTGTTGGTTGGAGAGAAGGTACACTAACCACTCGACTGGCCATATGTGTATATTGCTATGCTGATTGGAAGTGTGTTTTGCATTATGGGATAGTCCTGTCCTGTCAGGTGTCTTCTCCCTCCAGGAGATTTACTACCATGTGTCTCCACCATGTCCTATTCTGTGCCTCTCTGCTGCATTCCTCATATGAGAGATAGGTCCAGTCCTCTATATTTTTCATCCACTCCAGTTTTTATCTTCTTCTCTTTCCCTCAACAGTTCCTTCGAGAACTGTTCTTTGTAGGCAGTTATGTCTCAGAATATGTCCAAAATATCTGACTTTTCTCTTTTTAATTTCTTTCATCAGGCTCCTGTTGACGCCTGCCATCTCTAGTACCTCTTCATTTGCCTTTTTTTTTTTTTCCATGATATTCTCATAATTCTTCACAGCATCCACATTTCAAAGGCCTCCAGTTTTTTCACACTCAGATTGGAGAGTGTCCATGTCTGTACTCCATATAATAATGTAGACCAGTGGTCGCCAAAGGGGTCGATATCGACCCCCCCTGGGGTCGATATGACATTGTTAGGGGTCGATTGGGGGTTGACAGAAAAATATAAGACATCATTGTATGGGTAATATTTAATTCGGTTAACTTGGATTACCTACATGACAAAATACATGGAGGTAATGACAACGCAATTAAGAGTGAATCGTGTGATCAGTACCTCCATCTTACAGGTCCATGAATAGGAACTGTAAGATGGAGTAAGGTCATGAAAATAGTTACTGAGGCCAATCAAGTAGGCCAAAATGATGTATTTACCGATAAACAGATGTTGGTGGTTCCTGCCGGCCGGCGCAGTGGGAGCGAGATTGCAACACGTGCGTGGTTCTTATTTACTGATACTTACAAGTATTCGATCCCAGTCTCATTTTTGCACATCAACATACAAGTGAGAGTTAATGTTCTAAAATTCATCAACATACATATTATAATTCAATCGTTATTCATTCACGAACTAAACTTCTCTATGTTGAAGAGTTGAGCAGCGCTGGTAGTAATATCAGTGATATTAATACCAGTAGTTTATCAATATCACTAGTAATACCAGTGATATTACTAGTGATAGTAATATAATAATATATACTATATTATACATACAATAAATACTGTAACTATAAAATAAACAATCTAAAAACTCACATAAGCATCTTTTTTTGCTTGTCCTATTATAATTACGTAATAGTAAAATATAAGGATCGATAAAAAGTCAAGAAACGCTTGAAGGGATCGACGGGCAAATAACTTTGGCGACTCCTGATGTAGACCATATGTAGCATTTGGAGATTCTTAGTCTTGTTTTCAGATTTAATTCTCTAGATGTTAGTAGATTTTTCATACTTGTGAAAGTTGACCTTGCGATTTCATTCTAATTTCATCTTCTGTCCTGCCATTCTCTGTGATCAAGTGTCTGAGGTATATGTATTTTTGCACCTGTTCTAATTTATTTCCTTTTATATCGATGCATATTTTTGGTATTTTCTTTTTTCTTGAAATTATCATGATTTTTGTCTTTTTAAAGTTGAAACTGAGGCCATACTGTTCGCTATACTTGAGGGTTTCGTCTATAAGAGTTTTGAGGTCATATTTGTTTTCCGCTAGAAGAACCGTGTCATCTGCATATCTTAGGTTATTAATATTTCTGCCCCCTACAGTGATTCCTTTGAGATTACTAATTTTATTAAATATTTCTTCTGTGTGTAGGTTAAAGAGGATTGGAGAAAAGACACAGCCTTTTCTCACACCTTTCTGAACTTGGAATTCTTCTGAGGTCTCTCTATTTATTCTTAAAGATGCAGTCTGTTCCGAGTAAAGATTAGTTAATAGCCTAATGTCTTTTCCATCCATGCCTATTTTTGAAAGGATTTCAATTAATTGTTCATGTTGGACATTGTCAAATGCCTTTTTGTAATCTATGAAGCAGAGGTACACATCTTTTTATTTTTCTAGATATCTTTCTGTGATGGTTCTGATGTTGAAAATACCTTCTCTTGTACCTACATTTTCCTTGAAGCCACTTTGTGTATCATTTATTTCTATGTTTATTTTTCTTTTATTTCTTTCAAGAATAACGTATAGGAGGACTTTTGATACTTGACTTATGAGGCTGATTGTTCTGAACTCTTCACATCTTGTAGCATTTGGTTTTTTGGGAATTGGAACGAAAATTGAGTGATTAATATCGTTGGGTAGAAATCCAGTCTCGTATATTTTATTGCATAATTTTGTTAGAAATTTCGGTCCTCCCTCATCGAGTGCCCTCAACCATTCTGCCAAGATGTTATCTATTCCTGCAGCTTTATGTGGTTTTAGTTTTCTGACAGCATTTTCAACTTCACAGAGTAAAATGGATGGTCCTAAATCAGTCTGTTCGGGAATATCATTTCTTTGTTGTTCATATAATTTCCTTGCGTATTCAGTCCATCTTTCCATGATTTCTTTTTTATCCATTAGAATATGGTCTTGAGTCTCTAATGACACTTGCATGGTTTGCTGTATTTGTCCTGCTTATCATTCTTTTGATCTTTTCATGCATTTCTCTGCTTCTGTGTTTTCTATCAAGGTTTTCTATATCTATACATTTATATTTAATCCATTCCTCTTTGGCTTTCCTGCATTCTTTTTTTATTTCTTTATTCATGCTTTTATATTCAGTTTTGTTCTTTAACTTTTTTCTTTTTTCCATCAACATCAGTATTTTTTCATCCATCCAAGGTTTATTCCTTTTCCTTTTTAATTGTGGAAGTGTATTTTTGGCTGCTTCATTGATGCTATTCTTCAATGTTTGCCAGCTCATGTTAATTTCATCAATTGGCGTTCTATTTTCTCTGTGAGTTGTGGTGTCAGACTTGTTAAGGGATTTTGTGAATTCTTTTATAAAGCAGTCATCTTGGTTGTTAAGTGAGTCTGAATTATAAGTTTCTCTCATGAATGGTTGGCTTGGTATTTTAAGTTTTATTTTGATTTTTGCAATCACTGGGTTCTGGTCTGATCCTATGTCTGCTCCAGGATATGTTTGTGTTATTGCATTTCGGAATCTTTTGCTTGTTATTATATAGTCAATTTGGTTTCTATAGATGTCTTCTGGGAGGATGTTTAAACAGTGTGTTGGCAATTATTAGGTCATTGGTTTCACAGACTTGAATTAATCTTTCACCTCTTTCATTTCTGATTCCAAGCCCTTGGTTTCCCATGCAAAATGAGATTTTATCTGAGCCCACTTTTGCATTTAGGTCACCCATCAGTATAATAACATTATCTGACTTAGCACTGGAGATTGCAGTTTAGATGTCTTCATAAAATTGTTCCAACTCTTCGTCTGGGTGATCTTGGATTGGTGCATATGCTTGGATAATATACAGGTTGAATGGTTGTGCAGTTATTTTGGCTGTTATGATTCTGTCATTTATGGGCCAATATCCCTGTAGAGATTTTGCAATTCTATTACTTAGGACAAGCACTACTCCATTAAGGTGTAAGTCACTGCCAGAGTAGATTATAGTGTGATTTTTTTTTTTTTCTTATTATGCCTGTATCTGTCCACCTCACTTCACTGATACCTGCAAAATTGACCTTCATCACTTCTAATTCCTGGAGTAGGTTTCTAATTTGCCTGCCTCGTAGAGTGTTCTGACGTTCCATGTTACTATTTTCACGAGATTGTTCCTGATTTTCTGACTTTCCAGGGAGGATACCTGAGAATATCCTCCCTGGACGGTTTGGGATATTATCTTCATACACTACCTTAGTAGTTCTTGTCTTACAATTTCCAGTTTCAAGCTCTTCTTCCCTGTAGCTGGGCTGATGGTTGCAGGGGTCTCAACCACATCTCTAATTTCATATTGTGACATGGTGTGTTTCATGGTTGACAATGGATAAATACGTGGTGAGGCTCCGATCTCTTCCACAACGGCTGGCCACAAGTCCCTTAGATGTCAGGAGTGTGCCCTTGATGTGTCGCACATCTTGCTGTCATGCCCTTGATGCCATTGATCAGTCAGTGTTAATTCTTCTGCCATCTTGGCCATTCCAGACTTCGTGCACATAAGGGGTGACATTCCCTATTTACAGCATTCTATATTGCTGATACCCTCACTTAGTTTAGTCTGCCAACCGAGACGGTTTACCGGGGTGTGGCCGCTGGTGTGCACTACCAACTTCTTGGAGCCACAAGTGAGAGTTGAGTGTATGCGAGGACCAGAGCCCAACATCCTGACCCTGAGATCAGCAGCTGACATCGATACTAAGGTGCTACCTTAACAGCCTCTGTATATAAGTAGCCTACTCGTTATTGTTATTATTATGATTCAGGCCCCCATGGAGTCACAAGACTCATCATGGGAGGCACACCATAGAAAACACAGTCTATCACACCACTCCTTGAACTCATTGACATGCTCTCACTGCTCTATCGGGCAATGCATTCCATGGTTCTACCACCCTCGACATTAAGAAACCACTCCTTATCCTCTTGCTCACAACTTCCTTTCGTAACTTCCAGGGATGGCCCCCCTTGTCCTTCCTCTTCCCTCTGTTTCACCAAACAAAAGAACTCCACAGTGTCAACCCTGTAACTACCTCTCAACAGTTTAAGTCTCAATCATATAACCTCTCCTTTTTCTATCTACTAAACTCTGAATTCCTCAGCCTATCTTCATAACTAACATTGTACAGTCCTGATGCCATCTTCTCTTTCCACAGTTAATTTATCCCCTTCAAATCTTGGGGACAAAATTTGAGCACATTAGTTCAGGTGTGGTCTGATCAGGGCTTTATATAATGGAATGACAACTCTTTTATCATTGCAGGTCAGTATCCTTCTCATTATTGCCTCAATCCTCTGAATTACCTTCACCACCTTTGCAATATGTTACCTGAATTTCAGGTTTCTATCAGTCATTTCCCAACCACCACCACCACCACACACACACACACGCACACATTCCTTACCTCCCCTACTTCCTCCAACGGAGTATGCAGCCTCTCATCGATGTATCCCAAACTTCAAGACTTCATATTTAGCTGAATTAAATAAACTGATAACCCCCCTTCATTAATTTGCCCATCTGTTCAGTTTATTCAAATTCTCTTGCAGGGCTAACACATCTGCATTATTAATAATAACCCTTCCCATCTTCACATCATCATCTGCAAACAAGTGAATATCCTCTTGCAATTCATTGACAGTGTCATTGATATAAAGGTTAAACAATACAGGTTCCAGTACTGAGCACTGTGGGACCTCACTTGTAACCGTCTGCCTTCTTGATACTGCTCCCCCTCCTCCCCATACACAACTCTCTGATACCTGTCAGATAGCTAGTCCTGAATCTAGTTCACTAACCTGACATCTAAACCCATGTGCTGCAACTTAAATATTAGCTTACCATGTGGTAACTTGTCAAATCCATCTGTAAAATCCAAAAAATGGCAGAATATGCCTTTCCCTCATCAACCACTCTTGTTACTTTATTATAAAAGGCAGTCATATTACTAAAACAAGAGTGCCCCTTAACAAATCCATGCTGACTCTTGCAGATAACATTACCTTCATCTGTCCAATGCTGTAAATGATCCCTCACTAATTTCTCCAAGATCATAACAACTACTGATGAAATACAAATTGGTCTATTGTTTGACACTTCCAGTCTGCTACCACCTTTATGCAATGGCACTATCTTACTCTTCTTCCACTCCTTGGCCAGACTTTCATTGAAAAGCCAGGTAAGTCAACGGAGCTATCAGTTCTTTAGCACATTCTCTGAAAAACCCATCCAGTACTATTTCTTTATTGGCATCCAGAGTACTCAGCATTTGAAACACACACTCTCTTCTTGCACTTCTAAACCTCGAATCTGCCTATCCCCCCCCCCGTATTAAAACCTACTTCTCCAGGGAAATATCCCAATAAAGCGTTCATTGAACAACACCACTATACTCTTTACATCAGTCACTCTGTTCCCATTTTTTTCAACAATGTTATTGTCCACAATCATTTCTCCTCCTACTGGCCACATAGTGAAAAAAAAATCACCTAGAATTTTCTTTGGATCTCAGGGCCAATCTCTTCTCATATTCCATTTTTGCCTTTTTTACCATAGTAGTCACTCTCCAGGCCTGAGTCTTATATTCTTCATGCATCTGCTTTCCATCCTCTCCTTATATCCATAGCTTCTTTTTTACCTGCAGTTCCTGTTTGATATTGTTTGTAATCCACTTTACACCAAATTATGTTCTCTTCTTCTTCACTTGTGGTATACAGCTTGCTATTGCTGCTAATAAACATTCCTTCACAAGTTCCCAAGCACTGATATCTTGTCCTTCCATTGAACTGCCTCAAGTTGATATCTAAGACTATCATAATCACCTGCCTTATAATTCAACATACATTCCTTTCTCTTTGATACTCCTGTATGTCTATTCATCTTCCGAGTGAAAACTACATGGTCACTCTCTCTCTCCAACTGGGGGCAGAGATGTCATCTCAGTATAATCAGCTCTTCTGATGCTGTGACCAAATCCAAAGCTCTTGAACCTCATGTTCCTTCTACTACATGTTGCCTAAGACATTTGTCCCTCAAGAATTCTGGAAATTCCATGCCCTTATTACTACATGTAGTTTCCTCTTCCCAATTTATACTGCTGTAGTTAAAATCTTCCATAACAATAATTCTTCTTGCACTTGCCGAGCTTAACTGTGTAAACATCTCCTGCTCTTCACCCTCTATGCTCCCTGGCTTGTAGCAACACCCCACTAAATATCCTGTCCTGCCCATCTCTACCTCACACCATATGCTTTCAAAACCATTCATGCCATTGCCCTCAAAATCCTCCACTCTGTGAGGACACAAGTAATCGCTTATCATGAGCAGTATTTCACCACTGTAATTTTCCTTCCTATCCTGTCGAAACATGCTATACCCTGCTACTTCTATTCCTGTCAGTATATCATCTTCCGTCAACCACATCTCAGATATTCCAGTAATCTTTGGACAGGCTGACGTTGTTGGTGCCACCAATTGATTTCCTTTATTCTGGATACTCTTGGCATTGGTATAAAGAATCAAGGCATTACCACTGTTTCTATATCTATCATCATCCCCTCTAGACTCCACTGGATTCATCATTACCCAATTCCCTCTTCTTCCAAGCACCTATTCTCACAAGAGGCCACCTCTATCACAATTCACCTTGATAATCTAGTTTCCCTGTGTTGACTCAGTGACTTGTTCAGAGAACAGCATTCTCTCCAGATGCTGTCCTTCCTCATTCAAATGCAAGCTCTCTCTCTCTCATATATTTCCTTTCTGTTGTCAGATGCCCTCCAAGCATCCGCATATTCCAAGCCTCTCTTTTGATATATTTTGGTTACTATACTATCATTATTGATGCTATTCTCTGCAACTCTGCATTATGATACGTATCATCCCTCTCTCAGTCTTCTGTATAACCTCAGATCTCTTGCCACCTGATTCGCACTGCTTCTCAAGCTATTCGTGCCCACAATCACAATCATCTCATCCACGCTTTCACCTTGCTTAATTGCCATGGTCACACACTGTATATGTAGCTATAGGTGTAGCTATAATATTGAACACTAAATATGAGGTTAATCTTGAATGGCAGGCAATATCAAGTAGAGTGATGTGGGCAAATATCAAAATGGGGAACTGGACACACACTTATTTGTACATTGCAGGAATGGAAGAACCAACAGCTTATACTGGAATTATTATGATGAATGAAGTAGAGGTAACTAGTCTATTACAGAACCTCAATGTCAATACATCTGTGGGTTGGATGGAATACCAGCTTGTGTCGTACGTGAAGTGGCTAAAGAATTGTCAGTGCCCTTGACCATTTTGTTTAATTTGAGTTGGTCTGGATCAGTCCAAAGGGGGTGGAAAGAGGGGAAAATAGTTCCGCTGCATAAAGGTGGTTCCAAGGCTGCTGTTGAAAATTACCAGCCAATCAGCATAACAGGAATCTTTATCAAGGTCTTGGAGAAAATAGTCAAGAGGAAAATACTAGAGTGGATAGAAAAAATGGGATACTGTATCGGGGACAGCATGGTTTTGTGAAGGGTAGGTCATGCCTCAGTAACTTGCTCACGTATTATAACACAGTGACAGCTGAACTGGATAAGGGTAATGGGTTTACACTGATTCTACTGGACCTTGCTAAGGCCTTTGACAGGATACCACATGGAATTCTAATCAGTAAATTGCAGCATATGGGGATGGATATAGGGTTGGTGAGATGGATAGGAGGGTGGTTGACCGAGAGATATCAGAGAGTGGTTTATTCAGGAGTAGAGTCCACAAGACGGCCTGTGACTAGTGGTGTGCCACAAGAATCTGTTCTTGGACCACTGCTGTTTAATTTGTTCATTAATGATATAGGAAAGGATCTGAGAGGAACAGTTCATTTGTTTGCGGATGATGCAAAGTTGGGTAGGGCAACAGTGAATGCAAATGACGTTAAAATTTTGCAAGATGATTTAGATAGATTGGAGGTCTGGGCTAAGGAGAATGGATGTCAATTTAATGTGGCAAAATGTAAGGTTATACATTTTGGGGTGAAAAGATAGCAGCAGTTTACTACATTGGTGGAACTGTACTCCAGGAAATTGATGAGGCACGAGATTTAGGAGTGTTGGCGGATAAGGAGTTGAAATTTAGGGGACACATTGCGAAAGTGGCCAAATCAGCTCATCAAATCACTTGGTTGCTGAAGAATACGTTGACAAGCAGGTTATTGTTCCTCTGTATTGAGCCTTGATAAGACCCCATCTCGACTACTGTGCCCAGATTTGGTCACCTAGGTTTCTTCTTGATGGGGAGGAGGTGGAGAGGATCCAGAGGCGAGTGACCAAGATAATAGCAGGTCTGTGGAATGAACCTTATGAGAACAGGTTGAGGATTTGTGGGTTGCAAAAATTGGTTGATAGGTGGAGGAGGGGAGATATGATTGAGACATTCAAATTACTGAAGGGTTTCTATAAAATTAATTCAGAAGATATTTTTGAGAACAGGGCTGGTTGTGGGAGGACTAGGGGACATCCATGGAAACTGGGCAAAAGTGTGGTTAGTAAAGGTGTTAGAGCTGGGTTCTTTACTTTTAGAGTGGTGAATGAGTGGAATGCGCTCCCAGAGTCTGTGGTGGATGCTGTGACAGTGAATGAGTTTAAGGTGAGGTATGATAGATACTGTTTGAATGCTGAATAGTTGTGATGAATATGATTTGGGGCCTCCCTCAATGAGTCTAATGACTCCCTGGAGTTGCCCGTAATAATAATATGATCCTACATAAGACAAGGTTCTAGAAGTGGAGGAATTTTTTGAGGCTTTAGAAAAAGCAACTGACACAATGAAAAAGGAAAAGTTGGTCCTTGTTGGGGATCTAAATAGCAGAGTAGGAAATGGTTGTCAGACACAAAAATATTATGGGAAAATTTGGAGAAAAGGGCAAAGCTATTAATAATGGCAAATACTTGTTGGAATTCTGCTCAGGACATGGACTGGTTATTACTAACACCACATTGCAACATAAAAATGTGCACAAATTCACATGGAGAAAAGAGGCAAGGATAAAGAAAAGTCTCTGACTATGTTGATGTTGATAGTGATGTTTTCTCACTAGTGCAGGACACTAGAGTGTACAGAGGATTTGAAATTGGAAATGATCACCATTTAGTGTTGAGTAGGATAAAATTAAATGTCATATCGAAAAGAAGAACACGTAAGAAAGTTTTAAAGCGAATAAAAGTTGAGCAGCTCTCAGATGTGAACTATAGACTAAATACACAAACGTTATTGAAAAAAAAAATAAATGAGTATGAGAAGAGGAACCAAATCTTGGAGATTCAGTGGTTGTTTTTGTTTGTTTCAGCCAGAGAAGCATGTGGTGAGGTTGTCTGCGAGTATAGAAAAATCAGAACTCCAGGGTGGACACAGGAAGTTAAAGAGGCAGTGAAGGAAAAGAAGAAAGCTTATCAAAAGTTCCTGACAAATAAGTCAGCTTGTGCTCTCAGAGAATACAGAGACAAATGTAAGAAAGCTAAACACTGTGTAATACTAACTAAACAAAAGTCATGGGAAGACTTGGGTAAGAACATAGAAAATAAATATCAAGAAGGTGGCAAGGTATTCAGGAGGCTGTTGAAGAAGCTCAAAAATAGAGGAAAGAGTGCTGTAAAAGGAATTAGAGATGATAAAGGTGACATATCCTTGATATATGGAGTAATTACTTCGAAAAATTGCTAAATTGCTAAGTGACAGCACAGTGGTAAAAAATACTCAACAAACATGCAATCAGGAATACATATCCATACTTACAGTAGTTGCACTGCATAGTTCAGAAGGCCTGGACAGAGGGACTAATTCCAGATGATTGGAGTAGAGCTCTCATAGTACCCATATATAAAAATGGAAATAAAACTGAATGTGAGAATTAGAGGTATTTCTCTATTGTGTGTTCCTGGTAAGATTTATGCAAATATACTTGAGAAATGGTTGAGAAGGATTGTGGAAGGGAAGCTTGGTGAAGAACAAGCTGGATTCAGGCCAAATCAGGGCTGTCAGGTTCAGATTTTCACTTTATGACAAATAGTTAAGAAATCATGGGAATATAATGAAGATCTATATTTAAACATTGTAGATCTGGTAAAAGCATATGACAAGGTGCCATAAATTATATATTTAGTTTAATTCTTTATCCAAGTGTAAGCAAACAAAGTTGCACCTGAAGTATCTTCAGGATTGGGGCAACATGTAGCAAAGGTGGATAAAGCTTCGCATCACTTGCCTTAGTATCCCATAATGCAAAGCATATCAAAGCATATCTCCTTGCGGACATGTATAATGCTATGCATTATGAGAAATATACCCATGTCGAAACTGGTCTGGATCACTACCCAGACTGGTTTCGACCTTTATTGATGTCTCTTCAGTGAGAGCCAGACCCAGAGGTGATACGAAGGTTGAAGCAATGCAGAAGTCATATTTACCTATACGAGTTGCCAAAAGGTATCACACCTTATTATTAAATTACTCTGGATTAGAGAAAGATGTTGGAACATTATACGTTATGGGATACTAAGGCAAGTGATGTGAAGCTTAATAAAGGTAAATATGACTTCTGCATTGCTTCAACCTTCGTATCACCTCTGGGTCTGGCTCTCACTGAAGAGACCTCAATAAAGGTCGAAACCGGTCTAGTAGTTAACCCTTCTCATAATGCATAGCATTATACATGTCAACAAGGAGATGTGCTTTGCATTATGGGATACTAAGGCAAGTGATGTGAAGCTTTATCCACCTTTGCTACGAGTTGCCCCAGTCCTGAAGATAATTCAGGCGTAAACTTTGTTTGCTTACACTCGGATAAAGGATTAAACTAAATATATAATTTATACTCTAGCCAAGTGGAAAAAAACTTCCGACAAAGTGCCAATCGAAAAGCTATTCAAAACGCTATAGTTGTATGGTCTCAATGGGGCATTATATCAAGCAATGCTTAGTTTCAGTTGTAAATCAACAGTTAGAATTGAAGGTAGTAATGGAATATAGTTTTATGTTAAATCTAGTGTCAGACAATGATGTACGTTATGCCATCTATTATTTATTATCTTTGTGGATCACATTATGAAGGAAAGTAGTATTACATCTGATATCAAAATTGGAGATGTTAACTCAGCGGTTTACTTTATGTGGATGATGTTATAATTCTAAATAAATCTGCTACAAGTCTGCAAGATTCCCTGACTAATTTGAATAACTGTTGTAATAGATTTGGTATGAAGATCAGCAATAACAAGATAAAGACAATGAAAATATTAACTGTATTGTGAATGGAGAACCTATAGAACATGTCTATTTCCATATGAAATGTCTGAAATGCCAACAGAATCAACAAAGCTGATGTGATAGAAAGTCAACTGAATCAATACATATGGAATAAGAGAGAAATTAGTTAAAACACTAAATTAGCTGTATACAAGTTCAGATCAATTTTAACTAATGGATCTGAGAGCTGGATTAGAAATAAAAACACTTGACCAAAGACTAGAGACCACAGATATGAGAGTCCTGAGAAAGATTTGGGGGATGTGAAAAGATGGCATCAATGGCAGTATCATATTAAAAACAAGGATATTAGGAAAGAACTTGACATTGTTAGCATTCAGGAATGTATTAGCATAGCTATCGCAGGTGGTATAGTCACTTAAAGAGAATGTGAGAGGAAAGATTAATAAAACAAGTGTTCTTTGCCAGGTTGGCAGTCAAAAGACCCACATGAAGAACATGAGTAAAAAGTACCTTACAAGACAGAAATATAAGATCTGATAATGTTGTCTTGACTGGTAACAGATTGATTTGGAGGAAAATTGTAGATAGGAGGTTAGTAATGGTGCAAGTTTTTCATGTAGTACTATCATATCCTGTACATCCCTTGATGGTATATGTTAGGAGTGCATTAAATTAATTCAGGAATGCATGATTGTTGAAGCTTGTTTAGATAGTGCCTCTTCCCATAATGCTTAGTAATATACACATCCAAAAGGAAATAGGACACTGAGGCAACTGTTGTGAGTCAAAAACATCTTCTGTATACCACAGCTTTAAACTAAGAATTTGAATAGACTCTTTGTTTCTCTGTAGGAAAAATGAGTTGGGCTACAAATTTGGTATTGTAACATGCAATGTTTTGAAATTTGGAAGTTAAGGCTTCCACTGATGGTACCTCAAAGTTTGAAACTGGGTTGGGTATTGATCCTTCCCCATAATCCTAGTAATATACGTGTCCAAAAGGAAGTGTGCTTTGCATCATGGGATACTGGGGGACAGTTGATGTGAAGTCAACAGCCTCTCTAGACAATCTATTCATGAAGATACTTCATGACTAGGTTAGTGTAAGTAAATGACAAGTGTTGTTTGCTTACACTTTGGTAGAGGATTAAACATTAATCTAATTCTTGGCAAGTATAATTTAATTTGTAACCAAGTGGAAAAACATCTTACAATATTGCCCTTAGTTCTTTTCTTTCAGTGTTACACGGTGATCAGCATTCATTTTAGAAATTATGGGCTTTACAACCATGTTATAAATAACTCTTTTAATATCCCGACGTTTCGATTTTCATATTAAGATCATCATCTGGAGCATATGCAAATGTATATGCTCCAGATGATGATCTGTATGTGTTTGTTTAAGTGTCTAGTGTCTGGCAGCCATGGGACCAGATCACGAAAACATTGTCAACGTATCTAAGCTAGACTTTGGGTTTCAAAGGAGAGGAACCTAAAGCAAGTTGCTCAAAATGTTCCATATATAAGTTAGCAGTGGGGGTGGAGGGTAATGGGGAGCCCATGGCTGTGCCTTCTTTTTGTAGGGAGAAAGTGTTTTGCCATACAAAATAACCCGAACGCAATACATGTGCAAAGAACGTCGTGATATCTGGAAGGAATTTGTTCTGTAAAAGAAAGATTGTGTCATTGATTGGGACATTCGTAAAGAGGCCAGAGACATCAGAACTGACTAATAAATCATCTTTTTCTAATGTAATGTTTTGGATGATGTTAAGGAAGTGTGTGTTTTTGATATAGGAGGGGGGAATGACCTACCAACTCCTTGAGTATTGCCACTAATTTTTTGGCTAAGTGATAATTCGGGCTATTGATCCCATCAACTATAGGCCGGAGTGGTTGAATTTTTGATAGCCCATGAATTCTTGGGGAACGAGCGTAGTGTGGAAATCGTTTTTTGACCGTATCTTCTGGCCATGTGGTAATTGATTTAAGTAGTTTCTCTGTTTTCTTTTTTATTCTATTGGTTGGGTTGTAGTTAACGAGTTGGTATGTGTTATTGTCCGAGACTAGCAGATTCCTTTTTTCTACTTAAGTGGTTTGGTTTACTAGAAATTTGAATAATGGTGGCACTTTCTTTATTCGCTCTAGTTATTACGATGTTCGGATTTGACTTGAATGATTTTACTGCTGTTAATTCGTGTTTTGTTAAGTTGCTAGTTACTGTTTTGTTATGATTTAAAATGTTGGCGGTTTCTAAAAGTATTTTGTCTGTTATGTTATTTGGGATGAATTTTAAGTCTTTTTCTATGTTCCATATAAATTCAAGTTTGTTTATCGACTTGGGTGCTACGGCAAAATTTAGTCCTTTATTTAATACCGATTCGTCTTTGTTTAAAGCGTGGTCGGATAGATTAACTGTGTTACTGTTACCTGTGGGCAATTGGTGGCTCCTGTTGTTTCTTGCTTCTGATTGGTTGTTAATGTTCCCTTTTGGAGAAATTTGAATATGGCGGCTGGTTTCGTCGATCTTTGAAATTTGGAAATTAGGTTTTCTTTCTTTGTTTGGAGGATGTTGTTCGCCATGTTGTCCATAATCTTTTCCAGGATCAGCCAGATATCTGTGTCTAAGTAGCTTGAAAGTTCCAATTTTTCTTTTTGTAGCTGGTTTTGAGGAATGACTAAGTTCTTTCTGGTAGCTTGGATTTGTTCTCTTAGTAGTGCTTTCTCCATCCGTTGGTATATTCATTGCACTTTGGTTGAGGTGAATTTTCTCTTAAGCTTGATGCAATGCAGAATGATGTTGCTGTCTCTACACTGTTTTAAAAAACAAAGTCGATGGATCAAACTAGAAACATTAATCTTAAGCTTACCGTATTCATTGCATCGCTTGTGGGTTGAATCTCCATGAATTATTATAATCCTTTCTTTTAGTGTTACATGGTGATCAGCATTCATTTTAGAAATTATGGACTTTACAGAAAAAAGAAAACAGAGAAACTACTTAAGTCAATTACCACATGGCCCGAAGATATGGTCAAAAAACTATTTCCGCACTACGCTCGTTCCCCAAGAATTTATGGGCTATCGAAAATTCATAAAGAAAACACGCCACTCCAGCCTATAGTTGATGGAATCAATAGCCCGAATTATCACTTAGCCAAAAAATTAGCGGCAACACTCATTCCTTCTCCTATATCAAAAGCACACACAACATTTCATAAACATCATCCAAAACATTACATTAGAAAAAGATGATTTATTAGTCAGTTCTGACGTCTCTGCCCTCTTTATGAAAGTCACAATCAATGACATAATCCTTCTTTTACAGTAAAAATTCCTTCTAGATATCATGACGCTCTTTGCACATGTATTGCATTCGGGTTATTTTGTATGGCAAAACGCTTTCTACCTACAAAAAGAAGGCACGGCCAGCTCGCCATTATGCCATTGCCCCCTCCCCCATCGCTAACTTATATGGAACATTTTGAGCAACTTGCTTTAGGTTCCTCTCCTTTGAAGCCCAAAGTATAGCCTAGATACGTTGACAATGTTTTCGTGATCTGGTCCCATGGCTACCAGACACATTCCTTAGCCATCCAAACAAACAACACAAACGTGTAGTTTACAATTGAGATTGAAAAACAGAACCACTTCTGTTTCTAGATACACTTTTCACACTTCTTCCTTCGGGCAATCTTTCCTTCACTGTTTACCAGAAAACGTTGCATACCAGCCAACATATACACATAAACTCCTACCACCACTACCCAGCACAAAAACTAGATGTTGTTAATACTCTAAAAAAATAGGGCTCTGAAGATCTGCTCCAGTGAACAGGCACTGAAAGATGAATTTAAAGTTATCAGCAATACTTTTCAAAAAAATGGGTACAACCAAAACACTATTAACAAAATTCTCTATAAGACCTCAATAAAAAACGAAGACAAACCAAACTGCAATAAAACTATAACCATTCCTTACATTAAAGGAACATCAGATAAAATAAACAGAATACTACAAAAATATACAACCTCAAAGCCATCTTTAAACCTCTTGCAAAATTAAAAAGCTTACTCAACTCATCCAAAGACCCAGTTCCTCCGCTGGCCCACCCTGGAGTATACCATATTTATTGCACTTGTAACATACCATATATAGGAGAAACAGGACGCACAATTCCTATCCTACAAAAAGAACATAAACGACACATCAAATATAATAATTATGGTGAAGCTGGCCTTTCGGATCGTGCCCTGAACACCTTACATAGAATTGACTGGAAAAGCACTAGTTATCTACATCACACCAAAACATGGTATGAACACAAATTTAAGGAAGCCCGTGAGATTATTATCAACCATCCCAATCTGAACAATAATGATGGTCTAAATATCCCAAACATATGGAAGGCATATATTCGACCCACGGAACATTCCTCTCTAAGAGCAAGTATAAACAAGACTGTAGAAAATCCAGGATCCTAAATCAAAAATAACAATTGTAACTAAAAGCAGGACATCATTGTTACTGAAAGAAAACTATATGTAAGAAAGAATGTTTATTCATGTTATCAGAAATAAAATTTAGCGTGATGTAGTTTGTAATTAATTAATTTTTTTTTTTTCACTAGAGGGCATGCCAGTAGAATAACTTGTGATCAATTCATTGTTTCTCTAGCTTACTGTATGTAATGTAACTTAGCTTGTCCTGTATATTTGTATATGCTCCTGATGATGATCTTAATATGAAGATCGAAACGTCAGGATATTAAAAGAGTTATTTATAACACGGTTGTGAAGTCCATAATTTCTAAAATGATTGCTCTTAGTTCTTTCAGTATGTGGCCACCAGAGATGTGTTAGAGGAACAGATGTTTATGGTAGAATGATATTAACTGATTAAGTTACCTGTCTACCACTGCTTTCAGTTAGGAATTTGAATAGACTATCTTCTGTGGGGATAGATGAGTGGAGCTTAAAATTCAGTATTGCAAAGTGTAAATTATTATTCAGGCCTCCATGGGGTTAAAAGCCTCATCGTGGGAGGTCCTTCCTAAGAAACATAAAGTCTATCAAGAGTCATCGAGGGGATGTCCCCCCTAAGAAACATAAAGTCTATCATACCACTCCTTAAACTCATTGACAGTTCTCACTGTCACCACTCCATCAGGCAATGCATTCCATGGTTCAACCACCCTCCATGCAAAGAAACCATTCTGCACCCTCTTGCTCACAGTTTCCTTTCGTAATTTCCAGGGATGGCCTCTTGTCATCACTCATTCACGCTTCAACCAAGCGAAAGAACTCCCCAGTGTCAACCCTGTAGCCACATCTCAACAGTTTAAAAGTCTCAATCGTATCACCTCTCCTCCACCTATCCACCAAACTCTGCAGTCCACATTCCCTCAGCCGATCCTCATAATTATCATTGTACAGTCCTGAAACCATCTTTGTTTTCCACCTTTGTACCGTTTCCACAGTTAATTTATCCCCTTCAAATCCTGGTGACCAAATCTGAGAACAATAGTCCAAGTGTGGTCTGATCAGGGTCTTATACAACGGAATGATAACTGTTTTATCTCTGCAGGTCAGCGTCCTTCTCATTATTGCAGCAATCCTCTGTGTTACCATCACTCCACACCTTTGTAATATGTCCCCTAAATTTCAGGTTTCTATCAATCATCAATCCCAGATCTCTTGTCTCCTCTACTTCGTCCAGTATAACTCCTCCCATAGAGTATGCAGTGTCCCATCGATGTTTCCCAAACCTCAAGACCTTACATTTTGCTGCATTAAACCGACATCCCCATTCATTTGCCCATCTATCTAGCTTATTCAAATCCTCTTGCAGGGCTGCCACAGCTGCACTATTACTAATGATCCTTCCCAGCTTTGCATCATCTGCAAACAACTGAATATCCCCTTGCAATCCACTGGCAATGTCATTGATATAAATGTTAAACAATATAGGTCCCAGTACTGAGCCCTGTGGGACCCCACTTGTAACCCTTCCTTGAAATTGCCCCCACCATACACAACTCTCTAATACCTATCGGACAGCCAATCCTGAATCCAGTTGACCAATCTGACATTCAAACCCATGTGCTGCAACTTAAATATCAGCTTATCATGTAGCACCTTATCAAATGCCTTCGCTAAGTCTAAGAAAATGGCAGTATATGCCTTTCCCTCATCTAATGCTCTTGTAACTTTATCATAAAAGGCTAGCATATTGCTAAAACAAGAGTGCCCCTTCACAAATCCATGTTGACTTTCATAGATAACATTACCCTCATCTGCCCAATGCTGTATAAGGTCCTTCACTACTTTCTCCAAGATCTTACTAACTACTGATGACACACAAACTGGCCTATAATTAGATACTTCCAATCTGTTACCGCCCTTATGCAATGGCACTATCTTACCTTCCTTCCATTCCATCGGCACCTTTCCTGCAGCCAGACTTTCATTCAAAAGCCAGGTCAAAGGCTCTGTCAGTTCCCTAGCACATTCTCTCAAAATACGTGGTGAAATGCCATCCAGTCCCACAGTTTTATTGACATCCAGAGTATTCAGTATTTGAAACACTCTCCTCCTGTACCTCTAAACTTTGAACCTACCCAATCCCTCTAGTATTCAAATTAACTCCTCCAGGATGAAATACTCCTATAAAATGTCCATTGAACAATTCCACTATGTCCTCTGCATCAGTCACGCTACTCCCATTTTTATCCTACAATATCATTCTTCCACAGTCATTTCTCCTCCTACTGGCCAGATATCTAAAAAATTACCTTGGATTTTCTTTGGATCTTAGGGCCCATCTCCTCTCATATTCCAGTTTCGTCTTCCTTACCATATTAGTCACTCTTCTGGCCTGTGTCTTATACTCTTCATGCATCTTCTCTTCACCTGTCTCCTCTTCCATAGCCTCTTTTTCGCATGCAATTCCTGTTTAATATTGTTTGTCATCCACTTTACTCCAAATTGTGTCCTCTTGTTCACTTGTGGTATCTGTGGTAAAGATTTGAAATTTGGCAGTTAAGGATTCGATGCGTCATGTTCGATTGGCAGGCATATCTGAAGAAGCTGCAGAAGATAGAATGACATGAGAGTAATGGTAGATGCAGACTGACATTTATGGGTCACATATCAATAATTCTGAGGACAGCACAACGAATTATGGCATTGATGTGTAGAAATAAAAAAGCTAAGGCTTTGTACAAAGCTGTGATTTGCAGCATATGGACTGCTATGCACAAATTTGGTTAGCTGGCTTTCAAGGAATTGAAATGATTTGGAAAGGGACCAGAGATGAGGTTGTGTGATGTTTCTGAACTCTTGGGTACAAGGAAATAAAATGAGGAAATGGCACTGCAGAGCTTGATGAATTAGAGAAGGTGCAATATAATAGATGTGTAAGTTGGAGAAAGAAAGTTCGTTGAAAGTTTATTTTTCACTTGGTTAGCGTATAATAAAATTAGTTTAATCCTTTATCCAAGTGTGAGCAAACAAAGTTTGCACCTGAAAGTATCTTCAGGACTGGGGTAAGGTGGTACAACACCAGGACAACACGTTGGAAAGGTGGAGTAAGCTACCAACACTCCTATCTCAGTATCTCCTATAATGCAAAACACATCTCATTGCGGATATGTCTAATGTTATGCATTAAGGGAAGGGCCACTACCCAGACTAGTTTCGACCTTTATTGAGGTCTCTTCAGTGGCAGCCAATAAAGATTTTGTTGAGACCTTAATAAAGGTTGAAACTAGTCTGGGTAGTGGCCCTTCCCTTAATGCACAACATTAGACATATCCGCAAGGAGATGTGTTTTGCATTATAGGAGATACTGAGATAGGAGTGTTGGTAGCTTGCTCCACCTTTGCAATGAGTTGCCCTGGTGTTGTACCACCTTACCCCAGTCCTGAAGATACTTTCAAGTGCAAACTTTGTTTGCTCACACTTGGATAAAGGATTAAACTAATTTTATTATAAAGAAAGTTCGTGTTCACTACTTTATTAGGTATACAGTAGTGAACACATTAATCCAAACACTCATATTTTTTTTAAAAAAAAATTAATTTTGCAATAAAATAAGTACAAAAATTAAACTCCAACTTTACCTAATAAGTTCTATAATTTGCTTAGGCATGGACTCTACCAAATTCGAACATATTTTGCATATTTCTGCATCTCGAAACCATACTTTTATAATGGATTTAATTATATTATCCTTTGTATCACAGTTTAATTTTCCAAATTTTTTTTTACTATGTCCCACATATTTGATATTGGGCTAATGTCAGGAGAGTTACCTGACCACTGAACCAATTGGATGTTGTGATTTTTGAGGAACTCTTTCACATTTTTTTGAAGTTTGGCATGGACAGGGGTCAAAATGACGTATTTACCGATAAACGGATGTCGGTGGTTCCTGCCCGGCGCCGCTGCAGGAGAGAGATTGCAACATGTGCGTGGTTGCTTATTTACTTATACTTACACATATTCAATCCCAGTTCTCATTTTTGTGCATCGACATACAAGTGAGCGTTAATGTTCTAAAATTCATCAACATACATATTATAATTCAATCGTTATTCATTCACGAACTAAACTTCTCAATGTTGAAGAGTTGAGCAGGGCTGGTAGTTTTGTACATCCTACATATACCTATAGGAAGATTGTATTATTGTTATTTTGTTATCTAAATTAAATTTTATATTTTATATATTATTTATCTTCCCTATCAAATATGTAATGTTAAGAAGGACGTCGAAAACAAAAACGTATCCCTTTGACGTTAAGCCAATATAATAATATATACTATATTACACATACAAGAAACACTGTAACTATAAAATAAACAATCTAAAAACTCACATAGGCATCTTTTCTGCTTGTCCTATTATAATTACGTAATAGTAAAATAGAGGGGGTCGATAAAAAGTCAAGAAACTCTTGACAGGGTCGATGGTCAAAGAAGTTTGGCGACCCATGCTCTAGTGTTTTCCACTATATGCTGTCGCAGATAGTTATCCCTTAATAACTGCATAAAATCCAATTCCTTCCTCACATGTGTCCTCTCCTCTTTCCAATCAATGTTACCATAGTTGAAATCACCCGTAATAATTACCCTCCTTCCACTCATTGCGTCTGTTTGCTTATGCATACTGTCTCCAGCATCTATTCTATCGCCTGGTCTATAGCAGCACCCAACTGAATATTTTGTTCTGCTAGTCTTAATCTCACACCAAATAGCCTCAAATGTGTTCTTTTCTCTATCCTGCAGTTCAACTTCTATTCTCCTTGGCTGCAGTTCATCAGCTATCATCAATAACACTCCTTTGCCCCATTTTATTCTCTCTGTCCCTCCTGAACATACACTATGCCCCTCACATTCTATATCCCACTAGCTATATCATCTTCTGTCAGCCATGTTTCACTAATGCCAGTAATCTGTGGCCTGGAAGAGCCAGCGAAGGCCAAATATTCTTCCTTCTTGTTCCTAATACTCCTGGCATTAGTATACATGAAATGCAAAAGCCCATTAGTCCCATCCCTATCTTGATACCTTATACTAACTATCCCATTTCATACACTCAACTGCCTCCCCAAAGTCTGCATATCCACTCCCCCCCCCCTTAATAACTCTAGTTTCCTTGATTCTGCACATCCACTTTCACTTCATTCAACAACACTTTTTCCAGTCTCCGCACACCAAATCCATTCAGATGCAAACCATCCAAAAATCAATATATATTTTTATGTATTGATCACTTTCACCATACCATCAACAGGCACAAGTGATCCTGGACTGTCATGTATAAAACAACCCCAGAACATCTTTTTAGTGGGTGTTTAGGAGCTTGTTGAAGGTGGGTTGGAGATATCATCTCAGCCCCTGATTTGTGAACATTGAGTTCTTGCTCTCCTTGGACATGTCTCTCATCTGAGAATATGACCTTCTCAACAGTTCAGTCTTTGTACACTTTTGCCCACTGGAGCCTCTTTTCATGCATAGACTTCATTGACAGTTGTTTCTTTTTTGGTCTGTGCACAGCCTTCTCTGCTTGCAACAGTCTTCAATGAATAGTCATGTCAGAAACATTAATCCTGCTGGATGCCAAGTCTCTATTTAAGTCTACACTAGGCAATCTTGGATTCAATTTGCTTTTCCTGACTAGTAAACAATCTTGAATAAGTGTAGTTTTCCTTTTTTACCCACATTTTCCTTTTCTATTAGGAGAAAAGGTACCTGTCTCCCTAAAGAAGTGTAGGGAGACAGGTACCTTTATCACATTAACAGTACCCAAACTAACACCACATTCATTGGCAATTTGTTTTTGCATCATGGATGTGTGCTGAGAAAGAGTACATATTTTTGAATGCTTTCTTGGAGATGTATCCATTTTATAGCTACACAAAATGAATAAAACACTATGAATGTTAATTTGTTTACACTATTAAAAACGCATAACACTATTAATATAAACATCACAGAGACAGTTTAAACACACAGCCTTCAACCAAAATAATGAACTACAACAAAAACCAAAATTATTGTGAACTGAATCAAACCAAAAACTTGACTTGTTCGGATTAATTTGTTTGCTACTGTATGTGTTTGAGAAGCAGGTTTTTGCTTGCAGAATGATGAAGTAGATTACATTTCCTGAGAGTGTGGTGAACGTGAAAATAATAAATAAGGTTAAGGTATAGTTTGAGTATAGAGCTAGTGACAAAGACCTTTCAATAATAATTCCATGTAGTCTGTGAGAGATAACAATTGTCAGACATTTACTGAGAGAATACTGTGTAAGTTTGCTATCTCTAAGATTTCGATTTCAAGTTAAGTGGCCAGCTTACTATAGGTTATGTGTTAACAGTTGCAATTAAATTGTTAGAGATGTGTTTGTTAAGTTAATTTTGATTTGTTAAAAACTCACATACATTTGAATCATTAAATTTATTTTTAACTACACTTTCAGAAATATTCAACATTTAGAAAAATATGGGAAACTAAATCAAGACAGCCAATATTCTGTGAAGAGTGAGTATTCAGTTTACCTCTTATTGGCAGATCAGAAATATCTTTCTGTATTTTTCATAAATAATTTCTCATTTTCTTTGACAGAATTCATAAATATTGGAATCTTCCATTTATCCAATTTTTTGATTGCATAGCTGAAAGTTCGTTTGATTGAAGAATGCTGTAGGAAAAGCTATTAATGAATGTTATTTCACATTATTGTTACATTAAAATATTACTACTGCAACATTCAGTTAGCTTGCATATTTTTTTAAACAGTAAATAAAATTTTTCATATTATAGCTTTCTCACAAAACTAAAAAAACAAGAAAAGAGAAATTTAAACGGGGTCCATGTCTTGTTTTGTAAAGGAGCAGATCACCATTCAAAAAACTGTGTTGTTTTATAATCTGTAAAGCATAATAAATGACAGTTTATAATATGTGATGGAATTAGTGATAGGATATTGAGGCTTGGGTTTGTATGCAATGGAAAACAAATCTCACTTATCTAGGTATACACTGTGCACACTGTTGGATTCTAATTATGTAGAAAATAGAATAAATGTTATTTGATTCAGAATCCAACATGATTTTCATCACAAGGGCTACGCTTGTAAATATTATTTAATGTAAATAACATAATTTTTATTTGATATCATATAACCACCTTAATTATATCAAATATTTAATTATTTAATCAAAGAAATGTGTTAATGGTAAATAGATTCTGTATTAAATATTATTAAGCTATTTTATTTATTGTTATGTCAATATTATAAGAACTTGTATTTGCAATATTAACTACGCATTTATTGAAAAGCAAATATTCTAATTATTCCTATTTGTGTATAAAGCTTAACGTATGTAATGACTCAATGTAGTAGTATAGCCTTGTCTAACATTGGCGAGAATGTTTATTTGTCTGTTGTCATAGAGACGCGTGAAATAAACGAGCGCGAGTGGAACAGAACGTGGGCTAAAGAGAGAATAAAAAAAATATATAAAAAGTAAAGAGTTGGGACGAAAACTTGGAAGTGAGAGGAAGCAGGGTGATAAAATAAAGAAGTAGAAGTAAATAAAAGGTTCTTAAGGGTAGGAGTTAAGTGGATAATTTTTATAAGTGAGCAAGAACGTAACGAATTTTATAGTTAGCTGAAAGTGAAATCAGCAGTAATAATAGAAGCAAAATTAAAGCTACAATCGGATAAAGTAAAAAGCTGAACATTCAAGGAAGAATTCTGAATAAACCCAGCTGGTCTAGTATTGCAGCTTATTTCCGATTTGCCCTAAAGAGAATCTCACAGTGTTTTAATTAATTTATGAGAGGTAATAAGGATGGTTGAAGTGCCCTCTAATTAATGTTAAGAATTCTGAAGCGTAATTGATAGTGCTTTAAGTATGACTGCGGATAAGTTTTGTAGATGTGTTTTTATTCTTTAAGTGTGATAAGTAAATTCCAGAAGTTTGCTCACAACATAATAGATGTTCTAGGAACCATTTCCGGTAAGGTCTATCATAGTGTATTATTAACTTTAACTGTGGAAACCCTTCTTGATTGAGAGTCGGAGATAAGAATTGTTTGAAAGATATTTTCAGCTATTAGATCCTGTAATATTTGAACTTGTAGCATGACTGAGAAATGTATGTAAACTAATTAGATTGGATGTTCAGTTATATTCATTTAAGTGTAAAAACTTTATAACCCAGAAGCTAAGAAGGTGTATGTGAAGACTTGGAAGATTGTGCTAATGTAATTGACTTGACTTAATGTTTGACTTATTTCTATTGTTTAAAATTAGAAGTAAAATTTATGTAAGTGTTATATGACCTATATTAAATGCTTTATTTGTTAACCTAACTGTTGTATTTGCCTGAAATTCTTTTTACTGCACCGTTCACAAAAATTCGAATCTAGCGGGAATCCCAAAGAGAGAAAATAAATACTTCGGCCTGAATGAATGAGAAGACTGCTAACTAACTTTAAATTGATCCTACTATTTTATATAGACTTATCTAAGGATAGAGTGGCATAGTATAATAGAAATTTCTCTACCCTTAGATTAGTGATCAATTTGCAATTAGTTTTCTTTTATTTTATGAAAGTGACTTTTAACAAGATGGCAGATTCGAACATCAAGAGAATAACGTCACGACAACACAACATCCATGTTTAGATGATGTGGAGGAAAATACATTATTTGAAGAGCATTTAGAAGGTGTCATTCATAATAAGGGTATAATTATTTTAGGTGATCTTAATGCAGAGGCGGAAGAAAAATAGAACAGGAGTAAAAAAAAAAAAAAAAAGAAGAAGAAAATGGAGACGTTTGGTTTTGGTCTAGGAATTGATGAAGGGCAAATATTATTAGACTTTTGCATAAGAAATTATTTCAAAATTGGAAACAACTGTTTTGAGAAAAGATAAGGCAACAGAATCATAAGGTATAGTTTCAGTGGTGAGCAAATATCTATAATGGATTATTTCATACTTCATAAAGAATGAAGCACAGAAGTCATGGACATCAAAGTTTTGCCATCTGCTGCCTTTGAGATCATAAGCTTACTGTAGCCACCTTTAAACCTTAATTAGTCGCACTTTTTTTTGTTACATAATTAGTTGCATGAGGCCTATTTGACCCCAAAATTAAAGTTATGATATTTCTTTAATTTCTCAATATTTCTCATGAAATATTTTTATTTATTATAAGGGTGATTGTGGTGAGTAAAATGAAATAAACAAATCATTAATATTGCTTTATTTTTATATTAATTATTAACATCAACAAAAAGTTCATTTTTAACACTTTGACCGTATTTTACGATCCTTCGATCTTGGACATATTACACAGCCACCTTGGGAATATCCAGAAGTGCTTGGTTCTGGTTGTGGAGCTTCTGAAAAAATACTTAAGTAAGTAGTCGCATGGAGTCAGAACATCAGAAATCATTCCTTATTCCAGAACTGATTAGGCTGATGGCCAGCATGCAACTGATTTGGTATGGAGTAGTAAGGAACTCATCATCATCAAATTCCTGACATGAACCCTCTGTTAGTGTACCGGATATGATAGTACTATATGAAAAACTTACTTCATTACTAACTTCCTATCTACAATTTTCCTCCAAATCAATCTCTAATCTGATAATGTTATCTGTCACGACTCCAACATTATCAGATCTTATATTTCTATCTTCTAAGGCACTTTTTTACCACATCAATCCACCTATATCTTGGTCTTCCTCTGGGTCTTTTTTTGCCAACCTGGCAGAGAACACTTGTTTTCCTTATCTTTCCTCTCGCATTCTTTTTAAGTAACTATATCACCTTAGATTAGCTCTGCTAACACATTCCTGGATGCTAACAATGTCAAGTTCTTTCCTAATATCTTCATTTTTAACATGATATTGCCATTGATGTCATCTGTTCATGGCCCTAATCTTTCTCAGGACTCTGATATCTGCGGTCTCCAGTCTTTGGTCAAGTGTTTTTATTTCTAACCCAGCTCTCAGATCCATAATTTAAAATGGGTTTGAATACTGTCTTATATACAACTAATTTAGTGTTTTGACTAATTTCTCTCTTATTCCATATAAATTTATTCATTTGACTTCCTACCATACGAGCTTTGTTGATTCTGTTGTCTATTTCCATATTTAATTTACCATCTTCATTAAAAATCATGCCTAAGTCGCTGAAATGTTTTACTTGTTCTATAGGTAAAGAAATAGCCATGTACAATGCAGTTGATATGTTCAATGCTTCTGCTTATTTTCATTGTCTTTGTCTTGTTATTGCTGACCTTCATACAATATCTATTACAACAGTTATTCAATTTAGTCAGGGAATCTTGCAGATTTCTAGTGGATTTATTTAAAAGTATAACATGATCTGCAAAGAGCTGAGATTAACATATCCAATTTTGATATCAGGTTTAATACCACTTTCCTTCATAATGTGATCCATATAGATAATGAATAACAGAGGGGATAATGTATATCCTTGTCTGACATCAGATTTTACATTAAACCATCTTCCCGTACTTACTTCAATTCTGACTGCTGACTTGCACTCAAATAAAGACTAAGCATTGCTTGATATAATGTCCCATTGACGCCATACAAGTATAGCTTTTTGAATATCTTCTCTCTCTCTCTCTCTCTCTCTCTCTCTTGGCACCTTGTCATATGCCTTTTTCAGATCTACGAAACTTAAATACAGATCTTTGTTATTTCTCAACTATCTTTCGTAAAGTGAAAATCTGATCCTGACAGCCTCTGTTTGGCCTGAATCCAGCTTGTTCTTCACTAATCTTCTCTTCCACAATCTTTCTCAACCATTTCTTAAGTATACTTACATAAATCTTACAGGAATACTCAGTAGAGAAATACCTCTGTAATTCTCACATTCAGTTTTATTTCCTTTTTTATATATGGATAGGTACTATGAGGGCTCTACTCCAATCATCTGGAATTCGTCTTTTTGTCCAGGCCTTCTGAACTAAAGCAAGAAACTCACTACTCGAAATCGCAGAAAAAATCTTTCAATGGTTTTGTCAGAAATCGAAGTTGAATGATGCCTGGGATCAAATAAACCCTATGTGACTAATTAAAGGTTAAGGTGTGTGTGTGTGTGTGTGTGTATATACGTGTATTGAAAATACATCTGGCAAGAAGCTGTGGATGCTAAAATAGACTATAAAGCAAGAATTTGAATTGTGGATTACAGATGTACATGAACAATAGGAAGTGTTTTGAGATATAATGATAGGAACGGCAGAAAAGGTATGTGGAAGCAGAAAAAGAAAGAAGCATGCTACTGGAATGCAAGAAAGCTTTAAAGGCACTCATAAAGACTAGAACAAATAATGATAGAATTCTTTCTAATGAGAGAAATAGCCAAGAAGAAGAAGTGATAAGGAACTAGGTTTTCTAATAAATGCAGATCTTGTGACTATTGGAAGAGAGATTAAGATAAAGTAAAATAAAACATTATTTTAGAGATATGTTTAACAAAATGAAAGCCATCGTTAAATTAAAATGGAATGAATATAGAGGTGAAAGCGATAATAGGAAATAGGTCTCTGGCAGAGATTGAAAAAGCTTTAAGGAAGGTAAAAGAATGGAAAATCCCTTGGGATAGATAATATACATCAAGCATGTCAAACTCAAAGGCTAACACAGGCCAAATAAACTAGGTTTAAGTTTTGGGCTGCAAAAAACAAAAACTTAAATTTTCATAAAAATGCAGGTTTATTTTGAAAAGTACAGTATAAAAAAAGAACAAGAACAATGATAAAATTAATGTTTCCTCCCTGACACTTGACAACTCTTCTCTGCTACTATCTTTCCTACTTCGGGAGAAATCTTGTTCGCAGTGATTACTTTCAAAACTGATCCAAGGTGAATGTCAGTAATTCTGGATCTGACGGGAGACTTGTTTCCCTTCATAATTGTAAATAACTGCTCACACCGATAAGTATTTCCAAACATAGATATAATTTCATATGCGAATTTTCGAGTATTTTTAAACCTGGCAGGTAAATATTTGTAAAATCCATGCATGCCAACTTCACTGAATTTTGCCTTCAGATCTGAATCGCACTTAATCTCAATTACCTCCATTTGCATTTGATTAGGTACTGATTCAATATTTATTCAAAAAATCGAAGAAAACAAAGAAAACTTGTCTTCCAAAAATTTAAAATCTGCAAACCTTGTTTCAATTCAGTTCTAAGGCTTACAATTTTTTCTGCGTATTTTTGATACGATGCAGTTTCACTTAAACTTGATTTGTTCATGTTGCATGTCGGAAAGTGCGTTAAATTTTCATTTTTCAGCTGCTTTTCCCAAAGAACTAGTTTACATTTGAATGCCTTAACTTGGTCACACATGTTCGTAATGATCTTATCTTTTCCTTGCAGTTTTAAATTTAAATCATATAAGTGTTTTGTTATATCAACCATGAAGGATAAATATTGCAACCACACTGTGTCAAAAAACAGGCTTGTGTCTTGATTTTTAGTTATTAAGAACTGACATATTTCTTTTTTCAAGTCTCAGAATTGTTTAAGAATCTTGGAGCAGGATAGCCAACGTACCTCGGTATAGTAGGACAAACTGGAATATTCGCTGTCTAATTCACTTAAGAAAGCAGAGAACTGTCACTGATTTAAGCCTCGAGATTTTATGAAATTAATGATTTTTTCGATAGATGTCAACACATTTTCCATGTTTATTACTTTTGCGCATAATACTTCTTGATGTATAATGCAATGCGTATGATGAATCTTGGATCCGTCATAAATTTCACTTTTTTTTTCTTTTTTTTTTTTGCAGTAATGCCACGAAACCATTGTTTTTTCCTGTCATAGAAGGAGCTCCATCTGTAGCTACAGAAGTTAATTTTGACAGAGGTAGATTGCATTTTTGCAGAAGTTCAAAAATACAATTAAATATATCTTGTCCTGTACTAGTGTTATGCATTGGTACTAGTTTCAATACTTCCTCAAAAATGTTGAAATCCGTGTCACAAGCACGAAGAAACAGAGCTAATTGAGCTATGCCCCAATGTCCATACTTTCGTCACAGGCAATGGAAAAAGCTTTGAAACTAGATGATTTTGCTTTGATCTGAACACTTAAATTGTCGGCCAAATCAGTAATTCTTTCCGCAACTGTATTTCGAGACAAAGAGATTGTTTGAATAGTCTTCATATTTTCAGGACAAATAATTTCTGCAGCTTTAATTAGACATTTCTTAATGAAATCACCTTCAGTAAAAGGTTTCGAGTGTTTAGCTATCAACTCCGACAAGACGTAGCTTGCATGCATTGCCGCTTCACTTTCTGGTGATACTTTAGTAAACATGAACTGTTGTTTTTTCAGTCTTGACTTGAGCTCTTTCAACTTTTGTTGTCTCATTTATCCCTCATAATTATCATATTTTGATTTATGTTGTTCATAGTGACGATTAATGTTGTATAACTTTGGTACACTGATAACATTATTACCTATTAAGCAGATTATTTTATTTTTTTAATTCACAGCAAAAATATTCCAATTCCCAATTTTCTTGGAAATTTTGATGTTCGTCAGCAATTTTTCGTTTATTACTAACACTTGGTTTCGATAGAGACATGCTGAATATTTTAATAAAAACTGATATTTTTTCTTGAACATCAGCTTACCAGACACTAAATAACTGAAAGTGAAATATTTCCTTTATTTAGTGTGAAAGTGAAATATTTCCTGTTATGCACACCAAACAAGTCAGTTCAAACAAGACTGATGGCTAAACATGGGCGTGGCATTGGTACGTGATAGTAGGTATATAATCGGCTGGTAGAAATAGTGGGGGAAATGGTTTGCCTGCGTGTAAAGGAAATGCATGCAACATGGCCTTATGTAGAAATCACTTTCATTGGCAAACGTTTGGCTGGGCTGCAAAAATATTTGTTGCTTGTCACGAGTTTGACACCCATGACACACATGGTGAATTGATCAGAAATTATGGTAGTTCAGAATTAATGATCCTTTGGTCCAATATGTAACCAAGGCTCAAGAAAAGAGTGTGGTTAGGTATAGAGGAATAACATTACTGTGTTGCTGTGCTAAGAATTATGAAAGGATAATGGCAACAACAATTAGAAATATAGAGGAAAGTGAAACAGGAGAGAAGTTGTGCTTTAGAAAAGGGAGATCAACTGTTGATTTGATAGTTACTATAAGGAAAATGGAGAGATACTGGAAATTTGGAAGAGGAAAAAAACTGTTTATGACATTTCTTGATTAGTTTTAATGTGAAAAAGTTTAGGAGGGTTTGAAAGAGATAGGCATAAGAAAAGAAGAAATAATTATGATTAAGAATGTGTGTAAAAGCTGTGTGAAGACTAAATCTGGTAATTAGTAGTTTATACTTAATAATGGACTCTGACAAAGATATATCTTCTTTGTTGCAGTTCATTCCTAAGGATAAATCTGTTTGCAGATGATGTGGTCATTTACGGACATTCAAAAGAAGCACTGCAAAAGATATTGTAGAAATGGATCAGTGTAACACAAGAAGTATGGAATTATATATTAATAGCAAGAAGCGTGAGAGCTCAATTTTAAACTATATTGCAAATGTGCAAGTTAACATTGTTAGGTTCATTGGACAACTTTGAGAGCAGTGAAAATGTGAAATATATGGGAAATGTATTTTCTAGCAATGGAAGTTTAGATCTGATTAGAGGAACTAATTATTTTTTTAATTCTCTAATCACTGTAGCCATTGGAAAGGAAGGTGTTGTGTATGTGGTTGAGTTTGGTTGAAAGGTAGGTTCCACTGGAACAAAGATTATTGGCTCTATGACTGAAAGGATGGGGGTTGGATTACGGGTGAGGCAAGAGGTATGTGAATTTTAAAACCAGGTTATTTATGGGTGGGCTGAGAATTCTTTGGGAAGAAGGTGAAAGATAGAAAAAATTTTTTGGGGAAAAGAGAATAGAATATGATGGAACAAGATTAGGGGTGGGAGTCTTACTGTGCCTAATTTATAAATTAAAATTTATCATAGGTATGTTATGTATAGGAAAAAATATAGTATATATATATATATATATATATATATATATATATAGGGTTCAGTACTATCTGTGGTTTCAAGTATCTGCAGGGGGGGGGGGTTCTTCGTACATATCCCCTGCAGATAAAAGAGGACTACTGTAATGACTAGTTCATGTCTTGAGCAGAAATCCAGCATATACTTACCATTATTATTTGCCTTGCCCTTTTCTCCAAATTTTTCCTAAACATTTCTGTATGCCTAGTGGGATTTGCTTCCTACTCTGCTGTTTCCTAATGGTACTTGTTTGTAGTCCAGCAAGTACCAGTTTTTCATTATCTTTGTCATCTGCCTACTATAGCTACTCAAAAATTCCTCCACTTACCTTAGAAGAACCTTCTGTGGTACTATAGGCACAAATAAAGTTTGCTTAGATTCTGTAATGCCAGCATACTCAAGGTGAGGATCAGATTTTCATTTTGAGACATATCAGTATTTGAGAAGTCTCCACGAGAATATAAGAAGGATCTGTATTTAAGTTTTCTAGATCTGGAAAAGGCATATGGTGTAAATTATATGACATTTTCACACCATATGCCTTTTAACTTACTTAAATTATAAGTTAGCAGTTTGAAGGAGATACAGAAAAATCATGTGATGTAAGATGAGTGCTCACTATTTTGACTTCTTATATTCATTGTCTATATGGGTACATTATGAAAAAAAGTAGCATTAAATTCCATTCTTACTTTATTATATTATATACACGCAGATTATATACTTTAAAATAAATCACTACAAATCTTCAGGATTCTTTACAAAATTGAATGACCTTGTATCTTATTTGGTTTAAAAATCAGCAATAAAAAGTGAAACCATAAACTGCAAAAATAGGCAGGAACATGGAAAACCTCAGCTGCAATCTCGATGGAGAATCTATAGAACAAGTAAAATGCTACAGACATTTAAACGGAAGTTTAGTGAAGATGGCAAAGTAAATTTAGAAAGAGATAACAGAAAGGCTAAGCTGGTATCGTAAGAAACTAGTTAAATAAATTTATATGGAATAAATTAGTCAAAACACTAAGTTGGCTGTATATGGAATGTTAGCATCGTTATTAGCTTAGTAACATGAAAATTGGATGAGGGAGATAAAAAAAAAAAAAAAAAAAAAAGTTGATTTAAGACCTGAAATGACCGATATGAGAGTTTTGAGAAAAATAAGGGGGTGAATAGATGGAATCATTTTTAGAATTATTTGAAAAACACAAATATTAGAAAACAAACTTGATGTTATTGCCATTCATCAATGTATGCATAGATAATCTAAGGTGATATATGGTGTGGTCAGTTGGGAGAGGAAAGGTTAGCAGAGCAGATTTTTGATGATAATACAGTAAAGTGATACTTTACTAGCATAGTAAAGGCCCAGAGGAATTTCTGTCATTTCCATCAGTCCACTTTATTCTTCAGTAATCATTCTTTGTAGCTGGTCACATGCCAAAAAACTCTCAGGAATTTTTCTTGGGCTGATTGGTCAATCATGCTGTTCATACCATACTTTCATGTTATTTACCAGCTGTTATCATCCTTGCCTGCTCTTATAATACTGGCTTAAATGATTAGTGCCTCCCAGCTTTTACTGCAAGCAATTCTGCTCTTCTTCAAGATTGTCTACTAATATTACCATTTGTTTATTTATTATACTTATTCTTTTTAACATCTTGATATTTGGGATAATACTTTCAGATATTGCTGTTGTCAAATACTGAAGTTTTCCCTTCTTAATTCCTCATTCTATGCTATTGCTCCAGGTTGTCTCTTGAACTTTCCATAATCACTCACCTTATAGTTCCACTGAAGCTCATGATTGCCCACCACTCGTTGATGTAGTGATCAAATCGAATCTTTTTAGATCTTGCTGAACACAAATAGAATCCAGTTATACCAGCTTCAGTAATTTCCAGTAATTACTTAAGTTATGAAAATATATTTAGAGATTTTAAAGAAAACATTATGTATTGTCTGCTTGGTTAGCCTAATGGGTATGCCTGGGAATGGAGTGTCCTAGGTTCGATTCCTGTCGCTGACATGAGGAGCTTAGGATCTTTCTCAGAAATAGCCAAGTTAGCCTGTCTTAGATGTGGACTACAGGGTTTTTCTCCCCAGTTTACCCGGGGTTTTTCATCCCACAAGCAGGCAAACTGGCCTTGAGAACATAACTCTTCTACAGACATAGGATATCCCAGGAGGCATTGGGCCAACCATCTTATCCTCATATAATGGTTGCGGTTATAAGGAATAGAAACCCTCGATAACGTAAAGGTAAAAGAGGGAAAGATTAAGAAAGAAAGATATATGTTGTATTCATTTTCATTATTTATTTTTATATCACAACCACGCACACAGAAAGTTTGCAAAATCCTGTAACTCATTAGTGTCATGTGTGAGAAAGAGGTTACAGAGAAACATGCTGACATATTTCTTGAACAACTGAAAGTTGTGTATTTTCCTTCATGGTTACACACTGATCAGAATTCATCCTATAAATTATGGAAACAACTACTGTGTTAGAGTCAAACTTCAGTTTAATATAAACCAAAATAATCACTCAGTGTTTCAACCGTCACATTAAGGTCATCATCATCTGGAGTATACAAGTTGCACTACAATCTACATGGTATACTAAAGTTACATTCTATTGGTCAACCATTAAACTATTGGCCTAGTGAAAAAAAAATAATTGAAAACCTTACTACATCAAACTAGAGTCCTGTTGTTATTATTATCTATTTGGTTACAAAAATAAGCTTGAGAGCAACATGTTCACACAAAAGTAACTCATATAAGTATACATATAAATTAAAACAAAACAGTATGGATGGTGGCCAGTAAAAGCTGAAACGATTGCTTACAATCTCCTAAAGTTGTGTTTTACTTAAGTTTGACCAGGAGTTGCTGGAAAACTTGAAGAACTAAGTTGGTTGAATGTGTACCATCCAAATTCTTGGGATTTGTATGACACCATTTTTTCCCAGCAAACCCTGACTTTAGGATTCTAAGCAATCATTTCAGCTTTTATTGGCCACCATTCATACTGTTTTGTTTTAATTTATATGTATATGGGAGTTACTTTTGTGTGAATATGCTGCTCTCTAGCTTAATTTATTTTTGTAACCAAATAGATAATAATAACAGAACTCTAGCTTTGATGTAGTAAGGTTTTTTTTTTCACTAGGGATCAGGCCAATAGTTTTAATGGTTGACCCAATCATTGTAACTTTAGCATATCATGTACATTTTAGTGCAGCTTGTTTCTTTGTATATATATGTGTATACTCCAGATGATGACCTTAACGTTGAAGGTCTAAATGTTGAGTGATTATTTGGTTTATATTAAATTGAAGTTTTACTCTAACACGGGTACTTGTTTCCATAATTTATATGCTGAAAGTTGTGTATTTGAGGGAGACAGAATAAGATGAACTGTTTAAATAGAAAGGATTGGGGTTGATGGATTGAAATAAAGGAAGAGAAGTTTTGCTCTAACATGGTTTTGTAGGTTTAAAGCTCAATAATAAATGGATGTTGACCATAGTTGCTCACATTTTTACAGTCTTGGAAGAAAGTGGAAGAATGATGTTGGTCAATTCATTATCTGTGGAACACCTACAGAATAGATGTAAGGCAGAAAGAGAACATCTGTGAATAATGAGTGAAGTGAGAGAGGGCTCGTCATGGATTTCCTTCTTCTGGATAGCATTAAGCATTCTTAAAGAGTTTTTGATATATGATGCAAATATGCAATTCAAAGCCTGGCAGATTTATGATTAACACAGCATTAGCAATTATAGAGGTGAAAAGTAATGTCTTGAGTGGAAAACTCTGCTTGGATTAACTTTTACCTTTTTTGTCTTTTCTGGCACACCAGAAAAGGCTAAGGTAAAAGTTAATTCAAAAAGAGAAATCTTATTATGTTTGGAGTTCTGAGTATTATGAAAAGTAAGGGGAAATGAAGTGAAATCATTTTATGAGAAATGAAATGATCCTGTTTTGGTAGCATTGAAGTTCATATGGATAATGTCGTTCGTTATTGAAAGATCTTGAAAGTTCTGATGATTGTGCACTACAGCATCTGAACTCAGTTAGTCCCTTTACCAATAGGTTATATTTTACCACTAAAGCCTTCATGATGCTACTAACATGTGGATAATGTCATTTGTTATTGAAAGATCTTGAAAGTTCTGATGATTGTGCACTACACTACCTGAACTCAGCAGCCCACTAGCTCTATAACTGATTCTTTACCACTAGGTTATATTTTACCACCAGAGCCTTCACGAATGCCACTAACTGCAAAATTGTAGAGTAGTTGGCGTAACATACACAACCTTAAGAGATAGTTGGCATAACATACTGTTAAGTTCTGAATGAAACTAAAATTGGATTAATTTACGTTTCCTTCAGACTTAACATGGGGTTACATTTTGAATCAATTATTGATATATCAGAATATATTAAACTCTTGTAAATTACTAAAATATTACTAAACTGAGAATCTTTCAATTATTTTGTTATAATGTAAAGTATTATGAATTGCTAAATTGCTTAAATCTTACTGCTTAAGTGTAAGTACTTATAAATTGCTGGGAGAAAGAGATAATCCTATTAAATAAAAGGTGACCAGAATCAAAACACGTGCAACAAAGAGTACAGGTGCACCCTTTTCATAAGCAAGTAATTCCCCCCCCCCACTCATGCATTCCGAGAATCACGCTAAGGATTCCGTGTGTGGCAATCAGTACTGGGTGATGTGAAGCGACGCTGAAAAATGGGTGCAGAAATTGATGATGTAGTGTTAACGTGTGGCAGCAATTTAAAAAGTCATGCAGTGCCAGAAAAAACCCTTCTTACTCTTAGGCTTGTGCTCTCTTACGCTCTGGGTCTCGTGCGGTCTTGCTGTGGTGTGTGGAGCCTCCTCGTGGCATCCCCTCGTTTCCCGTGGATTCGAGATAATGACTGAGGAACTTTGCCATGGATTTCCCGAAAATTTACCAATCGCAACCAGCCCAGCAGAAGATATTCACCGATGCTTACGGAGATTTCGTTATGATGTTGAGCCAGTTCACCAGAGTATAACACATACTTATTTTCGGAGACAGAAGTATGCGCAGATTGAACCCTTGAAGAATGCCTCAAAAAAAACAGAAGGAACGTGCAGTCGAAAGTAATTGTCCTGACGAGATATGTGAGGTGGTCAAATAGTTTCCCCAGCAATTGGTAACGTACGGTATAGTTTTTTTATGTAAATGTGTACTAGAAGGATATCTGTAAATTTTAGGAAGGACTCTAGAGATTGTTTCTTTTAATGATAAAGTATATTATGAGTATTTTGTGAAAGAAATAGTGCAAGAGCACGTGGAGCCTAGGATTTGTGTCTTTTAATGATTGAATAAGTTATAAGAATTTTGTGAGAGAAATTGTATGAGAGCACGTGGAGCTACATTAGTAATTCAGTTAACAAATGTCTTTAATATTGATGAATAAGTGTGATCTTTCAAGTATAAGTCGTAAATCATAAATGAAGTTCTTTGTCATACATGCTAAGATAGATATAGAGAATCTGAGAAATTAGTGCTCATTCATTAGCAATTGCAGATTACTTAATCAGAGTGTATTCATAATGTATAATATGTATCAATTGAATTAAATGTTTTGTTCTTTTTGTTTAACTGATGACTTGCCTGATTTTCTTCTCTGTTGCACTTGCTCATAAAATACGGAACACAGTGGGAGATTAATTTATGGTGAAGCTATGACTGCAAACATAACCTATAGTAGTATAAGATTGTAAGCTAAACTGTTTCTGGTTCCTTGATTCTACATTCTTTGTTAATCTAGGATTCGGGGTGGCGCAATAAAAAATAAATTTTCCCTGAATCTGAAAAAGGAATTAGAACCAGTGTAGACAAGGGAGTTGGCATTGACCATTAATATTCCCTTTGTCCCCCAAACCACTAGCATCATTCTTATATGTAAAGATCGGCCAAGAGAAATATAGAAATTAAGAGAATAAAGTCTTACTAGAGAAGGATTTTACTAAGGGCACAGATACAAGTGCAATATAAGTGTAATTAAGATTTAAAGAGAACAATACGTAAGATAAATAAAGGAGAAATTAAATTTTACAATGGCGACATAGAAAAAGGATAACACAATAGAAATAGACACAAAAGGATAATAAAATTTTACAATACACAACCTTAAGAGTTTTCAATGGAAAATTCAGAGAGGAATGGGATATATTGTGAATTCTGTTCTAGACCTGATAATGTCATAGAAAGTGTCCACCAAGTTTCTGCAAATAATGGGTAGTTATATTTGTGGACTGAGAGTAATGGAATTCATATTAGTGATCACTGGTTATGTTATGGGCTTTCATGTAATGAAGAAGTTTGCTTTTGATTAACTTCTCCATGAGAACCATAAATAAAAGATACCAAGAAATTATATACAGGTAGTCCTCGACTTACGACAACTCGAGTTACGATGATTCGCACTTATGACGGCCAAAATTATTATTAAAAATTCTCTAATTTACTTTGCCGTCAGCATATACATGCATATATCACATTACTTTTGTATATGCATTGCAGCATCGCCATTAGTCAACAAGCAAAGCCTATCACCAATACGCAATAGCCGCTGCTATGATTCACCCACTTCTAACCTATCACAGCCTTTGGTAGGTCGGTTGCTAATCAGCAGTCGAAGTGTTCGTTTCTCTTGTTGCAAGTTTTGTATCTCGTCGTAACTCTAATTATGTCCAGTAAGAGAAGTAATGCTACTGATGAAAATTCCAACATAAAAAAGAAGGCAAGGAAAACTTTAAGTTTAGATGTTAAAACGAAGATGATTAAAGCATATGACAAAGGAAAGAAAGTTGGTGAAATAGCGCGAGAAGAAAAACTAATGCATTCGACTGTTTCAACAATATAAAAGATAAATCAAGAATAATAGAGGCAGCTAAAGGGGGCAGTTAATATGAAATGTACAATTTTAATGAAAAAAAGAGAAGGGCCAAGTCATGAAATGGAGAAGTTTTTAATGATATGAATAGATCATCAAATCAACAAGAATATTCCTCTCAGTTTGTTTACAATTCAAACAAAAGCACTCAGCCTATTTGACAATTTAAGGAAACGGCAAGAAGATAAATACGGCGAGCATACATTTAACGGTAGTATAGGTTGGTTTCATCAATTCGAAAGCCGATTTAACTTGCATCATAAATTTAGTTTAATCCTTTATCCAAGTGTGAGCAAACAAAGTTTGCACCTGAAAGTATCTTCAGGACTGGGGTAAGGTGGTACAACACCGGGCAACTCGTTGCAAAGGTGGAGCAAGATAACATCACTCCTATCTCAGTATCTCCTATAATGCAAAACACATCTCCTTGCTGATATGTCTAATGTTATGCATTAAGGGAAGGGCCACTACTCAGACTAGTTTCGACCTTTATTGAGGTCTCTTCAGTGGGAGCCAGGCCCAAGTGGAGATACCAGGCAGAAGCATTAGCAAGGTCATTTCTACCTATAGGAATTGCCAAACGGTGTGCCACCTTTTTATTAAATTACTCTGGATTTAGAGAAAGATGTTGAAAGTTTATTTTTCACTTGGTTAGACTATAATAAATTTAGTTTAATCGTTTATCCAAGTGTGAGCAAACAAAGTTTGCACCTGAAAGTATCTTCAGGACTGGGGTAAGGTGGTATAACACCGGTCAATTTGTTGCAAAGGTGGAGCAAGATAACATCCCTCCTATCTCAGTATCTCCCATAATGCAAAACACATCTCCTTTCAGGCGCAAACTTTGTTTGCTCACACTTGGAGAAAGGATTAAACTAAATTTATTATAGTCTAACCAAGTGAAAAATAACCTTCATTAACTTAACATATGAATAAAGGGAGAAGCTGCTAGTTCCGATTTTGAAACTGCCCAAATTTTCAAGAAAAATCTGAAATAAACAGATATCAAAAATGATGATTTTTGATATGTGTTTATGTATTTTTTTCTTAAATTTTTCTTTCTTAATTTCGTATTTATATGTATATGTGCTAATAAATGATTTATAAATGTTTATGTAAGTTCAAATATTTTAACCATTAAATGGAAACTCCTCGACTTAGTCAGAATCGACTTATGACGGAGACGTTGGAACGTAACCCCGTCATAAGTCGAGGACTACCTGTACTTGGTTTAATCCTTTATTCAAGTGTAAGCAAACAAAGCTTGTGCTTGAAATATAATCAGGACAGGGCAATTCATATATAGAAGCTAATGACTTCAAATCACTTGTCTTAGTATCCCATAATGCAGCGCATATATCCTTAATGGGTATGTATAATGCTATGCATTATGTGAAGGATCACTTCCCAGACCGATTTTGACCTTTATTGAGGTGTCGTCAGTGGGAGCCAGATCCAGAGGTCATACTAAGGTTGAAGTAATGCAGAAGTCATATACGAGTTGCCAAAAGGTGTCACACCTTATTATTAAAATAGTCTGGATTAAAGATAGTTGTTGGAAGTTTTTTGTATTTATAGTATAACCAAGTGGAAAAACTTCCAACAACTATCTCTAATCCAGAGTATTTTAATAATAAGGTGTGACACCTTTTGGCAACTCGTATACGAAAACATGACTTCTGCATTACTTCAACCTTAGTATCACCTCTGGGTCTGGCTCTTGCTGACGAGACCTCAATAAAGGTCTAAATCGGTCGGAGTAGTGACCCTTCCTAATGCATAGCATTATACATACCCATAAGGATATGTCCTTTGCATTATGGGATACTAAGGCAAGTGATGTGAAATCATTAGATTCTATATACGAGTTGCCCTGTCCTGATTATATTTCAGGTGCAAACTTTGTTTGCTTACACTTGGATAAAGGAATAAACCAACTATATAATTTCTTGGTATCTTTAATTTATGGCATAACTAAGTAGAAAAACTTCGAACAATAAAATGAGAACATTTGACTGTTTGTTTGGCAATGACTTTCAACCCCCCCCCTGCATTGGGAAGGGTCGGCTGGTGGGGATGTGCTGAACATGGCTTGTAACTATGCTTTTGGAGTAAAAGTTTTTAGCACAGCAGTATGGATACCTTCAATAGTAACCATCCATGGAGTTTTTTTTATATATTGATTTTATGTGTTGATGGTTTACTTACATATGAAGATCGAAATGAGAACATCAGGATACTGTAAACAGATAAAGAGAATGCAACTGTAGTATTGCATTCAAATATATACATAAAAGATTAATAAGCTACTTTGCATGTCACTTATAGACAGACAGCAACCCCACACGTACCATTCATGAAAAAACCAATTATTTAATAAGAGATCTTTTCAGCTGACCTGAGAAAATCAAAGAACTGCTTGCTTCAAAAGATCATGTTATCATTATTATTTAACACCTCCAAAGACTCGTCGAGGGAGGGCACCTGCTCTACAACTCTGTCTCCACCACTCAATCCACCAAATGACCGCAACTACATCAATACCATACACTGCCGACCACCACCACCACTAGTATTTTCACAGACAATCACAAACATCCATACCCATGGCAGGATTCGAACCCGCAGCCTTTTCACTGGAGAGTGGATGCACTAATCACTCGGCCAGCTAGGCTGGCATATCCTGCATATTTATAGTGTTCCAAAAATTCACAATGAGAATATTATGCTTAGACCTATAGTGTATGCCAGACATTCACTAAAATATTACCTTTGTAACTTTTATCCACTCTTCTGTTTCCACAGGTAGGAAAACAGTAACATCTCGTATATAAAAAAACTCCAAAACTTTGGAGTTTACCACTGTTCACAGTGAGTTGCTCACACCAAACTGTCACCTAACGACATTCACAAACATCCAAGCACAAAGAGGAATTTGAACTAAATGCTGAATTCTATGTGTTGCAGTTTAGTGAGTTGCAAATTTAACTTTTTTTTTTTTTTGGTGGCGAAATGCCAGTCTCTTGCTCTCTCTCTCTCACACACACACGGTTGAGAGGGTAATAATAAATGAGAAATCTTTAAGATAGAATTTTTTGTTTAGTATATCATTAAGTTCAATGCTTTGTTCGTGTTTGAAGACTAAGTCAGCAATTTTAAATTGGTGGTTCAGTAATTCAAGACTACAGAAGAGTTAGCCTTTGTAGGGATAAATGTTAAAAAGTTCTCTATATAATTTAAATTATATATACAGTAAAACCCCTTTTTTACACTTTTTTTTTACACTAATGCAAAGCAATCTGGCGTGTAAATAGCAGGAAATGTAAAAAAAAAAAAACGTTTAAATAAGGATTAAAGATGACTTACTGCTAGTATGTGAGTCTACATACCAGATTACAAAATTTAATAACTGAAAATAAATGAATTTACAATTACTTACATTTATCTATTTAAAATAATCTTTATTTGTTTATTTTTATTTTATTTATTTTTTTTTTTTTTGACATCACGCCAGATTGCTTTGCATTGAGTTCAGTGCTTGACCTGTTTATTTACTATCATGTTCAATGTGGACACAGAGAGTCCAAGATCTTTTGCTAAATACACACGTGTTCTGGAATGCCAATCTACACGTCGCAGAATTGCCATCTTTTCTTCTACTGAAATACATTTTCTGTCTTTTTTCTCCATGTTACTAACATGGATAATCCACCACCACAACTTGAAAGCAACTTTCATATGCTAAATTACGTAGCAGAAATTCTGCAATATCAATTCGTACTGTGATTGAAAAATCACGGTATCGCTCATCACTACATTACTGCGGCAAGCGTACAGGTCACCATGATTGCAGAAACGAAACTACAGCCGAAAGTAAGTAACGCCATCTGGGAACAGAAATGCGCAGATTTCCGCAGCAATCGATTTGAAAATCAGTAATGCCACCCTAGAAAAAAACGCAAATCACAGGAAATAACGTCCACATTAAGTTGTTAATGGCGGGAAAAGAATGCATCGTAAGATGCATTCTTAGGCCTTAAGATATATTCATAGGCCTTAAGACGGGACCAATGGAAAATGACGTAAATGGCAGGTAAACGTAAATTGTGGGAACGTAAAAACGGGGTTTTACTGTATATATATTTTTGTTTGTTTGTTTTGAATGCTGCTTCTGAGTATCTGTTTAATATTTTTTTTCCTAGTGGAAAGTTATATTTTGACAATTATAGAACTTGCTTCACTATGTAAGTAGTGTTTTCTTATATATATATGTATGCTTTTTTTTTTAAGTTATAAATTTTCAGCATACATGTTTAATAAATTGCATTGCTAAAGAGTTGCTATATGCATTACATTGGTCACTACCTTCCCTTGGATTCTTACATGCCATATAACTACTCTTTGACTCTCTGTCAGTCTCCCTCTTATCAATGTTACCAGTCTCATATTTAGTCTGCTTACTTTCCATGCTTATAGGCCAATTGGCCTGTTCTGGACCCAATTCCATCTTTTTAACGGTCTTCCTCTGCATCGGGTATCTTTTGGGTGGTAATTTAGAATTTTTTTTAGGTATTCTGTTTCTATTCATTCTCAGTATGTGTTCTTTCCATTTTTCTCTATAGCAAATAACTGTTTCATTTAAGGAGTTTGTAATTCCAAGTTTATTTCTGATTTGGCTGCTTTTCATTTTGTCCGTTATTGTGACTCCTTCAGTTCTGCGCAGAAATTTCATTTCAGATGATTCAATTCTTCTTTCATTTTTCTCTATAGCAAATAACTGTTTCATTTAGGGAGTTTGTAATTTAATTTAGGGAGACTGCAACTACATCAACACCATCCACTAGTATTATGCCGACCACCACTAGTATTTTCACAGATAATCACAAACATCCATGCTCATGGCAGGATTCGAACCCGCAGCCTTTTGTCTGGCGAGTGGATGCGCTAACCACTCGACCAGCTAGGCTGGCATATCCTGCATATTTATAGTGTTCCAAAAATTCACAAGGAGAATATTATACTTAGACCTATAGTGTATGCCAGACATTCGCTAAAATATTACCTTTGTAAATATTTATCCACTCTTCTGTTTCCACAAGTAGGAAAAGCAGTAACATACGAGTATAAACAGTAACATCTCGTATATAAAAAAACTCCAAAACGTTGGAGTTTTCCACAGTTCACAGTGAGTTGCTCACACCAAACTGTCACCTAACGACATTCACAAACATCCAAGCACAGAGAGAAAGTTGAGCTAAATGCTGAATTCTATGTGTTACAGTTTAGTGAGTTGCAAATTTAACTGGTGGGTTTTTTTTTTTTTTTTGGTGGCGAAATGCCAGTCTCTCTCTCTCTCTCTCTCTTTCTCTCTCTCTCTCACACACACGTTTGAGAGGGTACTAAAAAATGGGAAATCTTTAAGATAGAATTTTGTGTTTAGTATATCATTAAATTCAATGCTTTGTTAGTGTTTGAAGACTAAGCCAGCAATTTTAAATTGGTGGTTCAGTAATTCAAGACTACAGAAGAGTTAGCCTTTGTAGGGATAAATGTTAAAAAGTTCAATAGTTCTCTATGTAATTTAAATTATATATATATATATATATATTTGTTTGTTTGTTTTGAATGCTGCTTCTGAGTATCTGTTTAATATTTTTTTTTCTTAGTGGAAAGTTGTATTTTGACAATTATAGAACTTGCTTCACTATGTAAGTATTGTTTTCTTATATATATATATATATATATGTATGCTTTTTTTTTTTAAGTTATAAATTTTCAGCATACATGTTTAATAAATTGCATTGCTAAAGAGTTGCTATATGCATTACATTGGTCACTACCTTCCCTTGGATTCTTACATGCCATTTAACTACTCTTTGACTCTCTGTCAGTCTCCCTCTTATCAATGTTACCAGTCTCATATTTAGTCTGCTTACTTTCCATGCTTATAGGCCAATTGGCCTGTTCTGGACCCAATTCCATCTTTTTAACGGTCTTCCTCTGCATCGGATATCTTTTGGGTGGTAATTTAGAATTTTTTTAGGTATTCTGTTTCTATTCATTCTCAGTATGTGTTCTTTCCATTTTTCTCTATAGCAAATAGCTGTTTCATTTAGGGAGTTTGTAATTCCAAGTTTATTTCTGATTTTGCTGCTTTTCATTTTGTCCATTATTGTGACTCCTTCAGTTCTGCGCAGAAATTTCATTTCGGATGATTCAATTCTTCTTTCGTTTGCTTTTTTTTATTGTCCATAAAATAAGGAAGGTTTAGCTTCTGTATTATTATTATTATTATTATTATTCCTGATACCTCCAAGGAGTCCAAAGACTCATCGCGGGAGGACATCTTCAACTGTCTCTACACCTTACCTCTACTACTAATCAACGCCATCTACCGCCCACCTCCAACACCACCACAACTAGTAATTTTTGTCTGTAAATTGCGTGTGTTCTGAAGGGCCGATTTGTATGTATGCGGGATGAAAAACCCGAGTTTCCGGGAGAAAAAACCCTGCTACCTCCGTATGAGATCGGCTAACTCACCATCGATTGAAATCGACCAGATAAAGATTCCTCCCGTCGCGACGAGAATCGAACTTAGGCCTATTCTAATCGAAGGGCGTAATGTACCGTCGTTCTTCCAATTGCGCTACGGAGGCGCTATTGTAGCTAAACCTTATTTTATGTTTTTGTACATAATTAGGTTTAAAAATTTTACTTATAATGCCTGTTTTAAAAAGTTTTATATCTTTGGTTCTATGTCAGCTTCATTTTCATATGTCATTGTGCATCCTAAATATATGAACGTATTTACTTGCTCTATTATTTTGTTGTTTATTACTATTTTGCTTCTTATTGGATTAGCACTTTTGAAGGCTATGACTTTTGTTTTGTCTGTTGATATTTCCATACCATATGTTTTTATCAGATTATTTAGACTGCATAATGATTTTTGTAGTTCATCTTCATTGTTTCCAACGGTTATTGGAAATAATGATTTTTGTAGTTCATCTTCATTGTTTCCAATGGTTATTGGAAATAATGATTTTTGTAGTTCATCTTCATTGTTTCCAAGGGTTATTGGAAATTGTGAGTTAGCCAATCTCATACGGAGGTAGCAGGGTTTTTTCTCCCGGAAACTTGGGTTTTTCATCCTGCATACAGACAAATTGGCCCTTCAGAACACATGCAATTTACAGACAATAAATACTAGTTGTGGTGGTGGTGGTGAAGGTGGGCGGTAGATGGCGTTGATGGAGAGATGATTTGTAGTAGAGGTTTGGTGTAGTGGTTGAGACAGTTGTAGGTGTCCTCCCACGATGAGTCTTTGGACTCCTTGGAGGTATCAGGAATAATAATAATAATTATTATTATTTGGTCATCAGCAAAAAGTAGAGTAGCTAATCTGTTGTTACGGTTTATCTTGAATCCTCCTTCATTAGTTATCCTCCATTCTTTTATGATTTTATCTATGTATATATTAAATAAAACCAGTGAGAGAGGCAACCCTGGATACTCCTCTGTTTATTGGTTTCCAGCTTGATGTTGAATTATTGTACTTCACAGATATTTTATTATCTTGATATATATTATATAAGGCTCTGAAGAGTTGGTTTGGTATTTCATATTCTTCTAGAATTTCCCATAGTTTTTCTCTGATAATTTTATCAAATGTTTTGGTATAATCTATAAAAGCTATGCGTGTTTCTATGTTCATTTCTCTGTGTTTTTCGATTAGTAATTTTAAGTTAAATGATTGATTGGCTGAATCAACAAAGTGGTATTTGGAGGCAGAAACTGAACTCTCAGCCAGGGAAAGCCTTCCAACAAATTATCTTCAAGGCCTTTTGGGTGTCCTGGTGCATTGTCCAATAGTAACAGTGCTTTCAATGGCAGTGTATTGGTCTGAAGGTAATCCTTGATGCTTGGAGCACAAACTTTAAACAGCCATTCTTTGAAAAGAACCTGCATGACCCATGCCCTTTCATTCGATCTCCACATCACTGGCAGTCTTTCTTTAATTGTGGAATTTTTGTTGAATGCTCTAGGGTTCTAAGAGTGATAGACAAGAAGCGGTTTAAGTTTCATATCACCACTAGTGTTAACTCCCAAAAGTAATGTCAATCGGTCTTTCATGGGTTTATGCCCAGGAATATTTTCTCATCTTTCATGATGTAGGTACAGTTCGGCATGCACTTCCAAAATAAACCAGTTTCATCACAATTGAAAATTGTTGTGGACAATATCCTTCTTTTTTAATGAATTCTTGAAATTTGAGACAGAACTTCTCAGCTTCTTCTTTATCTGCACTAGCAGACTCACCATGCATTACCACATGTTTAATGCCAGATCTCCTTCTAAACTTTGCAAACCATCCAGTGGTTGCCTTGAATTCTATCTCCTCATGTGACAAATGTGGAGTTTGTTTCTTCAGTTCTTCAAAAATTTCTCTAGCCTTCTCTTGAATGATAGTCATACTAGTTACATCTCTTTCCATTTCCCTTTCTTTTATCCAAACTAAAAGCAATCTCTTCATTTTTTCATGGATGGCACATCTTTGTTTCTCAGATGTGATTTTCGTTACTCCTTTAGCTGCTTGAGTCTTCTTGTTTATATCTTTCTTAGCTAAGATTGTCCCTACTGTAGACCTGTTCAAGCCATGCTGCCTAGCAACATCAGACATCTTCTACCCACTCTCTTCCATGGCTGTTATCTCTTGCTTGGTTTCTATGGTGAGCACAGTTCTTGACATAATATTAGGCTCCATAATACTATTATCAGTTTTTTTCTTTTTAAATAAAAATTTCAGAAAAGCACTTACAAAAATTAAGAGAACAGAAATCAACTAGCGCACAAAAAGGTTATGTATACAACTGTGAAAGTCTCGTTCCAGAAACCATTCATAGATGGCAGTAAAATACAGTTCTACAAATCTTACACACAGCGTCGCTTCTTCTTGTGTTTGTTCTGTGAGGTGTTTGTTATCTGAACATGTGTTTGTTATCTGAACATGTGTTTGTTGTCTGAACATGTGTTTGTTATCTGAACATGTGTTTGTTGTCCAAACATAAAAATCGTTCACGAAAGTCTTCATTGTCCGATTTGTTCGCAGTCCGAACTGTTCGTTAGCCAATCACCCACTGTATATATATATTATTATTATTATTATTTCGGGCAACTCCAGGGAGTCCTTAGACTCATCGAGGGAGGCCCTAAACATCATGTCCACACAATTATATGACATTCTCACAGTATCTATCATACCTTGCCTTGAACTCGCTCACTGTCATAGAACCCACAACAGACTCTGGCAGCTTATTCCACTCATTTACCACTATAAAAGTAAAGAACCCAGCTCTAACACCCCTGCTAACCACACTCTTGCCCAGCTTCCATAGGTGTCCCCTAGTTCTCCCTCCACCAGTCCTGATCTCAGAAATATCCTCTGAATTAATCCTATAGAATCCCTTTAGCAATTTGAATGTTTCAATTATATCTCCCCTTTTCCGCCTATCAACTAGTTTCTGCAACCCACAAATCTTCAACCTGTTCTCATATGGTTCATTCCATACACCTGCTATCATCTTAGTCACTCTCCTCTAGATCCTCTCCACCTCCTCCCCATCAAGAAAGAACCGAGGTGACCAAATCTGGGCACAGTAGTTGAGATGAGGCCTTATCAAGGCTCGGTACAGAGGTACAATAACTTGCTTGTCTCTGCTCGTCAAGGTATTTTTCAACAACCAAGTGAGTTGATGAGCTGATTTAGCTACTTTTGCAATGTGCTCCCTAAACTTCATCTCCCTATCCACCAACACTCCCAAGTCCCTGGCCTCATCAATCTCCTGGAGTACAGTTCCACCAATATGGTATACTGCTGCTAATCTTTTCACCCCAAAATGCATAACCTTACATTTTGCCACATTAAATTGACATCCATTCTCCTTAGCCCAGAACTCCAATCTATCCAAGTCATCCTGCAAGATTTTGACATCTTCTGCATTCACTATCGCCCTACTGAACTTTGCATCATCAGCGAACAAATGAGCTGTTCCACTTAGATCCTTCCCTCTCGCCTCTGCATCCTCTCCAGATCCTCTCCATATATATATAGTTTAAACGTAGCCGTTTAAACCAGCCTTGAAGATGATCCACACGATGGACATATAAAAAGTGTAACAACACAGAAATCATTGATCAAGTGCACGATATGGTATTGTAATCAAAGTGTGTGAAATTGCTGAGACTACAGGCATTTCAAAAGAACACGTAGGATATATTTTGCATGAAGAATTGCAAATGAAAAAGCTTTGCACAATATCGATGCTGCTCTTGCTTACAGCTGATCAAAAACGCCCTCGCATGAAAATCTCTGAATAGTGCTTGGAGCATTTTAACAAGAATAAATCTGATTTTGTGCATCAATTTATTACTATGGATGAGACTTGGATTCACCATTACACATCAGAATCCAAACAGCAGTCAAAACAGTGGACAGAAGCTGGTTGTTCAGTGCCAAAGAAGACAAATTCGGTTCCATCAGCTGGAAAGGCCATGGCATCAGTGTTTTGGGATGTATTAATTAACTTAAATAAATAAATTCCGTGTGATGATACAGCATTCCCCCTTTTTACAGGTGTTCACGATACCATCTAGTCTCCCCAAATTTTATCCGGGCTCCGGAACCGGGATAGGCTGACGAATCAGACCTATGGCTGGGTCAGTATTCCTGACTATAATCCGTGTGTATGTCCTCGGACCGGTTTGCCTGCTTGCAGGATGAAAAACACCAGATAGACTATAATAAGTTTAGTTTAATCCTTTATCCAAGTGTAGGCAAACAAAATTTGCGTCTGAAAATATCTTCAGGTCTGAGTTAAGGTGGTACATACCCAGGCATCTCGCAGCATAGGTGGACCAAGCTCTCATCACTCCTTGTGGACATGTATACTGCTATGCTTTAAGGGAAGGGCCACTACCCAGACCAGTTTCAACCTTTATTGAGATCTTGTCAGTGGGAGGCAGACTCAGAGTGGTGATACTAAGGCAGAAGCAAAAAAGAGAGGTCATATTTACCTATACGAGTTGCGAGCTGGTGTACCACCTTATTATTAAATTACTCTGGATTTAGAAAAAGATGGTGGAAGTTTATTTTGCACTTGGTTAGACTATAATGTTTAGTTTAATAGCAAAATAAACTTCCAACACCAAATAAACTGGCAGAAAAAACCCTGCTGTCCACACCCAAGACCGACAAACCTGGTTTTGGCTGAGGAAGATCCTTGAGCTTCTCACGTCGTTGACAGGAATTGAACCAAGGACACTCCTTCCCCAGGCATATGGTTGCGAAGTGCAAAGCAACTAGGCTAACTGCGCAGACAATTTTCTTGAAAAGAGTAAAACAATAACCGGGGAATATTATTCCAATCTTTTAACCAGACTAAATGAAAAAATTCATGAGAAAACACCCAGTTTGGAGAAGGAAAAAAATTGTCTTTCATCAAGACAATGCCCCTGTTCACAAAGGTGTTTTGGCAATGGGAAAATTAAGGGATCTGTACTATGAATTGTTGGAACATCCACCTATTCCTCAGATTTGGCTCCCTCTGACTTCTATCACTTACCAAAATTAAAACTCTTTCTCACTGGTCAGTGTTTTTCTTCGAATCAAGAGGTGATTGCAGCTGTAGAAGGATATTTTGCAGATCTTACCGAGAACCGCTACATGGAAGGGATAATTGCGCTGGAGCATCGCTGGAATAAATGTATTAGTCTTAAGGGAGATTATGTTGAAAAATAAAAATAATTTTGAAATTATAAATCTGTTTTTTCATTGTCAGGCTGAGAACTTTTCAGACCACCCTTCTCTCTCTCTCTCTCTCACACACATGTATATATCATCATCAACAGTCCTCTTCTGTCCATTGCCGGATGAATGTCTTTTTGTTTCTTTTATTTTGAATGATTTTGAGCATTTCTATACCGTAAATATTTATCCTTTTATTTCATTATCCCATCTTACTGCTCTTACTAATATTCTTGTCACACGTACTGGCCTGCCTGGTCTCTGATGTCCAGTTCTTGGTGTCCATTTTGTTGTTCCCTTTATCCATCTGTTGTCAGATATTTTTGTCACATGTCCTGTCCAGTGCTATTTATTTTCTTTTATTATTTTTGCAGTACCCATTACTTTTTATCCAATTATTATACTTTTTATATAATCATTTATTCCCAGAATGGCTACTTCTGATTGTGTTTTTTCAGTCTACACATATCTCCATAATGTTTAAAAACTGTCAATCCAGTTGTTATTCTAGCTTAAATTCCATTATAAATTTTATAGTCATTTCTAATGATTTGTCCTAGATATTTATATGAACTTACTATTCCGATTTTTGATTTATTTCTGCACTACAATCTCACAATAGCAAACTCATGGCCATGGGACCAGAGGAATAGTTCACTATAGAGAATTTCTTTTAGTACATCATTGTATGTGTAGGGCTTTGGTTGGGACTTTTCAGAAGTTTGTTATAGCAGTGTTTGCTATAGGGAGAGTCAACCACAGAAACACTGTGGTTGACTCTCCCTCATTGTACATTATTTTTGCTTTGTCATATTTATTTGTAGGCCTGATGTGAGCCTGGCTAGATCTTGCTTATGCCGCAGTGGGAACAAGATATAAAATTATAGCAAGAGCTAGAAACAAAATGACAGTGGAGATGTGTCATGGACAATTAATTAGAAAAAAAAGGACTACTTATTCGAAAATTCAGTTCCACTACCAGCCAGCTCAGAAACTCTAATTCTGTCACTGCATAGGGAATAATCATGACCAGTGTGGTCAACAGCAAACCTCACAGAACCTTCCTAATACACTACACCAATGTACGTGGCATCTGTTCAGACGTCAGTGGTGTCCATTTTGATCTCCAGTCTGTGAAACTCCACTTACTTTTCCCTGACAGAAACCCAAGTTTCTGATTCCCAAGCAGTAATCACCTCAGCTTTCCCAGCTACACTGATTTTGGTAAATATACCATAACCATTTCACACACTCTATACTCAGTTCCCAGTATGTCTTTTCGCCATAAAGAGATCAGAAGAATTTTCCTCAAATTGGATGCCTAAAAAGTCTCCTGATCTTGATGACATTCCTTTGACTGTCCTAAAGGTCTATGCTCCAGAGTTGATTTCCATTCTGTGTTGTCTTTTTTGCACTCTCTCTTATTCCACTGGTATCTCTCATGCAGTATGGGAATTAGTTCATATTCAACCTATCCCTAAAAAAAGGAGACAAATGTATACCCTCAAACTACCATACATTTTCTCTTACTCTAGTTCTCTCTCAAGTAATGGAAAGAGCTATCAACACTCAACTGCTATGCTATCTTGAAGACTTTCAGCTAATAAATGACTGCCAGTATGGTTTCTGTTGTTGTCGATCAACAGGTGATATTTTCTTTTATATCTGCACAAATACCATGGAGAAGTTTGGCGAGTTCCAAATGATTTCCCTTGATATCTTCAAGGCTTTTGACCAGGTCTGACACAAAGACCTGTTAAGTGATCTCCCATCATTTGCCTCCCCCCCCCCCCCATTTTCTGCACTTGGACTGCCAGCTTTCTTGTTGGATGACATCTCCAGGGAGTCCAAAGACTCATCGAGGGAAGGCACCTACTCCACCACTCAATCTGCTGACTACAACGAACCACAACTACACCAACGCTATCTACTGCCCACCACCACCACTAGTATTTTCACAGATAATTACAAACATCCATGCCCACCTCGAGATTTGAACCCGCAACCTTTTGTCTGGAGAGCAGATATGCTAACCACTCGACCAACCAGGCTGGCAATTTTGGGGGGGGGGAACCAAGGTTTTGTTCTCTCACCCACCCTATTCTTCTGTATATAAATAATAGTATATAACTTACTCCAGTAGACTACAAACCAAGCCAAGTAGTTTTCCTGATGACAGCACATTGCATTCCTCCCTTTCATTTGACACACCTGGCAATGCACAAATCACCACAGTCTCCAGACTTTAACCACTACCATCTGAAATACAGATTTCCAAAACCTCCTTGAAAAGTTTCTCAGATTTGAAGGAATTGTTGTGAAGAATTTTTGTGTTGTCCAATAGGTCTTGTTGTTCTGCAAGGCCAGGTTTCTCAGCTTTTTTTGATATCAAGCCTATACAAATGAGGTTTTTATAGTCAACCTGTAGTATGCTAGTATCGTGTATTGGAAAGATTTGAGAAAGGAGGAACGTGTTTACGTTAGATTCAAAGGCCAGTGTGTATTGTAATCCTTGAGAAATGCATAGGATGGGAGGCTTTTCCAGAGTACATTAGCAGCAGGAATGAAGGAAGAGAAAGACATATTTGTTCAGTGAGTTTGACTGCGAATGGGTCTTTTATGCTATATTCTGTCAAAAGCCTTAGCCAAATCCAAAAGTATGATGGCATATTCATTCCCATTGTCTAATTTAATAACATTATTGTAGAATGTGAGCAAGTTGCTCAAACATGAACTTCCCTTAGTAAACCCATGCTGTTTATTGCAAAGTATAGATTCTCTGTCAACCCATTCTGTATCCAATCTCTTACCAACTTTTTCAAAATCTTCACAACTCCAGAGATACTGATAGGTCAATGGCTAGACACATCAGTCTTTGCATCATTCTTGTGTTAATGAGAATATCATACATTCTTTCCACTCCTGTGGAGTCTTCCCTGTTCTGTCCCTATTTCTGAATTCTTATTTAGTTTGTGCAACAGTTCTAGTATCGCTTTATATACCTGAGTTTCTTCATCCATTGAAGAGGTAGCCACGAATGCAGTGTTGCACACACACAAATTTATTTTATTTATTTAGCAAATGAAATACAATAGCCATGAACCCCTTTTATGTGGGAGGTACGGCACCACCTCAGTCCCTCCCAATTTTTATCCGGGCTCGAGACTGGCATAGCTGATAAATCAGTCCTATGGCTGGAGGGACCGGTCTTAAGTATCCCTGATTGTAATCCATGCATGTTCACAGGAATGGTTTGCATGTTCTGGGGGACAAAAAACCCAGAGTTTCCGGGTGGAAAAATTCCCCTACCTCCATATGAGACCAACTAACTCACCTTTTGTTGAAAGCGATCAGATAAAGGTTCCTCGTGTCACGGATGGAATTGAACCCATGTCTTTCCATAGCTCACTGTATACCGACTGAGCTATGGAGGCTCTATACACAAGGTTGATATCTTTTAGAAAAAATTATCACTCATTAGTTGAACAATCTATTCTGCATCTATCACCCTCAGACCATCTGCATTCAGTAGATTTTTAAGTGTGTTTCTTTTTTGTACAAGATTTCTATTAAGTGTTCTGTTTATTCTGGCCTATAAACTGTAAAAAATTAGAAGTTTTTAATTCTCCTTTATATGATATTTTGCACCCAAGATAATTAAAAGTATTTATCCATTCTGTCAGAGTTCAGAAATGAGCAAATCATTCCACCCATTACAAGAAATATTAATATCATCCAATGTAATCTCAATGGTATCGTTATATTCATTTTTTTATATTCATTCTTTTACTTGCAGCATAACAATAGAATTCTCTCAGGTTGTCTTTAACTTGCAGAGCCAGTTTCTTTTCATGCTCAGACTTAGCTTTGCATACAACAGTTGTGAATGTTCTGACCTGTTACTTATAATTTTTCAGTCATCATCCTTATGTGCACAGCATTCCTTCCACATCTTTTTGTTAGGAATCTCTTGCTTAATTAGATTATGCATCCATTTTGCTAATACTCTATTTATTCTTTGAACTTTAGGGACATATTTTGATATTACATCATTTAAGAATTTTTTTAAATGCATCCCATGCACTGTCAATATCCTTCTCATCCAACAGCTGATACCATGGTGCAGAACCCAGCATACTCCTCATTTGGTCATAATTTCCTGCTTTCTAGTTCAGCATGTAACCTTTTCTGAACAAAATATTCATAAACTCACTCACTTCCCAAGTGAATACCACATGATCACTGTCACCAGCTGGAGGTAGAATAGTGACATCTTTAACTGAAATCCCCTCTGACGCTATAATCAGATCTAGCTCTTTTTGACGTCAAGTTCCTTCTTTCACATGCTGCTTTGAGGACATTATATTGCAGCAGCTCAATAAATTCTGTTTCATTCTTCTCATGAGATTTCACTGCTCCCCAATCAATGTCTGGATAATTTAACTTCCCTATTATGATTATTCTTTTCACACACATCATCTTTATTTGTAATTTATTTCTTCATTACCAGCAACCGATTCAGGTTTGTAACAAGACCCCATTATGTCTTTGATTTTGTTAGACTCCCCCACACTCCAAATTGCTACATGAAGATGTGTAACTAATGTTGCAGTCATAACTCTAACTGGAATCAAGTCATCCAATATCACTAACAGCACACCTCCTCTCCTGTACTGTACCTAAAAATACTGTACCATTTACACTCCAGTGTAAATGTATTTACAATACCAGTTAGTATATTTGCTTCTGATAGCCAGGTCTCACTAATGCCTACAATCTGGGGTTCCAACATATATGATCAAGGCAACAAACTCTACCCATTTGTTTCTTCAATTACCAGCATTCATGTACAGATATAATAAGTTAGCTGCATGCTTTTTTTGTATACTCTTCTCTGTAGTCTGTATTAACCAGTTGGACAGCTTGCATATCTCTGTTCTTATCTAGTGCCAAGCTCATGCAGACATCCTTGCACGTGCTTGATAAGTCCAAACCGGTGAACACAAATAATAATTTCCCATAATTGTTTCCAAGCTAATGCTCATTCCCATCATTAGCACAAACATTGTTGTTCTTATACATGGATTCTCATCATTTCTTCCATCATAATTTAGTTTCCCAGTCTCTGTGTGAGGTCTCATACCAATTAATTTTGAAGACTCCTGATACCAAACACATTCATGTGTAGGCCATCCCTCTTATACAAATCCATTTATCCCTCAGACTCACTCCACACATCCAAAAACTCGCATCCATTCCTTCTACACAGCCTACACATCAAAATGTTTGCCATTCTTCTTGATTCATTTCTATCGTATCTAAGAAAAGTACTTAGGATTTTCACTTTCGTATCCTCTCTCATATTAAACTTATTGCTAGTCAAGTCATTTGTACCTACTAGAATTACGATCTCTTTCGCTTTGCTTTATTTGTTTTTCAATTTCATGTGCTGTATTTATAATTTTTGCTATAGGAAAACTTGAAGTTATAACCTGCAATGATTAATTAAACCTGCAATAACCTGCAACTTAGAACCTGCAATGAAGTTATAACCTTTATGATAGAGTCACCATACCAAATAATATCCTTCTTTTTGCATTCAACTTCACGTATCAGATTTTCATTATGCACTAACTTACTCGATTCTGTGCTTTGTTGTCTCTTCTGTATATGTTCTCTTGAGTCTATAATGTAGTGATTATAAAAGAGAGGGATGAATTTTGAGGGCTCCGTAGATCCATGGGACAACAGGATATTTCAATTTTAGTTAGTCTTTGATTTCCTAGTTCAGTAACATTGGTCCTTAATCCAGTTGGTTTCATTATGGGTACTCAAAGTAGGATCCTTTTCGAGACATCTGTTGTTTTCTCCTACTAGATCTATTTTCCTGGTTCTGTAATCATCAGAATCTGAAATAAGCAGCATTGTCTTTGGCTTTTAGTAATGAAAGCCAAAGCCATTGTTTTTGGCTTCAGTACTAAAATATCATCATTGTTGGAGACGTTCTTGAGGGTCTGCTTTGGCAATGTTTTTTGCTGATGGCTTGGAATTAAAACTATTATTGTTTTTATGTGTATTATATCAGCTATATTTGTGGGAATTTTATTCAGCCTTTTTTCTATATTTGCCTTGGGTATGTTGTCAGGAGCTGCAGCAAAATCGAATCTTTTAGACAATATGCTCCATTATTAAGTCTATTAAGATTCATCATAATGCTAAATTCCCTGAAATATAGCTAACATAATACACATAAAAAAGCAGTAATCTTAATTAATTCCAAGCCATCAGCAAGAAACATTGCCAAAGCAGATCCTTAACAACATCCTCAACAATGACCTTATGATTTGTTCCAGTCTCATTTTAATCAAATAACCTCTTCTGAGGTCTACCTGGCTCTCTCTTCCCGGTTGATTAATATTTTATTAATTGTTTAGGATATTGAGCATTGCCCACTCAGTTTATGTGTTCTGTCCAATTTTGTTTATATTTGTTTAGTTTTTCTTCTTTAAAATATTTTAATTTCTTTTTTGGTTTAATGTGGATTTTGCAGTTCTACTCATGAATCTCATTTCACTTGTTTTTATTTTTTTGTTTATCTTGTTTATTTATTGCCCAGATTTCACTGCTATATAATAATTTACATACTGCTAATGTATTGCATATTTTTAAGTGTGTGTTTCTTTTTTGTACAAGATTTCTATTAAGTGTTCTGTTTATTCTGGCCTATAAACTGTAAAAAATTAGAAGTTTTTAATTCTCCTTTATATGATATTTTGCATCCAAGATAAAAGTATTTATCCATTCTGTCAGAGTTCAGAAATGAGCAAATCATTCCACCCATTACAAGAAATATTAATATCATCCAATGTAATTTCAATGGTATCGTTATTCCAGCAAGCAAAGAAAAGCTAAATGAACTATTACTACTAGCTGACAAACATGATGCTGATATTATCTGCATCCAGGAAACCAAATTTTGACAAACCAGCAGACTAAACATTAAGAGCTATGATATCATATGACAAGATAGGCCTACTGACCAAAATGGAGGAGAGCTTCTGACACTAATCTGACACCTGTCATATAAAATTGTTGAACTATACATAGTAGCAGAAGGAACTGAAATACGAAGAATCCAAATACTGGAACCAAGTAAAAAGCCATTAAATGTTTTCAGTTGTTATCATCTTCCTAACAAACCTGGACCAGATCTTTCCAGCCTATCCCATCTCATTGAAGAAAACTCCATTATCTTAAGAGACATGAATAGCAAACACCTGTTATGGGGTTCTGAGGAAATAAACCCAAGAGGAGAAAACCTCAGTAATTTCTTAGATGAAACAGTACTAATAACTCTCAACAGTGGAGAACCCACTTATCTGTCTCTGTTGTGTCCTATTTTATTAAATTTTATAGTTTCTCAGTTTTACCTGTAAAAGCCTTTCCTATGTGAGTCACATGGTACCTCTGAAACACAAAGGGATAGCCTCAGGATTGAGCCAAAACCAATGTGGCAGAGCCTTCGTAATCTGCCTCTCTTAAAGTTCTAAGAAATTTATATTTTTACGCTGCACCACTTAGAACTCTTAGATTAAAATAAATTATGTTAATCAAGAAGTGAGTAAGAAGATGTACTGAAATAACACTAGATTTGCAATCATGACCTTAATCGTACTCTAGAAATTTCCCACTCAGATTCGTAGCAATTTTACAAGTGGTGCATCAGATTCCATACACAGACAATTTTGGTTAAATATAGCAAGGTTTATTAAACACTAAATATACAGCTAGTAATACAAGAAAAATTTCCATTCTAAGTAAGTTATAAATCAAATTAAATCAATCAACATGAACACCCTCAACAGATATGATCATCAAGACACAATTTACCTTATGCAACTCTCACAATTTATAAATCCTACATTACAATCTTAATACTAACAATCCATATCAACACTCATTCCTTAGGCTGAATCTTCTTAACATCCATTATCATATACAATATTTCAAATTCGTTTAATGATTATCCTTTCATGATCTCCTATTTAACAAAATTTTGCTATAGTTCTCTTATAATTCTATCCGAGTCCTTCACTATCAAACTTTCACATAACATTAAGTGTTCAAGTTATATACAAACAAAGAACAAATTTTCTACTTTTCCACACATGATAGTTCCTCATTCTTTCTGATCATCACCAGTTTGTCTTTTATTCAATTGGACATTCCTTCAGTACTCTCAATCTGTTTCAGGGCCTAGAATTCTCCGATCATCGATATGCTCGAGTGATCATTTCATGATCACCTCGGTCACAGCCTTCAGGTCGCGCATTTCTTCCAACTTTAAGCGGCATGGCCTGCTGCTACCTCCCGGGAGTCCATGACTTGGTTTCCTGCAGAAACATCGTCTGAGCACTCAGGAATGGAGTTGCAACTGCCCAGCCAACGAAGACCCAGCACCAAGAGAGCCGGTCAACAACGAGGGGAAACGAAAAGAGAGAATAGAGAGTTAAGGGGGCGGGGTTCCTAACCCTTTTACATCTCCTCCCTACTGGCAATCACCGTAACTTAGGTTGTTCACCTGGCACGTAGAATTTTCATCACATGGGTCTGACCTCACAATGTCCGTTCTCTCTCCGCTTGTTTTCTTCACGTGCCGTGAGCACGCAACTGCCAGAGGCAACCGTCTGTTTGCCCCCGAGCTTTTCTTCACACACAGATTATCTTTACCGTTTTTCTTGCAAGTTATTTTAAATCAAAGATAATATCAACTCTAATTCAATATTATTAACTTACACTTATCATCGGCATTTTTTTTCCATATATATAATTTTCTTTTATCAAGTAAATAAAGTCTCCTTGAGTTATTTCACAATTCCTTCCCTTTAAAAACTAATGTATTCAATATTATACAAAGAGCATAACAACACATACTTAGAAACAAGCATATATTTAATTTTCTTATGGGGTCTTTGCCTGTTAAACGATGATAAGTGGAATCTTGGTATTCTAGACTTATCAAAGTTTAACAGTCTCATTCTTATGGTACAAAAGATGCCCTAGATATTACTGTGCTGTCTCCAGATTTTCACAACAAAGTTCTTTGGTCTGTTTTGAAACCAGTAGGAAGTGACCATTCTCCAATATTAATCAATCTGAACCCAAAAAAGAAAATATCATTGGAACTTCCAGAAGGCAAATTGGGAGAAATACAAGGTTGAAGTAAGCAAAATGCTGAAAGATCACACATACTATAATGACTTAGACAAAGACTACATAACTTGGAAGAATATTATCCTAAATGTAGCAAAGAAAAGTATCCCAAAGGGCTACAGGAGAAAAGTTATTTCAAACTACACAAAGGTTCACCAGGAACTTGCCAGTATAATAACTAAACGAAATGAATCATCTTAAAAATTGGAAGCTCTCCAGAAACCAGGATTGAATACAACAAGATAAATGTTGAAATTAAACAAAAATATAATATATCACAAAGAACTAGGTGGCAAGAATTTTGCCACAACTTAAATCCAAACACTTCAGATACCAAACTTTGGAAACTGACTGCTAATTTACAAAGAGGCAAATGAGACTAACACACTAAAAGATCCAAACGGAAATATCAAAATTGGAGACAGGGAGATCGCAAATACCTTGGCCTTTCATTTTCAAAATATAAGCAAACTAGAGATGAATATAGGAAAGATAATCAAATATCAAAACAGGGTCGACAGCGGAAAAACGCTGCAGATGAATCTTGATAGACTTTGTGTTTCCTAGGAAGGACCTCCTGTGATGAGTCTTTTGACTCCATGGAGGGGTGAATAATAATAATAATAAATTCCCTAAAATATAAAAACAAATTATTCTGGAATCCATTTACAATCTCTGAATTGAGAGAGACTAGATATAAATAAATCATGTGGACCAGATAACATACAAGGAATTATGATCAAGCATCTTCCTTCCTTAGCCCTAGATTGGTTACTTTGTCTGTATACAACAATAACCTAAAACAAGGAAAAGCTCCAAAAGTCTGGAAGACAGCCACAATCATACCAATCTTAAAGCCTAACAAACCTTAAGACCCACCAGGAAGTTATAGACCAATTTCACTGATTTCAGTTCAGGTAAATTGATGGAAAAAATGATACTCCAACGTTTGAATTACTATCTAAACAAAAATAGTATACTACCACATTTTAAGGCTGCCTTTAGAAGAAATCACTCAACAACTGATCAACTTTTCTACTTAACCCAGTCAATTCAAGATAACTTCCAGACCAAACTTACCAAATCCACCATTGCAGCTTTTATAGATTTTAGCAGTGCCTTTGATAAGGTGTGGAGGCAAACTCTTTTCTAAATTTTGTCATATTGGAATAGAAGGGAAAGTTATAAACTGGATTTATGACTTTCTAAGAAATCGAATAATTTGAGTTAGAATAAATAATACCTTTACCAAGAAAGTGAAAGTGAAAATAAGACAGGGACTCCCTCAAGGTAGCATTTTGAGCCCATTCCTTTTTTCCATCTACTTAAATGACTTAGATAAAAATATAAATAAAGAAACAAAGATTCCTGTGTTTGCTGATGATTTGGTCCTATTCTCAGCTCACAACAACTTAGAAACAGCAGAAGGTCACTTAAACAAATCCATTGACAGTTTATCTACATACTGTGAAAATCAAAAAATCAAAATTAACCCTACTAAATCTGAAATTTGTGTATTTACCATTAATAACCACCTCAAAGTGGAGATCAAAGATTAAGCTAAACAGTCAACTGATTATATTTAATGAAAACCCCAAATACCTTGGAGTTACTCTGGATCCATCACCAAGCTTCAATACGCATATCAACAATGTTGCAGTCAGAGCAAAAAAAAAGACTAAATATCATGAAAAGTATCTCAGGTAAAGAATGGGGAGCTGATGCTAAAACCTCAAAATTCACATATACCTCTATTATCCGACCCATAATGGAATATGCCTCGCCCATCTGGATGCAAACATCACAAACCAGTTTAGACCAGCTTATAAAAATTCAGAAAAAAAGCAACTAGAATCATATGTGAACTAAGGAATACAACTCCTGGAACAATAGCAAAATTCAGATCTAACCTTGTTCCTTTAAAATTAGATGGCAAGAAAATTTTACTAAATTTGTAGAAAAATGAGCCAACCTTGCACTTCATAGAACAAGTGAACTTTTTAAAAAGTGGCAGCCAACAAACAGAATAAAGAAAAAAAATGAACAATTCATGAAATCATGGGAAAAAAAATTCCATTGGATTGTCCAAATAAAATAGCCAACTACCCAGCATTTCCTACAAATCAAGACAGGAAAAATATAGTTATTAATTTTGAAATACGAAAACATGAGAGAAAAAAAGCCTAGAAAACTCTGAAATCTTGAGATCATTAGCTCTTTCAAAAATAATGCAACAAGTGGCTGACTCGATAAAGATCTACATAGATGGCTCCAAAAATCCAAATGTCAATTCTGGGGTGACATACTCATCTATGGCTCGTAAAATATAGATAATAACCAACAGTATAGGATGCAACTCATACCATGCAGAATTAATAGCCATTAACACAGCACTGCAATATTTGGATAAACAAAACCCAAAGGAATTTATATTTTTCACAGATTCCTTAGCAGCCCTTCAAGCTATTAAGAACTGCTATACTAGCCATCAAGAAATACTTAGAGACATGGCAAAAACATAAACAAACTACATAAGGATTCCAAAATAATTTTCCAATGGATTCCATCCCAAATGGCTGCAACATCAAGTGATACCACAGATTTTGATCTTTTTAAAAATACTCAAAAAGAAAACATAAAAGGATGATTATCCAGGACATGACTCACCACTGGTATTCAGCAGAAAAACCAGGAGCTACCATCAACTCCAAGTTTAATCGCTGTGCCACTACCATGATCTCTCACCTCAAGACTAGCCACACAAGACCAATCAAGTTTAGCAATGGCATAAAAGTCTTCCCCATCTGCAAAATCTGTAACATCGAGGAAGCATCACCAATGCATTTACTAAATTGTATGAATATTTCTAAATGTGAACTTTATAACAACCCAGAAAAGGTGCTGTATAAAATACATGAATTTGACCTCTATGATCTGGTGTAATAATACCATGGGATAATAATAATAATATAAAAAAAAACTACTTCTAACTGGAGTTTGTCCACAAAATGCTGTTGTTTTAGTTTTATCTATGGATATTTTCATTCCAAACTGTTCTACTATAATGTTTAAATTATATATTGCTCTTTGTAAATTGTCTTCTTTATCTAATATTACCTGATCATCTGCAAATAATAATGTACTTATTTTATTATTCCAGGAAATTTCTATACCTTGGTTATTTAAGGTGTTCCACTGTATTAATATTTCATTAATATAAATATAAAAGTCAGCTACTGGAACAAATCTGAAAACAAACCCCAACTCAACATCACCAGAGTTAAAGATTCGGTACTATCAACGTAAGAAGCCTGAATGGCAAAGAAATGGAGCTAGCTGAGGAATTAGATAAGTACCAGATCGACATAATAGGGGTGACTGAAACAAAAAAGACCAAAACTGGTGAGATCTTTCTGAGCAATAAATACAAAATGTTATATTCAGGCAATGACAATCAAGGAAAAGAAGGAGTAGCCATAGTATTCAACACAAAATACGAGGCTCATCTTCTTGAATGGCAGGCAGTGTCAAGTAGATTGATTTGGGCAAATATCAGAATGGGGAACTGGACAATGAGACTTATTTGTGCATATGGTTCCACAGAAGGTTCTACTAAGGTAGAAGTGGAGAAATATTTTGAGGCTCTAGAGAAAGCTACCAACACAATGAAAAAGGAAAAGTTGGTCCTTGTTGGGGATCTAAATAGCAGAGTAGGAAGTGATTGTCAGACATAAAAAAATGTTTTGGCAAAATTTGGAGAAAAGAGCAAAGCTAATAATAATGGCAAATATCTGTTGGATTTCTGCTCAGGACATGGACTGGTTATTACTATCACCATGTTCCAACATAAAAATGTGCACAAATTCACATGGAGAGAAGAAGCAAGAAATAAGAAAAGTCTCATTGACTATGTTATTGTTGATAGTGATGTTTTCAGTGTACAGAGGATTTGAAATTGGAAGTGATCACTATTTAGTCTTGAGCAGGATAAAATTGAATTTCATATTGAAAAGAATAACATGTAAGAAAGTTTTAAAGCGAATAAAAGTTGAGCAGCTCTCAGATGTAAACTGTAGACTAAAATACAGAAATATTATTGAAAAGAAAATGAAAGAGTTTGAGAACAGGAATAAAACCTTGGAGATTCAGTGGCAAACTCTGAAGAAAACATTGATTGATTCTGCCAGAGAGGCATGTGGTGAGGTTGTCCGCAAGGATAAAAAAATCAGAACTCCCTGGTGGACACAGGAAGTTAAAGAGGCAGTGAAGAAAAAGAAGAAAGCATATCAAAAATTCCTGTCAAATAAGTCAGTTTGTGCTCTTAGAGAATATAGAGACAAATGCAACAATGTCCGCGTGGTTAGCCTAGTGGCTATGCGCTTTGCAACCATATGCCTGGGGAAGGAGTGTCCTAGGTTCGATTCCCGTCGGTGACGTGAGGAGCTGAAGGATCTTCCTCAGCCATAGCCAAGTTAGCCAGTCTTGGGCGTGGACAGCAGGGTTTTTTCCCCAGTTTATTCTGGGGTTTTTCATCCCGCAAAGCAGGCAAACCGGCCTTGAGAACTCAACACTACAGGCCATAGGATATACTGGGGCATAAGGCTGACCACCTTATCCTGTAAACGGAGTGAGGTCCGATGATCAATGGACCCTCGACACCGCAAGGTAAAAGAGGGTATAAGGAAGATGAGATGAGATGCAAGAATGCTAAACACTGTAAAACTAACTAAATAAAAGTCATGGGAGGACTTTGGCAAGAACATAGAAAATAAATATCAAGAAGGTAGCAAAACATTCTGGAGGTTGTTGAAGAAGCTTAGGAATGGAGGAAAGAGTGCTGTAAAAGGAGTTAGAGATGATAAAGGTGACATGAAAATGGGAGAAAAAAGATATCCTTGAAGTATGAAGTAATTACTTTGGAAAGCTGCTAAATGAAACAAGCAGTGATGACAGCACAGTGTTAAAAAACACTGACCAGGCATGCAGTCAGGAATACATATCCATACTTGAAGTGGAAAAAGCCATCAAAGACTTGAAATGTGGAAAGGCAGCAGGAGTAGATGATATTCGACCAGAAATGCTGAAGTATGGTGGTATAAGAGTCTTACAGTTGCTGCATTGCATAGTTCAGAAAGCCTGGACAGAGGGACAAATTCCCGATGATTGGAGTAGAGCTCTCATAGTACCCATATTTAAAAAGGGAAATAAAACTGAATCTGAGAATTACAGAGGTATTTCCCTACTGAGTGTTCCTGGCAAGATCTATGCAAGCATACTTAAGAAATGGTTGAGAAGAATTGTGTAAGAAAAGCTGGGTGAAGAACAAGCTGGATTCAGGCCAAATAGAGGCTGTCAGGATCAGATCTTTACTTTACGACAAGTAGTTGAGAAAGCATGGGAATATAACAAAGATCTATATTTAAGTTTTGTTGATTTGGAAAAGGCATATGACAAGGTGCCAAGAGAGAAGCTATTCAATACGCTGCAGTTATATGGTGTCAATGGGGCATTATATCAAGCAATACCTAGTCTTTATTTGAGTTGTAAATCAGCATTTAAAATTGAAGGAAGTACAGGAAGCTGGTTTAATGTTAAATCTGGTGTGAGACAAGGATGTACATTATACCCTCTGTTATTCATTATCTATATGGATCACATTATGAAGGAAAGTGGTATTAAACATGATATCAAAATTGGAGATGTTAATGTCAGCTCTTTGCTTTATGCGGATGATGTTATACTTCTAAATAAATCCGCTACAAGTCTGTAAGATTCTCTGACTAAATTGAATAGCTGTTGTAATGGATATGATATGAAGGTCAGCAATAAAAAGACAATGAAAATAGGCAGAGTCATTGAAAATGTCAACTGTGTTGTGAATGGAGATCCTGTGGAACAAGTAAAACATTTCAGCTACTTAGCCACAATTTTTACTGAAGATGGTAAATTAAATATAGAAATAGACAACAGAATCAGCAAAGCTGGTATGGTGGGAAGTCGATCGAATAAATTCATATGGAATAAGAGAGAAATTAGTCGGAACACTAAATTAGCTGTATACAAGACAGTGTTCAAACCAGTTTTAACTTATGTATCTGAGAGCTGGGTCAGAAGTAAAACACTTGACCAAAGACTAGAGACCACAGATATGAGAGTCCTGAGAAAGATTATAGGCGTGAACAGATGGCATCAATGGCAATATCATATTAAAAACGAGGATATTAGGAAAGAATTTGACATTGTCAGCATCCAGGAATGTGTTAGCAGAGCTAATCTCAGGTGGTATGGTCACTTAAACAGAAGGGGCGAGGAAAGATTAGCAAAGCAAGTGTTCTCTGCCAGGTTGGCAGCAAAACGACGGAAGACCAAGATATAGGTGGATTGATACGGTACAAAGTGCCGTAGACGATAGAAATATAAGATCTGATAATGTTGGAGTCTTGACAAGTAACAGACTGATTTGGAGGAAAATTGTAGATAGGAAGTTAGTAATAATGTAGTTTTTCATGTAGTACTATCATATCCTGTACACCCCTTGAGGGTACATGGCAGGAATTTGATGATGATAATGATGATGAAATATTGAAGGAGTGTTGGAGATAGAGGATATCACTCTCTTACTCCTTGGTTTATGGATTGTTTTTCAGACATTTTTTTTCTCATTTATTTTTATTTCATTATCTTTGTATATATTCAGTATTGCCTGTAATAAAATATTAGGTACATTCATTCTTTTATTATATATCTTTGTAATGTAATATGCCTTCTTACTTTATCAAATCCTTTTTCATCATCTCTAAACAAAAGGTGAGTTTCTTGATTAAATTATTATTTTTTCTCTATAAGTAGTTTTAAACAAAAAGCTGTCCATTTTAGTGTCCTGTTCTAAATCCATTTTGATATGCTAATAATATTTTTTGATTATATAGGTTCAAGTTTTCATTAAGTATTCTACTGTGTATTTTGTAGCATGTATTCAATAAACTAATATCTCTGTAATTAGAGGTTTTATATTATTCCCCTTTTTTAAATATAGGCATCATTATACTTGTATTCCATCCTATTGGTAATTGTCCATTTCTATATACTTAGTTAAAAATTTTAATGATGTCTAGTGCAATTTTTTTTCTCAAATTCATAAAGCCTGGAGTTTATCCCATCTTGTCCTGCTGATTTACCATTTGTTATTGTACTTAGGTTGTCCTTTAATTCTTTCATTGTTATTATTTCATCTAAATCATTTTGTAAGTTTTGGTGTAATTTTTTTATGTTGTTATTATTATTATTCATGACCTCCATTGAATCCTAAGACCCATCATGTGAGACCCAAATTAAACAGCACAAAGTCTGTCATGCCATTCCTTAAACCCATTCACTGTTCTTGCTCTCACTATCCTATCAAGCAATGCATTCCACAATACAACCACCTTCCATGAAAAAAAAGACACTCGCCCTCTTACTCACCACTTCCATTCATAACTTCCAGGGATGGTCATTTGTCTTCATTCCTCATTCCTTTCCATTTTTCAACCATATGAAAAAACTCCCAAGTATCAACCCTGTAATTAACCCTCAGCTATTTAAATGCCTCGAACATATCACCCTCTTCTTCTATTGACCAAGCTCTGCAATTCACATATACTCATAGCTAACACTGTACGGTCCTGATATAATTTTTATTATCTGCCTTTGCACCCTCTCCCATGTTAATTTATTCCCTTCAAATCCCAGTGATCAAACCTGAGCACAGTAATCCAGGTGTGGTCTGATTATGACTTTATACAATGGAACCACAATTCTTCTCTCTCTGCTGGTCAGTGTTCTTCTAAGTATTGCATCAGTCCTTTGGATTACCTTCGCTACCTTTACGATATATCCCATAAACTTCAAATTTCTATCAATCATCATTCCAAGGATGATGATTGATAGAAATTTGCCTCTTCCACTTCCTCTAATGCAGTTCCTCCAACGGAGTATGTGCCGCTTCCCATCATTGAATAGCAGACTTCAGGACCATACATTTAGTTGCATTAAACTGTTAACCACATTTGTTTGCCCATCTGTCTAGCTTATTCAGATCCTACTGAAGATCTACCACATCAGCACTATTACTAATAACCCTTCCCAGCTTCACATCATATGCAAATCACTGAATATCTCTCTCTCTCTCTCTCTCTCTGCAGTCTATTGACAGTGTCATTGATATAAAGATTAAATAATACAGGTCCCAGTACTGAGTTTCAAGGGACCCACTTGTAATCTTCTGCTTCCTTGATACTGCTCCCTCATACATGACTCTCTGGCACCTATTAGCCATCCAATCCCTAATCAAATTCACTAACCTTATATCCAAACCTATATGCTGAAACTTAAATATCAGCTTATCATGTGGTATCCTGTCAAGTGCCTTTGTAAAATCCAAAATAATGGGTGTATATGCTTTTCCTCATCAACTGCTCTTTTCACTTGATCATGATGATAAAGTGAAATCCTCGATGAGTCTTTGGACTCCCTGGAGGTGTCAAATAATAATAATAATAATAATAGGCAAGTAGATTATAAACCAAGAGCACCACTTAACAAATCCATGCTGACCCTCACAGATAACATTACACTCATCTGTCTAATGCTGTATTCAATTTCTCACTAATTTCTCCAAAATCTTAACAACTACAGACGAAAAAGAAAGTAGTCTATATGAGGGTGGTATGAAACGTTCTTGGCTTAACAATGAAAAAAATGAATTTATAATTTCAAAATTATTTTTATTGAAAGATGATTTTTTTTCTTCTCCAAACTGGGTGTTTTCTCATGAATATTTTCGTCTGGTCTGGTTAAAAGATCGGAATAATATTCCCTGGTTACTGTTTTACCCTTTTCAAGATAATTAATAAACAAAATGCCTTTAGCATCCCAAAACACCGATGCCATGAGCTTTCCTGCTGATGGAACCGACTTTGTCTTCTTTGGCGCTGAAGAACCAGCTTCTGTCCACTGTTTTGACTGCTGTTTGGAATCTGGTGTGTAATGATGAATCCAAGTCTCATCCATAGTAATAAATAGACACACAAAATCAGTTTAAATTCTTGTTAAAATGCTCCAAGCACTGTTCAGAGATTTTTATGCGAGTGCGTTTTTGATCTACTGTGAGCAAGCGTTTAAATTTGTGTGACTGTTCAAAGAGAGTGCTGAAATACTTATATACTATCCAAACTTAAATTGGAATGACTATCTGTCCATTATAAAGATTTGGGAGAGTCTCATTCTGATAAGTGGCGAGCAGTAATTCCCTCACTCCCTCCTTTTTTTGTTCCTCTTCCTTTTAATCCCATTAATTTAATTATTTTATTGATGAAATTTTATTATTATTTTATTTTATTGCATTGTTTATTATTATTTTATTTTATTTATTATTTTATTAATTTAATTTTTAGTTTTTATTTTAATTTCATTTTATAGTGATCTACCATTTACTCTATCTTCAAAACAGTGATCATTCAATATCCTACCCATATATGTCAACTGACGTAATTGTATAGCACTATGTAATTGTACTTCACTTTATCTGACCCTTCAATTATCAGAACTGCAAATTGCCTTCCCACTGTGGTTGGATAAATGGTAGATAACTGTATTTTGTAACCACCCATAGTATGGTGTCACTCTATCATGTTGTACAGATCTGTAACAAGAAGTAAAATTTCATTATTCACGTATCACTTCATGAATTTGCTTATGTGCTGATGGTGACTTGTTAGTTTCAGGCCCATATATTTGCAAAAAAAAAAAAAAAAAGAAAGAAAAGTATACTATTCTTCTGAATATGTGTTCCTAATAATTATAATTCAATGCTTGAAGTGGCTGTTGTTATGTTTGGTCCCCAAACCTGTTTTTTTTTTTCCTTCCTCTCCTTAAATGCAGTGTTTATGATAACCTTTATGGGCTGCCAAATGAACTGTAGCAACCCCAAACCTCTGCACAAGTAAGCCATTAAACAGTATAGACAGTATACATGGCAATATGCATTAGATAGTATATTAGCATCAGGAGGTCTACTTGCTCTGACAGATTCTGGAGAGAGAGAGAGAATCTGAATATAGTGACATGGACAGTCACTGTTGTAACCATGCAAATATTTCATTCCACACTACATGTCCCTATTCTTTAATTAATTCCTCTTCTCAACTCTTCAATTCATCATAAGAAATTTTGATGCAACTATCAAATGACACTATCTATTGGGCACCATTAGTGCCTGTCGATGGTGTCATTCGTAGGACATCAGGTTTTAAGTCTAATAATTTTCACTTTATTTTGCCTGTGTGCATATTACAATTTTTATATTGTACTTTCCAGTGATATTTCTGTAACAGAGAGAAAACATTCTTTTTTGCTACATGCAAATTTCATGGTTTAGTGGAATGATTGTGGAAGGATAATTTTAAGAAATGCAGATGGTAGGAAGAAGATAGCAGTGAAAAAAATAGTTTAATTGGCAAGAGTATATCAACCAGGTGGAGGTCATGCAGTGGCTAATGTGATGAGAAGGAGGATGTATAAGTAGATGAACTGGATGTGCTTAGAATATACAAAATCTTGATGAGAATATGTTTGTGGTATTAGAGGGAATATCTGCCTGCATATTGCAGGCAGATATTACAGCAAATTGCAAGAGAATTGGTAGGTTCCTAACAATGCTGATGAATTAAATTCTCAGCACTGGAAGGGTCCAGGGATAGAAATAGAAGAAGGGTATGATATAGTAAAAATCAACATTTTCCTCTAAGCCAGGAAAGGAAATGCACAAGTCATGATGTATTTTCAATGGTAGTGGTTGGCCTGGGAAACTTCCCCCAAACAGGTGGTTTCCAGAGCCCTTCGTCTCTGTTTCAACAAATTCATTTAGTAATGATAATATAAACATTCCATCGCTTTAAGTTTCTTAATGTCATTGTGATTATCTTGCATCAATCTTTCTACTGCATGCTTTGCCATAAGGTCAAACATAAAAACTTTTAAAAATCATAAACTTGTAGTTTAGGACTTAGCCAAGCAAACTATAATCTCTGTTGGCTTAAACCAGAAATAAACATGATGGTACGACCTGATGATATTTCATGTTAGCTGGGACATCACTCAGTTCAAGTTGAACAAATCCTCCTTTCCTTCAGTTTTCATCAGGGTTCCAGTAGCTGACTTTTCACTGTTTGCAATGGTTCCTGATATGGAGTATCAGTATAAGTAAATTGAATTTGCAGAAGTGGAAAAAGTCCATGTAGATACTCTATACAAATATATTGCTGCAACTTTTATCAACATCAGAGTCAGTTTGTCTATATGGTGTAGGCTAAAAGTAATTAATTAGAGTATATTAATTTGGAGTGGGTTAAAGTAATACTGGAGGAGTGGAGACACTAGAGAAATTACTAAATAAAATTAGTGACAAGTATGATTTATCAGATAATTCATTCTTATAGTGTGTTCAAAAATGATTGACCTTAAATTGCAAATTCTGAAAGAAAAAAATTTTGTGCATGCAGTTACTGGTTATATATATGCTCCCTTTCTGACCAGTGCACACATGTGCACAGCTTTCAGGGAATATTCGTGCAGACTTATTCCGCTCTTATTTATCATATGTTAATATCACATTATGAAAGAATGTTGCATTAAACATGATATTTGAATAACAGTGTGTAAGTCAGATGATTTACTTTTCATTGTGTAAGCCTAATTAATAGTATGGTATGGCGATTAATCCTATCTGAGGAGTCAGCTATGTCTGTCAGTTGCATGTGTTCTCTGGTTAGTTTGAAGAAATGAAAAACAGAAGGTTTCTTCTAATGAACTCAGTTCCTTTGAAGGAAAAAACCTACCTTTGTTTGAAGCTGCTAGTTCACTTTTAAGCCCTCATAAAGGTTATGGGTTAATTGCTTGTTACATTTGTTTTGTATTCCAGCTCTTGGAATTATTTGTTTTGTTTCACACTGATGATGATCTGTTAATTATGGTATGAAATGTGCTAATTGCATTAAAGTTATTTACTGTGCCTAACTTGTTTTACGCTCCCTTATAAAGATGCCTCATAAACTTACACATGATCTTTTCAGCAAAAGGGTATCATCACTACTGACTAAGTCACTGAGGCTCTTCAAATAAAAATGAAATAAAGAATTCAGGAAAGTTAGAACTCTGTCCATTACTAGATTTATGTAGAAGGGCATTTGTGTTACCATTATTATATATCTAATCTTGTAGTTGAATTCACCTCACCTAAAATAGTTTCATATATCAACCCCATTTCTTACTGTAACTACTAATACACAAAATTTGGGAGTTTTTATTTTTGTTTATTTTTATATATAAGCGTGTTTTTATTTATTTATTTATTTTTATTTTTTATCCAGCGTACTGAGAACTAGAATAGTCACTCTTTTTAAACTCATTGTTAACACTTTAGCTTCGAAAAACATGTGCACTAAATAATACTTTGCTCCACAAAATTAACAGAACAAAATGCATTTTTGAAAATTATGGAGACAATTACCGTGTTTGAATAAAAACTTTAGTTTAATATAATTAAAATCTACATTCGACATTTAGACCTTTATGCCAAGGTCATCTTCTGGAGCATATAACTATACACAGAAAACAAGCTACAGTAAGCTACACAAGCTACATAAAGTCACTGACCAACTGCTACAACAATTGTTGACCTGCTCTGGGGGGGGGGAATTATACATCATTGCTAGTGTCCTATTATCAGTGTTATCTGTTGATTGTAGACATACATTGGGTGCAACAATAAGTCTATGTAATCTATCTATATACATATATTAACATCATGATTATACATGTTCATTCCAGCCAGTTGGTATGGAATGGTTTCTAATACTAGCTGAAGATTGGCTAGAGTCCTGACTTATGCTGGATCTTATATATTAGGTGGGCTGAATGTGTGCCATCCAGATCCTTGGAATTTTCATGCCATGTTTGTTGTTGATATTTGGGTGGTTTATCAGGATTTCGCAGGCTTCCTTAAATTTCCTTTCATGCCAGGTTTTTGTGTGGTGTAAAGAGTAGGTGCTTTTCCAGTTGATTTGGTGTAAGGTGTTGAGCACGTGATCTGAGAGGCCTGCTTCACCATAATGGTTATATTTAATGTGTCTAATGTGTTCTTTCTTGCGTATAGGGATTGTCTGTCGTGTTTCACCAATGTACGGTAAGTTACAGGTTCAGCGGTACAATGTACGGTAAGTTACAGGTGCACTAGTGTGTCTAGGAATGGGAGTGAGTTTTGATTTTCAATTTCGATGGTAAATTGTATGCATTTGTGTTGTTTGTTCAGGTAACTAAGGAATGTGTTTAGCGTTTGGCACTCGTGCTGCCAGATCGTGAACAAGTCGTCAATGTATCTAAGTCAGACTGTAGGTCTTAGCATGGCGGAATCAAGAGCCCTAGTCACACATCTTCCTTCAGGCAGTCTGTCCTTCACGGTCTACCAAAAACCGACACACACTGGCCAATACATACATGCTAATTCATACCACCACCCATCACAAAAATATGGTGTCATTAACACCCTTAAAAACAGAGCTACAACAATTTGCTCTAACCAGCAAGCCCAGAAACAAGAACTAAAAATCATCAGCGACACATTCATAAATAATGGCTATAACAAAAATACTATTAATAAAATACTCCATAAAACAACAACAAAAACGAATCTAGATTACAGTAAAACCATAGCCATCCCATACATTAAAGAATTATCAGAAAAAATCAACAGAATCCTACAACATTATAACCTCAATGCCACCTTTAAACCACCCACTAAACTTAAAACCATATTCAGCTCCTCTAAGGATCCTCTCCTCCCATTGGCACATCCTGGAGTCTATTGCATCTGCTGCACCTGTAACTTACCGTACATTGGTGAAACAGAACAGACAATCCCTATACGCAAGAAAGAACACATTAAATATAACCATTATGGTGAAGCAGGCATCTCAGATCACGTGCTCAACACCTTACACCAAATCAACTGGAAAAGCAACCACTCTTTACACCACACAAAAACCTGGTATGAAAGGAAAGTTAAGGAAGCTGCGAAATCCTGATAAACCACCGAAATATCAACAACAAAAATGGCATGAAAATTCCAAGGATCTGGATGCACACATTCAGCCCACCTAATATATAAGATCCAGCATAATTCAGGACTCTAGCCAATCTTCAGTTATTATTAGAAACCATTCCATACCAACTGGCTGGAATGTACATGTATAATCATGATGTTAATATATGTATATAGATAGATACATAAACTTGTTGTTGCACCCAATGTATGTCTACAACCAACAGATAACACTAATAATGGGACTCTAGCATTAATGTATAATTTTTTTTTTTTTTCCACCAGAGGTCAGGGCAACAATTGTTGTAGCAGTTGGTCAGTAACTTTAACAAACCAGTTTGATTGTAGTGTAGCTTGTTTTCTAGTTATATGCTCCAGGAGATAACCTTGACATAAAGATCAAAACGTCGAATGTAGATTTTAGTTATATTAAACTAAAGTTTTTATTCGGGGTGCTTAAGGGTCAAAGCTGTATAACTGAGAGGAGACCTCCACATAGCCTTTAAAGGAATGCGGAGAACCGACCAGGGCTTCTGACCTAATGTCCAATCCTCACCTTCTCGTGGTGCACCCTGTTGGGTATCTACTTTGATACTGAACGAACGAGGATGGGCTGGCAATTTGGGATTTAGCCGACCAAATTGTATTCTTATTGGTTAAACCAAAATAAAAAATGATGGTACAACATGACAAAATTTCATGCCGGCTGGGGCGTCGCCCGGTTAAACAAGGCCCCCGTTGTTTTTGCCAGGGAACCAGGGCGAACAGCGAAAAGTCAGCTACTGGAACAAATCTGAAAACAAACCCCAACTCAACATCACCAGAATTAAAGATCGGTACTATCAACGTAAGAAGCCTGAATGGCAAAGAAATGGAGCTAGCTGAGGAATTAGATAAGTACCAGATCGACATAATAGGGGTGACTGAAACAAAAAAGACCAAAACTGGTGAGATCTTTCTGAGCAATAAATACAAAATGTTATATTCAGGCAATAACAATCAAGGAAAAGAAGGAGTAGCCATAGTATTCAACACAAAATACGAGGCTAATCTTCTTGAATGGCAGTCAGTCTCAAGTAGAGTAATGTGGGCAAATATGAGAATGGGGAACTGGACAATGAGACTTATTTGTTCCTATGGTCCCACAGAAGGTTCTACTGAGGTAGAAGTGGAGGAATTTTTTGAGGCTTTAGAAAAAGCAACTGACACAATGAAAAAGGAAAAGTTGGTCCTTGTTGGGGATCTAAATAGTAGAGTAGGAAATGATTGTGAGACATACAAAAATATTTTGGGAAAATTTGGAGAAAAGAGCAAAGCTAATAATAATGGCAAATATCTGTTGGATTTCTGCTCAGGACATGGACTGGTTATTACTAACACCATGTTCCAACATAAAAATGTGCACAAATTCACATGGAGAGAAGATGCTAGGAATAAGAAAAGTCTCATTGACTATGTTATTGTTGATAGTGATGTTTTCTCCCTGGTGCAGGACACCAGAGTGTACAGAGGATTTGAAATTGGAAGTGATCACTATTTAGTCTTGAGCAGGATAAAATTGAATTTCATATTGAAAAGAATAACATGTAAGAAAGTTTTAAAGCGAATAAAAGTTGAGCAGCTCTCAGATGTAAACTGTAGACTAAAATACAGAAATATTATTGAAAAGAAAATGAAAGAGTTTGAGAACAGGAATCAAACCTTGGAGATTCAGTGGCAAACTCTGAAGGAAACATTGATTGATTCTGCCAGAGAGGCATGTGGTGAGGTTGTGTGCAAAGATAAAAAAATCAGAACTCCCTGGTGGACACATGAAGTTAAAGAGGCAGTGAAGGAAAAGAAGAAAGCATATCAAAAGTTCCTGGCAAATAAGTCAGCTTTTACTCTTACAGAATACAGAGACAAATGTAAGAAAGCTAAACAGTGTGTAAAACTAGCTAAACAAAAGTCATGGGTGGACTTTGGCAAGAATATAGAAAATAAATATCAAGAAGGTGGCAAAATATTCTGGAGGTTGTTGAAGAAGCTTAGGAATGGAGGAAAGAGTGCTGTAAAAGGAATTAGAGATGATAAAGGTGAAATGAAAACAGGAGAAAAAGATATCCTTGAAGTATGGAGTAATTACTTTGAAAAACTGCTAAATGAAACAAGCAGTGATGACAGCACAGTGATAAAAAACACTGACCAGGCATGCAGTCAGGAATACATATCCATACTTGAAGTAGAAAAAGCCATCAAAGGCTTGAAATGTGGAAAGGCAGCAGGAGTAGATGATATTCGACCAGAAATGCTGAAGTATGGTGGTATAAGAGTCTTACAGTGGCTGCACTGCATAGTTCAGAGAGCCTGGACAGAGGGACGAATTCCCGATGATTGGAGTAGAGCTCTCATAGTACCCATATATAAAAAGGGAAATAAAACTGAATGTGAGAATTACAGAGGTATTTCCCTACTGAGTGTTCCTGGCAAGATCTATGCAAGTATACTTGAGAAACGGTTGAGAAGAATTGTGGAAGAAAAGCTTGGTGAAGAACAAGCTGGATTCAGGCCAAATAGAGGCTGTCAGGATCAGATCTTCACTTTACGACAAATAGTCGAGAAAGCATGGGAATATAACAAAGATCTGTATTTAAGTTTTGTCGATTTGGAAAAGGCATATGACTAGGTGCCAAGAGAGAAGCTATTCAATACGCTGCAGTTATATGGTGTCAATGGGGCATTATATCAAGCAATACTTAGTCTTTATTTGAGTTGTGAGTCAGCAGTTAGAATTGAAGGAAGTACAGGAAGATGGTTTAATGTTAAATCTGGTGTGAGACAAGGATGTACATTATCCCCTCTGTTATTCATTATCTATATGGATCACATTATGAAGGAATGTGGTATTAAACCTGATATCAAAATTGGAGATGTTAATGTCAGCTCTTTGCTTTATGCGGATGATGTTATACTTCTAAATAAATCCGCTACAAGTCTGCAAGATTCTCTGACTAAATTGAATAGCTGTTGTAATAGATATGGTATGAAGGTCAGCAATAAAAAGACAAAGATAATGAAAATAGGCAGAATCATTGAAAATGTCAACTGTGTTGTGAATGGAGAACCTGTGGAACAAGTAAAACATTTCAGCTACTTAGGCACAATTTTTACTGAAGATGGTAAACTAAATATAGAAATAGACAACAGAATCAGCAAAGCTGGTATGGTAGGAAGTCAATTGAATAAATTCATATGGAATAAGAAAGAAATTAGTCGGAACACTAAATTAGCTGTATACAAGACTGTGTTCAAACCAATTTTAACTTATGGATCTGAGAGCTGGGTCAGAAGAAAAACACTTGACCAAAGACTAGAGACCGCAGATATGAGAGTCCTGAGAAAGATTAGAGGCATGAACAGATGGCATCAATGGCAATATCATATTAAAAATGAGGATATTAGGAAAGAACTTGACATTGTCAGCATCCAGGAATGCGTTAGCAGAGCTAATTTCAGATGGTATGGTCACTTAAATAGAGTGGGAGAGGAAAGATTAGCAAAACAAGTGTTCTCTGCCAGGTTGGCAGGAAAACGACCCAGAGGAAGACCAAGATATAGGTGGATTGATACGGTACAAAGTGCTTTACACGATAGAAATATAAGATCTGATAATGTTGGAGTCTTGACAAGTAACAGACTGATTTGGAGGAAAATTGTAGATAGGAAGTTAGTAATGATATAATTTTTTCATGTAGTACTGTCATATCCTGTACACCCCTTGAGGGTACATGGCAGGAATTTGATGATGATGATGATGATGATGAAGTTTTTATTCAAACACGGTAGTTGTCTCCATAATTTTCAAAAATGCATTCGGATCATCGTGTAAGCCTAAAAGAAAGGGTAACAGAACAAAATGTTGTTAACAGTGTTTCCAAAGCCAAATATTTGATATAATAGGTATTCTGGCATACAGATAACAAATATCCAATAGAATTTGATTTACCACTCAAAAGGTCCACACACAATGCACATTACTCATGTCTGCAAAAACCTGTTGTAATGTTGTGACTACAGTCACTTCATTCCTGTTTTTTTTTTTTTGTCTTGCTCAATGGTTTAGTTAACGTCTTCAGTACCTTCTGGATGGCAAATCATCGTTTAAATCATTCTTTAAGATGGCGACACGATGGATTACCTGAAGCCAGGCAGTTGAAGGCAAATGTGGTACATTGGCTTGTCATAATGTATGCCACAATCGTGTCACATATATGTGTCACAATGTATTGTTTCAGGACTATGGATACAGTTTCAGGAACCATTTACAAGAAGAATGAAGGTTGTTCAAGGGCTAAGCAAACCAGAACAGGCTGCTATTTGGCTTTGGCAGCAAAATAGAATCCTACATTTCCAAATAGACTGTATTAGGAAGTAATTCAAGTGGACTCTACACAGGGAAGCCAGTGCTTTGTATTCCATTAACCACAAACTACTGCAGAACTCATTGAAATTGGTGCCATGAACATGTAGTGTGAAGTCCTGATAAATTCCATACAGTTCTTTTTTTACTAAATAATTTAAGAAAATTACAACGTAAACTAGGATATACATTAAAATAAATTTTAATATACTTCAATATTTCGGCAACGTCACGTTGCCAATTTCAAGGAACTTAAGAACAAGACATGTGCACGCAGGCACAACAAACAGTAAGTGAGGAAGAAGCAGGAAGCTATTATTTCTCCTAAAGTACTGATGGTGCCCCTAGTGGACAATGTTGGTATTCTTGGGCGATTGGGCTGAAGGTCTTCTGATGTAGGTTTCCCAAATTTTAGGCAGTCTCATGCAGCCAAATTTGTTGAGGTTTGGATTGTTTCTTAGGGCCGATTCCATGAAAAGCCTTTCATATTTGTATTTACTATGGTGTATTATCATGGCTTTTTTCCACCATATTCTATGGGCAGGTATCCAGTGCATGGTCAGCAAGACCAGAGTGGCTGTATTGGTGAAACCGGATGTAGTCCTTGTATTCTGAAATTCTGATATTTGCTGTCCTGCCTGTTTGGCCAAAGTAGGACAGCTTACAGCTGCAAGGGACCTGGTATACACCAGGTAGGTTTAGAGGGGTGGGGGTTGGTCTTTAGTAGATAAGGGATGCCAATTTTTTTTTTTTTTAACAGACCATATAAAAAATTGGTATCCCTTATCTACTCTACTAAAGACCAACCTCCCTCCCTGGACCTACCTAGTGTATACCAGGTCCCTTGCAGCTGTAAGCTGTCCTACTTTGGCCAAACAGGCAGGACAGCAAATATCAGAATTTCAGAACCCAAGGACTACATCCGGTTTCACCAATACAGCCACTCTGGTCTTGCTGACCATGCACTGGATACCTGCCCATAGAATATGGTGGACGAAAGCCACGATAATACACCGTAGTAAATACAAATATAAAAGGCTTTTCATGGAATCAGTCCTAAGAAACAAACCAAACCTCAACAAATTTGGCTGCACGAGACTGCCTAAAATTTGGGAAACCTACATCAGAAGACCTTCAGCCCAATCGCCCAAGAATACCAACATTGCCTGCTAGGGGGCACCATCAGGACTTTAGGAGAAACAATAGCTTCCTGCTTCTTCCTCACTTACTGTTTGTTGTGCCTGCGTGCACGTCTCTTGTTCTTGAGTTCCTTGAAAATGGCAATGTGACATTGCTGAAATATTGAAGTATGTTAAAATTTATTTTAATATATATCCTAGTTTACGTTGTAATTTCCTTAAAATATTTAGTAAAAAATGCATAACCAACGTCTAAGCCTTTCCACGAGAATTATCATACAGTTCTATTCTCTAATAAGTCCTGTTTTATCCTACAAATGTGTTTTAGACATTGTTTGATCTGAAGAGACATTCTCATTCTGTTCCATTCCTACAACATAAGATAAAGGGTCACTTATAGTGTAGGCAATGTTCTCATGTGGGCAGAATAGTGATTAATATACTGCAACTGTGGAGAAGTACTGAGAACAGATTTGTAGGGGGGGGGATGTAGTTGACTCATATTTTCTTTTCAGGCATGGCAGTGCCATTATCCAAAGTACTCCTCCACCACTTGAGCTCTGTGAAAAGATATCTAATGACTGCAGAGGCCATCATGATCACTAGACTTAAATCTAATTGAACATGGGTAGGTGTCATATTGCATGCCAGCAGCAACTCAGTCACTTGGTACCACAGAATCTCATAGATACCCTTCTAAGAATCAAGCATGATCCTTTGCTGTCAGGCCTGTTTGGCCATTAAATTGGGAACATATACTGCCCTGATTTAATGTGACCATATTTTTGAGCATATTGCATTGATTTCTCCAATACAATCTTTTTAGTAATTTTTATATACTCCTATGTAATGTCCCTTATATCTATCTGACTTTTCTTACTGTCTCCTCATTTCATTGTTATTATATTGTACAACACAATACTAAACTTTGTTCTTTAGTTCTACTTCCTCACAAACTGCATGAGTTACACTATTTCAAAGTGTTTTATTAACTTTGCTGAACAACATATACTTCTTTATTTTCTTGCAAAATAAAGAATTGAAGACTTAAATTAGGTGAAAATTTTACAATTAAATACTTGTGTATCATAGGCATTTTAGCACACACACATACAATAAAAAACAACAACTTTAGGCTTTCTGTATAAAGACATTCTATAAGGAATGTACTATTATGTAAAATTTTTGTGTTTTTTCACAAGATCTTATGCTTAGTAGAAAAGTTCTGCAAGGCCAGATTGTTACCGTTGATAATACTTGATATGTGTGTATGTTCCTCATGACACACAGAAGCAGATCTTTCAGACTCAAAAAAAAAAAAAAAAAAAAAAAAAAGTGAAGATTTTCCAGAGAGTACAAAATAGTACATAAATACTGAGTGGCTTGAGGATTTTAGCAATACATACTTGTGTTTAGCAATGCACTTTGACCATTTGTTACCTTACTAAAGCTGTCATGGCACTCTTCAGAATCTTTCTGTTAAACTGTTTTGTGTGTGAAAATTTTACAAGTACTCAATTTAACTTAAGCCTTCTGTTCCCTATTTTGTAAGATTATGTCTGCTTATGTTTCTAATTTGAAGCTTAATTATTTTATTGAAAAACTGGAGTAGGTAGAAGAGTGATATCTGCACATAACCAAATAAATATGTATTGAGAATTTATATGTAGCTTTCATTACTGAAGACTTACCTGCTGTTATATTAATTGATATTTTGTTTTAGATTTGGTAAAAATGGTTTACCTACTAAGCTATATAGGACTTCATCTCCATTCACAAGAAGAACCAAGGATGCTGTTGTATATACAGGACCTGTAGTAAGAACCATTAAGATATTAAAAATTATTGTTCAGAAATGATTAATTTTAATTTAAACTTATTTAATGTGATTTTGGTTTTGGAAATAATGGACACATTACAAAGAGTAATGAGTTTTTTTGAAGAAAACAAACATTTATTTTTTGAATGAATTAAAAAAATATCTTAACTGAGTTTTCATACTACTGAATTATTTTACGTATGTGAGTGTATGCACATTAATTGCTTTCATTTTATTATGTTGCCTTTGTGAAGTATGTGATTCTTGTTTTAAAATGTGATTGTTGTATGTATTTTTCTACACCTACTCTCCAACCACTAGACATTAGGCATAGTTTCTTTCCAAAAAGAAACTGCACCTACTGCCTTCTTCACTGATTTTTTTTATAACAACCCAGTGAAGAAGGCATTATTCATTTAGCTAGTCAGTCCATTCTGGTTGGCCTGGATCTCTGCTCTCCAGTGAGCAGCAGTTTAAATCTCATCATGGCATGGATGTTTGTGGGAGCTTTTAGGTTCTAGACAATTTTTTTTACTATTGATTATTAGAGGCCTGAAGTGGCTTGAAAAAGTACCGTGTTTGGTCTCTAGAGCAGATGTTCTTGATTATCGAACCTTAGCCCACCTGCAGAACAGAATTAAACCTTTCCAGTAGGTATTTATATTAATATTTTTAATATAAATACCTTTATTCAGACATGGGTCTGGAATCTTTGTATTTCTGAGATACAGCTTTTGGTAATGGAAGCATGAATGCTGATGACCTGCAATGCCAATAGAAGACAAGATATCAAGAAATAAGCATAAAACCCTTCGCTAACTGGGAAAAGAAATACTGTAGAATGACCATCCTCATAGCAGATGTTCAAACAAATATTTTATTGTAATCTGCATAATCTCAAGTTCAGAATAATCATTTCAAAACATCAGAATATTTTGAACTTGAGATTATGCTGATTATGCTAAAATATAATCTTGAATCCATAATCATGAAACCAAATATTTGTAGAGAAATAAAACAGAGCTCATTTGTATCTGTGAAATACTCATTCAGATGTTGAGTGCTTAGGGCTATACAGTAATTATGATGTTTATATTACATAAGCAAAGTGTATATAGATCCAGCATTATTTCAAAGCCGAATGTAGAAACTATGAAAGTTTTGTAAAGCAAGTTGACTAGAGAGCTTACGGAAATATCCTCTCCAACATTCATGAGTTGCCTTAGTGTGGACTACTTAGAAGACATAGGTGCTGCACAAGCATCTATATATTTGCCTTTTATTAGTCCATTTTGATAAGATTTCACTGGCCTGACAGTTGTTTTGAACTGGTTCTCTTCAGAGAGGCACTGTATAAGTAAAGGCCCCTCTTAAAATTAGGTGATTCCTCAGACCACTCCCTACAAGTGACTGTAGGATTGTTCAACTCGGCAGTGGCTCCACTTAGTGATAGGCTCACCCTACCACTGAGCAGAATCACTCATATTCCAGGGGAAAGCATTCACTGACATGGCCCTGATAGAGGCCATGCCAGAAAACACCAATCTCTGGAGACTCAAATTGTTCCCTTAAAGCAGAAACCTTAAGAGATCAAAATCTCTCATTCAGTACTAAAAACAATTGACATTTATGTCTTTAGGGGTGAAGCAAGATGCTTTTCATATTCCCCGCAATCTGTTGTGGTTACAGTGAGGGTAAAATTTATGAGCAGTTTGCTTGCCCTGAATGGGCATGGAGATTATGCATCGCTAAAGGAGGCTAATATATAGCTTTTGGTCTTCTATGTTTGAATATGTTCGTTGCCTCGTATGCTGCAGCTTCCTGAACCAAATCTTTGGGGGTGTGTGGACGTCTTTAGGAAAAACTTGGATGCTAAGGATTGTAGAAAAGAGAAAATATAGGGGATATTTGTATCTCTATGAAGTTGATTGTTTCTAACATACCACAGGGCATTCAGAATCATTCTCAAGCACTTTCTGCACTCATTGTATCTTGATAATGTTAGTATTAGAGGAGAGGCATAAGTGATTATAGGACGAATCATCATCTGGTATAGTTGCAATTTGATTCTGTTGCTGAGCTTGCTATTTCTATTAATTAGTGGATAGATCTGAGCTATGGCTTTAGATGCCTTTGCGCACGCATACATGATGTGTTGGTTGAAAGATAGTTTTTTGTCGAGAGTTACACCCAGGTAATTTGTTTCTGTCTACCAGGGAATTTTAGTATTGAATAGTAACACATCTCCTGCAGGAGACACTGCCCTTTTTGAGAAAAGAACAGCTGAGCTATTCTGGGGGTTGACTTCCAATCTCCACTTGGAGAACCAACCCTCCAGCTTTAGAAGGTTTTCTTGAAGCTTTCTGGTTATGAAATGGGGTCTGAGAGATCTGGTTAGTATTGCCGTATTGTCCGCATACAGGGCCAACATGGAAGTCATCGGATTGTGCGGGATGTCTGATATGTATACGGAAAACAGCAACGGAGTCAGTAGAGATCCCTGCGGCACTCCAGCAAAGATATGGCGCTTGGACGATGTAGAACTGTTGATTTTAACTTGCATTGATCTATTCTGAAGATATGAGTGGATTAGATGAACCATTTTTAGTGAAGTACCAGCTGAGATAAGTTTGTGCAGGAGTCCAAAATGCCAGATTTTGTCAAATGCTTTGGATAGATCTAGGAAAACAGCTCCTGTACACTGACGCCATTTGTAGCTGGTGGTGATGTATTCGACAATTCTGTGGATTTGCTGAGTAGTACTATGGTGTATTTGCCGAAAACCAAACTGTTCTTTAGGGAGGATATTTAGGTCATTTTATTATTATTATTACTACTACGGGCTACTCCAGGGAGTCCTTAGACTCATCGAGGAGGCCCTAAACATCATGTTCACACAACTGTTCAACATTCTCACAGTATCTATCATACCTTGCCCTGAATTCGCTCACTGTCATAGCACCCACAACAGACTCTGGCAGCTTATTCCACTCATTTACCACTCTAAAAGTAAAGAACCCAGCTCCAACACCCCTGCTAACCACGCTCTTGCCCAGCCTCCATGGGTGTCCCCTAGTTCTCCCACCACCAGTCCTGATCTCAAAAATATCCTCTGAATTAATCCTATAGAATCCCTTTAGCAATTTGAATGTCTCAATCACATCTCCCCCCCTCCGCCCATCAACCAGTCTCTGCAACCCACAAATCTTCAACCTGTTCTCATATGGTTCATTCCATAGACCTGCTATCATCTTAGTCACTCGCCTCTGGATCCTCTCCACCTCCTCCCCACCAAGAAGGAACCGAGGTGACCAAATCTGGGCACAGTAGTCGAGATGAGGTCTATCAGGGCTCGGTACAGAGGTACAATAACTTGCCCGTCTCTGCCCGTCAAGGTATTTTTCAACAACCAAGTGAGTTGATGAGCTGATTTAGCTACTTTCGCAATGTGCCCCCTAAACCTCATCCCCCCATCCACCAACACCCCCAAGTCCCCGGCCTCATCAATCCCTTGGAGCACAGTTCCACCAATGCGGCACACCGCTGCTAATCCTTCCACTCCGAAATGCATAACCTTACACTTTGTCACATTAAACTGACATCCATTCTCCTTAGTCCAGAACGCCAATCGATCTAAGTCATCCTGCAAGACTTTGACATCTTCTGCATTCACTATCGCCCTACCCAACCTTGCATCATCAGCGAACAAATGAACTGTCCCACTTAGACCCTTCCCTATATCGTTAATGAACAGATTAAACAGCAGTGGTCCAAGAACAGAACCCCGTGGCACACCACTAGTCACAGGCCGTCTTTTGGACTCTACTCCTGAATAAACCACTCCCTGATATCTCTCCATCAACCACCCAGCTATCCATCTCACCAACCCTATATCCATTCCCATATGTTGTAGTTTACGGATTAGAATTCCATGTGGTATCCTGTCAAACGCCTTTGCCAGGTCCAGCAGTATCACTGCAAACCCATTTCCCTTATCCAGTTCCGCTGTCACCTTGTTATAAAACTTGAGCAAGTTACTGAGGCATGATCTACCCTTCACAAAGCCATGCTGTCCTCTGTACAGCATCTCATTTTCATCAATCCATTCCTGTATTTTTCCCTTGACTACTTTCTCCAAGACCTTGACAACGACTCCTGATATGCTGATCGGTCGGCAATTTGCAACCACAGTCTTGGATCCTCCTTTATGCAGTGACACTATTTTCCCCTCTTTCCATGCCTTCGGGATCAAGGCAGACCCGAGACTCAGATTAAACAACATGGTCAAGGGCACTGATAATTCCTTAGCCGCTTCATGCAAGACCCATGCCGGTATACCATCCAATCCCACAGAAGTATTCACATTAAGGTTCTGTAATAGACTATTCACCTCCACTTCATTCATCACAATTCCCGTATAAACTAATGGTTCCTTCATTTTTTCAACGTCACCACCTGGATGATATACTCTTGCAAAGTGCGTGCTCAGCAACTCCACTATATCGACTGGTTCAGTGAACTCTTTACCATCGTCATTCCTTAAAATCATTTTGCCATGTACAGTTTTTTTCTTGCTTGCAGCATATTGAAAGAACTGTTTGGAATTCTCTTTTGCTTGCATAGCTAGTTTCCTTTCATAATCGGCTTTTGCTGTTTTCACCACACTCGTTACCCTTCTGGCCTGCACTTTATACCGTTCGTGTGCCTGCAGGTCACCCCTTTCTTTAAATTCCCTCCATAGTTGTTTCTTTTTTTGCAGCTCAAGCTTAATGGTGCTATTCATCCATTTAACCCCTACCTGTTTCACTATTCGGACCTTAGGTATACAATCAGCCATAACCTCCTGTAAATGCTCTTTGACCACTTCCCATGCTCTATCGACGTTCAGCCTTTGCAGTTGTACATGCCATGGCACTGATCCAAGCAATCTCCTAAGCTTGTCATACTTGCCAGCACGGTAATTCCACATATACCCTGTCTTAATCACAAATTGCATACCTTTAGCCACCTCCCAGGTCAAGACCTTATGATCACTCTCACCAATAGGTGGCAACATGGTCATATTCATTACAGTCAAATTTTGAGATGCAATTACCAGGTCAAGCACTCTCACACCCCTAGTATTCTCAATTACATGCTGTTTCAGATAGTTATCCCTTAATAACTGAATAAAATCCATTTCCTTCCTCACATGTGTCCTCTCCTCCTTCCAATCAATGTTACCATAGTTGAAATCCCCCATAATAATTACCCTCCTTCCACTCATTTCATCAATTTGCTTATGCATACCATCTCCACCATCTATTCCATAACCTGGTCTATAGCAGCACCCAACTGTATATTTTATTCTGCCAGTGTCAATCTCACACCAAATAGCCTCAAATGAGCTCCTTTCACTATCCTGCAATACTTCAATTCACTCAATTCAAGTCATTTACTGAGGTTTGGAGTCGTGAGAGGATGCCCTTCTCCGCAACCTTACCCAGATTGGAGATGAGACTGATTGGACGATAATTTTGCGGTAGGTGTGGGTCTTTGTCTGGTTTATGTATAGGAATTACATCAGCCAGTTTCCAGGTGGAAGGAAAATAGTGAAATCTTAAAATTGCATTTATTATACTGGTCAGGTGCACTACTGCTTTTCGGGGCAGAAGTTTGATCGCCCGATTAGTAATGCTGTCTGGCAGGAGGCTTTTTGTTCTTTAATTTTTTAATAATGTCATATATCTCAGCAGGTGTTGTTGGTGCAATATGGTCAGTGGTGGTGATAGGAAGTTTGAGTGAGTGTCTGACCTTGCTGTGAATCTTATATATGTGGTCAAAGTCAATGTTTTTCAAACGAAGGCCTGCATTGCTCCTCCAAATTGTATGCTATAACTTCTGCTTTGTCTGTGTGAGCAAGGCCCTGGTCAAGGAATATTGGGGGAAGGGATCTGACTTTGTTTTTGATATTTTTCAGTAGTCCCCAGATTGAGTGATCAGTAGGTGAAATGGAGGCTAACTTTTCTTCCCATACTTGGTCTCTATGAGCTTTGAGCGCATCTCTTACTGCCCCATTTAATCTGTTTAGATTTGTTTTATCTTGTGGCGCACAAGTGTTACGGAATCTTTTCCTAGCTCTGTTTTTGTTTCTGATCAAGTTCATGATGTCTTCAGGCAAACGATCTGGCTTGCGGGCAGATTTGTAGGAGGTAGCTACCGTTATAGCAGAATTAATTTGTTGTGTGAGATTTTTAACTGCAGTTTCTACTTCTTCTTTTGTGCGTATGTGAGGAACAGGTCCAATATAATCCTTCAGTGTTGTTGACAGTCTTTCCCATGCTATTTAGGAGTGATGTAGTAGAATTGGGTTGTGATCGGATGATAGTTCATCCATGGATATAATGCTGTATTGAAGTTTGATATCCTGCAGGATAGCTATATCCAGGATATCAGCAGTGCCAAACGTACTGAGATGAGTTGGTTCGGTGGGGCCTGCCACAACAGCATTGCTTGATCCTAAGTAATTGGAAAGGATGCAACCATTCTTGTTGGTGGTTGAGCAATTCCATGCAGGGTGCTTGGAGTTCAGATCCCTGGCTATAATGGTCGGCTCTCTGACGCATAAGATGGCATTTAGGTCAGAGTGTAGTAGAGATTTTTGGGGAGGGTTTGTGGAAGTAGTCACCAGTTCTACAGAACTGGTGACTACTTCCACGTCTGTGATCTCAAGGTTAGTGGTTAAAGGGTTGCTCACAGTGGTGCTTAATATAATTTTTAATGAAGATGGCATTGCCACTGCCTCTGTAGAGTAATCTATCATATATGTATAGGCCATAACCCCTTATTTTAGGATTGTCTGAGGGTCTTAAATGAGTTTCACTGATTAATAAAACATCTGGTTGATTCCTATATGTGAAATCTCGGAGTTCCAGAATTTTGTTTTTGAGGCCATTTGCATTCCAAGCAACGATCTGAAGAGAATGCTGGAATGAGTTTGTTACTATTCATTTATGAGAGCTGTGAGGATGACCTGCACTTCATGAAGAAATCTTTTAGTGGAGGTTTCAGTAGGGTTTGATAGGCTGAAATTTTGTAGCATGTTTGCTAGTGAGGCTGTAATAACAGCTGTTAGATTTTTAGGTGCTGTTGGTTGATTTTGTTCTGGTATTGGTCTATTTGTGCGGGTCACATTGGCACAACTTCTTGTTTGCTTTTGGGTGTCTCTATTTTTGGAGGTCTCCAATTGTGGCCACTGAATCTCCGGATTTGATGCCTGGGCCTCTGATGTTCTTATACTGTAGGAGGAGGACTGATTGACTGCCTCCATCTGTCTGTTCTTTGGGTGCTGAGTACATCCTTTGTAGATCGCAGGATGAGGGCCACCGCAGTTGGCACATTTGGCCGAGGTGGTCCTTGGCTTAGTGCAGATATTGGTTGGGTGGCTGTCCCCACATTTCAAACATCTATATTCAGTTCTACATAGATTCTGGGCATGGCGAAACTTCTGGCACCTGTGGCACTGCCCAGAAGATGATCTTTTCCGGAGTGGTTCTGGTGTGACAATGAGACCACAGACTGTTTTTAAGTTGTAGATATCCTTGTAAATTTTGTTAATCTCTACTAGGACTAATGGCATGGGAGTCTTGTCTGCTTTGTACATTCTGCTGACCTTGACTGGAGGCAGATCCTGAGAGTTCTGGTCAGCAGCTATTTCTGCTGTGTCAGTGTCTTCACAGACACCACGAAGGACCACTTTTAAGTTTTTTTCCAAGATGAGCGCAAAGGTATGATACTGGATGCCTCTGTCGTCCAGTTCTTTGGTCAACCTTCTATAGTCTGTCACTGTTGCTGGCTGGATCTTTATGCCTTCATCCATGTTTTTGGCATTAATGAAGCCAATGTGCAGATTGGACATTGTGAATCTTAAAGCTGCCCACTTCTGCTTTTCTCTAAGGATGATCGGAGGCACCTTTTTTCCTGGGAGAAATAGCGGTGTCCGAAACCTGAGAATCCTGTTCCATTTCATTATTGTCATTGTGCGGTTCTTTTGTTATTCTTCACTTTTTGCATGCGTGCATTTCCACAAAGTCTGAATGAGTAGAAGACACTGATTCTAATTGATCTTCTGCGACAACGTCTGTGACACTTTCCGGGGGAAACGTGTCGTAAAGTTTCACTTTTCCCGGCCAATTGTAAAGTAGTTCACCTAGTCTTATAAATTCTTTATATAACTCCTCGAATATTGTCTCATTTAGCTGTTTTTCCATGATTATCAATGTGAAGTATCTTAAAAAAAAAAAAAAAAAAAAAAAAAAAAAAAAAAAAAAAAAAAACATGCTTACCGTGCAGTTGTAGTCTTACCAGCACTGCTACAAGACTCTGTACTGTTCTGGCAAGAGCACTGAATCAATAATTGCATGATCTTCATGACACATAATATAATAAATGCACCACAATTCCAAAACTGACTGAGGACATCCTATCATCACCAATTCAAATTCACAAGTCCAGTACTAAGGAATTTGAAATGTCAGAGAAATGTATTTTTCGTAAACAAAGTCTCAGTTGGTGCATAAAAGTAATTACTAAATGAAGATCCAAAAGGCTTCAGTTCAGCAATGCAAAATTACATAAGCAAATTTGATATTAGATCCAGGATTATTTCAAAGCCGAATGCATAGCTGCTTGGGGGGCACCTATATCTTCTAAGTAGTCCACACTAAGGCAACACACTAATACCAGGGCGTATATTCCTGTAAGCTCTCTGATCAACTTACCTTATTCATAGTTTCTACATTTGCCTTTGAAATGATGCTGTATCTAATATGATCTTTGCTTATGTAATTTTGCATCACTGATCTGAAGCCTTTTGACTGTTTTTTTAGTAATTGCATGTTTATAGCCTGAAAAATGATCACAAATATGATTGCTTTGTACTGACAATGTATACTGATCCTATCGTTTACTACATTTTGGAATGGTATACATGACTGTTTAAGTGTGGTGTTGAACGAACACTTTGATAAATGGTGAATATTGATGATGAAACTGAAACGGATGCTTATTGGTAATGTAATGACAGTTGATTTTGCATGTGACACTGAGTTGGGATGGCTTTTCCTCCCAGATATATGTATTTGTGTGCAGGTTTTTTCTGCTTGGTGGCACTTTTGAATAAGTTGGCCTAAATGTGTGCTCCTTGTTTTTATTATTTGTAAAAGTGATTTCCTAAATAAATTTCACTTAATGAAAATGCAGCAGTAATTCTTAAAAGGATTAAGACCATTGAAAAACTTGTAAGTATCTTTCAAGTGTCCAATAACAGTCTTTTTTATTCATATAATATCAGCCGCAAGCACCCACTAATGCCTTCTGCAAAAAAGCAGAGATGACTGTAATAAAGCCCCATGACGACAGATTGTTCTGGGCATAACTAATGCTGCATAGTTGACCAGTACCAATAAATCCAAAGATACACATGCAAAATCAGGTGTTACAGCTGGGCATCACATATACTAAAAAAGCCTACTATGTGATTTTTGTTGCCAGTGGTCACATGCTCACTGCATAAAAATAGAAGAATCAGGATATGAACTTCTCATGAATTTCAGCCCACCTTTCTTCTGCCCACTGTGCCTCCCTTCATTAAAAGAGTTCCTGAACTTAGAAAAATGTGTTGAAAGGTTGGAGCTATGCCTTGCTGCTATCATTGAAACCTTCTCCCACAAAATGAAATCAATTGAAGACAAGCTAGAAAAAATCCACGATCACGCTTCGACAGTGCACAACTCGATTGAGGTTGCAAAGAAAAAAATGCCATACCATTATATCAAAGAAAAGTGATGATATGCTGAATGAAGACATCACCAAACTAATAGAAAAGTCCAGTTTATATTGTAGAAAAATCACTAGATGCCACTGCTTCAGACCTGTGAACAAAAGAAGGGACAAGACAAACTTCCTGCATCTGGTGAAAGTAACCTGCCTCATACACTAGTAAGTGCATTAAAACTAATGGCAGCTATGAACAACCTCAAAGTCAGTTCTCCCCAGTTACATATACAAGCCTGGCTTGATCTTACCTTCAGCCAGCATGAACAAACCAATGGCATGTCGGCAACAACTTGAAGAAAAATAACAAAGCAGCAACAAAACAAGGAATATTGACTACTACAAAAGAATAATACTAGTGCAGAAATCGAGTGCTGTTAATAGTGAACCTGAAAACCAAAGTATTCGCCTGCATAGGAAATGTGTATGACTTACTTGGTCAACAACAAACCCCACAGGGACTTCCAGATCCACTTTACAAATATACATGGTCTCACCTCCAACCTCAACAGTGGTCCACTTCCACCTGTAGTCTTCAAAACCTCACCCACTTTTCCTGACAGAAACCCAAATTTCAGCCTCTCCAACCATTTCAACTTCCCTGAATATACACTCTTTGATTTTTTTTCGGTTCAAGGGTGGCATATATACATATGTTCACTCTGACATATCATGCCAGAGAGAGCACTCAACTTAGAATCTCCCAATTATGATCTTTGGCTGAAAATATCTCTGTCCCACTATGTCAGATACATATGCTGTCTGTATTGCTTTTCAAATGGCACCATGGCACCAACCAATCTGAACTCTTTGACTTCATCTCTTTGAAAGTCTGTGTCCAACGAGTCCAACTTTCCTAGCATTGAGGGTATCTTCCTCAGCATTTGTAACATCAACAATACCAACTAGCTTTCCTTCTCCAGCTGTGCAGACTAGGCATGTAGAGATGTTGAGGCCATTACAAATAACCTTACTCAAAATGTTCACATGTCCACCAGATTACCAGATAGCCCCAACAACTCTCTAAACACTCTAAACCTCTTCCTCACTAGTGATACATCCAATTATGCTGTGAAGGTTGTATCTCACTTAAGTTATTCTGACCACAACTATGCTTATCTCTTTCCCCACTGATCAACACCCACACAGTCATTCCCTGTCAAGAGTCGTCTAGCATTATATAAGAATGCTAAGTGTGATGACCTCAGAAATGTCTATGCCACATTCCCTTGGTCAGACTATTGTTTTTCAGCCTTTTCTGATCCAGGCATATTCAGTGAACACATCACTGAAGTAATCTTCTCTGGAATAGAAACAACATACCCCATTCCTCGCTAAATTCCCATTCCCTAAATAAGTCTTGGTTTTCCAAAAAGATGTGTTAAGGCTGTACAAATAAATAGCCAAGCATATCGCAACTTGCTATCATCAAGAATTCTGTCTTTTCACACTGTTTACATCAAAGCCTGAAACAGCTGCAAGAAAATTGTCATTGCATCAAAAGCCGATTTCCAAAGAGCCAAAAGTAGGAAACTTGCATTGTACCTAAATGGCAGCTGTGTGGTTTGGTCTCTTGCCAAAGCAGTTGGTCATAACTGCACAACACTGCTCCCATCCCCATTGCACTTAGATGGGTCTATTGCAGTGTCACTCACCCATAGAAAAAGCCAATCTCTTGGCATCATACTTTTCCTCAAATGCCTGCCTAGATGATTTTGGTAAATGTTCCCCAACCATTCCACATGAATAATACTCAGTTCCTCCACTTACCTTTCACCAGAAAGTGATCAGAAAAATCCTTTCTGAATTAGATACCAAACAGTCCTCTAGCTCCAACAGTATTTTTTCATTTGTCCTGAAGATTTGTGCTCCAGAGCTGATTCCCATTCTATGTCATCTCTTTATGCTTTTTTACTCCACTGGCATCTACCATACACCATGGAAATTAGCCCATGTAAACCTATTCCCAAAAGGGATGAAAATCAGATTGATAAATGACTCATCTATTACACTCACTCCAACCACGCTACACTGGTGTTTAGTATCTGCTGCATGCATCTTCTATAAATATTTCCATGGTAAATGTTCATCAGGACTGGCATTAATAATTCCTCCTCTCTCTCTCTCTGTAAAATCCATTGAAACACGTACAGTTGCACCCAGCATCCGTTCATGATATTAGCCACGCCATCTGGATGCAAAAAGGTAAGTCAAAGGAAATGATTGTCTTAGTTGGTACCAATGATTTTAGAGACAAGAAGTATTCTATGTAAAGGCATTGTTATAAGAGGCAAACTAACGAGAAGGTGAAGATTAAGTCTCCTGCCATGCTATGATAGAGGCGAACTGAGGAGGAGGGCATTGATAGCCAGTGAGTCTATACATAAATTTTGCAAAAGGAATAATGTAGAATTTGTGGATCCGTGGTCTCTGTTTGACATTCAAATTCAAGGCAACTTAAGCAATTAGGGTTGGAAGCACATGAGTTTGTGTGAAGGCACCCATGAAGTGAGTGATTGTGAGAAATCTAGTCTCTTAAGCAAAAATATTGAATAGGGTAGTCAATTCAGAAAGTAAAGGTGGGTTGGGGGGGAATAAAGGGATGTTGCTGTTTCCATATACTAATGCCAGAAGTATCAGAAACAAGAGGGAGGATTGGCATTGGTTAGTGAAACCTTGCCAAAAGTTATAGGCATTAGTGAGACTTGGCTAACAGCAGATGATGTTAGTGAAGGGTTTAGTATTTTCAGGGAAGATAGAGAAGATAGGATGGGGGAGGAGTACTGCTGATGATTCCAAATGAATTGCAGCCAGAAAGAATAGGAGACCAACAAGAGGGTGGCTGTTCATTTAAAACAATCTGGTGTGAGATTAGGGCCTGTAAGACAAAATATACAGTTGGTTCCTCCAATTGGTGAAAGTGACCATGCAGTCTTGACTTGGGATGTAAAACTATAAGACAATTTTGGAAGTTTTTTTTTTTTTTTTTTTTTTTTTTTTTTTTTTTTTTTTTAACAAATACCCCTTCTTAATAGAATATTCCTCATGACCGCATGCATGGTCACTTTCACCAATTGGAGGCAATGTTGTCACCTTGGTTATGGATAGCTCTTCTGATTCTGTGACCAGGTCCAATACTCTTACTTATCCCTAGTCCTCTCCATCTGATGTGATTTCAATAAAGGTCGAAACCAGTCTATGGCTATGGCCCTTCCCTTAATACATAGCATACATGTCCGCAAGGAAATGTGCTTTGCATTATGGAAGATACTGAGACAAGGAGTGATGAGAGCTTGGTGTACCTTTACCACGAGTTGCCTCAGTCCTGAAGATACTTCAAGCACAAACTTTGTTTGCTTACGGTTGGATAAAGGATTAAACTAAATTTATTATAGTCTAATAAGTGGAAAAAAACTTCTAACATCATTCTCTAAATCCAGAGTAATTTAATAATAAGGTAGTACACCTTTTGGCAACTCGTATAGGTAAATATGACTTCTCCATTGCTTCTGCCTTAGTATCACCACTTCGGGGGCCTGGCTCCTACTGATGAGACCTCAATAAAGGTCGAAACCAGTCTGTGTAGTAGCCCCTCCCTTAATGCACAGCATTATACATGTCCGCAAGCAGATGTACTTTGCATTATGGGAGATACTGAGTGATGAGAGCTTGGTCCACTTTACCACGAGTTGCCTCAGTCCTGAAGATACTTCAGACGCAAGCTTTGTTTGCTTACACTTGGATAAAGGATTAAACTAAATTTATTATTTACTATAAGACAATTGATTATGACATGCTTAGGAAAAAAGCTTAAATCTGTACGATGGCATAAAACACTGCAGGGTAAGGATGTTAGTAGTGCATGGAATACAGTTAAGGGTCATCTAAAGGAAGCAGTATTAAATTGTATACCTAGGATGAGGAGGGTTAGTCAAGTAGGAGTTAGATGGATGAATAATATCATTAAGCATGAGCTGAAGAAGAAGAAGAAGAAAATGCTATGAAGGGTGTATATAAAGAGAAAGGTGACCAGGAAATTCATGAACAGTACGGGGCCCAGGCAAGAAAGGTGACCACCATGGCAAAAAGGCAAAATCAGATTATGAGAAGAATTTAGCTGAGAAAGCCAAAGGAAACTCCAAACAGTTCTTTCATTTATGTGACAAGTAAGAGGAAGAATAACTATGGAAGATTGACCTTAACGAGTGATGATGGTCAAGAGGAGACAGAAGCAGATAAAATAGTTCAGTTACTGAGTGACCACTTTGCAAGCATATATTGTCCTAGTGAGGTTACTGCTTGAATCTGTGTGACAGACACTAATGTGGGAACAGAAGTGGATGAATTGGAGGCTCTTAGGATATTGCAGAATCTCAGTGTAAGTACAGCTGTGGGATTAGATGGGATATCAGCTAGGGTTTTATGAGAATGCGCAGGGGAATTCGCAATGCCTTTGACTAAGCTGTTTAATTTAAGTCTCACTCTGGTAGAGTTCCAAGGGAGTGGAAAGAGGACAAAATTATTCCTTTGCATAAGGGAGGTTCTAAGATTACAGTAGCAAATTATACACCAATCAGTATCTCAGGATGGTGGTACAAGTGTTAGAAAGATTGGTCTAAAAGAGAATTCAAGAATGGGTAAATAAAAATATGATACTGTATGAGGGTCAACATGGCTTTGTGAAGGGTCGATCATGCCTTAGTAATTTACTAACTGTTTATAATAGAGTAACAGCTGAGTTGGATAAAGGAAATGGCTACATGATGATTTTGCAAAAGCATTTGACAGAATACCACATGGAACACCAGTGTCATATCCAACCCCATTTGTTGCACATATTAGAACAAATGGGGATGGATGTGACACTTTAAATGGATAAGAGGGTAGCTGCTGGAAAGATATCAAGAAGTGGTATATGGATGGCCAGAATCGAGGGGCGAAAACAGGTGATTAGTGGTGTGCCACAGGGTTCAGTGCTGGGGCCATTGCTGTTTAATTTTCACATAAATGATATAGGAAATAACCTGAAAGGAAATATTCAGTTGTTTGCTGATGACGCAAAATTAGGTAGAGTAATTGTTAATCAAGGCGATGTGGAAAGATTGCAGGACAATTTAAATAGCCTGTCAATATGGGCAAAAAAATAGTGGGTGCCAGTTTAATTTGGTGAAATGTAAAGTTGTGCATATTGGGAAAAATAGATTACAAGCTGTCTATCACATTGATGGCACTGTACTCCAGGAAACAGTTGAAGCTAGATATTTATGAGTGGTGGTAGACAGAGAGTTAAAGTTTAGAGGATATATCGTTAAGGTTGCTAAATCAGCCCTTAAGATTACTTGGCTAGTGAAGAACACATTGACAAGTAGAGTTGAGAAAGTTGTAATTCCTCTTTATAAGGCCTTGATACACCCACATCTGGATTACTGTGCTCAGGTCTTGTCCCCTGGGTTTCTTGGGGATGAGGAAGCGGTGGAGAGGATTCAGAGGCGAATGACCAAGATTGTGTGTGGCCTGTGGAATGCTCCCTATAAGGATAGATTGAAGGTGTGTGTATTGCAGAAGTTGGTTGATAGGAGAAAAAGAGGGGATATGATAGAAACATTTAAGTTGCTTAAACAATTTTGTAGGATAGATGCTGGGAAATGTTTCAGCACTTGGCTAGAGGGACCAGAACAAGGGGGTCATCCCTGGAAGTTGAATGAAGGTGTGGTAACTAGAATGGTGAGGACTAGATAGATTTTTCACTTAGAGAGTGATGAATGAGTGGAATGAGTCAGTTGTGAGTGCTTTGTCTGTTAATGGGTTCAAGGAGAGGTATGATAGATTGGGTCTCCTGCGATGAGTCTTTGGACTCCATGCAGATGCCCATATAATAATCCATTTGTAGTCCAATTCCAAACTCATAGAACAAGTTTCACTTCCTCCTCCTCCGTTCCTGCTGCTGTACTCTGGAACAGCCTCTCTTCATGTGTTTTCCAAGGAATACAGTGCGCAGGCCTTCAAACCCAATGTGAAGAAGTCCTCCTTTCTCAAAGCTCTTCCCATACATGATACTAGTGTACTATAGGTTGACCAACCACCCTCTCATGTATGGGCCTAATATTTTTTTTTAAAAAAAAGTACTCCCAGAGAAGCATTATGATTTCTCTTATAAAAGCCTAATGAAGCTTTCGGTTTCTTATGGAAGACTAAGGTTGTAGGTAGTACCTGATTTTCACCACCATACTGCTTATTCAATGCCTGAGGTTGCATAAAAACTGTCTTACCCATAGTAATTATAAGCTACTGGTTTCATCTTTTGAGAGGATTGATATAAAAATGTAAAGAGGTATTGAATGAAATAATTAGCACCAAGCATGCATGCATGCATGCATGCTTGGTGCTAATTCGTCACTGAGTGATAAGACGTCACTGACACTTCATAAATTAAATCATATGTAGAGACTAAGCAACAGTAAAAGCCTTCTTAAAGGCTTATAATTTTCAGAAAGAAAAAACTTGAATGAAATACCTATTGACAAAACAGCATAAAATATATAAAAAAGTTATATTATAAATATGTTAAAGAAGCAAGAGATTATAAGAGGTTGATTGAGCAGGTCATTCTATGATCAGACTTTAGTGAAAAGCCTGCAGTCATTTTATTTAAGACTTAGAATGCAAAGTATGGTGGATAAGAGGAAAAGAAGTGACATGATAGAAATCTTCAAGTTAGTGAAGAGATTTTATCAGATTAATATAGATGGGATTATAAAAAGAGTGGAAGGTGAGATGGGAAGAATGAGAGATCCCTGGAAGTTGCATGAAGATGTGGCAACGAGCAGAATTTTTCATGGATAGTTGTTGGTGAGTGGAATGCATTGATGGAGTGTATTGGGAATTCAGAGATTGTAAATGATTTCAAAGTTCAATTGATAGACATGTTGCTGGTTTGAGTGGGCCCCCAACAATGAGTCTGCTGACTCCATCGAGGGAGGTTACTGTAATAATGATGATATATGAATTTCATGATATTCAGTTATAAAAAAAAATTAAAATTATTTGATTCATTTGCTATTTGTTCACAGGATTTATTTATTTTTTTTGTATTGTATTGTATATATTCCCTAAAATCAGTTCAAGATGTAAAATGTTAAGAACATTTTAAAAAATTTTCATTTTTAAATTTTTAAATGAACATTTTAAAAAAGTTCATTTAAAAAATTTGCTCAATTCATCATTTTTATTCATTTGTAGTGCAAAGTTTTTACATGAAATGTTGGAATATAAGGAAAATTATCACTGTATCAGCATGTAGCTCTTATTTAAGATACTTAGGAGTAGATGATTGGTGACAGCAGAAAATATGAGAGTATTCTAAAGAAACAGAGCAAGGAAATTATACAGTTGTTATGTTTAACTTAATGTTTTATTGAATCACTCCTCTTCATTTAAGAATTGGGGCAGTTATATTTAGATTTTCAATGAAGATTTTATACATCATAACCATTAATGAATTAAATGCCAGCCATTTTGTGTTGGAACTGCTGTTTACATGACTGGCATTTGATTTAAGCTATGTGATGTCATGCTTGAAGGCATTACTCAATATACACACATGGTAACACCTGAGAAGTATTGCGTGATTGCGTGTGTTGGGGGGAGGGGGAGCAGAGTTGTTCAAAGTAGAAAACATTTATTCCCTCCATGTGTTCTCTACTTTGAATAACTCTGCTTCCCCCCCCCCTCCCCTCCCCAACACACGCAATACTTCTCAGGTGTTACCATGTGTATATTGAGTACCCAATTTTGCATCATTGGCAAACAGCTAAACAGTTCCTCTCAGATCCTTTTTCCATATTGTTAACGAACAAATTAAATAGTAGTGACCCAAGAACAGAGCCTTGTGGCACACCACTAGTCACAGGCCCTCTACTGGACTCTACTCCTGAATAAACTAATCTTTGATATTTTTCCATCAACCATCCTCTTATTCACTTCACCAACTTTGCAGCACATCCCCATGTGCTGCAATTTACTGATTAAAATTCCATGCGGTATCCTATCAAAAGCTTTTGCAAAATCCAGCAGCATCACTAAACCCATTATCTTTATCCAACTCAGCTGTTATTGTATTATAAAACGTGAACATATTACTGAGGTAGGACTTACTCTTCACAAAACTATGTTGCCTCACATATCGTATCCCATTTCTCTCTATCCATTCCTGTATGTTGCTCTTGACCAACTTCTTCAGTGCCTTGACTAGGACTCCTGATGTACTGATTGGTCGGCAATTTGCTACATCAGTTTTGGAGTCTTCTTTATGCAATGAAACCATTTTTCCCTCTTTCCACCCTCTCGGGACTAACCCAGAGCTGAAACTTAGATTAACAACATATTTAAAGGCAATACCGATTCCCTAGCACCTTCTCTTAAAACTCGAGCTGGTATACCGTCTAATCAGAAGGCTGTTTTCACATGAAGTTTCTGTAATATGTTTGCACCTCAAGTTCATTTCCCTCAGTTTCCTTTGCCTCTCTTGTTACTGCATTGTTTCTACTTGGATGGCCACACTACTGCAAATTGGTGAGAGTAATCATATGGTCATGAGAAGTGGCTAAAATGTATGAAATTTTTAGGTAAGAGGGGGGGTAAGTGTGGAATTACAAAGCTGGTAAGTATGACAAGTTTAGGAGATTACTTGGCTCAGTGCATGGGAAGTGGAAAAGAAGTATTTGAGGGTAATAAAATGCCAGCCTGGTTGGCCAAGTAGTTAGTATATTTGCTCTCCAGGGAAAAGACTATGGGTTTGAATTTTGCTGTGGGCATGGATGTTTGTGATTGTCTATGAAAATACTAGTGGTGGTGATCTGTAGTGGTCTGTAGATGGCATTGGTGTAGATGATGCTCTTCCAAATTGTTCACTTATTAATTGTTCTATTTCACCTGATTCGGTACCTCTCTACCATTAGTATTCATTAAAATCATTCTGCTATAAACATTCTTCCTTTTACTTGCGACATACCGAAAGAACTCTTGGGGATCATCTTTGATGTACACTGCTAATTTCCTTTCATGCTCTGCTTTTACCTTTCTCACTACACTGGTCACCCTTCTGGTCTATGATTTGTACTGTCATATGCCTGATGGTGACCTTTCTCTTTGAATTTCCTCTACCAATTTTTCTTTTTTTTTTTTTTTTTTCAACTCCAGCTTAATGATGGTATTCATCCATTTAACTCCCACTTGATTTATTATTATTATTATCACTTGTGACACCTCCAAGGAGTCCAAAGACTCATCAAGGGAGGGCACCTACTCTACAACTCTCCATCTCCACCACTCAATCCACCAACTACAGCAAACCGCATCATCTACACCAATGCCATCTACAGACCACCACCACTAGTATTTTCATAGACAATCATAAATGTCCATGCCCACAGCGGAATTCAAACCCATAGTCTTTTCCCTTGAGAGCAAATATACTTGGCCAACCAGGCCAACATTTTATTACCCTCAAATACTTCTTTTCCACTTCCCATGCACTGAGCCAAGTAATTTCCTAAACTTGTCATACTTACCAGCTTTGTAATTCCACACTCACCCCCCCCCCTTACCTAAAAATTCCATACATTTAGTCACTTCCCATGACCATATGATTACTCTCACCAATTTGCAGCAGTGTGGCCATATTGATAAATGCTTTGATAGATTTAAGAGAGTGTGCTGAAAAGTTGTGATAATCACTATGAAGGAATTGAGGTAGAACCATGTAATTTACACATTATTCTACATATTCCCCATTAAGTATTATACGCTTGTTACGTTATTTGCAATCCTGTAAGCCCCCCCCCACCCCCCCCCCCCCCCACCCCCCCCCCCCCCCACCCCCCCCCCCCCCCACCCCCCCCCCCCCCCACCCCCCCCCCCCCCCACCCCCCCCCCCCCCCACCCCCCCCCCCCCCCACCCCCCCCCCCCCCCACCCCCCCCCCCCCCCACCCCCCCCCCCCCCCACCCCCCCCCCCCCCCACCCCCCCCCCCCCCCACCCCCCCCCCCCCCCACCCCCCCCCCCCCCCACCCCCCCCCCCCCCCACCCCCCCCCCCCCCCACCCCCCCCCCCCCCCACCCCCCCCCCCCCCCACCCCCCCCCCCCCCCACCCCCCCCCCCCCCCACCCCCCCCCCCCCCCACCCCCCCCCCCCCCCACCCCCCCCCCCCCCCACCCCCCCCCCCCCCCACCCCCCCCCCCCCCCACCCCCCCCCCCCCCCACCCCCCCCCCCCCCCACCCCCCCCCCCCCCCACCCCCCCCCCCCCCCACCCCCCCCCCCCCCCACCCCCCCCCCAAGTGGGCATCCCTTATCCGCTCTACCAAAGACCAACCACTTCCCCTAGACCTACCTGGTGTATACCAGGTCCCTTGCAGCTGCAAATTGTCCTACTTTGGCCAAACAGGCAGAACAACAAATATCAGGATTTCAGAACACCAAGACTACATCCGGTTTCACCAGTACAGCCGCTCTGGGCTGGCAGACCATGCCTTAGATACCCACCATAAAATTCGTTGGAAGAAGACAAAAATAATCCATCGCAGCAAGTTTAAATACGAAAGATTATTCAAAGAATCTTCAGCAGCTCTAAAAAACGTTCCTAACCTCAACAAATTTGGGTGCATGAAACTGCCCCAAATTTGGGAGACTTTCATTATGAGAACTTCAGCCCAACGGCCAAGACTACCAAATTAGCCCGCAAGAGGGCACCATTAGGACTTTAGGAACAAAATTAGTGTCTTAATTTCTTCCTCATTTGCTTTGTTAGTTCCTGTAGTGCACATACCATATCTTTATGTTCCTGAAGATGACAATGTGACATTGTCGAAATATAGAAGTGATTCATTAAAGTTATCTTTAATTAATTTACTTTATATGCGTTGTTAATTCCGTAAATTAATTACCAGTTGTGGACCAAGTTGTTACTTATGCCATAAGGAATACTTTTACTTAGGTGCTATTTAAGGTGAAGGAAAGGATATAATATCTTGCATTGTGTGAAGAATGTAGATGGATCATAAAGTGATTATTAGACACACATATTCACAAGATTAAAAAATGATAATTTTTATTATTGCAAATATTTTGGCTATCATCATCAGTGCATCAGTATAATCATACAGCGAAGCTAGAACAAGGAACATTAATCCTCTTTACAGAGTTGAGCCACATGATGGAGCAGTATCATACAAAATCAATGAGATTGTAATTAAATCTAAAACTAAAATTAAATTATTATTTTTATGGCTATTTTGCTTGCTTTTGTTTCGGAGTGCCCCTTTTTTAATGTCATTGGCTTTTTACTCAAGAATTCTTAGGGCATTGCAGATGTATTTTAGAGACAAATATATGTAGCATAATAGAAGAAAATTCGCACATACCTTTTCTTGGATGTTGTTGCCTGTCTTCTTTCTGCAGTGTGCATACTTCTATTAGATCACAACTTTGACCAATAGGTGATAACACAAACACTTCAACGGCAGAAACACCAAGCCGACATGACATAGCATCCACTTCCTCCATGAGTTCAGACGACGACCCACACGGTCGAAACGGCTCGCACCCCCATCAACCCTCTCTGTGGCCCCCTTTTCCCATAAACCCTTCCCCTTCCTCTAAAAAAACAGTTTCTATTTTCAGCCCCCTTTTTCATCTTTTTCCCACCCTACAAAAAAAAGCGCTCTGCTCACCCTTAAAAATAATATATGTATATATTATATAAAAAAAACCTGGGTTTTTTCAAATTAATTCTCCCACATTGCCTAAGCTCTCCCCCCCTCCCCCTTTCAACACCATAACAGCAGAAGTATGCACACTGCAGAAAGAAGACAGGTAACAACATCCAAGAAAAGGTATGTGCGAATTTTCTTCTATTATGCTACATATATTTGTCTCCAAAATACATCTGCAATACCCTAAGAATTCTTGAGTAAAAAGACAATGACATTTAAAAAAAGGGGCACTCCTAAACAAAAGCAGGCAAAATAGCCGTAAAAATAATAGTTTTTTAAGAGGAGTAATATGGGAGTTTTCCCCAGAAATAATACCTAAAATTAAATTATTTGAAATACACAATTTAACAAAATTTAGATAATTGAATGAAATAGCAGTATATTAAAAAAAAAAAAAAAAAAGGGTGGTGAACACACTAATGCTTGCCATTTATAAGAATGAGACTTTCCTAAATCTTGGCAATCTGATTTAAGTTTCAATGGTGTAAAAGTAAAGCCTGCCTCCTGCACGTCAACTTCACTATCAAAAAAGAATCATCATCAAATTCCTATGGATACAACACTACTGAAAATATGCCATACGATGAGCTGTGGATAAAGAGAGACAGACTACAGGTCTTCTGTGTCTACTTGTTGCAGACATCATGCTACTGTTTGTCGAGATATTCGCGTACCTGTGCTTGAATGGAGCTGACTTGCAAACTGACCTGTCATGGTGCATCAGTTATATTTTGCTGTTATATCCCAAAATCTGTCTTCGTACTCTGTGGTGGAGCCTGGGTAACCTTTTAGCAAATGTCGGGAACATTCCATTGGTTCGAAATGCTAGCCGGAGCCTGGATACAATGCTATTTAAGTTTCCAAACTCTCTAGCAATATCATTAATTTTGTGACCTTCAAGTTTTCCAATAATTCTTCCCCATGTGAAATCATCTAGATGATGTCTTTGAGACATTACAAGACATCGAAGTTTGCAACTTTATTCCTTCATGAAAAGAGATTCCTTCAAACCCAATTCTCTTATCACATCCTTCTACCTTGTTGAGTACTACCATGTGACTCCTATGCACGCGATTTGAAAATTTGATTGTGTACCTGCTTTCTACTCAAAATCGTCAGTTATACAAATTGCCATGAACTGATTCATCTGAATTTGCGGTAGAAATTTTCAGAAATAGCATGTGTCCTTAGGTTTGTTTTGGATGCCAATGTAGGATTATTGCTTCTCTAGCTTCACAAGGAATATTGAAATGAAAAAGGAAGTGTGATTATGCCTAATGTACTGATGATGGCCTGTTAATTTCTAGCCAAACTATTTGCAATAATAAAAATTATTATTCTTTAATCTTGTGAATATGCATGTATTGTAATCTGTACTATGTTAAACATTCCATTAAAAACTAGCATAGATTCATACATTCACAGGATTCAACAAAGATATGAGATTGGTGATAAGATAGTGCTACTAGCTGAAGAGTTGGAGTTTTACAATGAAGATGCAGAGTAGTTGGAGGAAGCTGTGGAAGAAGAGGTCTCGAGTGAAGATCTTATTGAGCTGCGAGCACAGAGGAAGAAGAGAGAAAAACACTGAAAAACAACCAGAAGCTAAGCCTCCCTGCCTGAGAAAAATACCTCGGCATGGAGAGTTTTATTAAAGTAGAAAAATTTATGGAAGTCACTTGCTACATAGAAATTTATGTTGTAAAGAAACGGTTAACTGTTGACTAAGATGGATGTAATGTAAACATTTTTGAGATTATGATATTAAGTTGGAAACTTTCAATTTGAGACTTACATGCTGGTTCATGTCAGTCACTGAGACATCCTCAGGGAAACAGTATTAAAATTAAAAAACCCACACAAAAATGTACAAACAGTAAGTCTTAAATTAGACTGAAAGCTTCAACTCCTATAAGTGGTGTATCCTCTATAACTGCTGATGGGTGGGATTCCTAAGAAGTTTCTCAAATCATGGGAAATTTAATGCAACCAATTTTATTAAGATTTGGTTGATTTTTTTAAATCTGCTGCTAATTTCAAAAAAAGTCTTTCAAGTTTGTATTTGTTGGGAGTAATGCATAGTAGTTTTTTTTTTCCATTTGATTCTGTGCAAGGTATCCAAGGAATGGTCAGCTAGACCTGATTGACCATACTTATGGCTGCAGATATATTTCTTATGTTCTTCTAGGCAGATGTTAGATGACCATAATGTGATAAGTTTCAAGAACAAGGAACTTTGTAAACATATGGTAGAGAAAGAGGAGGTAGAGGTTCATCCTTGGGAGAGCAGATGAGGGCAATGAACTTCATATGAGGTTTGGATGCTGCACTGCATCGTTTTGTGCAATTTTGTGTGTTTTTGCAATTTTAGTATTGTTTCTCTGATGATGTCTCAGTGATTGAGACAAAATATAGAATGAATTAAACTTGTGTTTTATTATTTATGTTCTGTATTCATTTCATTAAATCTTATAATACGAATAACCTTAATGAATTTATAATGTAGAAAATTCAGATGCAGTAGAAATAGCTGAGTTGTTAAGTTTATATATGTGTGTGTGTGTGTAATCTTAACAACTCAACAATTTTTACTGCCGCTGTATATATCTATACAGCGGCAATATATCTATCTATATATGCTGAGTGGTCACTTTATTAGGAACAGGATTTAATAATGAAATGTCCCTCCCCCTTTGCCTCAAGAACAACCTGTATTCTCTGTGGCATTGATTCAACTAAGTGTCTAAAATGTTCCTCAGGAATGTTTGTCCATGCTCACAGTGGTATTGCCCAGTTGTTGCATATTAGTTGGTGGCATGTTGCTGTGTGCACTGCTCATTCCACCTCATCCCAGAGATGCTTTATTAGGTTGTGATTTGGGGAACTGAGTTGGCCACTGAAGTAAAGGAAACTCACTGACGTGTTCTTCGAACTGCTTCAGCATACTACATGCCTTGTGACATTGTGCATTGTCTTGCTCGAAGTACCTATTTGACAATGGGTAAACTGCAGCCATGAATGAGTGAACATGATCAGTGATATTGCTAAGATGGGTTGTGGTTTCAGGCAGTGTTCAACAGGATCGGGTGACCTAATCATGTGCCAAGAAAACATTTCCTGTATCATTACATCCCCCCCCCCCCACAAGCCTGAGCTCTTGCTAGTCGGCGAGAAGGGTTTCATGACCTCATGTTGTTGCTGCAATATTCTGGTTCTGTCATCAGCATGATACAGCACAAACCAGGAGGCAAAATTTTCCAATCATGAGCTGTCCAGTGTTGCTTATCACATGACCACTAAAACTGCATTTTCCTGTTCTTAGATGACAGCACTGGATGGTCATCTGCTTCTGTACTCCATCCATGACAGTGTGACAAACTGTGCACTCCGAGACGATGTTCTGACCACCATTGTTGTACTGAGCTGTGATTTGACTAGTTGCGATCTTCCTGTCATGTTTCACAATTCCTGCCATTCTTCTCTGACCTCATGCATCAGTTAGCTGTATCCTTTCATACAAATAATTTATAATTATTTGTATGAATTTTTTGTATAGTAGCATTGGTAGTGTCCTGTACATCCCTTGATTATACATATCACAAATTTGATGATGATTTTAATTTTGTTCACGAATGTCATCATCATCATCATCATCAAATTCCTGACATGTACCCTCAAGGGGTTTACAGGATATTATGATAGTACCACATGAAGAATTTACATCATTACTAACTATCAACAATTTTCCTCCAAATCAATGTTATTTGTCAAGACTCCAACATTATCAGATCTTATATTTCTATCTTCTAAGGCACTTTTTACTGTATCAATTCACCTATATCTTGGTCTTCTTGTGGGTCTTTTTTCCTGCCAATCTGGCAGAGAACACTTGTTTTGCTAATCTTTCCTCTCCCATTCTGTTTAAGTTACCATACCACCTGAGATTAGCTCTGCTAACAGTGTCAAGTCAAGTTCTTTCCTAATGTCCTCATTTTTTTAATATGATATTAGCATTTATGCCATCTGTTCACACCCATAATCTTTCTCAGGATTCCCATATCTGTGGTCTCTAGTCTTTGATCAAGTGTTTTATTTGTAACACAGCCCTCAGATCCACAAGTTAAAATTGGTTTGAATATTGTCTTGTATTCAGCTAATTTAGTGTTTTGACTAATTTCTCTCTTATTCCATATGAATTTCAGTTGACTTCCTACCATACCATATTTTTGATTCCATTGTCTATTTCCATATTTAATTTACCATCTTCACTAAAAATTGTACCTAAGTAGCTGAAATGTTTTACTTGTTCTATAGGTTCTCCATGCACAATGCAGTTGATATTTTCAGTGATTCTGCTTATTTTCCTTGTCTTTGTCTTGTTATTGCTGACCTTCATACAATATTTATTACAACAGTTACTCAATTTAGTCAGAGAATCTTGCAGACTTGTAGTAGATTTATTTAAAAGCATCTCCAATTCACAATGCAGTTGATATTTTCAATGTTTCTACTTATTTTTATTGTCTTTGTCTTGCTGATTTTCATACCAAATTTATTACAGCAGTTATTTAATTTATCCAAGGAATCTTGCAGACTTGTACTGCATTTATTTAAAAGTATAACATCGTCTGTATAAAGTAAAGAGCTGAGATTAACATCACCAGTTTTAGTATCAGGTTTAATGCTGCTTTCCTTCATAATATGATCCATATAGATAATGAATAGCAGAGGGGATAATATACATCCATGTCTGACACCAGATTTAATATCAAACATCTTCCTGTACTTCGTTCAGTTCTAACTGCTGACTTACAACTCACATAAAGACTAAGTATTGCTTGATATAATGCCCCATTGACATCATATAACTGTAGTATTTTGGATAGCTTCTCTCTTGGCACCTTGTCATATGCCTTTTCCTGATCTACAAAACCTAAATACAGATCTTTGTTATATTCCCATGATTTCTCAACTGTTTGTTGTAAATTGAAAATCTGATCTAAAGGCCCTATTTGGCCTGAATCCAGCTTGTTCTTCACCAAGCTTTTCTTCCACAATCCTTCTCAACTGTTTCTCAAGTATACTTACATAAATCTTACCAGGAACACTCAGTTGGGAAATACATCTGTAATTCTCACATTGGGGTGCTTAAAGGTCAAAACTGAGAGGAGACCTCCACATAGCCTTTAAAGGAATGCGGAGAACCGACCAGGGCTTCTGACCTAATGTCTAATCCTCACCTTCTCGGGGTGCACCCTGTTGGGTGTCTACCTGGATACTGAACGAATGAGGATGGGCTGGCAATTTGGGATTTATCCGACCAAATTGTATTCCTATTGGTTAAACCAAAATACAAAATGATGGTACAACATGACAAAATTTCATGCTGGCTGGGGTGTTGCCCGGTTAAACAAGGCCCCCCCCCCCCCATTGTTTTCACCAGGGAACCAGGGCAAACAGCGAAAAGTCAGCTACCGGAAGAAATCTGAAAACACACACCAACTCAACATCACCAGAGTTAAAGATCAGTACTATCAACATAAGAAGCCTGAATGGCAAAGAAATGGAGCTAGCGGAGGAATTAGATAAGTACCAGATCGACATAATAGGGGTGACTGAAACAAAAAAGACAAAAACTGGTGAGATCTTTCTGAGCAATAAATACAAAATGTTATATTCAGGTAATGACAATCAAGGAAAAGAAGGAGTAGCCATAGTATTCAACACAAAATACGAGGCTCATCTTCTTGAATGGCAGGCAGTGTCAAGTAGATTGATTTGGGCAAATATCAGAATGGGGAACTGGACAATGAGACTTATTTGTGCATATGGTTCCACAGAAGGTTCTACTAAGGTAGAAGTGGAGAAATATTTTGAGGCTCTAGAGAAAGCTACCAACACAATGAAAAGGAAAAGTTGGTCCTTGTTGGGGATCTAAATAGCAGAGTAGGAAGTGATTGTCAGACATAAAAAAATGTTTTGGCAAAATTTGGAGAAAAGAGCAAAGCTAATAATAATGGCAAATACCTGTTGGATTTCTGCTCAGGACATGGACTGGTTATTACTATCACCATGTTCCAACATAAAAATGTGCACAAATTCACATGGAGAGAAGAAGCAAGAAATAAGAAAAGTCTCATTGACTATGTTATTGTTGATAGTGATGTTTTCTCCCTGGTGCAGGACACCAGAGTGTACAGAGGATTTGAAATTGGAAGTGATCACTATTTAGTCTTCAGCAGGATAAAATTGAATTTCGTATTGAAAAGAATAACATGTAAGAAAGTTTTAAAGCGAATAAAAGTTGAGCAGCTCTCAGATGTGAACTGTATGCTAAAATACACAAGATTATTGAAGAAAAAATGAAAGAGTTTGAGAACAGGAACCAAACCTTGGAGATTCAGTGGCAAGCCTTGAAGAAAACCCTCATTGATTCAGCCAGAGAAGCCTGTGGTGAGGTCGACTGCAAGGATAGAAAAATCAGAACACCATGGTGGACACAGGAAGTTAGAGGCAGTGAAGGAAAAGAAGAAAGCATATCAAAAGTTCCTGGCAAATAAGTCAGCTTTTGCTCTTAGAGAATACAGAGACAAATGCAGGAAAGCTAAACACTGTGTAAAACTAGCTAAACAAAAGTCATGGGAGGACTTTGGCAAGAACATAGAAAATAAATATCAAGATGATGGTAAGATATTCTGGAAGTTGTTGAAGAAGCTTAGAAATGGAGGAAAGAGTGTTGTAAAAGGAGTTAGAGATGATAAAGGACATGAAAACAGTAGAAAAAGATATCCTTGAAGTATGGAGTAATTACTTCGAAAAATTGCTAAATGAAACAAGCAGTGATAGCAAAGTGGTAAAAAACACACAACAGGTAGTATACAGTCAGGAATACATATTCATACTTGAAGTAGAAAAAGCCATCAAAGGCTTGAAATGTGGAAAGGCAAGAGGAGTAGATGATATTCGACAAGAAATGCTGAAATATGGTGGTATAAAAGTCTTACAGTCTTACTGCATAGTTCAGAATGCCTGGGCAGAGGGACAAATTCCCGATGATTGGAGTAGAGCTCTCATAGTACCCATATTTAAAAAGGGAAATAAAACTGAATCTGAGAATTGCAGAGGTATTTCCCTACTGAGTGTTCCTGGCAAGATCTATGCAAGCATACTTGAGAAATGGTTGAGAAGAATTGTGGAAGAAAAGCTTGGTGAAGAACAAGCTGGATTCAGGCCAAATAGAGGCTGTCAGAATCAGATCTTTAATGTAGTTGTAATTTAATTGTAGTTGTAATTTGTAATGTAGTTTCAAATAATTGTAATGACAACTATTTGTCTTTACGACAAATAGTTGAGAAAGCATGGGAATATAACAAAGATCTGTATTTAAGTTTTGTTGATCTGGAAAAGGTATTTCACGAGGTGCCAAGAGAGAAGCTATTGAATACGCCACAGTTATATGGTGTCAGTGGGGCATTATATCAAGCAATACTTAGTCTGTATTTGAGTTGTAAGTCGGCATTTACAATTGAAGGTAGTACAGGAAGATGGTTTAATGTTAAATCTGGTGTGAGACAAGGATATACATTATCCCCTCTGTTATTCATAATCTATATATCACATTATGATGGAAAGTGGTATTAAACATGATATCAGAATCGGAGATGTTTATGTCAGCTCTTTGCTTTATGCTGACGATGTTATACTTCTAAATAAATCTGCTACAAGTTTTCAAGAGTCCCTGACTAAATTGAATAACTGTTGTAATAGATATGGTATGAAGGTGAGCATTAAAAAGACAAAGACAATGAAAATAGGTAAAATTGTTGAAAATGTGAACTGTGTTGTGAACGGGGAACATGTGGAACAAGTAAAACATTTCAGCTACTTAGGCATGATTTTTAGAGAAGATGGTAAATTAAATATGGAAATAGACAACAGAATCAGCAAAGCTGGTATGGAAGGAAGTCAATTGAATAAATTCATATGGAATAAGAGAGAAATTAGTCAGAACACTAAATTAACTGTATACAAGACAGTGTTCAAACCAGTTTTAAGTTATGGATCTGAGATCTAGGTCAGAAGTAAAACACTTGACCAAAGACTAGAAATCGCAGATACGAGAGTTCTGAGAAAGATTAGACGCATGAACAGATGACGTCAATGGCAATATCATATTAAAAACGAGGATATTAGGAAAGAACTTGACATTGTCAGCATCCAGGAATGTGTTAGCAGAGCTAATCTCAGGTGGTATGGTCACTTAAACAGAATGGGAGAGGAAAGATTAGCAAAGCAAGTGTTCTCTGCCAGGTTGGCAGGAAAACGACACAGAGGAAGACCAAGATATAGGTGGATTGATACAGAACAGTGTGCCTTAGACGATAGAAATATAAGATCTGATAATGATGATATTGGAGTCTTGACAAGTGACAGACTGATTTGGAGGAAAATTGTAGATAGGAAGTTTGTAATGATGTAAATTTTTCATGTAGTACTATCATATCCTATACACCCCTTGAGGGTACATGTTAGTAATTTGATGATGATGATCCTGCTTGCCATAATGTTTTCTCTAAGAACTGCAATCTTCAGCTTTTCAAGAAATATATCAGCATAATTCTTTCTGCCGGCAAAGGTTGGTCGATTGGTAGAGCCTCCCATACTAATGGCTCAGTTAAGTAAGTTTGAGCACGGTTAGTAGTTGGAAGGGACCAATCATTTGATGCTGTTGGCACACTCTCCCTCGATGAGTCTTTGGACTTCCTGGAGGTTTCAGATAATAATAATAATTCTTTCTTTCATTCCTTTCATTAACCACTTGTCCACATGAAGCATTGTGCTCTGTGTGGACAAGTGGTTAATAATAATAATAACATAAAAAATTCTTCTAAAGTAATAATAATAAAATGACATATTACTTAAACATGACCTTCCCTAAATGAACTGAAGGTGTTTCTCAGAAATAATCATGCTCCCATCATCTTGTTCTGTGTTCTAGTCCTAATCTATAACTTGAAAATCTAAATCATTACACAAAGTGGTGTCTGTAAGTCAGTCCACTTTGTGTGGTGATTAAGATGTGTTCCAGGATCTATGTTTGTATCAAAAATTTATCACTTCGCTAATACATTTCCTTTAAATACGTGATGAAATCCAATCCATCAGCCTTATTGCAGCTAGATCACTCGGTAATCTGAACAGCAAGTTTGTTCATTCATTCATTCATCTCACAATCTAGCTTTCTCTCTTCCCACCCCTCTCGAAATACTGTCTGTTTTATTACTTGACCATGGTGAGTTTGAAACTTTAGTAAAGTGACTAATAAATCTCTAATTCCATTTTATTTCCTGTACTAGTTACTTTACCACTGACTTCATCCAATAAAGTAATTATTCTGTAAGGTTAAGTTCCTTGGTGGAATTCTCTTTTTTTTTGTTTGCTAGCTTTTACATTACTAGATGTGTTATTTTTCATGCAGCAGTTGCTACATCACTTTAATACTTCTTTTATTTAGTAATTTCTGGAATGTGAATATACTAAGGTTATGAACTGCTGCTTCTTATTTATGATACTTCTAGCATTCTTTTATAAATAAAGCAGTGCATTGCCAAAATGCAACATGTTATTCATTCAGTCTTCTTCATTCATGTCATGCAGTCTTCTTCCCTTCCCTCCTTCCCAGTTATCATTTATATCTATCTGATGCCATCTCTTCTATCTGCCTCTCATTTAACATCTGCAACTGTAGTTCACATACAGTCTAGTGCCAAAAAGATAACCTTCCTAAATGCTCACCACTACACATAAAAGCTATCCTAAATGCACATACCTATATTCATTCAAATGCCACCTTCATACTGATCCCTTCTGCTATCAAATACATCCCAGACACTCATAAAAAGCCAGTCTTCCCACACACGTTCTAGCTGTCATTTTATTCATAAGTTGCATTTCACTTTTCTCCTTAACTCAAAGCTATGGCAACACAGTCAGAATCCTATCTCTTTTATTTTTCTGTTGGACTAGCTATAAGATTTCTTTCATATTGTCTTTTGCAACATGCTTTATTCTGCCTCTCGCATCATTGTCATCAATCATCACTGTCATTTAATACACTTGGGAGGAAGTCTCTAATTTTATATTTCAATAGAACTTTAAGTTCTAGTAACAATATAAAACAACTGAACAGTGTTTTTAGCACTGCAGTGAAGCATATGCTAGTACTGATTTATGTTCTAAAACTGCACTCAAATTTGTTTATTTATGCATGCATGGCAGTTTTATGTGTATGGACATAGGCATATTATATAGTAATTGTTTGCAGGCAGTATGAAAATATTTACTAATGTCACATTCATTCATAGCAGGGTGTAAGAACAAAATCTAGAGTCTTGGTTGCCTTAGCAGTATTTACTGTATTTCCTCTAGAATTTGTAGCACTCTTGGAGATTGATAGAGAGGTAAGGAATTATATATATCCTTGATAAAAATAAAACTGAGGTTATCAAGATACTGTTCTTGTTTGGATAAAATTATTCATTATTATTATTCACTCTGGGTGTTAAATTTTAATATCCCAAATTAATGGTTATCTTTGTTTGTTAATAAACTTGTACCGTTTATAGACAAAATGTAGTAAAGCAAATGCATTAGAGAACTAAGAAACAGTTCCAGAAATTTTTTTCACTTGATTATAAATTAATTTAAAAATACCAAGAAATTCTATTCTTGTTTAATCCTTTATTGCCGTGGTATCCTATAATGCACAGTACACTTCCTTATGGGTGTGTATAATGCTATTGTAAAATACTCTAATCCAGAGCATTTTAATAATATGTTAATACATTTTCACTACTTGTATATAAAAAGCAGGCTATCTCAAGTGTCCTGTTAGGCTGTACATCCCTAATCCACTGAGATGCTTTAAATGTCAGAACTATGGGCATACCCCAACTGCCTGTTATGCCACTACAACTTGTGCCTGATAATAGTAATAAAGAGCATGATAACAAATCTTGCTCTGCCAAGAAAGCTGGACATGTCAACTGCCAGGAAGATCATCTAGATTACTCTCATGAACGTCAGAAGTGGAAGGATGAAAAAGAAATACAAAAGATTACGACAGAACAAAATATAATATGTCACGATGTAAAAAGGAAGTTAGCCACCACCACAATCCTCTTATGCTGAGAATGTGGCAATTAAGAAAATATTAACAGCATCTCAAACTCATGTCTGTCCCACCATTTGATTTTACCACATGTGAACTTTATGATTGTGAGTGCTTTTCTGTGGAGTGCATCAGTCCCACGACTCACTCCTGAAACAACTCCAAAATGGTCCCATTCGATGAGAACCCACTGTTCAAATAAATTATGGTAAGGATATCACTGAAAGATAAACCACCAGACACTCCCCACAAAAAAAAAAAAAAAAAAAAAAAAAAAAAAAAAAAAAAAAAAACTTCATTATCTGCTGAAAGTAAAATTATCTGGTACTGAACATTTTTCAGAAATGAACACTACTGTTCATACTTCCCAAAATCATTAGACAAATACGTAACAAACAAAAGGCTTACAAAGCCAAAACTATAGGGCTTTTTTTTTTTCTTTTTTTTTTTTTTCCCAGTGGTGGAACTTGTGGGTTTTGCCAACATATTGATGATATCAAGATTCTGCTGCAGAAACACAAGCCTTTCTGTTTGCAGAAACATATTTAAACGTATTTAACTTTCTGTCTAGCCATGCTGTTTAAGTCAGAGTAGAAAGTATGCTGCCTCAGCCATATCATACAGCAGTGCTAGATATATTGATGATTTCATGATTTAAAGACAAGAGTCAGTGATGCTATAATAAGTCTCCTTCCTCATGGCCTGAAAACAGGGCTGTAGTTCTGGTATAGCATATGGAGTAACACTGCCATTCCACTTTGAGCACATTTATTACTTGCAGGATAATATTGGCTGTATGATGGGTGGAGGTCTCTGGCATTGAATTCAAAATCCTTTTAAGCATGAATTCATCATTCTCAAATTTAATAGTTGTTACACACAGATTCATCCAAATACAGAAACTGCAGTTATATATCTATATATATTATTATTATTATTATTACGTGACACCTCCAGGGAATCCAAGGACTCATTGTGGGATGGCACACTGCTCTATTTCATTAAATACATCTCATCCTCTCTACTACTACAAAATTCTCCAACTATGACACTGCTACCAATGCCATCTGTCGCCCATCATTACCAACAGCAGTTTTGCCTGTAAATTGCGTGTGTTCTGAAGGCCAGTTTGTCTGTATGTGGGATGAAAAACCCGAGTTTCCAGGAGAAAAAAATCTGCTACCACCGTGTGAGATCGGTTAACTCACCTTCAACTGAAAAAGCCCATAAAAAGAAAATATCATTTGTAACAAAAGTAAGAAACAAAAAATGCTGAACACACATCTAACCTACCATTATTCCTCATCAGCTATGTAATGCCCATTTAGGGAAAATGCCACCTTTCTTTAAAAAGGGTTTCACAGGATTAGCAGAATTTCTCAAAACAGATAAATTATATTCTTGTAGATAGAAATACTATGTCTTCAATACTTGGAACTAATATTTTGAGCAACATTCACTGGAAAAAGACCAATTATGGTAACACTCCTTATATAAAACTATCCATTGGAACAGTATCCTAATAGGACCTCTTTGATATACATTCTAGATGAGGAGATATGTTCAGGACTTGTAGGTGTTTGGAATATCTCTTTCAAATTCAACATACCTAAACCTCCAACTTCTTTGAAAGCAGGTAATCTCCTACTTTAAATATTTGAAATATGGACATGCCTGAACTTATAGAAATACTATGTCTTCAGCACTTGGAACTAATATTTTGAGCAACATTCACAGGAAAAAGACCAATTATGGTACAAAGGTGTGCTGAAAAGTTGTGATAATCACCATGAAGGAATTGAGGTAAACCATGTAATTTACACATTATTCCACATATGAAATACACTTATTACAATGCTGCTGCATTATTTGCAATCCTCTGAGAAAAAAGCTTTTCCCTTGTTGCACAAACCAGTCCTCAGCTGCAGATATGACCTTCATCAGCTGTGGTAAATTTTGTTTCTTTCAAGAGTTTCTTTAAATTTGAGAATAGGAAATAGATGTGGCCACGTCTAGTGAATAGGGTTGGTGAGGCAGATATTGAAATCACAAGTTGTGTATTGGGTTTAATGAGCAGTGTGAGCAGGTGCATTGTCCTGCAAAAGCAACACAGTTGGAACACACCTCTGCTCAATTTCCTGCAGCATTTTTCCTTCAGTTCCTTCAGAGCTGTTGAATAAACTGCTACTTTAACAGTATCACCTTTTTTTTGAGGTACTTGGTAAGGATTACACCATCCATATCACAAAAGACAACAGCGGTAACCTCCCCTGCTGACTTTTGAGTTCGGAACTTCTTTGCCATGGGGAACCTTTGTGTCTCCACTCCATTGGCTGTTGTTTGGCCTCTGGATCATAGTGATGAAGCCATGTTTCATTAACAGTACAATACGAGCCAAAAGGTTTGCACTTGATTTCTCAAAATTACCCCAAATTCCTTGAGATGACAGCACATGTTCTCTCTTTTGGTCTGCATTCAAACATTTGGGGACCCACTTTGCCGAGAGCTTCTGTATGTCCAGATATTGGTGGATAATGACCCCAACTCATTCCTTGGATATCCCTCCAGAATTTTTGCAATGTTTTTGGCTGGTATTCATCTATCATCAAGGAGATAATGGCATGCACTGCATCAATGTTTTCAGGTGTGATCATTGTGGAAGGTTTTCCTGAAGTGGATGCATTTGTTATCGCAGGATGCTCAGTTTTAAACTTGGCTGCCCATCTGGCAACTGATGGATATTCTGGGGCACATTCCCCTAAAGTCTCACACAAAGTTTGGTGTATATCAGTTGCGAACTTTTCTTGAAGCACGAAAAACTTGATGATGGCCTGGACCTCTGTGTATTTGCATTTTTTCAAAACTTATTTCAAAATTTCATGTTATATATCCTAAAAGAAAAAGAACAAATTATTACAATTTGGTGAAACATGAGGGTTAAAGGGTTGTAACATATGTTCTGTCTTGTGGTTATATCAGCTGATTTAATATCATTTTTATTCTAGGTGTTTATCATAACTCTTCATTCCCTCCTCCCATGCTAATTGTGGGGTCCACCATCTGTGCCTTATGTGTCAATAAGAAGAATGATGACAAATCCTCTCTACATAAAGCCTAAATGCATAAATTGTGAAGGGGAATACTCAGCCTTCTCTCTTCCAAAGGTGGAAGAATGGAAAAGAAATATCAAAGATCAAGACATAGCAGAATATGTCATATCAGTAGGTTAGCAGGAAAGCTTATCACCCATAACATCTAATATGAAGTCCTCCTATGTTGAGAAATTGACAATAAAGAAAATATCAAAAGGGACACAAGTCTTTTCTTTTAAGCTTACACGGTGATCCGAATGCATTTTTGAAAATTATGGAGACAAGTACAGTGTTTGAATAAAAACTTTAGTTTAATATAACTAAAATCTACATTCGACGGTTCGACCTTTATGTCAAGGTCATCTTCTGGAGCATACAACTATACACAGCAAACAAGCTACACTACAATCCAACTGGTTTGTTAAAGATACTGACCAACCGCTACAACAATTGTTGGCCTGACCTCTAGTGAAAAAAAAAAAAAAAAAATTATACATCAACGCTAGAGTCCTATTATTAGTGTTATCTGTTGGTTGTAGAAATACATTGGGTGCAACAACAAGTATCTATCTATATACATATATTAACATCATGATTATACATGTACATTCCAGCCAGTTGGTATGGAATGGTTTCTAATACTAGCTGAAGATTGGCTAGAGTCCTGACTTATGTTGGATCTTATATATTAAGTAGGCTGAATGTGTGCCATCCAGATCCTTGGAATTTTCATGCCATGTTTGTTGTTGATATTTGGGTGGTTTATCAGGATTTCGCAGGCTTCCTTAAATTTCCTTTCATACCAGGTATTTGTGTGGTGTAAAGAGCGGGTGATTTTACAGTTGATTTGGTGTAAGGTGTTGAGCGCGTGGTCTGAGTTATTTAGTTATATTATACTAAAGTTTTATTCAAACACGGTAATTGTCTCCATAATTTTTAAAAATGCATTCGGATCACCATGTAAGCTTAAAGGATTCAGATCATCCATGGAAATGATACCCACAAGCGCTGCAATCACTATGGTAAGTTAAAGATTCGTATTTCCCTCTTGATCAATCGGCTGGCCTTTTTAAAGAGATGCAGAGACAATAACCTTATTCCTATCTGCATCAGGCTAAAAAAGAAATTTACGTCCGCTAAGCACTCCGTATTTATGACCACACAGAAAAAGCAATGCTCAGAGAATAGATTCAAACAGCCCGCCAAAACCTAGCTACAACACAAAATATGGTTTCAAAATTGATCCGAACTATCGAACTATATTCATCCAGACATTCTACAAGTACTTGAAAGAATTACTGACAATTCGGCCAAATATACCCTGGAAAAGAATAAAGAAAAACTCTAGACCAAATTCCACAGTTTGAAACAACGGCAAAATATGGTGGCCAATCACAGGAATCCATCCAATCAGAAGACCTTCTCCCTGATAAACACAACAATGAACAACAAACAAGGGAAACAAGGAGCGACCAACCACCAGCAAGCAAGAATCATGTGATCAACCTATCAAGCCACACTCTGAACAACGGGAAACTTACGCTACTAAATAAAGGACTTAACTACGCAATAGCACTTAAAAAGGTAAACAAATTGGATTTTATCTACCACATAGAAAGAAGCATCAGATCCCTACCTAACAATATAGCAGATAAAATACGACTAGAAACTAGTAATGTCCTGAACACTAAGAAAACCATACAGAACAACCTCACAAAAACAGAACTAACAGCAATTAAGTCATTAAAAGCCAAACAAAACATAATAACGAAATCGGATAAAGGCAATGTCACTGTCGTCCTTGATAGGTCAACATATGTACTTCAAATGAATCATTTACCACCGATAACAACACATATAAGCTCGTAAATTATAACCCAGCAAAAAGGATAAAGGATAAAACAGAGAAACTACTCAAGTCCGTCACTTCTTGGCTACCAGACACAGTTAAAAAACTCAAACCCCCCACTACGCCCCCCCCCCCCAGAATATATGGGGTCCCAAAAATACACAAACAGAATGTGCCCCTTCGACCAATCATGGAAGGAATAGACAGTCCCAATTACCACTTAGCCAAGAAATTAGTGGCACCACTCAAGGAGTTGGACGGTCATTTCCCCCTCCTACATAAAAAAACACACACAACACTTTATAAACAAAATTAAAAACGTAACATTCGACAAAGATGACTTATTAGTCAGTTTTGACGTTTCTGCCCTTTTCACTAATGTCCCCATCAATGACACAATTCTCCTACTACAGAACAAATTTCCGCCTGACATTACGGCCCTCTTTGCTTACGTACTACAGTCTGGTTACTTCATGTGGCAAAACAAATTTTACCTACAGAAAGAAGGTAGGTACAGCCATTGGCTCACCACTATCCCCCCCAATTGCCAACTTCTACATGGAAACCTTTGAGCAAAGGGGCTCTTGATTCCGCCACGCTAAGACCGACAGTCTGGCTTAGATACGTTAACAACGTGTTTGCGATCTGGCCGCATGGGCGACAAATGCTAAACACATTCCTTAGCCACCTGAACAAACAATACGAATGCATACAATTTACCATCGAAATCGAAAATCAAAATTCGCTCCCGTTTCTAGACACACTAGTCACACATCTTCCTTCAGGTAGTCTATCCTTCATGGTCTGCCGAAAACTAACACACACACACACTGGCCAATACATACATGTTAATTCATACCACCACCCATCACAAAAATATGGAGTCATTAACACCCTTAAAAGCAGAGCTACAACAATTTGCTCTAACCAGCAATCCCTGAAACAAGAACTAAAAATCATCAGCGACACATTCATAAATAATGGCTATAACAAAAATACTATTAATAAAATACTCCATAGTCACACATCTTCCTTCAGGCAGTCTATCCTTCATGGTCTACCGAAAACTAACACACACACACACACTGGCCAATACATACATGTTAATTCATACCACCACCCATCACAAAAATATGGAGTCATTAACACCCTTAAAAGCAGAGCTACAACAATTTACTCTAACCAGCAATCCCTGAAACAAGAACTAAAAATCATCAGCGACACATTCATAAATAATGGCTATAACAAAAATACTATTAATAAAATACTCCATAAAACAACAACAAAAACAAATCTAGATTACAGTAAAACCATAGCCATCCCATACATTAAAGGGTTATCAGAAAAAATCAACAGAATCCTACAACATCATAACCTCAATGCTACCTTTAAACCACCCACTGAACTTAAAACCATATTCAACTCCTCTGAGGATCCTCTCCTCCCATTAGCACATCCTGGAGTCTGTTATATCCGCTGCACCTGTAACTTACCGTACATTGGTGAAACAGGACAGACAGATCCCCTATATGCAAGAAAGAACACATTAAATATAACCATTATGGTGAAGCAGGCCTCTCAGACCACGGGCTCAACACCTTACACCAAATCAACTGGAAAAGCACCCACTCTTTACACCACACAAAAACCTGGTATGAAAGGAAATTTAAGGAAGCCTGCGAAATCCTGATAAACCACCCAAATATCAACAACAAAGATGGCATGAAAATTCCAAGGATCTGGATTACACACATTCAGCCTACCTAATATATAAGATCCAACATAAGTCAGGACTCTAGCCAATCTTCAGCTAGTATTAGAAACCATTCCATACCAACTGGCTGGAATGAACATATATAATCATGATGTTAATATATGTATATAGATAGATACTTGTTGTTGCACCCAATGTATTTCTACAACCAACAGATAACACTAATAATAGGACTCTAGCGTTGATGTATAATTTTTTTTTTTTTCCTCACCAGCACACATTCAGCCTACCTAATATATAAGATCCAACATAAGTCAGGACTCTAGCTAATCTTCAGCGAGTATTAGAAACCATTCCTTACCAACTGGCTGGAATGTACAAGTATAATCATGATGTTGTTAGATCTAAAATAGGCGACCTCATTTTTATATGACGTCACCATTCCAGAATCTAACAATAAACATAAAATAAATATGCATACTTATCTTTTAGCACAGTATAACTATGTTTTTTTTTTTGTAAACAACATCTTGTATATTAAACTTTGAATTATGTGAATTAAAATTAATGTATCTGTGTGTCAAGTATAAATGTAAAGAATGTAAATATAAAAAAGCAAAAAGGGACAGTTATAAGAGAAATCATTAGTGATTTTCTACTAGTGAAAGAATGCCAGTTATTCAGCAACATAGGGCAAAGATTGTCCTAACGCTACAAGAGCAGCGTTAACACTAAGCACCACAGGCATCACATCTGAGAAGATATCGTGATGCATACATTCTTGGAAATAGAAAGTCCCGTATGTTGATTGGTGAAGTCACCCAGTCAGAGAGAACAATAGGCGGGACGATAAGAGAAATTCAAACTCGGAAAGGTGTCGCTCTTGGGGAACGTATAAAATCTGCGACACAGAATATGACCCCCCCCCCCCCATTTTGTTTGTTCCTGCATTCTCTCTGTGTGCTACAAGTGTTCATCGCAGTTCAGCTCTTATTTTTAAGAGCTGACGTTCGAGAAGTGTTCCGGCATGGCACTGCAGCAGAGTTCGGCAAGATCGAACATAGGCTGTCAATGAGAAGGATTGTTGGAGTAAACCCTTTGCAGAGAAATAGCGCCTGGCTCAGGAGAGCACATGTATCCCATGTGGTGAAAAAAAATTGAGATAGCCAGAATCGTAACAAAGAAGGAAAGACGGAAAGAAACCGATAAAGAGTAGATAAGTACTTTCACATGTTCTAGCTCCTTTTGAGAATTGACTAACAGTGCGAAAAGAGTGTATCTTAAACTTGTAATAGAAGGAAGTGTGAAGGACTGAGATTTATGTAAATGACTCTATGCCTTTTGAAATGAATTTCAAGAACTTTCAGTCAGATAGAGATTTTGTCGTGATTCATTCGAGAGAGATTATCAATGTGCTAAATGCCTAAATGACCAACTGAGTTGTAGATAAGAATGTAAAATATGTTAAAATATTTAATTTGCTAACATTTAGAAATCAATGCTTAATTATTTTAAGAACGAGAGAGTGAGAGAAAAGTAGAAGTTTAAATTAGAATTAATAATTGTTTTATTTTGTATTGCATTGCATAATGAATTCATTAAATTTATTTGATACTTTACATGTCTGTATTTCTGATCATGCTGTCTGACCCTGACCCTTCATAAAATACTAATCTGTGATTGTATGTGATTGTGTATGTGTGTGGGGATATCCTAATTAAGAGTAGTAGGGCATGACTGCAATAAACTAGAAAACCTAAGGCTTCTGAATTTTAGCTAAGATTATTAGTAGCACCTGATATCCTATGACTATTCTTAGGCTGAGTTTGACTGTACCCGTAAGGCCCAGGCTGGTGCAGTAAATAAATTTTCCTGAGTGAATAGGATAGCTCATAGTATTCAGGAAAGAGGTAATTCTGGTGGCCCTTAGAAAGTTAAATTACTTAAGGAATAAAATAGATAAAGAATAGTATGATAGAACAAAGGCTCAGACCCGACGATAAGTATAGAATAAAAGAAGGATTGTAAAGGTTTGATAACATTAACACTAAGACATGATAAAAGTTAATATAAGAATGAGAAAATAAAAGAATAAAAAGGAAACATAACGATAAAAATAAAACAAAGAGAAGGCCAGATAACAATGCCGCAGCTGACATAAAAGGCGCAAGCGGTAGGATTTTGATAGAAGAGGTTGAAGTAAGAAAGGATATAATTAAATATAGAGCACCGATATAATAATAATAAATATATATGACATAACAATGTTAATATATGTATATAGATAGTTACTTGTTGTTGCACCCAGTGTATTTCTACAACCAACAGATAACACTAATAATAGGACTCTAGCGTTGATGTATAATTTTTTTTTTTTTTCCACCAGAGGTCAGGCCAACAATTGTTGTAGCAGTTGGTCAGTATCTTTAACAAACCAGTTGGATTGTAGTGTAGCTTGTTTTCTGTGTATAGTGTATGCGCCAGAAGATGACCTTGACATAAAGGTCGAAACGTCGAATTTAGATTTTAGTTATATTAAACTAAAGTTTTTATTTAAACACGGTAGTTGTCTCCATAATTTTCAAAAAAGGACACAAGTCTGTATCACTGTCCCACCTTCTCACAAATATTTGAATATTATGATTTTGTCTGCTTCTCTTTGGAAAACATTAATAGCATTAACAAGTATGATATCACTCCTAAAACTCTTGCACATAAAGGAAATATTCCAGAATATTTGCATAGAAAAAAAAAAGATACTTGGAAGTTGAAGAAAATATATGGAAACATTTTCTTCCGTACATCATCAATGGACTGTGCTGTCCTTCATGGATGCCAAGGTGGAAAAATTGACCATACTGACTAGAATACCTTTTTACATCTTGCAGAAATATTTTGTAAGGTAGTCAATCAGACACCTATCAATAAAGCAGTGATGAATATAACAGATTGTATTATCCAAACAGTGGCAACTGAATTTCAAATGTCTAAAGTTTTAATTTTATCCTATATTCATAGTGGAAACTTGAGTGGTAAGCAAAGAGAGAGAAACAGAGCAAAGGGTATGCTTTGCAAATATCTTACAATATCAAACTTTTGAGTTTTTGAATATTCTCTGGTCATAGCACAATACATTGAGAAGAGAACATCTTGAATCCAGTTTGCATTATCTGTTGCTTATGCACTCTCCTGCAGGATCTATACATCAGTTTCATTTTATGGAGGTGGAGAGTGTTTTTTCACTTTGTGCCTCTAATGCTATCAAGTTGTATTCTTAGTAAAGTACTCTCTCTCCACTCTCAGTGCTTTAACTCTTAATTCAAAATAATAAGAAACACCAGAAACTCAACTACAACTTGCACACCATTTCATATCCCAGGACATAAACATCTTACTTTTCCAAATTAACCAAGTAAACATTTAACCATTAAGAGATTGAGTCTTCAAACACATTATATCCAAAATAAAACCTTTAATTTACAAAAATAAACACAAATATATACATACAATATAAAACAAGTATTTATTTATTCAAATGCCAATATATTCTTCAAGCTACAACTTGAAGCAACATGAAAAATGTAGCTATGCAGCTGCAGCTTCCTTCTCTTCAGTTTTTATAAGCTAACATTTATTATCCTATATGGGCAAACGTTCTGGAATTTCAGTTTCTTGTTTCCTATAGAAACTTTTATTCCTTCATGTATCCACTCAGGAGAACGAACAACTCAAAACTGCTCTCTATGTGACAGCAACATAAGTCAATCTCTTCTTGCATCACAAATCATGGAACACTGAAGAAAACATATCTGTTTTCATTCAGAACAGTTTTCAGTAATCTGGTTCACTTTCTAAAAGAAAGTTGTAGCATACTTCACTGAATAAACCACTACAATCATATTAACAGTTTTTTTCACTGAACAAATAACTAAAAACCTTATCAGCAGTTTTATTCACTTCAGAACAATTTTGCTTTATGTATGAAAGTTTTTGAAAAAAATAACTTTTAAGACTGAGAATCCTAAATAAAAACTTGACAGTCCATTTTCTATATGAATTGGCAAGCAATAAAGTTTCAATTTCAACTGAATAAAATCCTATATGGGTTATTGACCACAACAAACTTCACTTAACTCTTTATACAAAGATATTCTCTCTTTCTCACTCACAGTTTCTAACTCTTCTTCTTCATATGTTGAAGACACAGAAACTATAGTTCTCTTCTTGCTGTGTTGCTTTCCTACTTGTGAACAACAGAACTGTTAGCGATATTCCATAATGTTCTTTTCATTTCTGCACATGCTTGAAAATGCATAAAGCAACTTCTGCTCTAGTTTACCATTGTGTACTGCTATTACTGTGTTCAATGATGTGATTAAAATGACAAAGTTATTTTCATAGTGCAAGAAAGTTTATTTAATTTTAATTTCAAAATGAAATTAGCAGAGATTATAACAATTCTTCATTTCATGATCTTTTATGTTTTGAGGTAAGTTAGTCTAATTATTTTCAATAATACAGTAGTAACTTTCATTGCTCTCAAAAGTGAGAACACAACAATTTTTAAAACATTTGTCTAGATACAAACAGCACAATTCAAATCTTGGCATCTCATACAAAATTATAATTACACTCTAAAACTAATTTTAATAAATTCATTTCACATCTAAGCAAAACTTCAGTAGGCAGCGAGCGACAAAAATAACTTCACAGAAAGTCTTGCTAGCAACATACAAAAAAGAAACACATTTAACTAACACCTTGACAAAATAATACTGCATTATTAATTAACTGTAATTTATTTTTATATTTTTAATTTTTGGAATGTCTGAATTTCAGTGAAGATATCCTACAGTTTACTATTGACTTACTGAGACAACCAGATATTCATATCATCCTGTTATCATTGCCTTGCAAATTAAACAGCAGTTGTTTTCTTTAAGCACCCATTCATTATTTTCAGTGCTCTGTAAACTTCTCTCTCTCTGTTTTTCTTGTCATGGTTCTAGCATCAAAAACTGCAAAAATGATCTACTTAGAAGTGACTTGGCACCATGTTATTTTTTTAAGTTAGTCATAATTACCTGATTTGCATGCATTCCTTCTTCAAAAATTTTGCACGTTAGATTGTTTGGAATTAATGCAATAAGTCTTCTCTGAGACAGTTTATTATTTCTGTTAATTTCATGCATTCTCTGGCTATTTTGCATGTTTTGCATATTGAAAATGTAGTATCTAGGTTGTAAAATCCTGCCTACATCTGTGTACACCAAATAGGATAAATCCTTTTACCATTAATCCAGCACATGCAAACAACAGATTCCTTCTTTCATTTGCTATTTTAGGTAATTATCAATGAAGCCTCATTAACATCAATTTTTCCCAAGTCAAATTGACCAATGCCAAATACTTCTCCCCATTATTCCATGGATTGCCCGTATTAAAGATTTGATAAATGTTATTTCCAGTAACCCAAAATGCCTTGATCCATGATTTTTTTTTTCTATAGATACAAATGTCAGCATGTAGTTATTAGTCTAGATGTTTTTCATTGTGTTTAAGCTGTTAGCACATCTTCAATTTGTTTGTCTCTCACATTCTATCTTCTTTTTATAAGTGCTGTTTCATATTTTTTCTGATTTCATGATGACTGAATTTTGCAATATTTCTCATATTCCATTTAATTTGATTAGCTTCATCCTGCTGCAAGTTTAATTTTGACTTTCACTGTTAGTAATTTATCAACCTCAGCATTTTGGAAGTTGGTTTCTCTATTTTAAGTGGTTTGCAAAATGCATAAAAAGCACATTATGAAGGTTGTTTGAAAATGTTGGAAGTTTATTTTCCACTTGGTTAGACTATAATAAATTTAGTTTTATCCTTTATCCAAGTTGCCAAAAGGTGTACCACCTTATTATTAAATTACTCTGGATTTAGAGAAAGATGTTGGAAGTTTATTTTCCACTTGGTTAGACTATAATAAATTCAGTTTAATCCTTTATCCAAGTGTAAGCAAACAAAGTTTGCACCTGAAGTATCTTCAGGACCGAGGCAACTCGTAGTAAAGATGGACCAAGCTCTCATCACTCCTTGTCTCAGTATTCTCCCATAATGTAAAGCACATCTCCTTGCGGGCATGTATAATGCTATGCATTAAGGGAAGGGCCACTACCCAGATCTTTTTGACCTTTATTGAGGTCTCGTCAGTGGAGAGGTCATCTTTACCTATAAGAGTTGCCAAAAGGTGTACTACCTTATTAAATTACTCTGGATTTAGAGAAAGATGTTGGAAGTTTAGTTTCCAAGGTGCAAACTTTGTTTGCTTACACTTGGATAAAGGATTAAATTAAATTTATTATAGTTGTTTGAAAAGTTTGTTAAAAAAATAAGTTAAACACATTTTTTTAGAAAAAAATCACCTTTATTTCTCAACATAGTCTCCATCGAGGTCTACACATTTGGTCCATTGAGTTTCTAATTTTTTCATCCCATCTAAAAAGTAGGATTTGTCAAATTGTGCAAAATTGTCATTCACCACCTTGATGACATTCTCGTTCAAAGAAAAATTTTTCTCACCGAGCCAAATTTTTAAGTTTGGGAACATGAAGAAGTCACATGGGCGCCAAGTCCAGAGAATACAGTTGATGTGGAATCAATTTGAACCTCAATTCAAGCAATTTTGCCATTGTGACGGTCAATATGTGGGACGGTGCATTGTCTTGATGAAAGAGCACTTTTTTGTGTGCCAATTTTGGCCATTTTTTTTTTCAGTTCTTCTTTTAAACGGTCCAACAATGAGGCATCATAGACTCCTGTTATTGTCTTACCTTTTTCCATATAGTCTATCATGATAATTCCTTGGGAATCCCAAAAAACAGTGGCCATCACCTTCCCAGCTGACAAAACAGTCTTCGCTTTTTTCAGTACAGGGCATTATCCACTGTTTTGGCTGCTGTTTGGACTCGGGTGTGTAGTAGTAGATCCACGTTTCATCTACAGTCACGAATCGACACAAAAAATCCTGCAAATTGTGAATAAACATTGCCAAACACTGCATTGAAATGTCTTTTCTCATGCATTTTTGATCGACAGTCAACAATCACAGCATCCATCGTGCATACAGCTTTTTCATGTGCAGTTCTTCATGCAGGATATTATACACCCATTCAGTTGAAATGCCTACAATCTCAGCAATCTCATGCACTTTCACTCGGTGGTCTTTCATAATGATACCATGGATTTTGTCAATCATTTCCTTCCTAGTGACCTCAGGGCCATCCGGAGTGTGCTTCATCTTCGATGGATTTATGACAATGTTTAAACTCATTTATCCAAAAATAAATAGTCTTTAATGCTGTTTCAGAGTCCCCATGAATGGCATCTAACTGGGCTTTGATCTGCGCAACCATCCACTTCTTCAAATAAAAGTGTTTTATCACTGCACGAAACTCATTTTTTCTACTTTTATGAAAAATGCGAACATGGTCATTTTAAATGTTTGCAAAAAGAGAACTATGCATCGTACATAGCTAAAATTTTGCCAAGGATCATGAAAAAGATGATATGTGCCGACACCGATATGAATGAACGAATTGTGTCACCATCTATTTGAAATTTACCAAACTATTCAAAAAACTCTCGTATGAGATAAAGATACTCTCGTATCTTTGTCTCATTTGTTCATGTGCATATAACAACTACTCCTTTAGGCAAATGGATTTTAATGAAATTTGTATTTGGGATCATTACTAAATTTTAAAGACATCACATATTTTGGTTTAGAGGCAAAGTGAATTGGAAAAAAAAACTATAGTAATCCCATATACATGAGGTTATCCAACTAAGTGTATTAGTACTTTAAATAGGCCGAAAGTTGAAGAGAAAAGAAGAAACTTGTTTACATTGAATTTGAAGACCTGTAAATTGTACTTAAGGAAGGAAGAAAGACTGTTCCAAAAGACAGCAGGAGAAGGTATGAATGAAGAGGAAGAAAAATGTGTTCTCTGGATTTGGAGATGAACTATGAAGGAGTGTGTAGTTGCCACACGTTTTTAAAGATTTAGAAGACAGCTGTAGAATTTAGTGGGTTTTTGATAAGATATATGCAAAATAGTTATGAAAAGGCAGGACATGCTGCTTAGAGAAGGTCATAATTGGTAGAAATGACTCACTTTTATGGTATGCTTAACAGAAGTAAGGACTAGAGCTGCATAATCTATGAAAATTCCTCAATCAGACTTGATTTCATAACAGTTGACCCACATTCTATCTCAGTAATCTTGTTTCTCTTTTGGTTCCACAATCTAATTCCTTGAGGGATGTGATTTGCTTTTGTGTTTTAGCACTCGAGGGTCATGGCATTGCTGACCTTATCTAATGGTGTAGTTCTGATGTTTATATATTAAACTCCTGAAGATGGGCATTGCTATAATTAGTGTTAAGTGTAAAAAATCTATTTTTTTTAGCCTCAGTAAGCATTTACTGAGGTCAAAAATCATTGAGTTTTAAATATATCCTCAACATCCTTAGTATAAAGAATGTTAAGTTGTTTCAAAGCAATGGTATAACAGCATTTTAACATGAAGAGGGTTTGCCTATATTACATGGATAATATAAGCATTCACACAGTATCTTGCCACCCTGTTTCAGAGTTCAGAAACAGTTTTCTTTCCAGACAAGAATGTGAAGGGTCATATGTGATTGTATTTGTGATTTGTGATTGTATATGTAAATAGTGGTGGTAGATGGTGTTTGTAGATGATGAAGGTAGTTGTGGCTAGTGGAGTGGGGAAACGGAGAGTTGTAGAGTAGGTGCCCTCCCTTGATGAGTCTTTGGACTCACTGGAGGTGTTATGAAATAATAATAAAAATAATATGCTACTTTTAACATTTCTGTTCCCTTAACATATTTTATATGTGCAGATAGATGCAGCGCTGTTATTGTGAAATAATTGTAATATCCAGTGAATTTCCATTGGTTTTCAGAAAATCCACATCTTTATATCATCATACACCCACGGGCAATAATTATCAGGGAAAGGAAAGGGGTACCTGTAGCATTCGAAGCTAAACACAACTTAGCATCCTTACAAAGATAATCGCAGGCAGTATGAAGAAGAATGACTTAGGCAAACACATCAAAATGGGCATTTGGACAATGAAATGTATTTGTATCTATTGTCCTACAGACCATTCTGCTGGGGAAGAAGTGGACAAATTTTCTTGAAATCATTAGAGAAGGCAGCTGAAATAATGAAAAAGAAAATGTTCATCCTTGTTGGAGATCTAAACCACAGAGTAAGATGTAAATGCCAGATATATAGAAATTTTTTGAAAAAAAATGGAGTGAGAAGCAAAGCTAATACTGGTAAGTGCTAGTTGGATTCCTGTTCAGAATTGTATTTACTAACACCCTGTTCCAACATGTAGATGTGCACAAATTCACATGGAGAGAAGATGAATATCATTTTGAAAAAAAAATATGTAAGAAAGCTTTAAAGCAAATCATAGACTAGGTGATAGGTATCTTCATTGCCTGGTGAAATCACCACCACCACTCTTCTTATTGGAGGTGTAAAGTGCCCAGTGCCATGTTTTCTTCATACATGCAGTGCAGATGGAGGACTCCCTGTTTTCACACTTTCCAAGATGTAATTATTTAACTGGAGATGAATGCCAGGAATCAGCAATAAAAAGACTAAAAATAGGCAGGAGCATTGAACATATTAACTACATCCTGATTGGCAAACTTATAGAATAAGTAACTTTTCAGCTATTTTTAAATATGGAAAGAAACAAAATAAGCAAAGCTAGTGTGGTAGGAAGTCATTTGAATAACATTTATGTGAAATAAGTAATACATTACTTAATATACTGTTAAATCTTGAATGAAAGGTTTATTATATTGTAAAATATTTCATTCAGATTTAACAGGTACAAAAATTCCCGGAGAAAATGCTGGTATATAGGTATAAGTGAAATGGTTGATAAGAAATAACGAAAGAGTCATTTAATTGTAAATTCTCCTATGTAATATAATGCTAAGTGTTCTTGTAAAACCGATGAGTTGAAATTTTGTGAAAGTTATATTAACACAAGAAAGAGTGATCTAAGTATACAACGAGATAATCGGCTTAAAGAAATGACCCCATGACAGTCACGTATGCGAGGTCCAAGTTGCACGCGTGGAGAATGCAACAAAGAGAGAATGGTACCAGGTGTAAGAATTTTGGGTGCCGGCCAGAAAAGAGTGATGTAAGAGGGAGAACAGCTCAACAAGGATATATAGAGCTTGGCGACTCCGACTCGAGGCTTTTGTTTGGGATTCCTGTTCCAGTCATTCCAGGAGAAGGTGCATGAGAGCGGTCGAAAAGAACGATGTCCAGTGGCAGCTATGCAGCCAGATAGCGATCCAGTATGGGCATAATCATCGGTTACAGCGGAAAAGCCAGCGCAAACCGATCAACATGCGGAACCACGTGGACCGAACATGGCAGAGCAGCTTCGCCCACATCGGAAAAGGTGATTTGCGATCGTAATCACTAGTTTGTCCTACTTGAAGACAGCTGACCGTAAGAGAGGGTAACAAGCCGTGTGAATTTTTTACGGAGGATCGAGAGAAAAGGCAAGAGAGAGAGAGAGAGATCCTGATGTTCGGTAATGTAAAAACTTTTCAATTCCTTTGTATGCAAGAAACAGTTAGTGTGCAATAATGTGCAGATATGCTCAGTGATTGGAATTACAAAAAAAAAAAAATAATGAAACAGGACTTTAGTATCTAATCAGCTAGTAGATTGTCTTAGCTCTGGGTAAGAATTCATGTACAATGTGGTATTGAATTGTTAAAGTATGTTATAGCCTGATAGTTCTTGAATCTAGAATAAGATAAATGCTTGTACAAGAATGTTAGTTGAATAGGATGATGATAGAAATTTAACTAATTGTAGATATTGTCTCACAATGTTTAAGACTAGGAGTATTAAGGTTATGTCTGATTAATCAGCTACAATTTGTAGGAGAGATTCATTTTGTTAAGTGATCTTGATATTTGTATATCGTATTAGAGTACTGAATAAACCTTTCTTTTTCTTACCTAACAAATTGCCTGATCTGTGAACTCAATGCACCACTCATAAAAATAGAACCAGTGTGAGATAAAATTAGGGGATAGCTACGACTGCAGTAAGAGTAAAAATATACAAGGTATTTGTAATTGGGAATTTAAATTGCTTGGTCATCGAATAGTGTGCCATTCTGAGTGTTAACTCCCTGACATGGAAGATTCTCTTGTCTAAGAATTTGGATGGCGCAGCTTTAACAAACAAATGTTTCAAATTCTGACACGGAGTTAATTCCAGATTTGTATCAAAGAAATTTGGCTCTATCCGGGGGCAATTTCTTTGTCAACCAAGTTTTGCAAATGCAAGCAATTTAAGTAGTGGCCATAGCACATAAAGGGTGAAAGCAAGCATGAGAATTTTTGTCAAGTGATAGGGATATTCAATAATAATAACAATTAAAAGTAAAAACAAAGAACACACAAAACAATTAAAGAATGGAAGTAAAAATCTAACAATACTAAACTAGCTGTATATACAAATAAACCACTGGATCTGAGAGCTGTTTGAAACAAAACACTAGATCAAAGATAGGAGACTATAAATATGAGAGTTCTGAGACAAATTGGGAGAGTAAGCAGATGGCATGGCAATGATGGAAGAACCATATTCAAAATGAGGATATTTGAGGAACTTGATATTGTTAGCATTGATGAATGAGTGAGCAGAGCTTACCTAGGGTGGTATAGTCCCTTAAACAGAATGAGAAGGGTTATCAAAACAGGTGTTTGATGGCAGGAAAAAACCTGATTACAAAGAGTGTGCTGTGAACTACAGGAAAACAAAGATCTACATACAGATTGAAGCAGTTAATGGTGCCTTAGAACACTAAAATATATGATCATCTTGTCAACATTGGAGTCCTAGAAGATAACAGACTAATTAGCAGGAGAATTGTTGAAGGGAAATAAGTAATAATGTAAATTTTCCAAATTCCTGCTTTGTATTCTTTGAGGGTACCTATCAGGAATTTGATGATATGGATGAAATTAAATCATCCATAAAAATTTTCACCTTTAGCAAAAAACACTTGACACTAATATCTTCTTTATTCTCATTGTCACCAAATTATGTACTCTCAAGTGGTGTACAGGATATGTGATAATGCAGCATGATTATTGTCTACCTTAAGGCATATTCCGGTAATTGGACCACTTTTTTTTTTATTATTATTTTTTTTAATTTTATTTTTTTATTATTTTTTTTTATTAAGCTAAAAGCACAATAAAGAAATAAAACCCGACAAGTTACGTAAGTCATTTGACTTACATCTTCAGGGGTAAAAGATAACTGAAAGTTAAAACAAAAAAAAGAGAGAAATTAATAGTTCATACTATGCAGTTGTAGCCGTCTGACTATTTATAAAATTAAAAAATCAGAATGCAGATTCAAAGTAGTGCTAAGTTTAAACAATGCTGGATGATTCAACGTTCTGTTGTTCACGATCATAATGTTCGAGGTCTGAGGTATATTTTTTATCAAAGCTGACCAAACTTGGTGTAGAATTAAGTCTTGGTTTTTATTGCATTGTGTTGGAATTCTAAGCATGTTTGCAGCTTCTTTAAATTTCCTTATGTAACAGTTTTTTTCTATATAGGACATGTTTGTGTTCTGCCAGAGTACATCATGGAAGTGGTATGGAAAGCTAGACCTGATTTGTACATCCTTTTGGTGTTCGTTCATGCGTATTTCCCCAGATCTTCCTGTCTGTCCCACGTAGTAGATGCTACAAGAACAATAAATTTTATAAACACCCGGTTTTTTTAAAGGATGATGTGGAGGTTTTGGGAGATATAGAAATCTTGAAATTTTTTCCAGCAGCAGACAACTAAACAGTTTTCCATCGTCAAACAACTAAACAGTTGCTTTCAGATTATTTTCTATATCATTCTTCTCTTTGAGTGCCATCTCCTATCGGAGGTCGGCGACCACCTTGGCAAATTTTGAGCGATTCTCAGCTACTCTGAGCAGTCTCTCAGAATTCATACCAGTCCACTGTCTGATGTCTGCCAGCCAAGATTTTCTTCATCTTCCTTGTCCTCTTCTTCCATTTATCTTCCCTTTTATAATCAATTGAAGTATCTTATATTTTTCATTACGAAGTAAGTGACCAAGATATGCAGTTTTCCTTCTTTTTATGGTATCTAAAAGTTCACGTGATTTCCCCATTTGTTCCAGTACTTCCTGATTGGACCTTTTTGCTGTCCATGGGATTTTTAACATTCGTCTGTATAACCACATCTCAAAGGCTTCAAGTCTTTTTATTGATGTTGTTTTTAAGGTCCAAGTTTCTGCACTGTACAGCAGTACAGACCATACATAGCATTTAACCATGCGTGCTCTAAGTTTAAACTGCGGTTACACAGTGTTGATTTCATCAAGAGAAAATTTTTTCATGCCATTTCAATTCTAACTTTTATTTCCATTTCTGGATTGCAATCTTCATTTAACCAGCTTCCGAGATATTTAAACTTTGCCACTCTTTCTATTTGTTTCCTATTTAAAGAAAGTGCTAAATTAAGAATTGGTTTCTTACTTATGACCATGAATTTAGTTTTGGTGATATTTATTTTTAATCCCATTTTTTCACTCTCTTCATTTATTAGTTCCAAAAGATTTTGAAGATCCTGAATATTGTCAGCCAGAAGAGCTGTATCATCGGCATATCAGATGTTGCTGATGATTTCACCATTTACACTAATCCCTTCCTTTCTTTCTTCCGAGACTTTTTGAAATATGGCTTCTGAGTAGATGTTAAAAAGAAGAGGTGACAGCACACATCCTTGCCTTATTCCTCGTTTTTGATGTTAATGGAGTCTGTAATAATGTCATCAACTTGAACAGATACCTTTTGGTTCTAATATAAGTTTTCAATGATCCTGATGTCTTTACCATCTAATCCAATTCTTTTTAATAGTACAATCATTTTAGCATGTTGGACCTTGTCAAATGCTTTCTCGAAGTCGATGAAGCAAATGAATATTTCCTTGTTTTGGTCAATACATTTTTGAAATAAGATCTGAGAACAGAAAAGGGCCTCTCTTGTTTCCAAGCTGTTTCTAAAAGCCGAATTGGGTATCACTGATGGTGTCTTCACATTTTCTGTATATTCTTTTTTGAATTATTTTCAGAAACATTTTGAGAACGTGACTCATTAGGCCTGATCATTCTATAGTCATTACAAGTTTTTGCATTTACTTTTTTAGGTAGCATGATGAAGGTCAACTGTAACCAGTCTTGAGGGATTATGCCTGTATTGTAGATCTTATTAAATAGCTTTACTAGTGTGTTAATGTTGTCACCTTCTAATAACTTTACCATTTCTGCTAGTATTCTATCTGGTCCTAGGGCTTTACCATTTTTAGCTGAGTTTAGTGCGCATTCTACCTCTGATCTTAGAATGCATGGACCTTCCATATGTTCATAAGTATTTTCTGGGTTCTGTCTGTTATCAGTAAAGAGTTCTATATATTTCACCCATTCTTGTAATTTGTCATCCTTTTTGGATATAAATTATATCCAAAAAGGATCTCCCTTTTTGTTTCGAAGGATACAGAATTGTTTTTTCTTACATATACCTGAGGTCTCTTTCATCTTTTTGTGTAGATTAAAATTGTCATGCTTTTCCTGTAGAATTTCTATTTCTTTACATTTTTCATTCATCCAGATTTCTTTTGCTTCTTTGATCTTGTGTTTAATAATTTTCTGAACCTCTGTATATTTTGTTGGATTATGATTTTTATATGTTCTGTGTTGATCCATGAGAGAAAGAATTTCATCAGTCATCCAATCTTTCTTCTTTACTGCTCTATTAGGACATAAGGTATTGGTACATTTCTCTGTGAAGATAGATTTCAATTTGTCCCACGATTCATCAACCCTCATGATGTCATCATTCTTGATAAGATTCAGATCTTGACTCAATTTGCTTCTTATCTCTGTGTTTTTTAATTTTCCCAAATCAAACCTTTTTTGTTGATGTTTCTTAAGTATAGCTTTCAGTCTAAGTTGCAACTCTGCCACCAGTAGGTTATGATCAGAAGCAATATCTGCACTAGGATAGGTTTTTGTACTCTTTATAGAACTTCGAAATCGTTGATTAATTAGTAAGTAATCAATTTGGTTTCTGACTATATTCCCATTATTATCTTGTGGTGATCGCCAAGTATACAATCTTCGAGGTGGTAGCTTAAACCATGTATTTGTGATTATTAGCTCCTCTTCCTGGCAGAATTGAATAAAACGGTCACCTCTCTCATTTCTTGTGCCCAGTCCATGTTCGCCAACTACATCTCCACTTCTACCTTTCCCAACTTTAGCATTGAAATCACCCATGACTATGTTAATATCATGCTTTTTTGTGTTTTTCATTAGTTCTTTTAATTGATCATAAAATTCTTCAATCTCGGTATCACTCTTGTCAGCAGTAGGGGCATAGACCTGTGTAAAATTAACATCTAGTGGTTGTCCTTTCAGTTTTAATAACATCATCCTATCTGAGTAAGGGATGAAGCTCAACAGTGACTTATTGATATCTTTGTTTAATATTATTCCAACTCCATTTTGATGGCTGTTTTCACAACTTCCAGAGTGATACATTGTCATGTCATTGACTTGAGTTTTGCCTGATCCTGGCCACCTAACTTCACTCATTCCTAAAATTCCAATTTCAAGTCTTTCATTTCTTCAATAGCATTTCTTAGCTTACCTGCTTCATACAAGGTTCTGACATTCCAGGTTCCTAGTTTTACCGAGCACACCATGTTGAGCCCGGAGATTCTTCGCACCCCTGTCCCATTTAAGGGACGCCGGTAACTCGGGGTCATTTGTGTAGATTTGCTCGCCATGGTGGTTAGTCTGGAGAGAATAGAGCAGTAGTTTCTCCATTTGCTTTCTGCTCTGCAGTATTACAGACATACACAATAAACTGTATTGCCATCTGCAATTTTCTAATCACAAGCTTTACCGTCATGAGACTTCAACCTTGTGTTAGTACTGACAAAGCTGCTTCCCTTTGTCAGAGGATTGAATCCTTTATTTTTCCTTGTAACCCTAGGTAGGGGTCCTAACCGGATACTGACGGCCAGAGCCAGCTGAGCCCGGGTTGTTTATAGAGGTCTGCTCCTCTGAAGATTCTTCTGCACATTTCACTGTTGGGATATGAATCCTCTCCAAAGGCCCCTTAGGCCGACCATTATCCTGATGCTTTATACTAACTATCCCATTCTGGTTTGTTACCAGTGGTACTAACTTAGGCATATTATACACATTCTCATGCTCAACTGCCTCTCTCATGTCTGCATATCCACTCAACAGCCCCCCCCCCCTCCTCTCCAAGCTCAACTTTCCCTGATTTTGCACATCATTTTCACTTCATTCAACAACACATTTTCAGGTCTCCAAACACCAAATCCATTCAGATGCAAACCCTCCTCATTAAACTCACTCCACACATCCTCAAACTTCACACCACTGCTCCTGCATCTGCATAACCTATACATCGAGTCATTCACTATTATGGCCCTCCTTCTCAGTCTACTCTGTCATACCACAGCAACAGACTCACTGTCTTAACTCTCTCACTCTTTTCTTTTGCAACTTTCAGTAATTCTTTCATGTCCTCTCTCATGCTCTTATGATTGAATCACTGTACAAGCCCATTGGGAAAGTGACAATCAACCAACCCATCAGTGCAATGGGTCAGCCTCTTTTGACAAACTTCCTTTTGGATCAAAGTTTTACAATCGCCAGGTAAGTATCAATTTACTCAATATATTTGTAGCAGTTTGAAAAACTTTTCTCTTGACACCATGTAATATGCCTTTTTCAGATCTACAAAACTTTACATACAGATTCTTGTCATATTCCCATAATTTCTATGATATTTATCTGAAAGTAAAAATGTGATTCTGACAGTGCCTGTTTGAACGAAGCTTGATTTTTTCCATGTTTCTGATCCATGATTTGTCTTAGCCTCTTCTTAAACATGCTTTTATAAATCTTGCCTGGCAAGCATTCACTAGTCTGGTTGGCTAAGTCATTAGCATATCTGTTTTCCAACCAACAGGCTGGAGAGCAGATATGATAATGTCAGTGTCCATAATGGGTTTAAATCCCACCATGAACGATGGTAATTGTCACTAAAGTTGGAGGTGAGTTTTTTGCCTAGTGTGAAACTGATATCCTATTTATTGAGTGCCTGAAGTGGCTTAACAATTTTCATCTTTGATCTCGAGCAGGGTTTCAAAACTATGTGAAAAAGAAAATAAAATGTAATAAAAGGGACTGCTTACAAGGCAAAGCCAAATAACTGTGAGGAGACCTTCAAGGAATGTGGAGAAATGACTGGGGCCTCTGACCAATCCTCACTGTGGTTGCCCTTGGTTAGTAGAAATACACTAGGTACTGAATGAACAAGAATGGGTTGGCAATTTGAGACTTAGCTGACCAAATTGTACTCTTGATTGGCTTAAACCACAAATACATATGATGGTGCAACATGATGAGCTTTCATTCCAGCTGGGGTGTTGCCTGGTAAAACAAGCCCCCCCCCCCACACACACACACACTTGTTTTCATTAGGAAACCAAGGTGAACGGTGAAAATTCAGCTACTGAAACAAACTCTGACTCAATATCTAGAAGACAAATAAACCCAACATCAAAAGAACGGAAGATAGAAACCATCAATATAAGGAGTATTAATGGAAAGGAAATTGAACTTGCATTAGAACTGAAAAAACATTACTGACACGAAGACAAAATCAAGTGGAAAATGGGGAAATGGATATTGAAATTTATCTGTGTCTATGGTCCCACAGAAGCTTCTAAAGAAGAAGTGGAAGAATTTTTTTGAGTCATTAAAACATGCAGCTGAGATAAAGAAAATGAAAAAGTAGTCCTTGTTGGAGATCTAAACAGTACAGTAGGAAATGAATCCCACCAGGCATATAGGAATCTTTTGGGAAAATTTGTAGAAAAGGGCAAAGCTAATGACTGGTAAGTATCTGCTCACAATATGGACTAGTCATTAATAACACCACCTTCCAATGTAAAGATGTGCACAAGTTCATGTTGAGAGAAAATGCAATAAATAAGAAAAGAATTATCGACTGTGCCATTGTTGATAGTGATATCTTTTGCTGGTTCAGGATACAAGAGTGTACAGAGGATTTGAAATTGGAAGTGACAATCACTAAGTTTTAAGTAGGATAAAAAATGAATATCACATTCAAAAGAACACTATATAAGAAAGTTTTAACAAGAGTTAAAGTCGAGCAGCTTTTACAGGTAAACTGACCTATACAAAGATTATTGAAGAAAAAAAATGAAACAGTTTGAAAACAAAACCTTGGAGTCTGAGTGACAAACTCTGAAGAAAACATTGATTGATTCAGCTGTGAAGCATGTGAAGTTGTCTTCAAGGATAAAAAATAAGAATGCATGGTGAATAAAGATGTTACAGAAGGAGTCCTGGACAAGAAGAAGAATGCATACTGATAGTTCCTAGCAAATAAGTTGACAGGTGCCATAAAGAATACAGAGAAAAATGTAAGAGAGCTATGCTATGTGTAAAAGTAGCTATACAAAAGTCATGAGAACATTTTGGTAAGAATATATTTATTTATTTATTCATATGGAGTTTTCTCCCTTTTTCTCCCCCTTCCCTATTGGGGCGAGTTGAGCCCCCCTCATGGGGGATTGAGTATTTATGGCTGTAGATCCATGTGTGTTCATGGGGCCAGTTTGCCTGCTTGTGGGATGAAAAACGCGAGATAAACTGGTGGAAAAAACCCTACTGCCTGTGCCCAAGACTGGCTAACTTGGCTATGGCTGAGGAAGATCCTCAAATTCCTCACGTCTTCGATGGGAATCGAACCTGGGACACTCCTTCCCCAGTCATATGGTTGTGAAGTGCATAGCCATGAGGCTAACCGCGCGGATGGTAAGAATATAGAAAAATATCAAGAAGGTGGCAAAATGTTTTGTAGTCTATTGAAAAATTTAGAAATGGAGGAAAGAGTACTGTAAAGAGAACATGTAAAATAGAATTAAAGATGATAAGGGTGACATGAAAATTAAGATGAAGATATCATAGATGTCTTATTTTGAAAGACTATTTAATTTATTTAACACCAAGACTATTAAAACTATTTAACGCCAGCTAATTTTGAAGTTCTATATTAACTGAAACAAGCAGTGACAGAACAGTAGTAGAAAATTTTCAAAGGAATGCAAACAGGAGTAGAAATCAATACTTGATGTAGAAAAAGTCATCAAAAACTTGGAATGAGGAAAGGCATCTGAAGTAGATGTTATTTGACCAGAAATGGTCACATATGGAGTATAAAAGTTTTGCAGTGACTACACTGCATAATTTGTGAGTAGAGTCTCATACTAAAAAAAAAAAAAAAGGGGAGGAGGGGCAGTCATGAAGACCACTGGTGCCCTCCATGGACATGACTGTCCTTGTTATCCAGATAATTTTGATTTGCTGTCTTCAATGAGTATGTAATGTTAAATTGCCTTTGATAATGCTATTTACAAGCCAAAATGTGCTTGAAAATAATTAATTTGAGCTAATAAGTTATTTATTTGCATTCCATGTCTATGTAGTTTTATCCTCCAGAAACTTCAACATCAATAATAGCAGCAGCTACAGAAATTTAAACACGGCAATACAACATGCAGTGCAAGTCTCCAGGCTTCTCTTTTATTTCTAGCAATATCCTCCAACAGTACATTTCAAATGCTTCAATTCTTTTCCACTCATTTGCTGGTATAGTCTGAGTCTCACAGCCACATAGGAATATGCTCCAAACAAATGTTTTCATAAATCTTTTATGTATGCCTTTACTTGTCTTACTTGTAATAAGTGATCTCTTTTTCCACGGTAATTCTTCTTCAGATTTCCAAATTGCATTTTCTCTCTTCTTAGTTAGTTTTTCCAAGATATATGAATGATTTTATTTTTCAATATTCTTACCTCTAATTACTATTTTGTCTATCTTATTTTGTTCAACCCTGCGATCTTTATTTTAGTTTTTGCTGCATTTGAGTCCATCATCATCAGATAACATCATATGGCTTCTTGTGTTATGTCTCCCATATTTTTTAGAATTTAGGCGAGTATTTCATCTGTTCCTACAGTTTTCCAGTTAAGTTATTTATTAATTGCTCTTTTAATTTCTTCATCCAGTATCTCTGGTCCAAGACTTCTTTTTCAATTTCATATTCTGTTTCCATAATTAACTATTCATTCATATTTTCTCTACTGTATTAATCTTCAAGATATCTCCTTTTTACCAGTAAGTAATTTTCCTTTTTTTTTTTTTTTTTTTCTTATACAACTTTACCTTTTCTTTTGGGATTAGGTGTGTGCATATGCCTTGTCAGCTCTTCCAGTTTTTAATTTATGTTCAGCTTCTTTATATATTTACTAGAATGATATCAGCAATGCATGGGAATCTATGAAAAAGTGCTTAAATGAGGCAGTATCTGAATGTATTCTTAGTGTTCAATGAATAAATAGGATGGGAGTGAAAATGTATGTGCAACCTTATTAGGCAAGAAATTCATAACAAGAAGATCATGTGGAAGGAATAGTGTGAGAATATGAGTGAGAGGAGTTATGAAATACATATAAAGCACAGTCCAGAAAAGTAATGATTATTGTGCAGAAAGCTAAATTGGAGTAGGAAAAGAAATTCGCTATGCAGGATAAAAGCAATCCAAAAGAATTTTATCATTATTGTGCAAGTAAAAGAAAGAATGATTATTCAAGAATTTACTGAATGCATGGTACTCCAGTGTCAGAAGCTATGATATTGTTCAATTAATGAGTGCCCACTTTGCTAAGATATATCAACCAGGTGTATGTAACAGGTGCACAGTGCTACTACTACATTGGATGAAGAATTAGAGGTGCATGAGAATGAGGTTGAAGAGCTGTTGCATAATCTGGATAAGAATTCAGCAATAGAGACAGATAGATATCAGCACATATACTAAAGGTATGCTCAGCCAATTGGCTAGTAGGCCTTTGACATGTTTGTATAACTTGAGTCTCAGCTCATGAAAGATACCACTGGAATGGAAAGAATGTATGACAGTTCCATTGTATGTGGGGGGGGGGTGCAAAAACCGATGTGTCTAACTTCCACCCTATCAGTATCACTGGTGCAGTGGTAAAGATTTTAGTGAAGTTTGTAAGAAGTCGCATACAGAAATGGGTAGACAGACAAATTATACTATGCAAGGAACGGCATGGGTTTACTAAAGGGAGATCGTGTATTAAAAATTTGCTCATATTTGTTATAGATGACTTGAATCAAGGGAATGGATACACTGATACTGTTGGACCTTACTGATGCATTTGATAGGATACAACATGAAAGGCTGTTGCATAAACTGGAGAATATGGGTTTTGAATATAAACTCTTGCCTTGGATCAGCAAGTTGGATTAGTTGACACACAGGTATCAAAAAGTGGTTATATGGTGGATGTGAATCTGCCAGATTTAAGATGGCCAGTGGTGTTCCTCAGGGTTCAGAACAACTATTGTTGTTCAGTTGTTTGCTGCAGATGAAGATAGGCAGGGAAATCTGGAATGCTACTGATATCCAGCACTTAAACAGAATGGTTTGAATAGGCTGGAAATTTGAGCAAATAAAAATGGCTGTCAGCTTAATGTTAGTAAGTGGAAAGTTATGCACTTTGGGATGATGTGATTTCCAGTGGCAACTCAGAGGATAATTGTGATGTTGAAGCAAACCTTGTAAGGATAAGGAATCCTTTCAGGTAAGGATAAGGAAGTCATTTTTCCTTTTTACAAGGCCTGGACTACTGTGCAAACATTTGGTCCCTGGCTTCCAAAGGAATAAAGAAGCTGTGGAAAGGGTGCAAAGAAGAGGTACAAGGATTATATCAGGATTATAGAATTTAGATTATGGGAACAGATTGAGAGTATGTGGACTGGTTAACAGGAGAGAGAGAGAGAGAGGGGGGGGTGATATGATAGATGAGTATAAACTTCTGAATGGGTATTATAAGATATTGTATGAAGAAATTTTTCATTATAAGGAATGTGGGGAGACAACACAGGGAGCATCCATGGAAGTTTAGTTTGTTTGTAGTTAAAGAGTAAGAGCTAGATTATTCTCTCACAGATAGTGAGGGCATCTAGTGTGAATGAGTTCAAGGGAGGGTATGACAGCTAGTTTGGGTGATGTGTAGCATCCCTTGATGAGTCCTTGATTCCCTGGAGGTCTCATTAATAATAATATTTCTTCTATCAAGTTCTCATTTTCGTTTTTGACAGTCTTCTTGTTCCTTAGTCTTGGATACTGTTTCTTGCCTTCTACACTCTTCTTTTTTCCTTGATTATATAAGCAAAGTGGATATTAGATCGAGCATTATTTCAAAACCAAATGTAGAAACTATGATAGTTTCATAAGGTAAGTTGACCAAAGAGCTTACAAAAATACACTCCCTTACAGTATAAAGCAGTATAAAGTGCAAGCAAGAAGGGTAACTAGACTGTTAAGGAAGACTAAATCAGATTTATTATTATTATTATTATTACATGACTCCTGCAGGGTGTCCAAAGACTCATCGAGGGAGGATACCTATGCTACAACTCTCCATCTCCACCACTCATCCACAACTACAGCGACCTTATCATCTACTCGAACACCATCTACTGCTCACTACCACCACTAGTATTTTCGCAGACAATCAAAAACATCCGTGCCCATGCGGAATTCAAACCTGCAGCCTTTTGGCTGGAGAACAGATATGCTAACCTCTCGGCCAACCAGGCTGGAAAATTTAGAGAGGAAATTATCTAAGCAGGCCAAAGTAAATCCAAAAGAGTTTTTTTGCTACATAGCAAGTAAGAGAAAGAATGATTATGGAAAGATAACTTTACTCGGTGCTGATGGTAGGAAAGTGATAGAAGCAGAAGAAATAGTTCAGTTACTAAGTTATCAGTTTATAAGGGTATATCATATAGGTTGTGATTTTGCAGCTAATGCAGTGACAGACTAATGTGAGTATTGAGGTAGATGAACTGGAAGCACTCATTATGTTGAAAAATATCAATCCACTCCAGTCTAAAAGATTACAGCAGTGGGCCTGGAAGGTATGTTGTTTGTGTGTTATGAGAATGTGCATGTGAATTGGCAGTGCCTCTGACGGAATTGTTTAATCGAAGTCTCAGCTCTGGCAAGGTTTGAAGGGAGTGGAAAAAGGTAAGATAGTTGAATTACATAAAGGTGGCTACAAGGCAGAAGTAGCAAATTACAGACCAATTAGTATCTCTGGAGTGGTGGTAAAGTATTGGAAAAGTTGGATAAAACGAAAATTCAGGAATGGGTGGATAGGAATATGATACTTTATAGGGACAGCCTGGCTTTGTAAAGGGTAGGTCCTCCTTCAGAAATTTATTCCCATTTTATAATAAGTTGAATGCAGAACTGGATAAACAAAATGGCTACACCGTTATACTGCTGGACTTTGCAAAGGCACTTGACAGAATACTGCATGGAAAACTTATATCCTGTCTTGTCAGATGTCTTCTCCCTCCAGGAGATTGACTACCATGTCCTATTCTGCATCTCTCTGCTGCATTCCTCATATGAGAGATCCAGTCTTCTATATTTTTCATCCACTCCAGTCTTTGTCTTCCTCTCCTTCTCATTCCCTCAACAGTTCCTTTGAGAAGTGTCTTTTGTAGGCAGTTATGGCTCAGAATATGTCCAAAATAGATGACTTTTCTCTTTTTAATTTCTTTTATCAGGCTCCTGTTTATGCCTACCATCTCTAGTACCTCTTCATTTGTCTTTTGTCTTTCCATGATATCCTCATAATTCTTCACAGCATCCAGATTTCAAAGGCCTCCAGTTTTTTTACACTCAGATTGGAGAGTGTCCATGTCTCTACACCGTATAATAATGTGGACCATATGTAACATTTGGAGATTCTTAGTCTTGTTCAGATTTAATTCTCTAGATGTCAGTAGATTTTTCATACTGTTGAAAGTTGACCTTGTAATTTCAATCCTTTTTCTAATTTCATCTTCTGTCCTGCCTTTCTCTGTGATCAAGTGTCCGAGGTATGTGTATATTTGCACCTTTTCTAATTTATTGCCTTTTATATTGATGTATATTTTTGGTATTTCCTTTTCTCTTGAAATTATCATGATTTTTGTCTTTTTAAAGTTGAAACTGAGGCCATACTGTTTGCTGTACTTGAGGGTTTCCCCTCTATCTTTCCCTCTTGAGGTCATATTTGTTTTCAGCTAGAAGAACAGTGTCATCTGCATATCTTAGGTTATTAATATTTCTGATCCCCTACAGTGATTCCTTTGAGGTTACTAATTTTATTAATTATGTCTTCTGTGTACATGTTGAAGGGAATCGGAGACAAGGCACAGCCTTGTCTCACACCTTTCTGAACTATGAATTCTTCTGAGGTCTCTCTATTTATTCTCAAAGATGCAGTCTGTTCCCAGTAAAGATTAATTATTAGCCTAATGTCTTTTCCGTCCATGCCTATTTTTGAAAGGATTTCAATTAATTGCTCATGTTGAACTTTGTTGAACTATTACATAAGTTGGAGCAAATGGGAATGGATATGAGGCTGTTCGCATGGATAAGGTGGTGGCTGATAGACTTCAGAGGGTGGTGTATGTTGGAGTGGAATCAATGCAAATGAGGGTGACTAGTGGAGTTCTCCAGGGCTGTATACTGGGATCACTACTCTTTAATTTGTATATTAATGATATAGCAGAAGATTTGAACGGGGACATTCAGTTGTTTCCAGTGATGCAAAACTAAGGAGGGCAATAGTTGATAAAGGTGATATAGATATCTTGCATCTTACAGGAAGATTTAAATAAATTGGAGGTGTGGGTAAAGGACAATGGTTGTCAATGCAATGTTGTTGTAAAATGTAAGAGAAGGTAATGCGCTTCGATATGAAAAGATTACACACTTCATATCATATTGATGGTACTAGTTTACAGCAAATTAATAAGGCTAGGGATCTGCGGGTGATGGCAGACAAAGATTTGAAATTCAGAGGACATATTGAAGAGTTGGCAAAATATCTCAGAGAATTACTTGGATGCTGAACAGCATATTGAGAAGTAAAAATAGGAAGGTTATTATTCCTCTTCATAAGGCTGTAATTCTGCCACATGTTGACTACTGTGTGCAGATTTTGTCACCTGTGTTTCTTGGGGATCAGGAGGTTGTGGAGAGGATTCAGTGACAGGTGACCAAGCTGATGACAGGTCTGTGGAATTCCCTATGAGGTAGATTGAGTGTGTATGAGTTGCATAATTTAGCTGACAGGTGGAGGAGAAGGGATACTCTAAGATTGACACAGAAGAAATTTTTCAATATATGAGGAGTAGGAGGAAAACAAGGGATCACGTTGTCACACTGTGGAAGCTGTCTCAGATTGTTAGTAAGGATGTGCAGATTAAGTTTTTTCTTGGAGAGTGGTGAATGAGTGGAATGGATTGCCAGAGGTAGTTATGAGCACCCACAATAATGAATAGGTTTAAGGAGATGTGTGATAGGTGTTGTGTTAATGAATAGAGTGGGTCTCCTGCAATGAGTCTTTTCACTCCATGGAGTGCCCATATAAATAATAAGTTCTATATTCTTACCAAATTCTTTTCATGACCCATATGCGTACGTGCACACACACACACACACATCAGGTTCTACTGATTTACTTAACTAGAAATTTCTGTTTTATCTTTTCTAGGTCTGCGTATTCAATTTTTGGCTCCACCATTGAATTAATCAGTGTTTTATTCAGATTTTCCCACTGAGTCTCAGTGTTTGGTTCTTGAATAATATTATAATAATTGTGTTTAAAAGCTCTTTAAAAGCTGTTCTATTTTAATTCTTTTTAAAACTTTCTTATACATATTTCTTTTCCATATGATATTTATTTTCATCCTGCTCAAATTTAAATGGTGATCTCTTCCTATTTCCAGATGGTGTTATCCTATTTCAATAAAACTTTGATTTTTATTTCTTTTCATCATGATTTTCATCAAAAAGATGAATTTCCATTCATCTTTTTGATGAAACATGGTGTTAGTGGATGACTTCTCCATATCCCAAAGAAATATCTGGTGGTGCTTACTTTCATTATTAGCTTTATACTTTCGCAAATTTTCCCAAATCACATCTATGTTTGGTATTCATTTCCTACTCTGGTTTTTGGGTCTATAACAAGGATCAGCCTTTACTGTATATGAGCTGTCTTCTCTAATGACTCAGAAAAATTCCTCTTCTTCCTTAGTAGCTAATGTCTCCTTTTTTTTTTTTTTTTATGAAAGGAACTTTTCTGTTTATAACTCCTTTTTCTTTTACATATATCTCCATCTCCCCCCCCCCCCATTCAAGTGCCATCTCCTCTCTGTATGAGATCAGCTAATTCACTTTTAGTCGAAAGAAACCAGATATAGGTTCCTCACATGATAGAAGGGAATCAAACCCAAGTCTTTCTGACCAAAGGATTTTGTCCATACTGATTGAGCTATTGAGGCTCTTATCTCCATTACTCTTTCTTATTTCTCTTTCACATATTTATCAACTCTTCTTATCATGTCCAAATGTATCATACTATGTACTGTCAGTCATTAAGACTGTGTAGTATGGTGTTATGACAACCAGATACTACAAAGAGTCCATAAAGAACAGTTTACTCATGACTGAGAAGGTACATTTATTAGTGACACAATTGAAATGAAGTTTCTCATGAATTTGATGAATTCAACATCACTGCAGAATTCATTTGTAAGTGTTTTAACTTCAGATCCTTCCTTCCTGATTTATGCTTATGCATAGGCTCCCACTTCACGTGCAGGTATTCAAACCCAAATCTGATGGAACAGTTTGGTTAATGCTTATTCTCCAAGTGTCCTCTGTATATTACATGTGTGTTCTTCCAGCCCGTTTGTCTGTTTTGAAGGATGAAAAACCCAGGTTTTTGGGAAATGAAACCCTCCATTTTTATACAAGACTGGATAACTCACCAACATGAAGAGCCTCTATGGAAGCTCTAAAGTAAACATACTTTGTACATTTTTCTTAAATATTCTTTGTAAATTTTTCTTGAAGCGTGAAAACTTGAATGTTTTCCATCAACTTTTTAAACTGAGATATGATTAGGCTTAATGGCCTTACAAGCTTTCTGCCAGTAATAAACTTAAAAGTGCTGTTTCTTCATTTTTCTCTACAATACAGTAAATATGTTATTCAGAAGAGATAGTAATACAATAAGCATAATGATCTTTACACACGTTTTTTTTTTTTTTTAATCCAAATGAGTGATTTAAGAATAAAGTTTGTTTACAGACAGGTTATTGTAATAATGTCTAAATGAATTTATGCTAATTCTTTAAAATGTATTTATATATAATGTACTGAAATTTATTTATATTAAGAATTTATGCAAGTCTTTACTTTAGTCACAGAATTAAAAACAATATTTACCGTTCTGTATTTTCAGTAGCATTCGGATCTGCTGTAAATAGCAAATTCAGAAGAACATAGCCTCCCCTTGACAGTCACACTTATCTAGCTGTGAATTCTGCAAGCACAAATTACTCCACTTACATCCAAATAAAAGTTTATTATGCCACTCTGTATGTTTTGTTTCTGATAATCCAGGAATCCCACTCTAGAGACCAAACATGATACTTTTTCAAACTATGTTAGTCATGGGGGGGTGCATCACACAGGGGAATGAAAATCATATGACCACCAACATGCAATTCAGACTCATAGCATGTTGCTTGGAGAGACAAGAGCATGCTATTTACCAACTAGAGAGAGAAAAACCCTCACTCATGAGCCAAAATAATAAAGCATTATTTGTAATACTGAAAGCTGATAGAGGAGTCAAGTCTTATTACAAGAAATGATTTAACCATATCACCCATAATTGAATGGTTCTGAGCAGGTGGTTTTCAGCAAGCAAATTGCACACATTAAGGAAGCAGTAAGCAATTATATGAGGAACATAAAGCTCAACCTATGAAGGACAAACAGTTGAGAGAGTTATGAAATTGAGTGACCAGTAGAAAAATGAGTAACTAAGTAAATAAATTGAATTCTTAATAGGTAATAAGACCTGATGGTATTATTATTATTATTCAGGCCTCCATGGAGTCAAAAGACTCATCGCAGGAGGTCATTCCTAGGAACACATAGTCTATCATTTCACTCCATAAACTCATTGACCGTTCTCACTCTTACCACTCTATCAGGCAATCCATTCCATGGTTCTACCACCCTCCATGCAAAGAAACCACTCCTCACCCTCTTGCTCACAGTTTCCTTTTGTAACTTCCAGGGATAGCCCCTTGTCATCACTCCTTCAAGCTGTTCAACCGAGCGAAAGAACTCCCCAGTGTCAACCCTGTAACCACCTCTCAACAGCTTAAAAGTCTCAATCATATTACCTCTCCTTCTTCTATCCACCAAACTCTGCAGTCCACATTTCTGAGGAAATGTGGACTGCAGAGTTTGTCTTTGTTATCCACCTTTGTACCCTTTCCACAGTTAATTTATCCCCTTCAAATCCTGGGGACCAAATCTGTGAACAGTAGTTTAAGTGTGGTCTGATCAGGATCTTATACATTGGAATGATAACAATTTTATCTCTGCTGGTCAGTGTCCTTCTCATTATTGTTACCTTCAATGTCCTTCATCACCTTTGCAATATGTTCCCTAAATTTCAGGTTTCTATCAGTCATCAACCCCAGATCTCTTGTCTACCCCTACTTCCTCCAGTATAGCTCCTCCAGTAGAGTATGCAGTATCCCATCGATGTGTCCCAAACCTCAAGACCTTACATTTTGCTGCATTAAACCGACACCCCCCATTAATTGCCCATCTGTCTAGCTTATTCAAATCCTCTTGCAGGGCTATCACATCTGCACTATTTCTAGTAACCCTTGCAATTGTCAGTGGAAACAACTGACTATTCCCTTGCAATCCACTGACAATGTCATTGATATGAAGGATAAACAGTATTGGTCCCAATTCTGAGCCCTGTGGGACCCCACTTGTAACCCTCTTCCTCCTTGAAACTGCCTCACCATACACAACTCTCTGATACCTATCGGACAGCCAATCCTGAATCCAGTCGACCAACCTGACATCCAGACCCATGTGCTGCAACTTAAATATCAGCTTATCATGTGGCACCCTGTCAAATGCCTTCACTAAATCCAAGAAAATGATAGTATATGCCTTTTCCTCATCTACTGCTCTTGTAACTTTATTATAAAAGGCTAGCATAAACTCCGGTTATTAGAATACTCTACTCTACTCACGCTTGCTTAAGAACATTTTAATTCTTTAGCTATAAACTGTTGAGTTTGGCCTTCTTTGTGTAGAGACACCATATGAAACTTATTAGCTTCTAATATGTTTACTTGTTTAGCAAATGATTAACTGAAATCCACACGCAAACGATTCCTCACATACGAGTCAGTCCTGCTGCTACTGAAATATATGCTATTTCTACTCTCTTCAAAACTAATCGGTAAAATTTGGGAATATTCTAATTTTCAAATAATAGTTTTCTTATAATGCTAATTCATTTTTAGGTGTTTACATGATTATATAATCTACAAAGTATGTAGATTTAGATTATGCTAGTTCATATTTGCTAATAATTATTTTCTGTGTAATAAATTAGAATTGCAAATCATTCAACACGTTTTCTTTGATTATTCTAATTTGTTGATTCAGAAGGGTAATTCCAAACAATAATAGGGAAGCACCCAAAGTAGTATAAACATTGCTCCACTGAATAAATGGATGTCAAAACTGAAGTTTCAAATTATTACTGATTGGCTACATATTTAAAGTTGTCATGGTGGTGTTGAAGATGTTGGTAAGAGCTCCATGATTGGGTTGATTATCATTCTCTATGAGGATCAGCTTAGGTTTATTAAAGGGATGTCATGTTTTAGCAGTTGGAGGACAAGGGAATGTATATACAGTAGTATGTTTGATATATTACTCTACTTATAGATTAGTATAGTAAAGTCGTTACAGGTTAGAGAAAGAATATTTTTTTGTCAACAGTGGCTATGGGGCATTCTCCTAATCTAAACAAATATGGCTGCATTAATTGGCCAAAAATTTGAGAGACAGTCATCTTAAGATCTCCTACGCAACTGTAATAACTTCTTTTATACAACATGGAGAGTGCCAAATTAGTACTTTAGATCTTGTATCTATTGCAGTTTGAATTGCTTTGCTCTGAAGATACTGGCTTTCAATCCTACAAAATATAGGCTTGTTAATCAACATTTTATAATTTAATGTTGTTTTTTGTTGTAGTACAGTTAAAATTAGTTATAAGTAACATCCAACATGTAATCCTGTCAATAGTATTGTGTTCAGATTTGTCACAGTTTCCATTGTGATGAGAAAATTCTGGAGATGATCCAGAGATGAGTGCCTGAGACAATATCTGGACTCTGAAGTGTTGGTTATGGATGCAAGTTAAGAAAATGTAAACTGCAGAATTGTGGATAGGCAGAAAACAGGTATAAATTCAAGATACCAAGAAATTTTATACGTGGTTTAATCCTTTATCCAAGTGTAAAGCAAACAAAGTTTGCACTTGAAGTATTTTCAGGACTGTGGCAACTCGTGGTAAAGGTGGTATGACTTCACATCACTTGCCTTAGTATCCCATAATGCAAAGCACATCTCCTTGCAGACATGTATAATGCTATGCATTATGGGAAGGGTCACTACCCAAGCCTCCCACTGAAGAGACTCAATAAAGGTCGAAACTGGTCTGGGTAGTGACCCTTTCTGTAATGCATAGCATTATACATGTCTGCGAGGAGATGTGCTTGCATTATGGGATACTAAGGCAAGTGATGTGAAGTCATACCACTTTTACCATGAATTGCCTCAGTCCTGAAAATACTTAAGATGTAAACTTTGTTTGCTTACACTTGGATAAAGGATTAAACCAAGTGTATAATTTCTTGATATCTTTAATTTATAGCATTACCAAGCATTACAAAAACAGGAGATTTTACAAGATTAATACAGAAGGCATTGTACATACAACAGAGAGGGGATGATAGGATGAGGCTATATGGAAATTATGAAATGATGTGATGAAGGAGTAGATTGTTTAAACAAAGTGTGGTGGGTTAGATCTCGATATTATGATGTGCTATTGTTGTTTGCGTAAATCTTGTAAGAGTGGAGTTTGTTATTGTTAATAATAATAAAAAAAATAGTAAAGAAATAAAAGTATGCCATATTTTTGTAATATCTGTGTTTTTGAGGAAATTGTGTTAACAGAACATAATTTCACAAAGATTTCCCACACCCACATATCTTGGTTCAGAAATCTATCTTTCACGTTAGTAGCAGTTTTTCTGTCTTCAGTTTTGCACTGTAGTCTTTAGCAGCTCTATTAAATACTTTGTATTTGAATAGAGCTGCTAAAGACTACAGTGCAAAACTGAAGTATAAAGATATTATTCAGTGCAGAACTGAATAATAAAGATGGTAGCAACTTACGGGGGCGCTAGTGGGTCAAGTGCTACGAACGTGTTTTGAAGAGCTCCTGATTCAGATAAGTTTTACTAGGAATAATTAAGTATATATGCGTAATTGTTTAAGTAAGGGCGGCTGTAAACGTTGTACGCTACCGATATTATTAGTGTGGGGTTTTTTTTCTTGCTTAAACTAAATACGAAAACGTTAATATTAGACCTAGTAACCTGCAGAGAAAAAAAAAAAAATGGCGGCGGCATTGTCATTCCATGATTTTAATTTGGATTTCAGTCGGTTCGTTAAGTGTGAGGTCTGTTATATGTATTCCTTCGACTACATAAATGATTTGTGGATGTTTAGTGCGGATGGAAGAAGGGTGTGTGCGAAATGTGACCTGAACGAGGAATTGATGAATGCGAATATGAAGTTGATGACAGAAAGTGCTAGTACCGATAGTGTCGCGAGTGCACGTTTGAAAGAGAAGGATGGCGGGAAAGACAGGCGAAAAAATGTTAAAAAATCAGGAAAAAAGAAAAAGAGCGATTTGACAACCGTAACGGATGTTAAAAGGGACGAAAGTAAGGCGGAAAGAAACGAAATTGAGAGAACGAATGAAAGTAGAAATGGCGTGGTGCAGAAATCGCAAGTAAAAAAAATCGAAAGAATGAATGATAGCGAAAAAAGAATGACTGATGGCGAAAGTTGGACGCATGTTGGAACGAAAGTACTAAACCAAAGAAAGATGAATGACAGTAAAAGTGAGAAGAATGATAGCGAAAGTTGGACGCATGTTAGTCCGAAAGTACGGAAACAAAGAAAGATATGTGAGAGTGAGAAGAATGATAGTGAAAGTTGGACATATGTTGGACCGAAAGTACGGAAACAAAGAAGGATGAATGAGAGGGAAAGTGAGAAGAGGGGGTTGAGAGTTAGAAAGTTAGAAAGATTTAATGATAGAGTGAATGTGTCGCGAGGTTCAGAAGGTGAATTGGATTGGATGAAGCAAGAAATGAAATGGATGCGGAATGAAATTAAGAGAATTCAGGTCAAAACTATTAAAATAAATCATGATGGCATGAAAGAGATAACAAAAGATGAGCGAGTGGCGTTGTATGGCGACTCCATTATTAAAGGTGCGCTAGAGGATAAAATGCACAAGGTATGTTTTCCAGGCGGTAAAATGAGTAGAGTGATTGAGGCGGGAACGAGCAAAAGAATTAATTGTATTAATTGGTACGAATGATTTGAGAGAGAACAAAGAGCATGTCAAAATGAATGTCAGGAGACTGCTTGGAAAGATAAAGGAGAATAGTGTGACAGGAAGGGTGGTCAGTGTGTTGCCTAGGTATGATTGTGGTGAAATGAGGCGGAGAGCAAGGATTATGAATGATATTCTGGCTGAAATGTGTGAGGAGATGGGAGTAGAGTTTGTTAATGTGTGGAATGAGTTTGAGGGACGAAGTGAGCTGTATGGGAGCGATGGACTGCATTTGAGTGGTTATGGTGTGAGTCGCTTGGAGAGACTGCTGCTGGAAGGTAGAGAAGTGAATAGAGAGAATGAATCAGATCGAGAGGGGAGTGATGTGGAAGAGCAGGAGAGTAAGACAGGAGAGATTGAAGGAGTGGAAATGAATGTGGAAGTGAGTGGTATGAGTATAGAAAATGAGAGAATGGGTGTGCAAGAGGAGCAGGGAAACGGCAAGGCTCAGGGTGGACAGGGATACACAGCGTGAGAAAGGTGGATGCTCCAAGAGGAGGTGAGAGAATGTGTAGGCAGGAAAGTAATGGGATGATCAGGGATCAAAAGGAAACAGATGGAATTGCAAAGGGTTCTAAAATGAAGAAGCAGAAAGGGAAATGGCCCCAGTCCAGCATGGAGAGATCACATCGAGTGAGTGGTATCAGTGGAACTAGCTGTAGATCCAGAAATGAGTTGTTGTGTTTGTATACCAATGCTAGAAGTATAAGAAACAAGGCGGATGAAATGGTTGCACTAATTGCGTCTGTGCACCCAGAGATTGTCGGAATAAGTGAGACATGGTTAGATGAGGATGACATCCTGACAGGAATAGAGATGGAAAGGTATGATGTGTTTCGTGAGGATAGAAGGGGTAAAAAGGGAGGGGGAGTGCTATTGATGATAGAGAAAGAGTTATGTCCATACAAGGTAGAGATGCAAGAGGGAAATGGGGCCAGTGGTTTTGAGGCAGTATGGTGTGAGATAGAGGTGAATAGAATCAAATACTTGGTGGGATGTTGTTATAGACCTGGTAATGTGGATGGTGGTGATAGTGAAATGTATAGTCAAATAAGCCAAGCAAATAAGAAAAGGGTGATCATTATGGGTGATTTTAATTATGGCAATATAGACTGGAATGAAGAGATAGCAACTGGAAGTAAAGAAAATGAGTTTCTTGAGTTTTTGAGGGATAACTACCTTAGACAGTATGTAACAAAGGGCACAAGAGGATTAAGGGTCTTGGATTTGGTCATCTCATCGGAGGATGTAATTATCAATGAGGTATCAAATCATCCACCAATTGGTGAAAGTGACCATGAGGTGATTACTTGGGTGGTTGCCAGCAGTGCAAGGACCCCTGTGAAAAAAGGGTATATGTGGAACTACAAGGGGGGTGATTATGAAGAGCTCAGGAGGCAGCTTGCAGGTGTAGCATGGAATGAGGAGTTAGCTGGAAAAGAGATCAATGCAGCTTGGGGGATTTTCAAAAAATATTTAGTGGATGCAATGTCTAAATGTATACCACGGGTGAGAAGGTTAAATAAGTTAGGTGTGAGATGGATGAATAAAGAGATTAAGCATGCAATACAGAGAAAAAGGGCATTGTGGAGGCAGCATAAGAGAAGTGGAAGTAACCAATTTCATGAGTTTTACAAAGACCAGGCAAGGAGAGTGACTTGGTTGGTGAGAGTAGCTAAAGAGAGGTATGAACAGCAGTTAGCTAATGAAGCTAAAAAGAATCCTAGGGAGTTCTTTCGATATGTAGCCAGCAAAAGAAAGAATGATTATGGAAGGATGACATTGATTGGAGGAAATGGTATAAAGACAGCTGTTGCAGAATGTGTGGTGGAGATACTTAATGAGCAGTTCATAAAGATCCTTCAATCTTGTGAATGTGACTTCATGGAGAGATTAAGAGCAGTTGATGATGGGGAGGAGAGACTGACTGTAAGTGAGGAAGAGGTGTTTGGGGAGTTGAGTAAACTAGATGTAAATAAGGCTGTGGGACTTGATAATATATCACCGCGTATTCTGAAGGAATGTGCCAGAGAGTTGACACCTGCCTTGACATATTTTTTTAATACGAGTCTTGCACTTGGTCAAGTCCCTAAAGAGTGGAAGGAGGGCAAGATTGTACCACTTCATAAAGGAGGTGATCGAACTCAAGCATCAAACTATAGGCCTATCTGTGTGTCAGGTGTTGTGGTTAAGTTGTTGGAGAAGCTTGTGAGAACTAGGATCCAGAGTTGGGTTGACAACAATGGTATAATCTTTGATGGACAGCATGGATTTGCTAAAGGGAGGTCGTGTTTTAGTAATCTACTTACTTATTACAATAAAGTGACTGCTTCCTTGGACAGAGGAGAAGGATACACAGTAATATATTTGGATTTTGCAAAAGCTTTTGATAGAGTACCTCATGATAAGTTGACAGTCAAACTAGAGCAGATGGGGTTGGATATTAGATTAGTGCATTGGATTGGAGACTGGCTATCTGATAGGTATCAACAAGTTGTGTATGGGGGTGCAATATCCAGGAAAAGGAAAGTCACTAGTGGAGTGCCTCAGGGATCTGTTTTAGGGCCATTACTATTTAACTTGTATATTAATGATATTGGCAAAGGTTTGGATGGAGATATTCAGTTGTTTGCAGATGATGCAAAGTTGGGACGAACCATAAAGAGTAGTGAAGATGTTGTGGCCTTGCAAGAAGACTTGAATAAATTGAGTGATTGAGCAAACAAATGGGGATGTGAGTTCAATGTTGCAAAATGTAAGGTTTTAAAATTTGGAAAACAAAGATGGGATGCAGAATTTATGCTTGGTGAGAATATATTGTTGGAAGTAGAGGAAATAAGAGATCTGGGAGTGATAGTGGATAAGGATCTAAAATTTAGGGGACACATCGCCAAAATTGTGAAGACAACACAAAGACTTCTGGGAATGATGAGGAGGACACTGACGTGTAGAAGTAGGGAGATTCTTGTTCCATTGTATAAGGCTTTGATTAGGCCACACATGGACTATTGTGCCCAGATTTGGTCACCTGGTTTTCAGAAGGATGAAGAGATGTTGGAAAGGGTCCAAAGGCGACTGACTAAGGTAGTTTCTGACCTCTGGAATGTCGAGTATGAGGAAAGATTGAAAAGATGTAATTTGCAGAGTCTAGTGGAGAGAAGGAAGAGGGGAGATATGATAGAGACCTACAAGTTGGTAAGGGGTTGTTATAGGATCAATGGTGGAGAAGTTCTACAGAGAATAGTGGGAGATCAGGGGAGAACCAGAGATCATGCCTGGAAACTGTATAAAGAGGGTGTGAGTAGGGGAGTGAGAGGCAGGTTTTTTTCGTGCAGAGTTGTGAATGATTGGAATGCCTTGCCTGAGAGTGTGGTGTCTGCAAGGAGTTTGAATGTGTTTAAGACCCGGTATGATGAGATGTGTGTGAGATAAAAGGACCTCCTAGATGAGTCTTTGACTCCATGAGGTCTTGTTTAATAATAATAATAATAATAATAATATTAGTTGAGCCATTATTTGTGTTTTTACTACAGTAATCTACTGTTTATCTGACCTTCAAAACAGCGACCCTTCAATTAACTGACTTTTGCATGTCAGCAAACTTCTGGTACACGACAACATAATTGTACTTCAATTATTTGAACTTTTAATTATCAGAATGGCAAACTGCCTTCCTAATGTGGTTAGATAAATGGTCGACTACTGTAATAGCATGATTTTCACTGGATGTTAATGGTAGCCCATGTTTTAACTATTACAGGTGTTTGGAATGGAATGTAACCATGTAAATGTATCTGAAGGGCTTCTTATTATAGGTACAGGAAATTCTTCCACTGGATCTGTTCGCCTTTATAGTTTTCCAGACTTATTAAATGAGGTTAGTAATAGTCTGTTTATTGTGGTATGCAATTTTGCTTGTACTATATGACATGTGTAGAAATACAAACTCTTTCTCTTCTATCACCTGATTAAGGGTTATTTGTATATTGAGAAAATGAACATAATAGAAACAAATATTTTTCATATTGTTTCACATTTTTATAATCAATAAGGCTTTGAGGTGCTAACATGATATTATTTAGTAAAGTCAAGTAATCAAATTTCAGAAATCTTGCACTCGCTGAATAAACTGTCTTTGATGTTATCATCATTGAAGGTATCATGATTGTCAGAATCATCACTTGGTTGGTTGAGTGGAATAGCATATGTTCTTTTAAAACTGCTTTTAGAGGAATGGAGAATGCTTAGGTCAGGGGTCTTCAGCACATGGCCTACAGGCCACCTGTGGAGCTCTTTGCCATGGCCTGCCAGCCATTTTGAAAAAATAATTACTTAACATTAAAATGGGATTAAATAAAAAAATAATTTCAATGATGCCTGCATGCCACTAAACTATACTGCCGTATTTAAAATTGTAAGATGCTTTCCAGTTTCACAAGGAATGCTGTGCATTTGATATTTTACATAAAATCCTATAAAAATAAATATTAAATAGACATGCTTCTTCAGTCATCTACCAGCACCAAGCAGTATTTAAGTACTAGTACTAACATCGCAGGTGGATGGCTGAAGCAGTAGTTTGTTTGAGTGCGCTGTCTAGTGCCTTCCAGATACATCTCGAAGGTTCTCGATACTTCGTTATTTTCAAATAAATACAAGAGGATCTCATCCACAGCCAGTCAGTCGTGAACAGTGTGACATTCGTGTATAAGTACACGCAGGTTCGTCATGTCAGCCATAGCGTATTGTGGTTTTATATTGCCAGACTTTTTTCATTAGTGTGAGATATATTCAGTGGATAATAATTGTTAAACAGCAATTTTGGATTATTTTTGGGGTTCACCTTCCATCACTATGGCATCTATGAGTAAAAAGCGTAAATCAAGTGATTCTTGTCAGGTTTTTAATGAAAAGTGGACCAATTTGTACTTTTTTGTGCAGATCGACAATAAGCCCGTGTGTTTAATTTATTGTGAGTCAGTATCAAAAGAATACAATATAAATCAGCACTATGAGACAAAGCATGCATCCAATTTCGATCACCTTCATGGACAGCTTCGTGTGGAAAAAGTGAACCGTCTCCAAATTGATTTAAAATGCCAGCAGGGTACGTTTAAAAGGCAGGGGGAAGAGAGCATCAAAGTAAGTTATGTAATAGCTGAAAAAATTGCTAAAAAATCAAAAGCCTTCTTGGACGGCGAGTTTGTGAAAGAGTGTCTCATCGCTGCTGGAGAAATTCTGTGCCCAAATAATAAGGAAGTGTTCAAAAAACCGAATTTGTCTGGGATAACTGTAGCACGATGTGTTGAAGAACTTGCCAAAGACATTGAAGGAACTTTTAAAAAAATGGTCGTCCGAATTTATGTCATATTCACTTGCTTTAGATGAGAGCACAGATTTGAAGGATACAGTGCCTTCGCTCATACCTATGAAGGAATGATGAAAGGCACTGATATTCTTGAAGCTGCCAAGGATATGCTCCATCTTTTCGACCTCAGTTTAACCAACCTCGAGGGTGTGGTAACTGATGGTGCCACTGCTATGGTGGGGAAAGAATGAAGGGTTTGTTGCGCTGCTACGGAAAGAACTGAAACTAGAAGGAAAAGATTTCGTCCATTACCACTGTTTAATCCACCAGGGGAATGTGTGTGTGAAAACTATTGGATTTGAGAATGTCATGAAAGTTATTGTGACTGTCGTCAACATTATTAGGGCAAGAGGATTGAATCATCATCAATTCCAAGAGTGTGAAGTGGATCACGTTGATGTGGTTTATTATAGTGATGTGCATTGGTTGAGCAGAGGGAAGGTTCTTAAAAGAGTCTTTGACTTAAGGAGCGAAATAAGGTAGCTCGTGCAAACCAAGGGGAATCAGATTGCGTAATTCAATGATCCGAAGTGGATGACAGACTTTGCCTTTGTGACTGACATCTCGTTGCATTTGAATGAACTAAATACGTGGCTACAATCCAAAGAGCAACTGGTGCACACTCTGTTTGATCACATCAAAGCTTTTGTGGCCAAGCTCAAACTTTGGGAGGCACAACTCACAAAAAAAGAATTATCTCATTTTCAGCTTCTCGCTGAGTCTAACTGTCCGTCTCTCCCCCCCCCCCCCCACCCCCCCCCCCCCCCACCCCCCCCCCCCCCCACCCCCCCCCCCCCCCACCCCCCCCCCCCCCCACCCCCCCCCCCCCCCACCCCCCCCCCCCCCCACCCCCCCCCCCCCCCACCCCCCCCCCCCCCCACCCCCCCCCCCCCCCACCCCCCCCCCCCCCCACCCCCCCCCCCCCCCACCCCCCCCCCCCCCCACCCCCCCCCCCCCCCACCCCCCCCCCCCCCCACCCCCCCCCCCCCCCACCCCCCCCCCCCCCCACCCCCCCCCCCCCCCACCCCCCCCCCCCCCCACCCCCCCCCCCCCCCACCCCCCCCCCCCCCCACCCCCCCCCCCCCCCACCCCCCCCCCCCCCCACCCCCCCCCCCCCCCACCCCCCCCCCCCCCCACCCCCCCCCCCCCCCACCCCCCCCCCCCCCCACCCCCCCCCCCCCCCACCCCCCCCCCCCCCCACCCCCCCCCCCCCCCACCCCCCCCCCCCCCCACCCCATCGTCCACTTCTCACAGCTGTAGGGCGATGTGGCTGCACGTCGCTTAAGGGGTACGCCCTAGCCCTTATATCATTTTCTCTTAGACTCATAATCATAGTTTGAGTTGGCACTGAAGTTTTACGACCGGATGCCCTTCCTGACATCAACCCTCGCATTTATCCTGGCTTGGGACCGGCACCTATTGAGGCTAGCTTGCCTCCTTCGGTGGCTGCATAAGACGAAATGACTTAGCAAGATAGGAAAGACTCACCCCTAGCCCTCGAATACTCTAATAGCATCAGGGGGAAGGAGCAAGGAGAGGAGAAAGAAGCAAAGAAAGAAGAGGAGGGACCAGTCTACAGAATAATATAACAGATATATATTACATGAAGTAAGGCATGGTCCAGCATCAGGTACCTCGTGTTTGCCATGCCCGTACTCACTAAAGTGAGCCCTTGAGGTTTGAAGACAATAATACTGTTGGAAATTATAACTCTTGGAACATTAATGGCTTTCCTGTTCATATCCAAGATGGGCTTGACTGATCCATTACAGCATCTGAAGTTACCACAGCCTATAAAGAATGCCAGACAAAAAAATCACTAGAAGCTGATGGTCTAGGGATAGAACTTTACTGCAAGGCCTGGGATTTTATTCTTCCCATTCTGGTTACACTACTTAATTCCTTTCTCTTCTCATAACACATACAAAGTCTGTTTGTATCAAGCCATACTGTTGTCATTCCTAAACCTAATAGAGATCACACCTTAATCAACAGCTGGAGACCTATTTCTCTATCTAATACTGACTACAAGATATTTTTCCACATTATCAATAACAGGCTCAAAGTGGGAATGAGATACATAATTAAAAGCACACAGGTGTTTGGAGTACCAGATCGAGCAGTAGAATTTAATCTATTTCTGCTATGTGATCTAATCCGCTTAGTTAACATGAAAAAGCAGTTGATGGCAGCACTATCAGTAGATCTTACTCAAGCATTTGATAATGTCTGGCATCCCTTTCTATTTTGCATTCTCCAGCAAATCGGTGTAGGTAAATAACTGCTATCTGTTATCAAAGGAGCTATGCCAATTCAACCACCTGCCTCCTAGTTAATGGGTTTCCTGTTAGACCCAGTAAAAATTCGAAAAGGAGTCGAGCAAGGTTGCCCTCTCAATCCACTGCTCTTTGCATTGGTTCTTGAACCTTTCATACAGGAAGTCAACAATACACATGCTGTGTGAGGAATAACAGTTCCTTCAACTATAAAGGAAAATAATGTATTAGCATATGCCGATGATGTAGTGGGAACTTTGAAGGATAATGATTCCATATATATATATATATATATTGGTATTTTGGAAAAAATTAGCAAAAGCAGTGGATTAATTATTAATGCAGACAGGACTAAATTAAACGTTTATGGAAAGTGGGATCTTGGAGACATTCCTTTTGAACTAACCCCTAAGAGAGAACCCCTCATTATGCTTGGAATTTCCTTCTCCACTTACCCAATATTATTAGTCCAAGAACTTATATATATATATATATATATAAGAAGTTTAAATGTTAGAAGACTGGAAAATAGGACCACTCTCCTTTTCTTCTAAAGTTATAGTACTCAAAACTATCATCTTTCCTGCTCAGTTGTACATAATTAATATTACAGACATCACAGAAGCCGAAGAAAAGCAATTACCGTATTTGCCGGTGTATAAGACACTACTAATTTGTATTTAGAAAGAAGCATTCTAGGAAATATTAAATTTATCACTAGATGGTGTAGATCACCCACATTATGAAATATTTCCTAGGCTGAGATGAAATTCTGTCTATTCTTGCTGTGAGAGGTTTTTTAAATAGTTCCATTCTCTTAATTCAGTGTGGTCCTATAGTTAATTGTAGGGATGACTGGAGAACAATCCCAGGCAGATAAGGCCAACTCGAGGCAGTTAAATTCAGATAAGGCTGACCACCTGGGTATCAGTCATCTTTGTGCTTCAGTTTCAGTTGGTCTTTTGGTTGTTTTCATCTATATGAGTAATTGATGAAATAGGAAAACTGATATCTGTTGGCTGTATGATGATATAAAAGAGCTGAGGCCTTTTCTCTATCTCTCATGCTATCTGTCTGTCTGTCTTTTCTTTCTCCAGTTTCAGGCTCTCTTGCACCCCTATTCTAACTACTCTAGGCCTATGATGAACAATCCTTTACTTTTTCACCTCAATAAAGGTTGAAACCAGTCTGGGTAGTGACCCTTCCCATAGCATTATACATGTCCATAAGGATATGTGCTTCACATTATGGCATACTGAGGCAAGTAAAGTCATTAGCCTCTGCATATGAGTTTCCCAGTCATGAAGTTACTTCATGTAGCAGACTTTGTTTGTTTACACTTGGATAAAGGATTAAACCAAGAATATAATTTCTTGGTATCTTTAATTTATAGTGTAACCAAGTGAAAAAACTTTCAACATTCAAGGGGACATATGTCATCTGCCTTAAAAGAAAGTAGTTTGCATATTTCCATTCATCAGATATGAAAATGAAACCTGGAAAATTATAACCAAGAAAATGAGGATTATCAGAGAAGGGCAAACACTTAAAATACTCAACGGTGCCATCTTAATCTTCTTTAAAGGAAAGTATTCAAAATTACAGATTTACATGCATCACATATGGAAGTGAAACCTAATCATTAACAAAAGAAATTGACTTATGAGTTAAAATGGAGAAATTATTGCTGTATGATGAACCTTCAAGTAAAAAGCATAATATTTGGAAGCAGCACTGAACAAGGAAAAAAGATACCTGAAAAGAAACATCCATGATCTACAAGGCCAAACAGACATTGGGAAAATTAGATTAAAGAGAGGGCTGGACTCAATGACATAGAAAATATAGAGAAGAGTGGAGAAATTTGAGAGAACCTTCGTTCGTCGGTAGATAGAAAATGGTTGATGAAAAAGAATGTCACACAGTTAACGTTTGAAAAAATTTATTTTAGTGTTAAGTATCAAATAATGTGGATTTGAAATATATATTAGATGGTCATTTAATTCTTTAATGAAAGAAGAACCCATGGATTGATAAAAAAGGGTATTCTTTATTACTTTATGATAATCTTATACATGAACGGCTGTTCTTTAGTGCTTTGGGTGTGCAGCAGGTATTTTTTGTAGCTATAAAATGGATACACCCCCAAGAAAGCATTGAAAAATGTGTACTCTTTTTCAGCACACATCCATGACTCAAAGACAAATTGTCAATGAGTGCAGTGTGTGTTGGTTTGGATACTGAAACATGTTCATTTCAAAGGCCTGTAGATTATAATCTCTTTAGGAAATACCTGAAAAGACAGTTACAGAGGTTACCAGAAGAGGGAATGAAGAGAGAGGAAAAAATATTAGTGAATTTGGACTTGAGCTGTGTTGAATAATCAGGGAATGTTCAACCTCTTGTGCATTACCACTGTGAGTGTGTATCAAGTTAAAGAAAAACATTTACATTCATTATGAAACCATGTAGGTTGTAATCTTAGGAAATAATGAAAAGAAAGACTGTTATAATGTTGAACAGGTGGTGGAATAAACAGAGAAAAAGAAAATATTCTGTGAATTTGGGGTTGAATAAACAAGCCATGTTCTAACAGATTTAGATTGGATTTAGGGGGAACTGGGGAATTTTTCATGCAAATTCTCATTAACAGTGAGAACCACATAAATATCTGCATGAAATCCACACAGCAAAAACATGAAACAAGTGCAGTAAATTTGTGGATTTGGGACATTAATAAGCCTAATTGCAAATTTTTCGGGATTTGAACCTGCAGCCTTTTGGCTGGAGAGCGGACACGCTAACCACTCGGCTGACCAGGCCGGCATATGGAAAGAGAAACAAGTTGCACTACAATCTACATGGTTTCCTAAAGTTACTGACCAACCAGAGGTCAGGCCAATAATTGTTGTAACGGTTGGTCAGTAACTTTAGCAAACCATATAGATTGTAGTGCAGCATGTTTCTCTGTATATTGTGTATGCTCCAGATGATGACCTTGATATGAAGGTCGAAATGTCGAGTGTTCATTTTGGTTTATATTAAACTAAAGTTTTGCTCTAACACAGTAGTTGTCTCCATAATTTTTCATAATGTATTCTGATCATCGTGTAAGCATGAAAGAAAAAATATAAGAGTGAAATTATATTTTGTCACCTACTTTTCTATTGTATAAATATATTTTAAGTAGTTTAATATCTATAGGAAGTTACTTGATCAAAACATAACATATCTAAATATTATAATAATCAGATATTTCAGAGTTTATTGCTTGAAAACAATGTTCCCTCTAAACTGTGCACATGTGCACTTCAGTCAAAAAGAGAGTACACATATCTAGTAACTGCAGACATAAAATTTTTGCTTTCAGAATAATTTTTGAATGTACTTAACTGAAAAATGTACTTCTCTAAACAAATTATATGATAAATCATACTTGTCACTTATTTTATTTAGTAATTTTTGCAGTTTCCACTCCAAAATTACTCCAACCCAGCAGTTTTCAAGCTTTTTTTTATCTTACAGCACACCATCAAGTATTAAGAAATGCAGTTGACCCTTGAACAACATTGGTTTGAACTGTGCAGGTCCACTTATATGCAGATTTTTTTTTCAATAAATATATTGGAAAATTTTTTGGATGGAGATTTGCAACAATTTGAAAAAAAATTGCAGATGAACTGCGTAGCCTAGAAATATCAAAAAAAATTAAGAAAAAGTTAGGTATGTCATGAATGCATAAAATATATGTAGATAGTAGTCTATTTTATCATTTACTACCATAAAATATACACAAATCTATTATAAAAAGTTAAAATTTATCAAAACTTATGCACAGACTGTACGTGGCTCCATTCGCGGTTGAGAGAAATGTAAACAAATTGTTAATTAGTTATAATTAATTAACTAGCATAAAATAAAAATTTTATATTCATTCATTAGTGTATTGGCTAGGCTACCATAAAGCAATCATATTGCTGCTTCTTCGTTATTACTCCATGAATCGTTATACCTATCAATAAATATGAATTTCTTTTTCACATTATCTTTTCATTTTTGATGTCGAGTGTTAGTAATACGTATAAGACATACATTGTTTTATAACATATAAGACAATATTGATGTAGGTAGTGACAGACAAGATTATTCATCTTGTAAATAGACGACGTAAACTTACAGTATCCATAAATATGGTACGTTACTCTAAATGTATTTTCTCTTCTTATGATTTTCTTAATAATAACATTTCCTTTTCTTTAGCTTACTTTCTTCTAAGAATATAGTATATAATATATATATATATATATAAAACATAAAAAATACGAGGGTGGTCTGAAATGTTTTCGGCCTAACAATGAAAAAATGAATTTATGAGTTCAAAATTATTTTTATTTTTCAACATAATCTCTCTTAAGACTAATACATTTATTCCAGCGATGCTCCGGCGCCATTATCCCGTCCCTGTAGTAGTTTAGTAGTTCTCAGTAAGATCTGCAAAATATCCCTCTACGGCTGCAATCACCTCTTGATTCGAAGAAAAATGCTGGCCAGCGAGGAAGAGTTTTAGTTTTGGGAGGAGATAGAAGTCAGAGGGAGCCAAATCAAGGGAATAGGGTGGATGTTCCAACAATTCATACTGCAGATCCCCTAATTTTCCCATTGCCAAAACACCTTTGTGGTCAGGTGCATTGTCCTGATGAAAGATTTTTTTTTTTTTTCTTCTGCAAACCGGGTCTTTTCTCACAAATTTTTTCGTATAGTCTGGTTAAAAGATCTGAATAATATTCTCCGATTATTGTTTTACCCTTTTCAAGATAATTAATAAACAAAATGCCTTTAGCATCCCAAAACACCGATGCCATGGCCTTTCCTGCTGATGGAACCAACTTTGGCTTCTTTGGCGTTGAACAACCAGCTTCTGTCTGCTGTTTTGACTGCTGTTTGTATTCTGGTGTGTAATGTTGAATCCATAGTAAGTCTCATCCATAGTAATAAATTGACACACAAAATCAGTTTTATTCTTGTTAAAGTGCTCCAAGCACTGTTCAGAGAATTTCATGCAAGTGCGTTTTTGATCTGCTGTGAGGAAGCGCAGCACCCATCTTGCGCAAAGTTTTTTCATTTGCAATTCTTCCTGCAAAATATATTCTGCATGTTCTTTTGAAATGCCTATAGTCTCAGCAATTTCACACACTTTGACTCGCCAGTCATCCAATACCATATCATGCACTTGATCAATGATATCTGGTGTTGTTACACGTTTTGGACGTCGTTCACGTGGATCATTTATGCTGCTACTGCCACCTTTAAACTAAGCAGCCCATTTCTTAATTGTTGAAAAGAAAACGAAGGAGGAGAGTGCCCATAAACTTTAATGAACTTCGAATGAATTTCCTTTGCCGCTAAACCTTCTTTTACAAAGAATTTTATAACCGCACAATACTCAATTTTATCCATTTCAAGGGAAACAAAAAACACTTTTGCTTCTGACAGCTGTATGAAACAAACTACTTGATAGAATGACTTGCAATTTCACAAGGATGCTTACGACAGATGTACCAACTTAAAAAAAAAAAAATGTTGCGGATACTGTGCCATCTATGGTCAAGGCCGAGAACTTTTCAGACCACCCTCGTATGTGTACATATACAGTTATCATTTGGTTAACACGGTGAAATTAATTGCGGCAATCCCTTGGTATACGTGGCAAGAGTTTTGATTAACATGCCTTTAATCCTGCAGAGCTCACAGCTGATCTGACAGATACATGCAAAATGTTTAATATAAATATTCTTACCCAATTCAGTGTATATAACTTGGAGGTCATAAGTAGCTGTGCATTTGTATGTTACGAGTGATATTCAGCACTATTTTTTGCTGTCAGTTTGGTTTTACACATGTTATTGTAAAGGTGTGTGATATTTTACAGTAAAATTGTATCTGAGAGATACTGACCTCTGATGTCAGTATAGTATGGTTTTCTTTTTTATTCTTTGTTCAATAATTTCTAGATTGTAACTGAAAATAAATAAACCATCACGTATTACTGAAATAGAGAGCCAAAGGCTTATTTATCATACATGTCCTCTAGGAGGTGTGCTTTACATTATGGAAATACTAAGAAAAGTGATCTGGAGCTTACTCCACCTTTACTATGAGTTGCCCATAAGGTTGCTTATGCTTGCATCTGCTGAAACTTTTAGTTTCTATATATTCGGCACAAAATTCTTGTAGTTTCTATATTTGGCTGTGAAATAATGTTGGATTCAATATCCACTTAATTTGCACCATCATGTATCATATTTGCAGTGTTTTTTCTTTATGTTTATTGTTTGTTTGCCGAGGTCTGGAGAGTCATTTTGTTGTTATCGTAGAATTTATGCCAATAAGAAAAAAACTAAATCTGTTCAAACGACTCTTGATAACTTATTTTGATTTAAAAAAAAAAAAAAAAATGCAGCAAATAATGTAGATACAAGTATTTATTAAACATTTACTTTGCATTCATTTTTTATCTTTTCTAAAGAGTATCATATAAAACGAATTATTAATACAGTAATCGATCATGGACGAATTGTAATTTTTACCATTGATTATTAGATTTGATTAACGCGATTTTGATATATGCGGTAACATCAAGGGATTAATTAACCTCGTTAATTGAGTGATACCTGTGTGTGTATATATATATATATACACACACACACACACACACACACATACAAAACTTGAAATAATTTTTAAATTTCATTTGAATTTTTCTATATCATTAAGACAGTTCACAAATAAAATCCAATTAAAAAAAATTGCATCTAATGTGCTGCATATATGGAAAACATTTAACAAAATGTACCTACATGATGCAGAAGGGACATAATGTACAGTCAAGAGAGCTGGTTCCTGCAAGAAGAGAAACATCACCCTGAATGAACATGTTGAATTTAATTCTTTTTAAAACTTGTATACATGTTTTTCTTTTCAATACAATATTCATATTTATCATGCTTAATACCAAGCATGATAAATAAGCCTGATACCAAGCATGATAAATTTCAGGTTGCACTCTGGTTCCATGATAAACTGCAATGCTACTTTGTTTAGCTAGGTGGTGTCCCAGTGGGAACCATCTGATCGTGCTGCACTGTCATATTTGTTTGTTGTTAAGCCAATGCAGAATATAGTTTCTTTGAATAAGTCCAAAATTGCTAACTGTCATTTTTTTCATTCAGTGTTCAGGGCTGTATCTGAATATTTGTCTGCTCTAAGAACAGACAAATATGTATAAAGTAATGCAAAAGTCATATGACTTCTGCATAACTTCAACCTTAGTATCACCTCTGGGTCTGGCTCCCACTGATGAGACCCCAATAAAGGTTGAAGTCAGTCTGGGTAGTGACCCTTCCCGTAATGCATAGCAATATACATGTCTGCAAGGAGATTTGCTTTGCATTATGGGATAATAAGGCAAGTGATGTGAAGTCATTAGCTTCGTTATGTGAGTTGCCCTAGTCCTGAAAATAGTTCAGGTGCAAACTTGTTTGCTTACACTTGGATAAAGGATTAAACCAAGTATATAATTTCTTGGCATCTTTAATTTATAACTTAAAACTGGTTTGAACACAGTCTTGTATACTGCAATATGGTGATTTAGCTAATTTCTCTCCTATTCCATATAAATTTATTCAGCTGGCTACCCACCATACCAGCTTTGCTTATTCTGTTCTATTTCCAGATTTAACCTGCCATCTTCACTAAAAACTGTGTATAAATACCTGAAATATTTTACTTGTTCTATAGTATCACCATTCAGAATGCAGCTGAAGTTTTCTATGCTTCTGCTTATTTTCATAGTTTTGTTCTTTTTATTGCTGATTTTCATGCCAAATTTGTTACATCTGTTATTCAGTTTAGTGAGAGAATTCTGGAGACTTGCACTAGAGCTGTTTAGCAGTGCAACATTATCTGCATAAAGCAAAGATCACATCTCCAATTCTAGTATCCAATTCTAATTCTAATAAGAAAGTGGCTTATGCTGCTTTCTTTCATAATGCGATCCATATAGATGATGAATAAGAGTGGAGATAATGTTCATCCTTGTCTTACCCCCTGATTTTATATCAAACCATCTTCTTGTATTTCCTTCAATTCTGACTGCTGATTGACAACTTAAATACAGACTATGGATTACTGTGTATAATGTTCCATTCACCCCATATAATTGTAGTGTTTTGAAAAGCTTTTCTCTTGGCACCTTGTCATATGCCTTTTCCAGATCTACAAAACTTAAGCGGAGATCCTTGTCATATTCCCATGATCTCTCAACTGTTTGTCTTAAAGTGAAAATCTGATCTTGACAGTCTATTTGACCTGAACTCTGCTTGTTCTTCTACAAGTTTCTCTTCCACAATCTTTCTCAACTTCTTTTCAAGTATGCTTTCATAAATCTTGGAACACTCATTAGAGAAATTCCTCTGTAATTCTCACATTCAGTTTTATTCCCTTTTTTATAGATGGGTACTATGAGAGCTCTTGATCACAGAGAATGGCAGGACAGAAGATGAAATTAGAAAGAGGATTGAAATTGCAAAGTCAGCTTTCAACAGTATGAAAAATCTACTGACATCTAGAGAATTAAATCTGAAAACAAGACTAAGCATCTCCAAATGTTACATATGGTCCACATTATTATACAGAGTAGCGACATGGACACTTTCCAATCTGAGTGTAAAAAAACTGGAGGCCTTTGAAATGTGGATGCTGTGAAGAATTATGAGGATATCATGGAAAGACAAAAGACAAATGAAGAGGTACTAGAGATGGTAGGCATAAACAGGAGCCTGATAAAAGAAATTAAAAAGAGAAAAGTCATCTATTTTGGATATATTCCGAGACATAACTGCCTACAACGGCTTCTAGCAGGAACTGTTGAGAGAAAGAGAAGGAGAGGAAGACAAAGACTGGAGTGGATGAAAAATATAGAAGACTGGACCTATCTCTCATATGAGGGAATGCAGCAGAGAGGTACAGAATTGGACATGGTGGAGACACATGGTAGTCAATCTCCTGGAGGGAGAAGACACCTGACAGGACAGACTATGAGAGCTCTGCTGCAATCATTCGGAATTTGACCTTCTGTGCAGGCACTCTGAATTATGCAGTGTAGCCACTGCAAAACTTTTATACCTCCATACTTAAGCATTTCTGGTCAAATATATTATCTACTCCAGATGCCTTTCCACATTTCAAGTTTTTGATGGCTTTTTCTACCTCAAGTATTGATATGTACTCTTTGCATTCCTCTTGAAAATTTTCTGGTATGTTTCTGTCACTGCTTGGTTTATTTAACAGTCTTTCAAAGTAATTACTCCATACATCTAGGATATCCTTATCTTCAGTTTTCATGTCACCTTTATCATCTTTGATTCCTTTTACAGTGCTCCTTCCTCCATTTCTAAGCTTCTTCAATCGCCTCTAGAACATTTGGCCACCTTCCTGACATTTATTTTACATACCCTTACCAAAGTCTTCCCATGAATTTTGTTTAGCTACTTTTACATATAGCTTAGCTTGCTTACATTTTCTCTGAATTCTTTTAGGGCATCTACTGACTTGTTTCCTAGAAATTTTTGGTATGCTTTCTTCTTTTCTTGGATTGCATCTATAACTTCTTGTGTCCACAATGATGTTCTTATTTTTCTCTCCCTGCATACAACTTCACCACATAACTTCCTAACTGAATTAATCAATGTCTTCTTCAGAGTTTGCCACTGAGACTTCCAAGTTTGGTTCTTGTTTTCAAACTGTTGCAGATTTTCTTCAATAATGTTTGCATAGTTGATTCTACAATTTACCTGTAAAGTTGCTCAACTTTAATTCTTTTATAACTTTAATATTTTTTAAAAGTTTTTATCCTGCTTAGTACTAATTAATCGTCATTTCTAATTTCGAATCCTCTATACACTCTTATGTCCTGAACCAGCTTTATGATATCACTATCAATGATGACGTAGTTAATGAGGCTTTACTTACTTCTTTTGTCTTCTCTTCATGTGAACTTGTGCACATCTTTATGTTGAAACTTGATGCTAGTAATGTCTAGTCTGTGTCATGAGCAGAAGTCCAGCAAATACCTACCATTATTATTAGCTTTGCCCTTTTCTTCAAATTTTCCCAAAATGTTCCTATCTGCCTGCTGAATTCATTTCCTATTCTGCTGTTCAGGTCTCCAACAAGAACCACTTTTTCCATTCTCTTTATTTTAGCCACCTCCTCCAATGGATCAAAAAATTCTACTTTTTCCTTAGAAGAACCTTTTGTAGGACCATAGACACAAATAAGTTTCATTGTCGATTTCCCCATTTTTGAAGTCTGACCACATAACTCTATTTGAAACTGCTTTCCAATCAGTGTCATTTTCCTTAATCGGTTTCTGTTCTAGTTATTTAATTTGAAATTAATACTGAAGATGCCCTTGATATTGGGCAAACATTTTATGCTAATAAAAACATTTATGTAAGTTAAATCTGTATTATGTTGTTCTTGAATGATTTTAAATTATATTAGTTGGGAAACAGCAAACCTTTATTAGTCCCCATTAGCCTTTGTTCCACAAGTATGCACAATGGATGAACACTGATGAAGAGCCGTGGGCCTGAAGCTTGACTAGAAACTGATCAAGACTAGTTGCAACTAATGTTTATGACTTTTGAAGAGACTGATGATATTACAGATGAAAGCTGAGATAAACACTGAACATAAAATTACTGGCAGAAAAGACATAGAGCAGAGACTGAAGTATACCATTCTAAATATGGAAGATATATTTCCACTCTTGGACAGATCTGGAACTTGACGAAAATAAATAATACTGCTAAGTGAAAAGCACAATCTAAATAGCTGTAGTTGGAATATGTTTATGTCATGAAAAGTCAGTTGCTATTGTTAATTGAGGAAGGGAGATGTTTTCTTGGCCATGAATAAGATCAGAAGTAAGATGAGATAAGGATTCTTTATATATATATATATGTATGTGTGTGTGTGTGTGTGTAATAAATTTTTTAACTTGGGGATATTGTATATTAGGATAACCAATTAATTTTATAAACTTGGTTATTTTAACTCCTAATCCCAAGTATGCAAACAATTAAGTTTGCGCCTGAAACAAAGTTCAAGTCTAAAGATGGTATAACACCAGGGCAACTCATTGTAAAGGTGGATAAAGCTCTGATCACTATTCTTAGTATTTTCCCATAATGTAAAGCACATCTCACTAGAAGATGTATACTGCAATGCATTATGGGCAGGGTCACTACCCAGACCGGTTTCAACTTTTTTTGAGGTCTCCTCAGTGAGTAGCTAGACCCTATATATAATTCCTCAAAAAAGGTTAAAACCAGTCTGGGTAGTGACCCCACCCATAATGCATTTCAGTATACATCTTCTAGTGAGATGTGCTTTACATTATGGGAAAATACTAAGAATAGTGATCAGATCTTTATCCACCTTTACAATGAGTTGCCCTGGTGTTGTACCATCCATCTTTAGACTTGAACTTTGTTTCAGGTGCAAACTTAATTGTTTGCATACTTGGGATTAGGAGTTAAAATAACCAAGTTTATAAAATTACTTGGTTATCCTAATATATATATATATATATATATATATGTGTGTGTGTGTGTGACACAAGAGCACTGAATTTGAGACCAACTGAAATCAACAAGATTATCTTTTCACAGAGAACAATATCGAGACTAGCATATAAAGAAGTACCCCAAATGATATTCTTTGATCTCACTTGTTTGCGTGACTGCAAGGTTTCTAGAAAGAAGAGGAATGCAAAGTATTCTAATCAGCAATGCTAAAAATTATTATTATTTTTTTTTAAATTATTGATTTATAAGAGTGTGGGTGTATTTTCGGTATAGAAGCTAGAAGATAAAATACTTCCAACCTTTCATGCAGCAAGAAACAAGGGAAGAAAGTGAACAAAAATATAGCAGGAAGACTGGGAGTTTGCCCTGAAAACCGTTGTGCTCGACTGCATAAAATGTTTTGGAAATATTGAAAATGACAACTTGTATATTTTCACCACATTTGATCAGAGGTGAAACATACACTAAATTATACATAAAAAGAAATCATATTCTTATTTTTAACCAAAGCAGAAGCAAACAAAATTCTGCACACAAAGTGACTCACCACTAGGCAACTTGTATATGGAGATAGATGACTTTACTTTACATTGCTTTACATTTGGCTGTATATTAAATATACTTTTCTTGTGCTAACGTGTTGATAATTCTTTTACATTGCTTTGGTATTCCATAATACACAGTATACACTACCTTTTGAGTGTGGGTACATTGCCAACTATTATGGAAAAGATTCATTACCCAGATTAGTTATTTTTCACTTTTACTGAGGTCTCATGAGTGGATACTGAGCCAGTAAGTGGTAGATGTCATCCATGCATAAGTACAAAAATGGTTATCACCATAAAACAAGAATATAATTTCTTGTTAAGTAAAATTCAGTCTCTAATCATGTGAAAAAAAAAAAAAAAAACTGGCTATAAAAATATACAATTATGTAATACACACCCACTCCTACCTGCATGTGTGCACTTTATGACTCATAATCACAAAAGTTTGTAAATCTAAGAATACATTAGTACCATGCACAGCCTGAAGATTTTTTTTAGCATTTTTAAAAATTTTGTTTTATTCTATTTTTGTGGGAAACTGGCTAAACTGCATTGTGTAAAACTGTATATAAAGTTAGCTAACCTGTATTAAGTTGAATTATATTACTCATGTTATGACAAGATTTAAACCCAGGTCCTTTCAACCAAAGGGTATATGACATGTCATTTTTCTGAAATGCCATGTCTAATTTTAAAGATACCTGTGACATGCTATAAAACAACAAAAATTACACGATAACCACAGTAATAAACTTTAATGAAAATTGTAAATATTTTGTACTGAAAATAACAGTACAGCATCAGCATAGGAAACAAGCAAATCAAAGAACAGGAATTCAAAGTATATACACATACATACAGGATGAAGCTCATCCTATGGGATGAGCTTCATCCCACAGGACACTGTGCTGTGTCAGATCTGATTTTTTTTTACCAGTTAAAAACAGTTGCCGGTAGAAATTAATAGTAAAAAAATAATGCTGGATCTAATATCCACTTTACTTATAAAATATTAAAATTATTTTTGGTATTTACATAAGATGAGAATCTCCTAAAATTTTTGGAGAGAGACAATCATTCCAATTCAGATTAGGCTAATGTAAAAGGGCTTCACAACTTTCTTTGAAAAGGCATTCGTATTTAAAACTGTATCTATGCTAGAACATGAGCTTCATCCAACAGTATACTGTGCTTAGTATCAATACTGTACTGTGTCACACCAGATTTTTCAGATTTCAGGTATTCATTGCAATACTGATGTTCATTAATTTTTTTTTTCTTTCTACAGAATACCCTTTTTTCCTAAAGTATGTCAAATTACATTCACAAGGGATCTGGTAAACACCAGCTAAAGATGGAGGTGACTGTTTGTTTTTTTGTAGATTATATAACAGATGAGAAATTTTGTTGATAGAAAAATATATGGGATTAAGGTGAAATTTTAAAATTCTGCCAATAGGTTCAGAGATATCAGAAATATTGTTTTATTTCTGAGTGTAGAAGCTAGAATACATTGACGATGGCTTAGATAAAATGCTTCCAACTTTTCATGCAGCAAGAAACAAGAAGAAAGTGAACAAAAATATACATTTTGAAAAATTATGGAGACAACTACCGTGTTATAGAGTAAAACTTTAGTTTAATATAAACCAAAATCAACACTAATTACCACCTAGCCAAGAAATTAGCGTCAACACTCGAGTTGGTAGGTCATTCCCCCTCCTATATAAAGAACACACAACACTTTATAAACAAAATTAAAAACATAACACTTGGTAAAGATGATATCATTTCTGCCCTTTTCACAAATGTCCCAATCAATGACACAATTCTTCTCCTACAGAACAAATTTCTGCCCGACATTATGGCCCTCTTTGTCCACGTACTATGTTCCGGTTACTTCATGTGGCAAAATAAATGTTGCCTACAAAATGATGGTACGGCCATGGACTCACCACCATCCCCGCCAATTGCTAACTTTTATATGGAAGCTTTTGAGCAAAGTGCTCTTGATTCCTTTACTCTAAAACCTACAGTGTGGCTTAGATACGTTGACGATGTTTTTGTTATCTGGCCACACAGTAGACAAACATTAAACACATTCCTTAGCCACCTGAACAAACAACATGAATGCATACAATTTACTATCGAAATTGAAAATCAGAACTCGCTCCCATTCCTGGATACACTGATCACACATCTTCCCTCACGCAGTCTATCCTTCATGGTTTACCGCAAATCAACACATAGTGGCCAATATATACACGCTAACTCATATCACCACCCATCGCAAAAATTTGGAGTCATTAACACCCTTAAAAAAACAGAGCTATAACAATTTACTCTAATTAACAAGCACTTAAACAAGAATTAAAAATTATTAGCAACACATTTATAAATAATGGATATAACAAAAATACTATTAATAAAGTTCTTCATAAAACTTCATCAAAAAAGAATATAGACTACAGTAAAACCATAGCCCTCCCATCATTAAAGGGTTATCAGAAAAAAATCAATAAAATCCTACACCATTATAATCTCAATGCCACTTTTAAACCACCTATAAAATTAAAAAAACATATTCATCTCCTCTCAGGATCCTCTCCTCCCATTGACACATCCTGGAGTTTATTGCATCTACTGCATCTGTAACCTACCTTATATTGGTAAAACTGGATGTACAATCTGTATACATAAAAAAAAAAGAATACAAAAGATGCATTAAATATAACAATTTTGGTGAAGCAGGCCTCTCAGATCACGCTCTCAACACCCTACACCAAATTGATTGGAAAAGTACCTGCTCTTTACATCATACAAAAACCTGGTATGAAAGAAAATTTAAAGAAGCTTGTGAAATTCTGATTAACCACCCTAATCTCAATAATAATGGTGGCATTAAAATTGCAACAATTTGGATGGCACATATTCAGTTCACTTAGTATCTAGCATACTTGAGGACTTTAGGAAACTATTCCATACCATTTGGTTTTAAATTTATATGTATAATCACATTGTTTTTTTTTTCTAAATAAATAAATATATATATATATATAAAAACTTGTTGCTCTCCAGCCCAACTCTTAGTTTTGTAACCTAATAGATAATATTAATAAGACTCTAGCTTTGATGTAGTAAAAGTTTTTTTTTTTTTTTTTTCCATCAGAGGTCAGGCCAATAATTGTAGTAACTTTAGCAAACCATGTAGATAGTAGTGCAGATTGTTTCTCTGTATATATTGTGTATGCTCCAGAGGATGACCTTCATATCAAGATCATTCAAAATCAACACTCAAAACGTCGAGTGTTGATTTTGGTATATATTAAACTAAAGTTTTACTCTATAACATGGTAGTTGTCTCCATAATTTTTCAAAATGTATTCTGATCACTGTGTAAGCATGAAAGAAATGAACAAAAATATAATATTAAAACTATTTTTGATATTTACATAAGATGAGAATCTCCTAAAATTTTTGGAGAGAGAGAGAGAGAGAGACAATCATTCCAATTCAGATTAGGCCAATGTAAAAGGGCTTCACAACTTTCTTTGAAAAGGCATTCAAAATTAAAACTGTGTCTATGGGAGAAGATGAGCTTCATTCAGTATACTGTGTTTAGTATGCTGTTGGATGAAGCGACCTCCTGTGGGCATTTTTTTTTTATCCAGCTCAACGTTTACTCTATTATAAAAAGTGCTATGCTGCCTCTCCCCCAAAGGGCATCATATTCTTATCCCTCTATTCTTGAATCCTGTCTTTGATCAACTTCTCCAATACCTTTAACTACTACTCCTTAGTTACTAGTTGATCTGTAATTTGCTGCTGCACTCTTGCAGCCTCCTTTATTCATTGGGATTATTTTGCCCTTTTTTAACTCCCTTGGGCGTTTATCATCAGACTTTACTTAAACAGCCTAGTCAGAGGCAGTGACAGTTCCTCTGTGCATTTTGTAATATGATAGCTGATATCCAATGTAATCCCATGGCTATACATGCAATGAAATTCTGCACCATCCTAAGTATTTCAAATTCATCAACCACTGTTTCCACATCATTTCCTATCATGTGTCACTGCAGTATTTTTACCTGGATGATAGATCCAGGGAAAAAAAAGAAAAGCGCTGTGGAGGGAATATAGGCAAAAAGGTGATCAGTAAACTCATGAGCAGCAAGGCACAAGCAGGAAGGATGATGACCACTATGGTAATGAATGCCAAAACTAATTATAAGAGGAAGGTAGCTTATGAGTCCAAAGGAAATCCCAAAGAGATCTTTTGTTATATGGCAGGTGAAAAGGAAGAATAACTTTAATGAGTGCTGGTGATAATAAGGTAACAGAAGTAAACCAAAATTTTGTTGATAGAAAAATATATGGGATTAAGGTGAAATTTTAAAATTTTACCATTAGGTTCAGAGATATCAGAAATATTGTTTTATTTCTGAGTATAGAGGCTAGAAGATAAAATGCTTCCAACCTTTCATGCAGTTGAGTTTATCTTGACCAAAACACACGTGTTGGAGTAATTATTTTACTTATAATTAAGAACATAACACTCAACATTTTGACCTCTGTGTCGAGGTCATCATCAGGAAAAACATACATATGCACAGAACACAAGCTACATGACACTACACAAAAGTAAGATGTATGTAAATGCTTTGTTAATCGTTTACCCTAGCCTGACCTTTGGTGAAAAAAAAAAAATAATAATAATAATAAATATATACAAAAATATAATTAACAAAATATAAAAAAAAAATATATACATATCGGTATAATAATATACAGGTGATAAAAAAAAAAAAAACCCTGACTAAATAAAAATAAAGTTTTATAGCAGAAACACATTAAACACATCTCTACAGTCTTCTTATATTAAGGTTTTCTTGTATTGGGATTCTGTCTCCAGATTCTTGGAATTACTAATCCATCATTCTTATTCAGATGATGATTCAGCATCTCACAAGATTCCTGGAACTTTCTTTCAAACTAGGTTTTGTTGCAGTGTAGGAACTTGGTACCTTTCCAGTTGATTCTGTGATATGTTTGAAGTGCATAGTCTGACAAGCCTGTTTTTATTATAATGGAGGAATTTAATGTGGCGTTTATGTTCATCTTTTCATATTGGGGTGGTGCACCCTGTTTCGCATATGTAGGGTTGGTTGCAGGTGTACTAAATTTTGTAATCCCCTTTGTGGGAAAGGTAGGGAAGGGGATATTTGGATGAGCTGAGCATACTTCTTAATTTTACAGGAAGTTTGAAGGTTGTCTTAATGTTGTATTTATGTAGTGTTCTCTCTATTTTTTTCTGATATTCCCCTAATGTATGATATTCATTCTGTGGCATTCTTGTAATCTTTTTTGCTTTTAATGGTGTTATTATGGAAGATCTGTGAACTGGTGCTGATGATCCCTAGTTTTTGTGTTGGATGATGGTATGAATTTTTATGTATGTGTTGGTCTGTGTGTGTGTGTGTGGTTTTGTGGTAGATCGTGAATGAAAGGCAGCCTGTGGTAAGACATGTGACAAGTGTGTCCAGAAAAGGAAGAGAGTTATTGTTTTCAATATTGATGGTAAATTGGATACATTTGTGTTGTTTGTTCAGTGGCTTAGGAAAGTATTTAATGTTTCGTGGCCATGGGGCCAAATAGCAATATATTCATACCACCAAAGTCTGACTCAGATAAATATATCTGAGTCTGACTTTGGGCTTTAGGCTTGCTGAATCTACAGCTTGTTGCTTGAAGTCTTCTGTGTGAAAGTTAATTAGAGGCGGGGGAGTGATGGCTGCAACTTCGTTTTGCAGGTAGAAATTATTTTGTCACACAAAATACCTTGAGCGAAGTACGTGAGGAAAGAGGGTGTGATATTGGGCAGAAATACGTTCTTTATAAGAAGAATAGTATGATTATTGAAAAGGGCAGTTATGTCAAAGGTGACTAATAAATCTTCATCACTGAGTGTCATGGTTCTGATTTTGTTTATGAAGTGTTGTGTATATTTTTTATGTAGGAAGGGGAATGACCTACCAATTCCTTGAGTGTAGTTGCTAGTTTTTTGATTAAGTGATAATTGGGGCCGTTGATTCCTTCAAACTATCAGTCGTAGTGGTGTGATTGTTTTGTGTATTTTAGGCAGGAATAGCTTTTTAATCGTTTCCTCTGGCCATTTGATCACTGACTCGATTAATTCTACTGTTTTCTTTTTGATGTGGTATCTAGGATTGTTGTCAACCAATTGGTACATGTTGTGGTTGAATACCAGTTGGTTAATTTTTTCAACATATGCTGTCCAAACCAGAACGATGGTAGCAAAGGCAGATAAAAGCAATGAAGGATGCTTTTATCTGCCTTTATAAGCATACTTTAAGCCTTTTTGCAGAAGCAAGAGTTTTCCTTCATTAAGGTTGTAGCTGGATACAAGTGTTTGTTTGTAAAAACAAACAAATGCTTGTATGTTTTTACATAACACTGTTATGTAAAAACAAAGAAATGCTAATAGTGAAGTTCCAAAGACTGAAACAACAAGAAAGCAACAAGCAATCTCGATGCCATTCACAGAGGAGCACACAATCACAAACTTCGGCAACCCTTGGGCTGCCTTTCATTCACGGTCTGCTGCAAATCTACACGCACACACCACTATATATTCATACCACCATCCAGCACTAAAACTAGGGGTCATCATCACCCTCAAAGCTGAACATAGAATATGAAATTATTATCCAAATATTTATAAAAAAAAAAATGGCTACAACAACAATAAAACAAAAGTTCACAATAATACCATTAAAAGTGAAAAAGATTACAAGAATGCCATAGTCATTCCGTACATTAGAGAAATATCAGAAAAAATAGATAGAACATTATATAAACAACATTAAGTCAACCTTCAAACCTCCTGCAAAAATTAAGTATACTCAACTCATCCAAAGATATCCTTCTCCACCCAGGGGTTTACAAAATTCAGTGTACCTGCAACCTACCATACAAAGGAGAAACAGGATGTACCACTCCCAATATGAAAAGACTAACATAAATGCCACATTAAATTTCTCCACTATAGTAAAACAGGTCTATCAGACCATGCACTTGAAATGTGTCACAGAATCAATTGAAAAGGCACTAAAACCTAATTTGAAAGAAAGTTCAAGGAATCTGTGAGATGATAAAACATCATCTGAATGTAAACAAGAATGATGGATTAGTAATTCCAAGAATCTGGAGAACTCATCTACAACCTATTTAGCATCCAAAATATGATCGCAGAACCACAATACAAGAAAAGCTTAATATAAGTCTGTAGAGATGTGTTTAATGTATTTCTGCTATAAAACTTTATTTTTATTTATTCAGAGGTGTTTTTATCACCTGTATATTATTATACTAATATGTATAAAAAAATTATTTTGTTAATTTATATTTTTGTATATATATATTTGTTATTATTATTATTATTTTTTTTTTTTTTCACCAGAGGTCAGGCTAAGGTAAACGATTAACAAAGCATTTAGATTTATCTTACTTTTTTGTAGTATCATGTAGCTTTTGTTCTGTGCATATGTATGTTTTTCCTCATGATGACCTCGATACAGAGGTCGAAATGTTGAGTGTTATATTCTTAATTTAAGTAAAATAATTACTCTAACATGAGTTTTTGTCTCTATAAATTCTTCACAATGAATGCTAACCACTGTATAACATTAAAAGAAACAAATAGTTCAGTTACTGAGTAATCATTTTTGAAAGCTGTACCATCCAGGTGTCAGATGTGATATTGACTGATGGAAGAATAGAAGTAGAGGAATCATTGGTAGATCATTGGACTGTGAAATTCATCTACTAACTGGAAGTTTAGTCAGCATTTCCTCCAATTCGGGAAGGTATGGTTATTAAGCAATTATACCAGCTTGATGCACTGGAGTACTGTGTGTGGAAAGTGGTTTCTCTGCAGAAGGTAACATTGGCTTTGGCTGTTAGAAGTTTTGTTATCAAGATTTGTTTGTAGATATCCTAGAAGCTTATATGGTTTTAAATTTGGTTCTCTAGCATTTCAAAAAATAACAGTGCTTATAAAATCATAGTTAATGTATCTCCCTCTCTCAAGATTATTCAGTATTATCAGATCTGAGCATTCTACCCTTGGTTTTTGATTCTCATTGCTGTAATCTTGCATGTTTTAGGCAAAACAATGTAACAATAATAAAGGTGTATCATTTTGGTGTAGTGTGCTGTATCAATTTCTGCTGAGAGCTCAAGTTTGGATTTATTCACTAAGGATTATTATTATTATTATCCGAGACCTCCAGGGAATTAAGGGCTCATCGAGTTAATGTATCTCTCTCTCCCCCTCTCTCAAGATTATTCAGTATAGTTAATGTATCTCTCTCTCCCCCTCTCTCAAGATTATTCAGTATTATCAGATATGAGCATTTTACCCTTGCTTTTTGATTCTCATTGCTGCTAACTTGCATGTTTTAGGCAAAACAATGTAACATTAATAAAGGTGTATCATTTTGGTGTAGCGTGTTTTATCAATTTCTGCTAAGAGCTCAAGTTTGTATTTCTTCACTAAGGATTATTATTATCTGAGACCTCCAGGGAGTTTAAAGACTCATCGAGGGGGCTGTAAATTACCCAAATCAGCTATCATACCTTCCCTTAAATTCATTTACACTACATGCACTCACTACCCATAAGGGCAAATTATTCCACTCACTCACTGCTCTCTGGAAGAAAAACTTAGCTCTTAACCCTTTCTTGACTGAGAACAACGTTAACATCAATGGATGCCCCCGTGTTCTCTCCCTGCCTTCCATATAATGAAAAATTTCATCATTTGAAATGCTATAACACCCATTCAAAAGTTTATAGACCTCTATCATATCACCCCTCTTTTTCCTGTTAACCAGAATATGTAATCCACATACTCTCAATCTGCCCTCATAATCTAAATCCCATAATCCAGATATAATCTTTGTAACTCTTCTTTGCACCCTTTCCACAGCTTCTTTATCCTCTTGGAACCTGGGAAACTAAATATGCACACAGTAATCCAAGTGTGATCTTATCAAAGCCTTATAAAGAGGCAAAATTACTTCCTTATCCTTACATGTCAAGGTTCGCTTCAACATAGCAATTATCCTCTGAGTTGTATTTGTAACTTTTGCTATGTGACCTTTGAACTTTAAATTCTTATCCACCAATACACCAAGATCCCTTGCCTCTTGAGTTTCTTGTAGCATAACCCCACTAATATAATATGCCACTGGAACTCTAATCACGCCAAAGTGCATAACTTTACACTTACTAACATTAAACTGACAACCATTTTCGTTTGTCCAGATTTCCAGTCTATTCAAATCATTTTGTAATTGCTGAATATCAGTAGCATCCCTGATTGCGCTGCCTATCTTCGCATCATCAGCAAACAATTACAGATCTGATGATAGACCCTGCTTAATGTCATTAATGTATAGATTGAACAATAATGGCCCAAGGACTGAACCCTGAGGTACACTACTGATTACCTTAAATCTGGCAGATTCACACCCACTGTATACCACTTTTTGATATCTGTCTGTCAACCATCCCCTGATCCAAGTCAATAGATTATGTTTCAATTCCATATTTTCCAGTTTACACAACAGCCTATCGTGTGGTGGAATCCTATCAAATGCCTTAGAAAAATCCAACATTATCATAGTGTATCCATTCCCTTTATTCAACTCAAGCTTAACATTGTTATAAAATGTGAGCAAATTGCTAAAACATGACCTTCCTTTAGTAAACTCATGTTGTTCCCTACAGAGTATAGAATGCTTATCTACCCATTTCTGTATGCAAGTTCTTACCAACTTCTCTAAAATCTTCAATACCAAACCTGAGATACTAATAGGTCGGTAGTTAGACAAATCAGTTTTTGCACCACCCTTGTGCAATGGAACTATCATACATTCCTTCCATTCCTGTGGTATCATTCCTGAGCTGAAACCCAAGTTATACGAATGTGTGAAACGCCTAGCCAATTCAGCTGAACATTCCTTTAACAAACGGGCAGATATTCCATCTATCCCTATTGACAAATTCTTATCCAGGTTATGCAAGAGCTCTTCAACCTCATTTTCATGAACTGCTAACTCTTCATCCAACGTAACAGTAGCACCATGCTACATACACCTGGTTGATATATCTTAGCATGTGAAAATGCAGTGTATTTAGAGTAGAATATTTTAAGTATGCAATGAATGAGTATTTATTTACTTAGTATATTAATAAATGACTTTTTTTTTAAATTGTTCATGACTCGTAGGTTGAAAACTGGCTCTACAGATTGCATGTCAGTTTTCCTAAATGATGAAATACATTAGGAAATGAAAATGTGAAGAATAATTCTTCAGCTAGAAAGAGCTCTGGAGTGAGGCTCATAATTTTTAGACATGTACCAGGGTTGTCTGAAAAGTTCTTGGCCTCAACCATAGATGGCAACACTATCGGCAATTTTTTTTTTTTTCTCTAAGTTGGTACATCTGTCATAAGCATCTATGTGAATTGCAAGTCATTCTATCAAGTAGTTTGTTTTATACAGCTGTCTGAAGCAAAAGTGTTGTCTGTATCCCTTGAAATGGATAAAATTGAGTATCGAGCTGTTATAAAATTCTTTGTAAAAAAAGGTTCAATGCCAAAAGAAATTCATTCGAAGTTCATAAAAGTTTATGAGCACTCTTCTCCTTCGTTTTCGACAATTAAGAAATGGGCTGCCAAGTTTAAACGTGATCATACCATCCTTGAAGATGATCCACGTGAAGGATGTCTAAAAAGTGTAACAACACCAGAAATCATTGATCAAGTGCATGATATGGTATTGGATGACTGGAGAGTCAAAGTACATAAAATTGCTGAGACTGTACGCATTTCAAAAGAACATGCAGGATATATTTTGCATGAAGAGTTGCAAATGAAAAAAGCTTTGCGCAAGATAGGTGCCACGCTTGCTCACCATGATCAAAAACGCACTCGCATGAAAATCTCTGAACAGTGCTTGGAGCATTTTAACAAGAATAAAACTAATTTTGTGTGTCGATTTATTACTATGGATGAGACTTGGATTCACCATTACACCCAGAATCCAAACAATAATCAAAACAGCAGACAGAAGCCAGTTGTTCAGCGCCAAAGAAGACAAAGTCAGTTCCATCAGCCAGAAGTGTCATGGCATCGATGTTTTGAGATGCTAAAGGCAGTTTGTTTATTAATTATCTTGAAAAGGGTAAAACAATAACTAGGGAATATTATTCCGATCTTTGAACCAGACTAGATGAAAAAATTCGTGAGAAAAATTCCGGTTTAGAGAAAAAAAAATCGTTTTTCATCAGGACAGTGCACCTGCCCATAAAGGTGTTTTGGCAATGGGAAAATTAGGGGATCTGCACTATGAATTGTTGGAACATCCACCCTATTCCCTAGATTTGGCTCCCTCTGACTTCTATCTCTTCCCAAAACTAAAACTCTTCCTCACTGGTCATCATTTTTCTTCGAATCAAGAGCTGATTGTAGCCGTACAGGGGTATTTTGCAGACCTTACTGAGAACCACTACAGGGACGGTATAATGGTGCTGGAGCATTGCTGGAATAAATGTATTAGTCTTAAGGGAGATTATGTTGAAAAATAAAAATAAGTTTGAAATTATAAATTCATTTTTTCATTGTTAGGCCAAGAACGTTTCAGACTGCCCTTGTAGTTTAGAAAAGCAAACCAAAAACTTATTATCAATATGTTAACATTTAGGAAACAGATGTTCACAACTTTACCAATGTTTCTGAAGATAGACTATAATCACGGGTGGCCAGAGTTTTTGCAGCAAGAGCTCTAGTTACCTACCAGAAATAGTTAAGAGCCACATCCCAAAGGTCTATGTCAGTCATATACGTACACATATAAATACAATATCATTTATAAAAAAATAAGGAAAAAAAAGTTTTTGAAACATATTTATTATTACATATTTTTTTACATGTATTTATATTTTTTTATTTACTCTTTACTAGTAGAAGGTTTATGGATTTCTAATTTAGCAAGTAATTTTTGATAATTTGGTTTGTTAATTGGGAACAATACTTGGATTTTACAAATTTCATCGTTGAGTACAGTGATTCAACATCATACGTCGATCCAAAAATTGATAATAAACTATATGCTGCATTTTTTAAATGGCTGTACTTTATGGTATGTACACATTTCCAAAATTCATTGATTGAAATTACTGATTTACGTAACATTTTAAGACCTTCGTCTTCTTGCATATCTATTAACTACATTTCTACTGATGCCGTTCCAGGAAGTAAGCTTTTTAAAAGCGGGAAACCATTGTTAATTACATCAATTTCAAATGGATTTAATAGAAATGTGATAGATGGTTTTAATTCTTGTAAGTCTACAAATCATTCTTCACAATTGTCCAGCAGGTTGTTTAATTTTGCTTGATAGTTACTGATAGCTGTAGGAAGAATATCACATCCTGAAGTTGCTTTTTTCAAATGTGGAAAGTGATTGAATGTCTTTTCACTTATATTTTTTTTGAAAAAGTTGTAATTTTTTTTTTTTAACTAAAAATGCTCTGACTCAATTCTGAAATATTCTTGTCCTTGCCTTGCAGCGACACATTGAAATTTTGTAAATGTTCCATTATATCGGTAAAAAACATTAAGTCCTGGATCCATTTATTATTTTTTAATTGCGGATATGATTGCTTTTTATATCTAGGAATTCGATAATAGGTTCCAATACATCGTACGTAGTTAGTTTGTTCAATACATCATACGTAGATAACCATCTCACTATGCAGTACAATGATAAATCATTTATTTGTTCATTCAAATCAAGTTCATCAATAAAATTTCGAAACTGACGGTAATTTTTTGCATTGGTCCGAATGAAATTTACGATTTTTGTGAGTGGTGTAAACACATGCTCAAAATTAAAGTGTTTTGCAACAAGATGTTCTTGATGCAAAATACAATGAATTGGAATGAAATCGTAAATGCTTTCATCTCTTTTTAAAAGTCCAGTTAATCCTACATTCTTACCCACCATTGCTGCTGCTGCTCCATCAGTAGCCCCACTTACTAATTTACTTTTCGGAACATTTTTAAGAGCAACATCAAAAGCTTCCTTAATTTCAAGACCACAAGTACTATCTTTTAATGCTATTAAATTTAATAATTCTTCTGGCGACACTCCGTCCTCAAGAACGAAATGAATAAAAATTGCTAATTGTGGTTGGCCTGTAATGTCAGTTGATTCGTCAAGCACCAAACTAAACGCTACACAATCTTCTATATCATTTTCTAATTTTTATAATAAATCCACATTTATTTCTGAAATTCAACGTTCAGTTGTATGTCGTGAGGTAGGAATTTTGGTAATTAACTTTAAAAGTTTTGAATTATTAGGGTCTAATGACTCAATTGTATCAAGAATGTTTTGCTTAATAAATTCCCCTTCAGTATAAGGCCGTTTTGCATGTGCGATGTTCTATGATATTTTAAAACTAGCCTCTATTACAGTTTTAGATTCTTCTGTAATCTAAAACTGTAATAGAAAAAATTTCAAAGATTTAAGCTTTTTAATTCGGATTTCAGATTTTTCTGGATGTTGAGACGAAAACTCGCAATTCAGTTTTTCATAATGACATTTTAAATTCCCTACTTTGAAATTGCTCACTGTTGAACTACAGATGAGGCAAAAAGCTTTACCATTTTTCTCAATAAAAGCATAGTCTTCTTCCTTAAAATTTCTATGTTCGTCGATATACTTCTGCTTCTGTTTATTTTCAAGAGTCATGCTGCAAAATATTCTATAATAAAATTTTAAAAATAAAATAATACTTAAATCATTTGGAATTTAAATTAGTACCTTTTTATTAATATAAGAAGTACAAAATTCAGTAATGTATCTTTTTAAATTTTCTGACAAGGTAATATAAATATAACTACATTGCTGAACAGCATATGAACAGCAAATTTCATCAAGCCACTCAAAAACATTGACCAATCGAGCAGCAAAATACAGCTTATTAGGGATGGCACATAAACATCGCTTTTTTCTTTGCTAGAGTTTTTAAATTATTATCATCATTCAATAAAACTTTATTAGGTGATTGTCCCATGTCTGCTAGAAAATTAAGAAAAATTATAAATATTTTTTATTTGTTAGTTGAGCAGCAATAAAACTCAAGAGCCACAGTTTGGCTCTTAAGTTTTATTGCTGCAGTATCCAACGTCCCATGGTTTCTAAAATGCGGCTTGCGAGCCACAGTTTGGCCACCATGGGACTATATCACAACACATCATGAATTGTGTTGTATTTTACAGTGTTTTGCACTGTGTAATTAGATCTCCACTGGTAGATTTTTTTTTTAAATAAAATTCTGTCAACCAATACAGCCAGATTTCTTTCATTTATACTTGTTTGCACTTTCATGTGCTTAATTCTTTTGTCTATCCATAACCACAGAAAGATTTAAATATCATGTTTTGGATATTTTGTAGGCTTTATGTTATAAAGTAAAGTTAAATGAAGTCTGCTTTGATTTGGATGGTGCCAGAGTTGGATCATTTCCAGCAGGATTACCAATTAATTGCAAGGTTAAAGGTATTGCTTTGAATCATTCTGTTTTATTATTTTAATAAATTCAGTTAAAATGTTAGTTCATATTAAAATTGTAAATGTGAACAACTTTTATTTGGACTTTTCATGTGCCCTTTATATTACTAAATCATTTAATTTTCTCTTAATTAGTAAGCTTGCTTTTTTTTGTAGAAGTGTTTGTTACTATTAAGTGAAAATTGCTCTGATTTCAGTGGTGTTGTTAATTTTTTGTAACAGTCAAGCACTAAAATTAATCCTGATTTATTTATTTAGTTCTCGACTCTTTTTATTTTGTAACTCTTGAAGAAAATTACTTTAGCAAGAGATGCAAGTGGTAATCATTACATTACGGCAATCCCTCGGTTAATGCACCTAAAGCATTCTTTAAAATAGGCGCATTAATCGAAAATGCAATAATCAAATATAATATTGATTATTATATGAAAATACCTATGGGAAAAAGTATAATACATTCTCCAAATTTCTTTTTTAACCCTTAATTTTTTTTATAAAAGAATTAATGTATATCATAGGGCCTAGTTAAAGGAAAACCATGAAGCTGAAAGACAAAAAAAACATACTCAAACGATAGGTTATTATTCTGCTTCTTAACAAAGAATTGAAATAACGTAGTTTGGCAGGCATTCTGTTTCTTTTTTTCATATAACTGACTGTATGGCTCTATTGCCTCTTCTAAAGGGTGTCCCAAAATTCATGCAAGATTTAAATTTAGCGCCATTTGTGCGGTAAAGTGTTGCCAACGAGAAAAAAAAGACAGCGTGACAGCTGACAGTTCAGGGTTATTAAAAATGGAGCGCTACACGAAAGAACAATGCATTTTCATTGTTGAGCAATATTTTAAAAATAATGAAGGTTTGGCTGCTACAGTTCGCAATTTTCATACAAAATATGGTCGGAATAGTGATTTAACTTCAACTGTGAAAAGATTAATTAAAAAATTCAGGAAACTGGATCAATTAGTGATCTTATACACTCTGGCCATCCTTCAACAAGTCGTTCAACAGAAAACATCGAAGCAGTTCATGAGAGTGTTGCTGAGAGTCCAGGAACACCAATTCGGCACCGTGGTCTTGAATTGGGCATTTCGAGAAGCTCTCTACAGCGTATTCTCACGAAAGATTTGCATCTTTACACTTACAAAGTTCAATTGACTCAAGAACTGAAGCCTACTGACCACACACACAGCGAAGAGAGTTTGTTGAATGGATTATGGAACAACAAGTGGATGCTTATTTTTCGAACAAAATCATCTTCAGCGATGAGGCTCATTTTCATCTTGATGGCTTCGTTAATCAACAAAATTGTCGCATTTGGGGTTCAGAAAATCCATGAGTGATTGTTGAGAAACAAATGCATCCACAACGTGTCACTGTTTGGTGCGGATTTTGGGCTGGAGGCATCATCGGTCCATTCTTCTTCGAAAATGCGGCTAACAGTAAGGCAATAACAGTTAATGGTGCTCACTATCGCGACATGATAATCCAGTTTTTTGTGCCTAAATTGCAAGATATGGATGTGGACGACGTGGTTTCAACAAGACGGTGCCACATGCCATACAGCCCGAGAAACAATTCAATTACTGCATGAGTCATTTCCTGGTCGTGTAATTTCCCGTTTTGGTGATCAGAATTGGCCGCCCAGATCATGTGACTTAACGCCGTTGGAGTTTTTTATACCAACAAGCCCATGACCACCCATGCCTTGAAGGAGGAAATTGAGCGCTGTATCAACAAAATTCAGCCACATTAATGCAAAACGGTCATGAAAAATTTCGACAAACCTTCAAAGCTGTGGAGGCCATTTACCCAATATGCTATTCCATAATGAATCAATAAGAAATTACAATTTTTAATTAAAACCTGTGTTTTCTATCAAAATTACTTCTTGCGTGAATTTTGGGACACCCTGTACTACTACTTCTGCAAATTTTATTGCTTCACTCTTCATTAGGGTCAGCCTCTAAGCATTGCTGCTTAAAAACTTCGATTGTATGAAACATATTTTCAAATTCTTTCTGTGAAATCTCTTTAGGCTTGTCAGTGATTAAATTTTCTTCATATTCTTCAGGATCTTCCTGCTGTGCATCAATTTCTCAGAATGAGTTTTAATTAACTTAGATTTGAAAAGCCTCTAAAATAATTCTGACAATGTGGAAGAATGTGCCTCCAAATGGCATGCATATTGTTAGCAGTAATTTCATTCAACTTTGCAACTTTATAACCAAGCTGAGATGTCTCTGATTTTACTGGAAATGTCTTGGAAGCCATTTGCTTCCAAAACAGGCTGGTTTCATCAACATTAAATATTTGTTGGTTACAATAGCCCCCTTCTTCCACGATTTTCTTCAAAATCTCTGGATAATCTGCAGCCACCTTCTTATCTGCACTTGCAGCTTTGCCTGTGATTAGAACCTTATGTAGGCTATTTCTCTTTTTGAAACACTCAAACATCCAGCACTAGCATGGAATTCTTCTTTTCCATCGTTGATAGCCTTTCTTTCCAGGTTGCAAAGAGACTTGATGCTTTTGATTTAATAAGGTCAGTGCTTAACGGAATCAGTTTTTGGTTGCAATCTTCTATCTATGTAGAAAGAAGTCTCTCTCTCTCTAATTCAATCATTATAATACTTTGATTTCGAGTGCATGCATGATGAAAAGCACCTTACCTTTCTCTTTGTATTCAGCAGCTTTGCTTAAAATTGCTCATATAGTTGATTCACCCATTTTTGCATTCTTGTCCTATCTTTGCTCTGGACTCGCCTTGTTCATTTTTCTTTATTATTTCAAGTTTTTCTTCCAGTGAGATTTCTTTACAAATCTTTTTCACACTTCAACTTTTTTGCTCTAATTCTTTTACTCATGATTAAAGGTCAGGAAAATACTTTTAAAATAAAAGAGTAAGGAAAACAATTGCAAAGGAGCATGAGATATGATCATCAAAATACTCTGTAATTAACAGATGTATCAAGAATGTTTTGCTTAATAAATTCCCCCTTCAGTATAAGGCCGTTTTGCACGTGCAATGTTCCATGATATTTTAAAACTAGCCTCTATTACAGCTTTAGATTCTTATGTAAATTTTGTCATGAAGTTAATTTGGTTATTAACTGAATATTTCAAAGATTTAAGCTTTTGAAATTTCCAAATTTATTGCTAAATTTTAGCAGTAAAATTGGAACAAAGTGTACATGGAAATAGCGTAGTACAGTGTTTCCCAAACTTTTCTTATGATGGAACACCTTCACAAATCCTGAAATTTTAATGGAACACCTTGGTTAGAGTCGAGTATCATCGGTCTCATATTCAATGTAAAGCTAAGTGCACACTATTGCCAAAGCAGCCTATATTGAATCGCAAAAATGCGACAGTGCACACTAGAGGCGTGCTGGGCCTCAACGCATTGACCTTGCTTGTGACCACGTTTCCTAGAATAGATACTTCCGTACTTCACTCATGCTCAGAGATGTCGACAACCGTGGGTGGCTGTCAGCCAGCGGCTGAGTCAAGGCCAGTGCGTGCTGGCCTTAATAGCACAATACACATGCAAAGTGAGGAGCACCTGATTTTCAAACATGCTTGAACTTGTCGCATCATTTAAAACCATTCCAAGCTCCTATTGATTTTGATAATTTTTCATGGAACACTTATTCACTTTCCGCAGAACACGGTTTGGGAAACCCTGGCATAGTATGCCATTAAAAAATAACTTTGTAAGATGTTTTAAATCAGTAACTAAATTATTTCATCCTGGCGAGTGATTTTTTAAAATAGTTATCCATAAATTATGTATAGATAGAAAATTTTTAAAATCTGTAACGTTTATTTTTAAGATGTATATAGGCACACACTAAATGAATTTTAGAGGTGCACTAATTGGATTTGGGCATGGAAAAAAAATGATGCACTAATCGGTGGCACATTAATCGAGGAATTTCATCCCAATAACCTACAGTTTGGGTTAGAATGTTTAAAGAAAAAAGAAAGACAGTAAGCACATTTCTTGTAATTTAAACAAATTTATTGTAAATATATATACCAGTTTTGAGAGAAAATAGAAAAATATTGAAATATTAAAAGTTGGATATTAAGATTATTAAGAAAATTAAGTTTAGAAACTTTTCTAAGGTTGGATGTGTTTCATTTTAGTATAATTAATTAAAAAAAAACTTTGAAGCTGAATTTGGTGGACTTTAACACATGTTGCTGACCATTCACTTAAAAAAATCCTCCAACTTTTCTTGCGCACCAAACTTTACAGAAACTTGTATAACTGGGACTGGATAACAGGATAAAGGCATCCACAGTTCTGTAAGGAATGTATAGAATGGAGTTCTCATGAATTTGGAAGCATATTCCCATTTAGTGCATCTGTCAAAAATAATTTAACTTTAAATAAAAATAGTAGCAAGGCTTATACGTTGGTTAGACATAACTGGTAATTAGTTTACGGAATTAACAATGCAAATGAAGTATATTAATTAAAGGTAACTTTAATGAATCACTTCTATATTTCGGCAACGTCACATTGCCATCTTCAGGAACATAAAGATATGGTATGTGCACTCAGGAACTAACACAAAGCAAATGAGGAAGAAAGCAAGAAACTAATATTGTTCCTAAAGTCCTAATGCCCTCTTGCGGGCTAAGCTACTAAGTTACCTTTAATTATTATACTTCATTTGCCTTGTTAATTCCGTAAACTAATTACCAGTTAAATAAAAATAATCTGAACTTTTTGTTCTTAACTGAGAACCAACTCATCTGCATTAGTACTTTGACATTAGTTAGAAACAGATTTTTTGGTATTTTCATTGCATTTACTGTCTGGCTGGCAATGTGCCTGTGTTTTTCAACAAATTGTTTGAATCTTGCTGTAGCATAAGTATTTGTGAATGCGCTTATATGGAAGATAAATTTCATTGCGGGATGCTAACATCATACCATTCTCGTAGACAGGCTTATACTTTGGTTATGCATTACTAAATCACTTAAGGAATTGAACAACGTAGATAAGAATATAAATTAAATTACACTTTAATAAATATTTCCGATATTTCGGCAACATCACTACGTCTACAGTAACACACCGTAGCAAATACAGATTCGAAAGACTATTTATGGAATCAGCCTCAGCCCTAAGAAACTATCCAAACCTCAACAAATTTGGTTGTATGCAACTATCCCAAATTTGGGAGGCTTACATCAGCAGACCTTCAGCCCAACAGCCAAGAACACCTACTTAGCCCGCTAGAAGGCATCATCAGGACTTTTAGGAGAACAATAGCTTCATCTCTTCATTCTCAGTTACTGTGTTGTATTGCCTACATGCACATGCCTTTTTTGTAAGTTCCTTTTGAAAATGGCAATGTGACATTGCCGAAATATCGGAAAGATTTATTAAAGTGTAATTTAATTTGTATTCTTATCTACGTTGTTCAATTCCTTAAGTGATTTAGTAACATCATACCAAGACAGGATTTCTGGATTATCTATCCCTTGTCCCACCTATCATTTTAAATTTAGTGGATTTGAAAATCAGGATGTAAGTAGAATACATTATAAATTAAAGATGCCAAGAAATTATATTCTTGGTTTAATCTTTTATCTAAGTGTAAGCAAGCAAAGCTTGCACATGAAGTAACTTCATGACTGGGTAACTCATATGTAGAGGCTAATGACTTCACATCACTTGCCTTAGTATCCCATAATGCAAACCATATATCCTTATGAATATGTATAATGCTATGCATTATGGGAGGGGTCACTACCTAGAAGTTATTAACCTCTGTATACAATTTGCCCAGTTATGAAGTTACTATATGCACAAGCTTTGTTTGCTTACTCTTGGATAAAGGATTCAAAAAATATATAATTTCTTAGCATCTTTAATTTATAGTATAACCAAGTGGAAAAACTTTCAGAAGACATTATAATAGTAATAAATAAATACAGATGTCACTTGCATAAATATATTATTTATTTTTGTAGAATTTTTGTCTATGTTTCATAGCCAAAAATCCTGTCCTGTCTAAAGTAATGGAAAAAAATCATCAATTCCCAACTCCTACACTACCTTGAAGGCCCCCAGCTAATAAACGACCACCAGTATGTATTTTGTCGCTGCCGATCAACAGCAGATCTGCTCACATATGTCACCCTTCTCCATGACAAATGTCAAGAAGTTTGGCGAATCTCAAGTAGTTGCACTTGATATCTCCAAAGCTTTTGACCAGGTCTGGTACAAAAGGCTTACTAAGCAACCTTCCATCATTTGGTCTGTCTCAGGACTTCTGTAGTTGGATTGCCAGCTTTCTGTCTTGATGCACACTATGTGTGATGGTGGATGGGTCGCTATCCTCTCACCATTCAACCAATGCTGGGGTTCCACAAAATAATGTCTTCTCACCAACCCTCTTCCTACTATATATCAATGAGCTACTTTAGTTGACCTCCAACCCAATACACAGTTTTGCAGAAGACAGCACATTGCACTCCTCCTTTTCATTTGATAAACCTTACTCTACACAATTCACCTCAACCTACAGAACATCAACTTCCACTGCCCTCAATTATGATTTCCAAGCCATCCTTCATTGGGTTTCAGATAACCTTGTCAATTTCAATGCTAGTAAAACCCAGTTCTGTCTTATTTCTCACAAAAAAGAACCATTTTCTCCAAGTATTATTTTCGACAACACCCAAATTTCCAGACAAGATGAGATTTCTCTCTCAGAATTAACTTGACATCAGGCCTCTCCTGGCATAAACACATCACAACCATTGCATCTTCAGCTTCCAAAAAACTAGGATTTCTCTTTCGCTCAAGATGCTACTTCACCTCTAAACAGCTGTTAACCTTATACAAATCAGAAATCCACCCAGCTATTGATTACTGCTCTCACATTTGAAATGGGGGCCCCTAAGAGCTCCCACAAAATGCTTGACTCAAATACAGAGGAGAGCAGTTAGACTTATTAATAACCCATCTCTTGCCAACTCACTCCTCCCTCTTTTGCACAGATGTTTGGTTTCTGCAATATGTATATTCTATAAATATTTCCGTGGGAAATGTTCATCTGAAATAGCATCAGTAATTCTCCCACTTAGTACTAAGCTCGTTGGAACATGTGCAGCTGCTGCTGCTCAACATACCTTCACAGTGCACCTCAAAATCCACAGAACATGTTTCTTTTCTTTCTCCTCCATCCTTGCTACTGCTGTATTTTGGAAAAGTCTTCTCCCTGATGTGTTTCCCAAGGAATACAATATACAGTCTTTTACATCAAATGTAAACAAGTTCCTCCTTTCCCGACCCACTACCCATTTATGGTACTTATGTACTATAGGTTGGTCAGCCAACCTCTCTTATATGGGCTCAACATTTAAAAAAAAAAAAGAGAAAAAAAAAGCCATTTTTGTTACAGTAGGAAAAGATAAACATAAAATCAGACAACAAATTACACAATAACCACAGTAATTAACTTTAATGACAGTACATCACCAATGTGTAGAAACAAGCAAATCAAAGAACAAGAATACAAGGTACATACAACAATCGCTTTACCAATTAAAATGGTTGCCACAAGCTATAAATTATTATATTAATATTAAAACTATTTTTGATGTTTACATAAAATTAGAATCTACCAAACTTTTGAGAGAGAGAGAGATAATTGTTCCAATTCAATGTTAGGCCAATGTAAAAGGGCTTTGCAACTTCTTTAAAAAGACTTTCATATTTAAAATTGCTTCTATTGAGAAGACAAGTTCATCCCACACCGGATACTGTTTAGAGTCAATACTGTGCTGTGCCAGACTAGACTTTGAGGTTCACATATTCAGCATTTCACATAATACTGATGTTCATTAATTTTTTTTTTTTTTTTTTTTTTTTTTTTTTTTTTTTTTTTTTTTTTTTTCCACAGAACAGCCTCTCTGCCCAAATTATGTCAAATTACATTTACAAGGAATCTGATAAGCACCATGCAATGATAGTGGTGACAGTTTGTCTTTTGTAGGTGATAACAAATGAGAAATTTTGTTAATAGAAAAATATGTTGGAATAAGGTGATACTTCTTCAAACCTCCATCATTAGCTGATGTTTACCAGATCCCTTGTAAATGTAATTTGACATTACTTTGAGCAAACAAGCTGTTCTGTGGGAAAAAAAGAATTAATGAACATCAGTATTGCATTGATTTCACATATATTATTTTTAATGATAATGCCATATCATTTTATATGGCATTATACATCATGTCCATAAGGATACATGCATTGCATTATGTGATACTAAGGCAATTAATGTGAAGTCATTAACCTCTATATACAAGTAGACCAGTTGTGATGTTACTTCACATGCAAATTTTTATTTTCTTCCACTTGGATAAAGGATTAAATCAAGAATTTAATTTATAGTATAACCGAGTGGATAAACTTTCAACATTAAACACTTGTAATTATCACCAGTGGTTTTAAAAACTATCGGAGATTGGTCTAATTTTCTTTTGCCACCTGATGTCCTGTCAAAACAGTATTCCAGTCCATCCAAGGATACTGTACCTTCAACAAAATTACATGCAAGCGCATGACATTTCAGAAAATCAATTCCAAATATTACTTGTACATTTGAATTTGAGGATTCTGGAAGATTGGATGACAGACTTTCAAAGGGAAAAATAAGGGATTAAAATAAAAGCATTTATTTGCTTATCAGCTGAAATTTCTGATGCAAAAATACCCTTTTGCTTAATTGGATAATTCAAAACTGAAATGTGATTTGGAATTAGTTTTAATTTTGTTAAACAAACTATAAGAAATGAGTGAAATATATTCACATGTATCAGGGAAGATTTCACAAGACACATATTCAATAAATCCTTGTAGAACAATCAAAGGATTGATTCCATTGGCATAAGGAGCTAATACTACATCAAATTCTCTTTTAGGATTTTTGCTGCCTTTAGCTTTAACCATATCTGACAAGTACTTTGTTCTATTCTTGTAAACATGATATTAGAATCATAATTATTTCTAAATTTTCCTTTACTCTCAAATTTCTTATGTTGATAACTACACTAGTGGTCAAAATTGTGGAAACCTTTTGGAAAAAGTATATTTTTGAGGTTTGATGGCTCATAACACCAATTTTTTTTGTGTAATACCATAAAATTTTATATCAGTGGAGAGATAATTTAATCAAGAATGTAATGCAACAAAGTGTGTTCAATTATCTGTATTCTATGAAAAGTTATAGCCAAATAACCAGAAAAAAAGAAGCACAACTTGCTTAGGTTGATATGAAATAGCTTTGCTTCATTTGAATGTAGCCAATGAGCATGCGTGTTTAGAGAGCCAATCAGGTGTCATCTTATTTTGGCAATGAGCCAGTAAGGTAACAGTGGGATTCAGCTATTGATGTCATGTATTGGAGCTGAGAGGAGGACATTTGTCAGTGTGTTATGTGATTGCTATCAAGTTGGGTTTTTTTTGTATTCTTTCATTTAGTGAGCTTGTAAAACGTAATAAAATTAAAAAATGGTGCAAAGAGTTGACTGGTCACCCAGAAAGTGATGTAAAATAGTACTATTAAGTGAACAAGGCTATAGTTATGAAGAAATTAGAAGAAAAATTAGTGGAAACTTAACCAAAGGTGGCATTTCTACATTTTTGAAGAGGCATAAGGAGACTCAGTCACTACAAAACGAGACGGGTAAAGGCAGGAAAAGATGCACAACAGCAAGTGATGATAGAAGAATTGAGAGACTGTGCCTACGTGACAGAAGAAAATCATCTGGGTGTATACAAGATGAAATGGCGCAATACAATGTGAAGTTGAGTGCAAGGACTGTTCGGTGCAGACTGCAGGAATTTGGTCCTAATGCTAGAATTCCATGAAAAAAGCCATTTTTATCTCTCAAACAAAGGTTGAAAAGATTAAACTGGGCTAAATCCCATGTTAACTGGACAGCGGAACAATGGGACAGTGTTATTTGGAGTGATGAGACCAAAATCTCCCTGTTTGGTAGTTACCCAATTACCCAACCCAGCTATCATACCTTCCCTTAAATTCATTTACACTGGATGCACTCACTACCCATAAGGGCAAATTATTCCACTCACTCACTGCTCTCTGGAAGAAAAACTTAGCTCTTAACCCTTTTTTGACTGAGAACAACCTTAACGTCCATGGATGCTCCCATGTTCTCTCCCCGCCTTCCATATAACGAAAAATTTCATCATTTGAAATGCTATAACACCCATTCAAAAGTTTATAGACCTCTATCCCCTCTTTCTCCTGTTAACCAGAGTATGTAATCCACATACTCGCAATCTGCCCTCATAATCTAAATCCCATAATCCAGATATAATCTTTGTAACTCTTCTTTGCACCCTTTCCACAGCTTCTTTATCCTCTTGGAACCTGGGAGACTAAATCTGCACACAGTAATCCAAGTGTGATCTTATCAAAGCCTTATAAAGAGACAAAATTACTTCCTTATCCTTACATGTCAAGGTTCGCTTCAACATAGCAATTATCCTCTGAGTTGTATTTGTAACTTTTGCTATGTGACCTTTGAACTTTAAATTCTTATCCACCAATACACCAAGATCCGTTGCCTCTTGAGGTTCTTGTAGCATAACCCCGCTAATATAGTATGCCACTGGAACTCTAATCACGCCAAAGTGCATAACTTTACACTTACTAACATTAAACTGACAACCATTTTCGTTTGTCCAGATTTCCAGTCTATTCAAATCATTTTGTAATTGCTGAATATCAGTAGCATCCCTGATTGCCCTGCCTATCTTCACATCATCAGCAAACAATTACAGATCTGATGATAGACCCTGCTTAATGTCATTAATGTATAGATTTAAAAATAATGACCCAAGGACTGAACCCTGAGGTACACCACTGATTACCTTAAATCTGGCAGATTCACACCCACTGTATACCACTTTTTGATATCTGTCTGTCAACCATCCTCTGATCCAAGTCAATAGATTATGTTTCAATTCCATATTTTCCAGTTGACACAACAGCCTATCGTGTGGTGGTATCCTATCAAATGCCTTAGAAAAATCCAACATTATCATAGTGTATCCATTCCCTTTATTCAACTCGAGCTTAACATTGTTATAAAATGTGAGCAAATTGCTAAAACATGACCTTCCTTTAGTAAACTCATGCTGTTCCCTACAGAGTATAGAATGCTTATCTACCCATTTCTGTATGCAAGTTCTTACTAACTTCTCTAAAATCTTCAATACCAAACCTGAGATACTAATAGGTCGGTAATTAGACAAATCAGTTTTTGCACCACCCTTGTGCAATGGAACTATCATACATTCCTTCCATTCCTGTGGTATCATTCGTGAGCTGAGACTCAAGTTATACGAATGTGTAAAAGGCCTAGCCAATTCAGCTGAACATTCCTTTAACAAACGGGCAGATATTCCATCTATCCTTATTGACAAATTCTTATCCAGGTTATGCAAGAGCTCTTCAACCTCATTTTCATGAACTGCTAACTCTTCATCCAACGTAACAGTAGCACCATGCTACATACACCTGGTTGATATATCTTAGCATGTGAAATTTTTAATGTGAAAATGCAGTGTATTTAGAATAGAATAGAAGAAATTAGAAGAAAAATTGGTGGAAACTTAACCAAAGGTGGCATTTCTAAATTTTTGAAGAGTTATAAGGAGACTCAGTCACTACAAAACCAGACTGGTAAAGGCAGGAAAAGGTGCACAACAGCAAGTGATGATAGAAAAATTGAGAGACTGTGCCTATGTGACAGAAGAAAATCATCTGGGTGTATACAAGATGAAAAGGCGTAATACAATGTGAAGTTGAGTGCAAGGACTGTTCGGCACAGACTAGTAATTTGATCCAAATGCTAGAATTCCACGATAAAAGCCTTTTTTTTTCTCTCAAACAAAGGTTGAAAAGATTAAACTGGGTTAAATCCCATGTTAACTGGACAGCGGAACAATGGGACAGTGTTATTTAGACTGATGAGACCAAAATATCCCTGTTTGGTAGTGATGGCATAAAATATGTAAGGAGAAGAATCGGAGAAGATTTGCATCCTGATTGCATTACACCTACCGTGAAACACCCACTTAGTGTTATAATCTGGGGGTTGTATGACATCAAAAGGTGTGGGCAGAATTTGCGTGATTAATGGGAATATAAATGCCCCAAAATACATACTTGAGCCCAAACTGAAGCCTTCCGCATGTAATCTTTTCCAAGATAATGAAGCATTTATATTTCAACAGGATTCAGCTTCATGTCATGTTGCTGCTGTGTGGAAAAAGTGGCTTCAAGATAATCATATTCCACTGCTGGAATGGCCCGGGAATAGTCCAGACCTTAACCCAATCGAAAATCTATGGAGCCGACTAAAGAAACTTGTTAGTCAGAAGCAAACGACCAATAAAACTGAATTAATAGAAGCTATAATTTAATCTTGATTTCACATTATAACAGCTGCAGAACTAAAAAACTTGGTTCACTCCATGGGAAGGCGTTGTAAGGCTGTAATTAACGCTAAAGGTTACCCAACTAAGTATTAACTCACATTGTGAGAATTTTTGTATATCTCATTTTTTCTGTTTCACTTTTCTTCTTTATAACTGCTGCTCTAATAAAAAAATCCGTCATAAAAGTTATTGCATTACATTCTTGATTAAATTATCTTTTCATTGATATATAACTTTATGATATTACTCAAAAAAAAAAAAAAAAAGTGGTGTTATGAGCCATCAAACCTCAGAAATACACTTTTTTCCCAAAAGGTTTCCACAATTTTGGCCACTAGTGTGAATTTATCCATAACACAACAATATAGCAAAATAACTGGCTCTATTGCATCTAATTACATCTTGAAATATATCTCTTCTCAGGTGTTTTATTCTTGTCAAGAATATTAAATTTGCAAGAGAAAGACTGATTATCTGTAAGAATATTCTGGACATAGTTAAGTCATATATTATTTTAAACAGAAGTTCCTAATTTTTCACAAATGGTTTCTGCTGTCTTTCTATTTCTTCTCTAAGAAATATTTTTAATTCCTCCAATTCTCCCTAATAATATGATTTTACTTTTGACTCACATTTTGGAACATCTTCAGTTAAATTCTTAGAAATTTTCTTAATCTGTTTCTTTTTCTTAGCACATTTAAAATTTTGAAACTTCGCTTCTCTCCCCTTATCTATAATAAATGTATGACGAGGAGGATGGGTTTCATTATACTCAAAAAAAATTTAGCTGTTTAGTGTATGTGGAATGAAATATATCTCTAAATCTATCCTCCTTTTTCCTAGCAAGCTAATGTTATTAGCTTGATGAAACAACAACCATTCTAAAGAGGATCTCTCTTTAGATGAAACCTCTCCTCCTCAGATCACTATTAAAATCATTGGTGGCATTGGGCCAGCTCTCTATGATTGGGTAAGGGAGGAGGTGGCCTTCCACTCTTCAGTTTACTAATTTACTAATAATTATTTTATTAGTAAATAATAAAATAATTATTTTATCCAGTCAAGAAAATTAATGGGTTATACTCAAAGGTCTGTGGTAATACTCAGAAACAGACTTCCTATTACCTTGAATGCACTGATGAATTCTCCATATATTAGGTTCTAATTCTCTTAAATTTGAAAATTCTGATATCAGCAAGCTTTTAAATGTTGCATAATTGTCACTGTCTCTTAATAAATGGGATTTGTTTAGGTTGTTTTGGCTTTTCCCAGTAATTTATTACGAAGTATAATTAATGAATGGAAATCTCACCATTTTCTATTATCATCATTGTGAGTTTCCTGATATATACCCTCAAGGGTTGTTCAGGTTGCTATGACAGCACTACATGATTAAAGCTATGTTATTATTAATCTCCCATCCAAAATTTTTCTCAAAATTAGTGTATTACTTGTCAGCAATCCAATATCTAACATTTATTGTTTCTAAGTCACTTTTAACTGAATCAATCCACCTAGACCTTGGTCTTTCTCTGGGTTTCTTTCCTGCCATCTTGGCATCAAACACCTGTTTTCATAATTTTTCCTCATTCCTTCGTTCTATTTAAGTAACCATACCACTTATAGTAACCATTAAAACCTTAGCTCTGCTTACACATTCTATGAACTAACAATATCAAGTTCCTTTCTAATATCTTCATTTTTAATGTGATTCTGCCACTGACACCATCTGATCACTCCTCTAATTTTTCTCAGGACCCAAATTATATTATGTTAGTCAGTCAAAATACTTTTTATGGAGTCTAAAATAAAGTCAAGTCACAACCAATCCTGATAGCCGACTGCACTATTTTCTTAATTTCTCTGTAAAGAGGATTGATTTTTACACTGAGTGTTAGGTAAATATGCAAGAGTTCAATCCAGTTGGTGCAGTGACTTTTAACTCTTATTTTTAGAATCCAGGAAATGATTTATTTACTCAAAGCCAAATAAAAAAATATAGTTAAATTAATATCTATAAAAACTACAAAACTATTTGAATTCAAGGCCTAAAATATTTTAAAACTATGTTTAAGTTAAGGGATATTATTAGATATATGAAGAGCCAAAGGCTTCAATTCGGCGACACGACATGTTTAAGTTAAGGGATATTACATCCCATATCGTTTCTCAGCCGAATAAGAAACTCAAAGAGTTTCATGCCGAATATAGTAGAAACTATATAAAGTTCGGTGATTCCAAGCGTAAGCAAATACATGGATACTGCAGCAACTGACCTTAAAGGTAGTGACAAGTTAAACGTCATATGTCGCCGAATTGAAGCCTCTGGCTCTTCATATATCTAATAATTTTAAAACTATACTTTTGAGATGTTTTTATCTTTAGAAGCTAAATTCATTCTCACACTGACTCATTTTATTATTGATTTCTTTAACATGTACTTAAGCAGTCTACTACACTGAACATTTTGTTTTTCAATTTTTCACAATAAATGTTCATTCAAGTCAATTCTTTATCAGGCTTTTTCTGAAAATATAAAACTTCTTAACTTCTCTGGAACTATGCAGTGTTTCCTAATTTAGCATACATTGTTCCATTCATCCTGACTGTTTCACTGGAGTATAAATATTCTTACCTCAGGCAATTTTATTACAAGAAGCACAAATTATAAATTCTTTACCAGAGAAAACCAGATTTCTTTACTACCTTATAAACATTGTATAAAAGTAGAGGCCTCTTCATTAAAGCCATTTTATAGTTTCAGATTTCACTAATTCTCTCACTTGTTCCAGCTAAATAATATCACCAGCAATCCTGGAGACAGAAGATGAAACTTTTCATTTAGTGTTTCTTGGTACATTGAAATCGAATATCTACTTAATATCTCCTTTTATTTACTTAGAATGCGAATATACGGACATTTGGGCTAGCGATTGTTGCCACTTATAAGATCTGGCTAGGACAACTCATAAACACTGCCTTATTCCCATAAACTCTCTGGTCAAATTTCATACGAAACTTTTATAGTTTCTATATTTTGCTTTGAAATAATGCTGGATTTAATATGCACTTGATTTTTATAATTTTTGCTTTGCCGAAGTGAAGCCTTTCGGCTCTTTATTTTAATAAATACTTTTATGCACCAACTGAGAGTGTTTGCTCTCTTAAGGTTTCTTCTGAGTCTTGTCCCGCTGAGGGAGAGTTAAGATTTCGGGGGATTTTGCCTTGAGAGAGCATTTTGAGTCTCTGGGGAGAGTGTTTTCCGGCGTGGTCCATGTGTGTGGGGGGTGCCTTGTCAGTGGATGCTTTTCCCCAGATGATCTTTCGGTTACTCGTAGGGAGTGGTCTGGGGATTGCCTAATTTTTAGAGAGGCCCTTTACTTAAACACCAGTCTCTGATGATAACCAACCAGTTTGAAACAGCTGAAACCAGTGGAACCTTATCGAAATGGACTAACAGGAGGTGAATATATGGATGCTTGAGCTAGCTATCATTGCCACCTATAAGGTCCGGCTTTGGCAACTTGTAAACACCGGTGAGTGTATTCCCATAAGCTCTAGTCAAATTCCATATGAAACTTTTATAGTTTCTATATTCAGCTTTGAAATAATGCTGGATTTAATACCCACTTGATTTTTATAATTTCTCCTTTTATTTACTGTTCACTTGTTAACAATCTCACTTTTCCAGTTTAAAGAATTATTACTACTACTACTACTAAGTTGGAGTTGAAAACCCATCTAGTACCAGAGAAGGTCTGCACGTGTAATTAGCCTCTAATATTTTATATAATAATAATAAAGTAACACTTAAAAACCACAGTAATGTCTTTAATTAGTAAAAGGACAGATATTTCGTACTAAAATTAATAGTACATCTTCAGTGTCTGTAACAGTAATAGGAATGGAATATAAGCAAAACATTCAGTGGATCACCTATTAAAATACAATTGTTACTGTGTGCTAGGAAATAATAGAAATACCAAATTTAATCTATTAAGATAAATGGTTTTTTACATAAGATAAAAGTCTCCCAGATCTTTGAGAGAGACAGACAGTCATTTCTATTTAAATTCGGTCGGTGTAAGATAGTTTCACAACTTTCTTTGAATAAGCTTTCATATTTGAATCTGCATCTGTGGAGGAGAACTGCTTTATCCCACTGGACACTATGAGTAGAGTCAATACTGTGCTGCGCCAGACCAGACTTCAGAGGTTTGTTATAATCAATATAATATTGATGTTCTTTTATTATTATTTTTTCCAACGAACGGCCAGTTTTTTCAAAATAAGAGACATCGCATTCGCAAGGTATTTGGTAGCCAAAGATAGAGAAGATAGTTTATCCTTTGTAGAAGGTAATAAAGAAGAAATTTTGTTGATAGGAATATATGTTGGAATCAATTGATACTTTTTCAGAATTCTACCTATAGGTTCTGAGATTTCTGGAATGTACGGAATAGGAACTCTGTGGACTGTTGAAGAAACTGTAGGTGTTGGAACATAAGAGTCAAGTATCTGTTGGATTTGATTGGAGTTGTAATCATTTGATTCCATTAACTTTTTAATGATGGAAAGTTCTTGTTGTAAGATTATTGGGGAAGTGCAAACTTTATGTGCTCTATGAATTAGAGATTTAAGAATGCTAAATTTTTGAAACATGTAGTGCGCGGGCTTTTTGTGAATGTATCTGCCAGTAAATGTTACTGGCAGATACATTTTACGTGTTACTTTATTATTTAGTTACTATGCCACAAGTTTCACTAAAAATCTAATATTTTATGGATTTTTGAGGCTATATTGCCTGAATAGCAGAATTTTAATACTGGAAGTCTTAACCTTTTATGCTAATTTGAAGAAATTCCTTTTTAACTTCTTTGTATCAGCTGGACTGAAAAAGAATTTTTTTTTTTTAAATAAAGAAACAAGCCTTATAAATGCAAAGAAGTACACATGCTCGTCTAGATCAGGATTTTACAAACATTTAACCCACAACCACAGGTTTACTATATAATTGTTGTTCTTCCATTTCTGTAATTGAGATCTCATCAGTAAAATCTAGACCAGGAATCTATAAATCATTGCAAAATCATATATCTTTCATATATATAAGCATAGTATGGTATGTCACCATATTATTAAAATACTCTGGATCAGAGATGGTTGTAGAAAGTTTTTTCACTTGCTTTCATAGCATAATATACTTCACAGGAAATTATATTTTTATAAATTAAAATTGCCAAAAAAATTATATTTTTAGTGTAATCCTTTATCCAAGTGTAAGTAAATAATTTTTTTTTTCAAACATCTTTCCCTAATCCAGAGTATTTCAGTAAGAAAGTGTGATACCTTTTGACTACTTGTATATGGAAATATGACTTCTGCATTACTTCAACCTTGGTATCATTTCTGGGTCTGGCTTCCACTGATGAGATCTTAATAAAGGTCAAAACTGGTCTGGGTAGTGGCACTCCCCCATAATGCATAGCATTATATATGTGTGCGTGCATTATGGGATACTAAGCAAGTGATGTGAAGTCATTAGCCTCTATATACAAGTAGCCCAGTCATGATGTTACTTCACACACAAAAATTTTTTTTTTGCTTACACTTGGATAAAGGATTAAACCAAGAATATAATTTCTTGTCATCTTTAACTTATAGTATAACCAGAAAGCCATTATGGGTAGTGGCCCTTTCCATAATGCATAGCATTATACATGTCTGTAAGGATATATGTGTGTGTGTGTGTGTGTGTGTGTGTGTGTGTGTGTGTGTGTGTGTGTGTGTGTGTGTGTGTGTACATGCATTATGGGATACTAAGCAAGTGATGTGAAGTCATTAGCCTCTATATACAAGTAGCTGTCATGATGTTACTTCATATGCAAAATTTTTTTTTGCTTTCACTTGGATAAAGGATTAAACCAAGAATATAATTTCTTGTATCTTTAACTTATAGTATAACCAAGTGAAAAAACTTCCTTACAATTTTGTGTTCACCAATTAATGCTCAGGCCACATGGGAAGTGATGCTAGTAAAAAATAGGATTTATAAATGAAGTACTAAGCATTACAGAAAAACAAAACCTTTTTTCTTCTTATAAATAAATATGAAAAATAGTACAAAAATATGTTAAATACTACTTAACTCATAAGTTAAGTAGTATTTAACATGACTCAGAATTATCACACGTTACTTTGCTTCTTAGTGGATTTAAAATATTATTTATATGAGAAAATTTTTGCTCGCATATATATAACTAACAAATACACATAGAATAGCTACTGTGACTTTTTTTTTTTGCTATAAATGCTGAAGGAATTGATGCTGAACATTCTGTTGTAATTTGATTTCGAATTTTGTTAACTTGCTATGGCTCCTTGTGCATTTCTTTATTAGTCCATATGATTGAACTTTTAAATTCGATCAGTTCTCTTTCTAAATTATCAATTCCTGAAAATTTAAAATAATGTAACGTATAAGCAACTTTAGTTTCATCAAAGACCTGGATTATTTATGAAACTAAATATAGTACTATTTAGTTTCATAAATAATCCAGGTCTTTATTTTGTCAAATTGTGAAATCGATTTTCAAATTCCAATTTTATATTTTCAACTTGACCATTATCCATGAATTTTTTTTTACTGTGAGAAAATATTTAAACCACAGTGTCCTGATCTCTTACTGAATAAGATGAGTTTCTTTACAAAACTTTTCCATTCTTGATGCATACACCCTCTGTCCAAAAAAGAAACCAAACTTTTCAAAAATAGAAGAAACTAGTGGCTCCACTTGTTGTATCTTTTTGTTGTCGAAAGCAGCAACCTTCATTAGTGTTGTGCCAACTATTTATGACATTTGTTTCATTAGAAGCCGAGTTATAGTGCCAAGAGTGACAGTGTGTTTTGACGAATCGTCGGTCGTCACGATATTCATGACATACGCGATGAATTCTCACTATCAATTGCTTCAAAACTTCGAGATAAAACTCACCATCGACTGTTTGGCCAGGCAGAACAAATTCTTTGTGGATAATGCCCTTGGAATCATAGAAACAAATCAGCATTGTCTTTACTTTTGACTTCTCCAAGTGATTTTTTTTGGATGCCCCTCTTCTGGTGGTCTCCACTCAGCACTCTGGCACTTTGTTTTGGGCTCATACTCAAAACACACGTTTCGTCTCAGTAATGATCGTTTCAAGGAAGTTTGAGTCCTTACGAGTGGTTTTAATGAGGTCCTTGCAGTGTTCAATTCGATACATTTTTTTGGTCGTCGGTTGACTTGTGTGGAATAAATCGTGAATTCAATTTATGAAGGCCCAAACTCTCGGTCAAAATATTATGTACAGTTGATTTTGGAATCCCCAATTCATCTTCAATCAATCTCACAGACGATTTCGAGTTTTCTTTGATGAAATCACACAGTTTTTGGACGGCCTGGATTTTCATCGTCTTCAAACATCTCGCGACCACTTTGAAATCACTTAAGCCTATCGTAAACTTGAGTATGGGATAAACATTCATCACCGTATGCTTTTTGAAGCATTTGATGCGTTTCAGTAAAACTTTTACCAAGTTTAACACAAAAGTCAATCGCAGCTGTCTGTTTGAAACTCATTTTCTGACTGTTCGTCAAAACATATTGTCACTCCTGGCACTATAACTCGGCTTCTAATGAAAACAAATGTCATAAACAATTGACATAACACTAATGAAGATTGCCGATTTCAACAACAAAAAGATACAACATTGTGGCGGTACTAGTTTCTTCTATTTTCGAAAAGTTTGGTTTCTTTTTGGACAGAGGGTGTATATAAGATATACTTCTAATTTTTTTAGGAAATGACAAAGTAAACTAAATTATTAATTATAAAAACTTTAATTAAAAACTATTTATATTTTAGCAGGGATCATAAAACGATGATATGTGCACACAAACACTCACACTAAGCAAATGAGGCTGAAGAAAGGCGACTGAAGCCAGTCCTAGAGTCATGAAGGTGCCCCCTAGTGGGATAAATTGGGTTGTCTTGGCCGTTGGACTGACGATTTTAGATGGCTTACCAAATTTGGGGTACTCTCATGCACCCAAATTTGTTGAAGTTTCGGAAGCTTTCCAGAACTGAGGCTAATTCAAGGATTAATCTTTCCTACTTGTACTACCTGTGGTGTAATAAAGTGGCCTTCTTCCAGTGTATTCTGTGGTGGGTGTCCAATGCATGGTCAGCAAGTCCTGAGTGGCTGTATTGGTGGAACCAGATGTCCTTGCATTCGGATATCCTGATATTGGCTGTCCTGCCTATTTTGCTGTAGTAGGACAGTTTGCAACTACAAGGGACCTGGTATTCTCCAGGTAAGTCTAGGGGAAGTGGCTGGTCTTTAGTGGAGTAGATAAGAGATGCCAACTTCTTATGTGGTTTGTAACTAGTTGTGAGGTCATATTTTCTTAGGATTTTTTTTGTTTTTTGGATGTATCCCAGATATATGGAATGGTGATAGATTAGAGTAATCTGTTATGAGGGGGGGGGGTAAATGGTTTTAATAATTTTTGATTTTTTTGGGGGGGGGGTTGTAATCATTGACTAAGAAGGTGTTTAGGATATGGTTAAGTACAGTAGTTAGGGCAGTATTATCTGAACTGATTAATTTTTTCCTGTTATATATATAGGGTTTTTATAATCCAATATTGTTGGAAGGGGTGGGGGGACTGCTGGTGATTGTATCTACCTGTATGTGTAGGTTTTCTGTAAACAGAGAAAGCCAGGAATCCATCAGAGTGTCTAGGAAAGGGAGACTGTTGTTGTTTTCCTTTTCCAAGGTGAACTGGATTCTGAGGTTTTGATTGTTTAAGTGTGTTAAGAAGTTGTGGAGTGTATCTAAGCCATGTGGCCACATACTGAACAAATCATCCACGTAGCATAGCCAGATTTTCATGGGGCTGAGTTTAAGGCTTTTTCTTCAAAAGTTCCATAAAGAAGTTTGCCAGGGGTTGAGAGAGTGGAGAACCCATGGCTGTCCATTCTATCAGTTTGTTGAAATTTCCTTGCCAAACAAAATAGCCTGAGTTTATGGTGAACTGAAATATGGTGTGATATCAGGAGGAAATTTTTGGGTTGGATGAGATCTAAGGTATCTTTGAGTAGGACATTTGTGAATATGGAGGAGACATCAAAACTGACCATTATGTCTGTGTTGGAGTGAGAGGTTTTCTATACTGGCTTTAAAGTGGGCTGAGTTTTTTTATGTGTGTTGCCAGTATAATGTGTGAGCACTTTGGCTAAATGTTTGGCTAATTTGTATGTGGGGGAATTGATGCCATCCATAATGGGACATAATGGTACATTTTGCTTATGTATTTTTGGTAGTCCATCATATATCGGGGGGGGGGGGGGGTTATAGTTAAAAGGTTTTAGTCTGTTAGTCACTTCCACAGGCCAAGTGGTAAACTTCTTAAGAGCATAAGAAAAAGAATTTCAAAGAATTGGATGCTGGCACATCAAAAATTTGAAAGCTTAAAAAAGAACACAGCTTCCAAACCTCAACTATCTCTCAACATGGTAATAAACCTGTCATCCTTTACCCTGAAGCAATCAGTGCACTTGCACATGGCCACAACTTCTCTTATAGCACTGAAAAAGATCCCCACAGAAGAAATAATGATACAGGTAGAACAGGGTATACACAACCTACCCAGCCATATTGCCAACAATATCAATCTGGATGTAGCTAGTGTGCTTACCTATGCCAAACCACAAAAAGTAACCTTCTGAAGAAGCCTATGGAGTGTTCAGATTTGAGAGCTGGTGGAATCATATTCTATAGAGAGGTAGGTAGACTGATCTAAAAGTAAAATAAAGTAAAAGCTTGCATGTGTAATCTGATTGGTTTAAAACCACAGTGGTATTTCCCTTATCCACTTTAGTAATTATTATTTTTCTGTTGTTTTGCATTTCTTGCAGAGCTTTGAATTTTTCTTTTGTTAGGTTGCTTTTTGTGGTTTGGCCTGTGGAAGTGACTAACAGACTAAAACCTTTTAACTCTAACCCTCCCTCCCCCCACCTAGATATATGGACTACCAAAAATAGATAAGCAAAATGTACCATTATCCCATTTTGGATGGCATTCATTCCCCCACATACAAATTAGCCAAACATTTAGTCAAAGTGTTCACACAATATACTGACAACCCATCTTCACCCATAAAAAACTCAGCCCACTTTAAAGCCAGTATAGAAAACCTCTCACTCCAATCCACTGACAATAATGGTCAGTTTGATGTCCCACTCAGATACCTTAGACATTATCCAAGCCAAATTTCCTTCCAATATCTCAGCCCTATTTCAGCTCACCATGAACTCAATCTATTTTGTTTGGCAAGGACAATTCTGTAAACAGATAGAGGGGACAGCCATGAGTTCTCCACTCCTGGCCAAATTCTTTATGGAGACCTTTGAAGAAAAAGCCTTAAACTCTGTCCCACATAAACACAATGTTTGGCTATGCTATGTGGAAGATGTGTTCTCCTTCCTTCACCAAAATCTGTAAAATCCATACATTTTTGAAAAATATCCTTTTGTAGTACCAAAAATTGGTCTTAATGTATAATTCTTCTTTGATTTATTTTGATTTAATTTTCCCATAATGAGTTACTGTTGCCAACTGAGCAATACTAAAAATATCGCATGACAATAGATCATCATTTGTTCTTCAATATTTTTTGACATATCATTGATTCTATGTTAAACAGTACAAGCTCATAAAAGCATTTCTTCATCATCATCATCAAATTCCTGCCATGTATCCTCAAGGGGTGTACAGGCTATGATAGTACTACATGAAAAATTTACATCATTACTAACTTCCTACAATTTTCCTCCAAATCAGTCTTGTCACTTGTTACTTGTCAAGACTCCGACATTATCAGATCTTATATTTCTATCGTCTAAGGCACTTTGTACCGTATCAATCCACCTATATCTTGGTCTTCCTCTGGGTCATTTTCCTGCCAACCTGGCAGAGAATACTTGTTTTGCTAATTTTTCCTCACCCATTCTGTTTAAGTGACCATACCACCTGAGATTAGCACTGCTAATGCATTCCTGGATACTGACAATGTCAAGTTCTTTCCTAATATCCTAATTTTTAATATGATATTGCCATTGATGCCATCTGTTCATGCCTATAATCTTTCTCAGGACTCTCATATCTGCGGTCTCCAGTCTTTGGTCAAGTGTATCACTTCTGACCCAGCTCTCAGATCCATAAGTTAAAACTGGTTTGAACACTGTCTTGTATACAGCTAATTTAGTGTTCCGACTAATTTCTCTCTTATTCCATATGAATTTATTCAATTGACTTCCTACCATACCAGCTTTGTTGATTCTGTTGTCTATTTCTATATTTAATTTACCATCTTCACTAAAAATCGTGCCTAAGTAGCTGGAATGTTTTACTTGTTCCACAGGTTTCCATTCACAACACAGTTGACATTTTCAATGATTTTGCCTATTTTCATTGTCTTTGTCTTTTTATTGCTGACCTTCATGCCATATCTATTACAACAGTTATTCAATTTAGTCAGAGAATCTTGTAGACTTGTAGCCAATTTATTTAGAAGTATAACATCGTCTGCATAAAGCAAAGAGCTGACATTAACATCTCCAATTTTGATATTATGTTTAATACCACTTTCCTTCATAATGTGATCCATTTAGATAATGAATAATAGAGGGAATAATGTACATCCTTGTCTCACACCTGATTTAACATTAAACCATCTTCCCGTACTTCCTTCAAACCCGTCCATGTGGGGCACCTGTTCATGGTGGAGGGGACCCCCCAGTGATGGGACTGGCCCTTTTCATTCTTCCTCTTTTTTGTTGCTTTTCTTCCCGTTTTCTTTGCTCTACTTCTCCTGTAGACACTGTGCTTTCCTTGACTTGTTTTGTATATACATATGCTAACCTATAGTTATCTATTTACATACTGATGAAGCCTCTGCAGTAATTTTGTTTATATGTAGATACTGCATCGCTTAACATATATTTTGTGTATGCATCTTATTTACTACTTTATTTTTCGAATAATCATGTAGTGCTGTAGGACATCTTACCTATTTTTGTACTTTCTAGTAATTCTGTTTATATGTATCCTAAATTCTGTTTATAGAAACAGAATTTAGGATACATTGCTAAATTTAATTTTCATCCATGCATATTGTCTAATAATCCCTTTTTGCCTATTTTTGTGCTGCTATAAAGGCATCTGTTATAATTTTACATATATATAGATACAGCATTCCTTGGCTTAGTCTTTCATATATTATGTATTAACTTATATTGCTAACTATTTTTGCACTACTATAATAACCTCTGACCTTGTGTGTTGCTGTGCTCTCTGCAACAGTTCTGTTTACCTAGAGATGCTGCTTTATGAAACTAGATTCTTGTACAGACGTATTGTTAACAATTTTCTGTAAATGCTAATGTTTGTAACCTTTAGAATGGAACAGTATGACCTTTGTAGTTTTTGTGCCAAATAAACTATAAACCAACCAGCCAACCAACTTCCTTCAATTCTAACTGCTGACTTACAACTCAAATAAAGACTAAGTATTGCTTGATATAATGTCCCATCGACAGCATATAACTGTAGCATATTGAATAGCTTCTCTCTCTTGGCACCTTGTCATATGCCTTTTCCAAATCGACAAAACTTGATTACAGATCTTTGTTATATTCCCATAATTTCTCCACTATTTGTCGTAAAGTGAAGATCTGATCCTGACGCCTCTATTTGACTTGAATCCAGCTTGTTCTTCGCCAAGCTTTTCTTCCGCAATTCTTCTCAACCGTTTCTCAAGTATATTTGCATATATCTTACCAGGAACACTCAGTAGGGGCTCAATAGCCATCCTTAAAATGTTTTCTATATTTTGCAATAAACAGGAATGCAATAAAATGCTTATAATTGAATATACATTGTTTTATGTATGCTGATCTGTCTTCAATGCTGAATTTGCTCATTTAACTCAAATGGTTAGATTCATAATGACGTTCAGTATTGTAAGTTCAACTTGTTACAATGTTACATTCATAAACCACACACCACCACCATATCAAAATTTTCCATCTCTCCATACTTTTCTTCCCACACATCTTGAAAATTCCTAGATTTCCTTTTCTTTGGTTCCAACATGGCTAAAAAAAAATGTTAATTAAATAAAGATGTTATTTATTATTATATTTATTATCTTCTTGCTCAGTCTCCTCATGTCTGCTGCAACAAAATACACAATGTCTCTCCATTTCTTTCTGTATTTTGTTTCAGCAGTGGCCAACTCCAAAGAAAATCTTATGATTTAGAAAGGACCTCCCACGATGAGTCTTTTGACTCCATGGAGGCCTGAATAATAATCTTTTTAATATGGTCCAATCATCTTGGTTTTAGGCGTCTTCTTTTTCTTTCTCCTTCTGATTTGCCCTGGATGATAAGAATTTCCATGGTGTCATTTTCACGTCTTAAAATGTGACTGAAATATTTGAGAATTCTTTCATTTACATTTTCATTCTTTCAAATAGCCACCTCTTGATTTTTAGTTGACTTATTATACTTTCCTTAGACCTTTTGTCCATCCAGGAGACTATCCTTCTCCACCACCACATCTCGAAGTGTTTTATCTTGTCCATATCTTTTTTACTGAGTTTCCAAGATTAAGTATCACAAATGAAAATAGAAAACACCAAGCTGTTGACCAGTCTTGATTTAGTGGTGATAGAAATGTTTCTGTCTTTCCATATTTTCTACAGTTGCACTATTGCTGACCTCACCATGGTAATTCTTCTTTTAATTTCTGGTTGACATCTACTTTTGATGCTTATTAGAGCTTCGAGGTAAATTAATTCATCCCACTTCTCTAAGTCTTTGGTGTAAGCGAAATATATTTTGTTTTATCATAATTAATTCTTAAACCATATTTCAGGTTTTCTCATTCTACTCTTTTAATAAGGGACTCCAGTTCTACTTTGCTGCTTTCTTATTGCCAAAAGCAATAAGAACGGTATCATCCATATACCTAAGATTATTTATCTTTTCGCCACCAACTGAGAAACCACTATCGTATCTGTTAAGTGTGCTTTTAATAATGTATTCTCCGTAACGATAGTATAGATCATTGGTGAGTATGCATCCTTGTCTCACACCTTTCTTGATGCTAAACCACTTAGATATTTTCCCATCCATCTTCACCCAGCCTGATTCCTCTTGTAAAGTTGTTTTAAAATGTGTGTCATATGTTCTGGTATGTCCATTTTATTTAGTATTTTCCACAGGTCTTCCCATCTGACACAGTCAAATGCTTTAGCATAATCAATGGAATACAAGGGAATGTTAAATTCTTGAGACTTTTCAACTAAGTGCCTTGTATTAGAAATTTGATCTCTCGTTCCATGTCCTTTTCTAAAATCTGCATGTTCTGCAGAAAGTTGTTGCTTGCCATAAGGGGATCAACAAACTCATGAACAGTACAAGACTCAGACCAGAAAGGTGACCAGCATGGCAAGGAAAGCAAAATCAGGTTACGAGAAGAATAAATCTAGCCAAGTAGGCCAAAGAAAATCCCAAACAGTTCTTTTGTTGTGTGGCAAGTGAGAGGAAGAATGACTATGGAGAATTAACCTTAATGAGTGATGATGATGATGGTCATGAGGAGATAGAAGCAGATGAAATAGTTGAGTTACTGAGTGACCACTTTGCAGTGATATATCATCCTAGTGAGGTTACTGTTTTAACCTATGTGACAGACACTAATGTGGGAACAGAGGTGGATGAATTGGAGGTTCTTAGGATATTGCTGTGTCTCAATATACATACAGCTGTGGGATTAGATGGGATATCAGCTAGGGGTTTTGCGAGAATGTGCAAGGGAACTGGCAGTGCCATTGACTAGTCTCTTTAATTTAAGTCTCGGCACTGGTAGAGCTTCAAGAGAATGGAATGAGGACAAAATAATTCCCTTGCATAAGGGAGGTTCTAAGACTGCAATAGTAAATTACAGAACAATCAGTATCGTATCTCAGGCATGGTGTAAAAATACTGGAAAAATTGGTCAAAAAGAGAATTCAAGAATGGGTAGATAAAAATATGATACTGTATGAGGATCAACATGTCTTTGTGAAGGGTCGGTCATCTCTTGGTAATTTACTAACTTTTTAAAATAGAGTAACAGCTGAGTTGGATAAAGGAAATGGCTACACGATGATTTTGTCGGATTTTGCAAAGGCATTTGACAGAATACCATATGGAACTATGTTATGCAAATTAGAACAAATGGGGATAGATATGACACTGGTTAAGTGGATAAGATTGTAGTTGCTGGACAGGTATCAAAAAGTGGTATATGTGGAATGTTCCCTATGAGGATAGATTGAGGGTGTGTGGATTGAAGTAGTTAGTTGATAGGAGAAAAAGAGGGTGGGGGGGGTATGGAACATTTAAGTTGCTTAAAGTGTTTTATAGGATAGATACAGATGAAATGTTTTCTTCTGCAATGATTTTTTGGACTCCATGGAGGTTTCCATATAATGATGATGATAATAATAATATTAAGTCTTTCTGTAATAATATAGAGAAGAATTTTGCTTACATATGAGATCAAGGCTATAGTTCTATAATTATTGCATTTGTTGACATTTCTTTTTTAGGATATTGGTATAAAAATGGAATTTACTCAATCATCAGGCCAATCGCCTATCTCCCAGATTTTATTGCAAATTGTTCTGATGATTTCTATTCCAATGGGCTCCTAGACATGCGAGAAGTACACTTGGTATTTCGTTGTTGCCCGTGATTTTCCCTTTCCTGAGTTTTTTTAGAGCTCCTTCAGCCTCATCTTTTAAAATACAAGGTTCGTTATGGAGATCTCTGGTGTTTTCTTTGTTGAATGAGACTGAATTATCTTTATATAGATTTGAGCAATAGTCTTTCCATTTATTAAGGATGTCTTTTGGATCAGTAAGAATATGATTGTTGACATCAGCTATACTTGAATACTTTGGTTTAAATTTTCTATTGAAAGTTTAATTCACCAGCCTTATTTTGCTAAATAGGTCTTTGGTTTGATTCTGATGCGAGTGATCTTCAATTTCTCTGCATATGTTGTTGATAAAGTTGTTTTTATCTTTAATGGAAAGTTTTTTTTCATGAGCTTCGATAACTCACTATAAATCTTTCTCCTATCTTGCAAGTCATTCGACTTTATTTTTTGTATTTTCTTGATTTGTTTCAGAGTTTCATTTGATATCTAAGGTGTGCTGATTCTGGATTTTTTGAGCAACAGTAGCTTTGCAGTTTTCAGTAATATTATTTTGGTTTTATCCCAAAGTTCTTTTGGGGTCATTTCATCAGCGTAATTCCCTAGTTCTACAAATTTATTTTCCACTTTAATGCTGTATGTCTCAGTAATTCCTGTGAAGTCTAATCTGGGTGGATATGTTATTTGTTTTCAAACATATTTTCATATCAGCAATGAGGAGTTGGTGATCAGAGTAACAATCAGCTCCTGGAAATGCTTTAACATTTTTCATCATAGACCTCCATCTTTTGTTAATATAATCAGTTTGGTTCCTTGTTTGGTCTCCAGGCAGCCTCCAGTATATATAGTCTCCATTTGTGTTGCTTAAAGAAAGTGTGAGTAGCTATAAGTTCTCTTTCTATACAAAAATTGATCAGTCTTTTACCTCTTTCATATCGAATGCCCAGTCTGTGAGATCCCAGGACTATCTTGTTGTGGTCTTCCATCCTTTTCCCAACTTTTGCATTGAAATTATCTGTAATGATCAAAATGTTGCTTTTCAGTATTGCATCTGTGGCTATAGTAGAGTAGTTTCCCCCCTTGACTTCTCTACCACTGAGCCCTTGCCAATAATGCTGATTCAGCCATGCCAAATAGTTGCCTGGATATGAACCCATCAACAGCACATTCCAGTTACTGGAATGTGCTGTTGATGGGTTCCAGAGTATCTCATGTAGTCTGTCTCCTACCTAAATGAGATTTGACGGGCATGGATGGCCCTGCTGGTTGCTAAGCAACTGCAAGTACAGTTCTCTGGGTTGTCAGAGCATACAAGCCTACTCACCATGTTAAGGTGGAGATACCTTATAAATTCTATGCATATTTAAAATTATTAACAGCAGTAATCATTTGACTTACTGTTAGCATAACAGACTTGGTGATGTGGCAGCACATGCAGTATCATGCACTATTGGGAGTATGCACATGCCGACAAGGAGAGTAAATAAATTTTCGTGTGAGATGATAAGCATAGATCACAGTGCAAGAGCAAAATGTAATTATACTCAGAGATTGTGCTCCAGAGCTAACACACCTATCTTCTATCATCTCTTTAGTCTTCTATACTCAACTGGTATTTATTCCAACTTGGAAGCAAGCAAATATCTAACCAATTCCATAAAAGGGAGATAGAAGTCTGCTGTTCAACTACTGGTCAATTGCCATCACCTCGATCTTTTTCAAAATAATGGGAAAAATTATCAGCAGTCATCTTCTCCACTATTCAAAGGCCTGTTAATTAATCATTGACCACCAGCATGGATTCTGCCAGTCTAAATCCATGGCTCTCTTGGCCTACATCACCTAACCACTGGACATATGCCATGAAAGTTTGGAGAAATTTGAGCTGTTGTCGTAGACATCGCCAAGGCTTTTAATCATGTATGACATTGTTGTGGGCTACTTAACAAGCTGCATGATTATTTAACATAATGTTATTTGTTAGGTCTGTGAAGTAGATAATGATTGTTTCAAAGTAGATGATGTATGACAGAGTCTTTCAAGAAAGAAATGCTTTTGCAATTTACTCTGGTTTTCACCTACTTGACTCTGTTAGTGATAGAATATCATATTCTGCTGTGGCATGTTGGCTCTGTTCCAAGTAGTACTGAATATGCTTCTGATGTAGTCTCTGGCTAAACAGCTGTTCTAGAGATTATCAGTAATAGGAAAGACCCTGAGAACACAGAAAATGATAATCTCTACAATATGCTGAAGGATCCAGTTTACATTTGACTTTGCTCCAAGTAGTATGGAACATACTCCTGATAATGTCTCTGGCAAAACAATTGTAGATCCTTTTGTCAGGAATGACCCCAAGAATGCAGAAACTGATGATCTCCAGAATATGCTGAAGGATCCAGTTTACATTTGAGTGTAACCCTTTGAAAAGCTAGTCTTTTGATAAAAATGCCTGATATAAGTTATAATTAACCTAAAAGGTTTTGACTTAGCAGAAAAAATTATTAAAAGCAAGATTTCCTACAGTATATATATATATATATATATATACTGTAGGAAACATTCACTTTGGCTCCACAAATTATTTAAAATAAATATATATACACTGCGTGGATAGAAGTAAATGGAAACCTCCATGGGCAGGATACATCATTCCATGTAATGATTCACCTGTTTGAAACTGGTATTAATTGGAGGAATATGATTGATGCCCCCCCCCCCAAGTCAGTGCAGCTGGATCTGGATGTAATGGCTGTGAGAAGGGAACTGGTGGAGTTTGTAAGAGACATTGTGATAGGTTGCCATGTCACAGGCCTATCTATTTGGCAGATTGTTGAAAAATTGGGCCATCCCGGATTAACTATCAATAATACATATCATGATGGATGAGCAGGGAGTCAACTGCAAGTACTACCCACAGTTGACAACCTACCACACCGAATGTGACTGTAAGGTGCTACAAAGATTAATATGTAAAAAACACCATTCTTCGGTCAACACATTGAATATGGAGTTCGGGGCATTGACTATCTTCTTCAGTGGTGCAAAGAATGTGTACAGTGGAACATGGAAGCTTGAAAAGTTGTTATGGAGCAACGAATCACTCTACACCCTCTACCAAGCAGATGCACAGGCGTGGCAGATGTCCGATGAACATTTCTTACCAGAGTGTGTATAACCCCAGCTATGAAATTCGGAGGTGGCAGTGTGGTGGTGGTAGTACATAGTCCTTTTCAAGCTATTTGTTGGTAGGAAAGCAGTATGCTACTTAACCAAGGAAGTGATTATGGAACAAGGTTGTATCCAGTTGCCTTCCTTGCACAGTAAGTATTTTATGACTGTGTGTGTGTGTGTGTGTGTGTGTGTGTGTGTGTGTGTGTGTGTGAACCCAGGTCTTTCTGACCAAAGGGATTCGTCTGTACCAAATGAGCTATGGAGGCTCATGTGATGATATGGTCTTGTTTTGCCTGGTTTGGCCTTGGACTTCTGCTTGTGGTGCCACGAACATTGAACTTCAAGAAGTATCTGAACATTCTGGACAATGCAATGCTTCCTACATTGGTGTTTCTACAGTTCTGATCATTGTCTCTTTCAGCAAGACAATGCACCATGTCATAAGGCTCTACTATAACTGTATGGTTTGTGAACCTGTACATCACTGCACTTGACTGGCACTGACAGATCCCTGATCATAACCCTTTCAAATATCTGTGGGATGAACTGGAGCATCAGATGAGGTCAAGGGATGTCCACCCCACAACAGACCAGGACCGAATTACAGGCCTACAGGAAGAATGGTCCAAAATTCCAGTCGATCACTATTTTATGCTTATGTAGATATGCAAGTTGCCCAGTTGTGAAGTGACTTCCTGCACAAACTTTGTTTGCTTACACTCAGATAAAGGATGGATATGAGAATATAATTTCTTGGCATCTTTAAGTTATGGTTAGAATAAGAAATATTACAATTAGTGAGATTATTGTTATAGAAGATATTGTTGTGAAGTTTTGTAAAACATGTAAGTGGAGATGGGTTGGCCATATTATGTAAAATGTAGACTGCTAGACGAGGGATGTAATAAATTAAGCACTGAGGGACTATTAAGAGAAGGAAAGCTCATGAAAGAACAAGACGAAGGGATAATCCATAAAGATTTGACATGAGATGGCAGACATTGGCTAAAAATAGACAGAAGTGGATAGTTAAGGGGGAGGCTAGCTTTCCATCCAGCAGTGGATGGAAAGAAACTGAAGAATAAGAATATTTGATTTATTAATATAGTGCATTAAAAGTTTTTCTTGGCAGTTTTCAAATTTATTTTTTGTATTTTTTATTTATCATTCACATAGTTCTGGAAACCCTGCTGTAGAGACCAAACAGAACACTTTTAAAACCACTTCATGCCTCTGATAAGTGGGGCAGTGGACTCATTCAGGTAAATGAGTCTGCTGGGCATTGAAATTCATATGCCACCTAAAGACAATTGCAAACATTCATACCCATAGTGGGATTTGAACTCACACCATGTTGTTTAGAGAATGGGTTTATTAACCAATTTGCCAACCAGGCCATCAGTATGTGGTTGATATATAGATGTATAAATTATTATTATTATTATTTAAGCCTCCAAGGAGTCAAAAGACTCATTGTGGGAAGTCCTTCCTAGGAAACACAAAGTCTATCATACCGCTCCTTAAATTCATTGACTGTTCTCACTCTCACCATTCTATCAGGCAATGCATTTTACGGTTAAACCACCCTCCATGCAAAGAAACCACTCCTCATCCTCTTGCTCACAGTTTCCTTTCATAACTCCCAGGGATGGCCCCTTGTCATCACTCCTTCCTGCTGTTCAACCAAGCGAAAGAACTCTCCAGTGTCAACCCTGTAACCACCTCTCAACAGTTTAAATGTCTCAATCTTATCACCTCTCCTTCTATCCACCAAACTCTGCAGTCCACATTCTCTCAGTCGATCCTCATAACTATCATTGTACAGTTCTGAAACCATCTTTGTTATCTGCCTTTGTACCTTTCCACAGTTAATTTATCCCCTTCAAATCCTGGGACCAAATCTGAGAACAATAGTCTAAGTGTGGTCAGATCAGGGTCTTATACAACGGAATGATAACTCTTTTATCTCTGCAGTTCAGCTTCCTTCTCATTATTGCAGCAATCCCTTGTGTTACCTTCATCACCTTTGCAATATGTCCCTTGAATTTCATAAGTGGACATAAGTCATCACTTATCATAAGCAGTACTCCACCACCACGCTTTCTCTTCCTATCCTGCCAAAAAATGCTGTACCCTGCTACTTCTATTCCTGTTATTATATCCTCTTCTGTCAACCATGTCTCAGTGATCCCAATAATCTTTGGCCAGGCTGATGCTATCAGCACCACCAATTCCACTCCTTTATTCCAGATATTACTGGCATTAGTATAAAGCATAAAAATGCCGCTATTTCTATACCCAGCATTATCCCCTCTAGACTCCACTGGGCTCAGCGTTACCTAACGTTGTTCCCCTTCTCTCAAGTACCCTTTCCCACAAGAGGCCACCTCTGCTACCATTCTCTTTGTGCATTCTAGTTTCCCTGCATTGACACACTGACTTGTTCAGAACAGCAATCTCTCCAGATGCCTACGTCCTTCCTCATTCCAATACAAGCGGTGTCTCGCATATACAATTCCTCTCTATCTTCAAACGCCCTCCAAGCATCCACATGTTTCAATCCTCTCTTCTGACACATTCTAGCTATTATATTATTCAATATTACTGCCCTTCTGCTCAGGTCGTCACTATCATACCTAGGCAACACTAACACTATCTTTCCTCTCTGCGTCTTCTCTCGTACTACCTCAAGCAAGAATCTCATATCTCTCGCTTCCCAATTTACATTACCTCTCAAGTCATTTGTTCCTACCATTGCAATCATCTCATCCACCCTTTCACCTCTCTTAAGTGCCATAGCCGCACTTTCTATTGTTCCTCCAGGCAAACACTCCTCATGCATCCTATCTTGCAGACCACGGATCATTGAGTCGCCATACATTACACCTCTTACCATTCCCTCTCTTCTACTGTTTCCATTCTCTCCTCTTCTATCATTCCCTCTTTCCTACTGCTTCTATACTCTCCTCTTCCTCTTCTAAATGCAAAGCAAAGATTCATTGCTAAAATTTTGTCTATTCTGATGTAAACTTAAAGGCTTCTACATTTATATCTCTATCATGTATTTACTGTAAATACATTTCTTTGAGGAAATAGTCCTTGTTCGTCTTGTAATCTAATAAAGCCAGTTCCATTAATGGCGATGCTTGCAGCCAACATTCATGTGCTTATCAGCAGAGAGGGAGAGTTGTCTAGCTGTATGGAATAACATAAATAGCACTGCATAATGTTGGAATGCAGCCACATGTTATTTTCAACATGCTAAAAACATTCTGGATCAGTAGGATGTTTGTTTATTGGACTATTAACCATTATAATGATACAGAAGATGTATCTGACTGCCAAAGAGCAGATCGACCAAGCTGCGTTAAGATGCAACAGCTTGTGAGGATTGTAAAGGCATGCCTCCTCCATAATTTGTGAAAACACAGAAAGTGATGTCACAAAAGATGAACATTTTGCAGAGAACGATGTCGTGTACTAACTGATAACACATGTAATATCCTATTGCCGTTCTACTGGACATTTCTTAATACCACTTATTCAGCAGAGGGTGATAAAATCAGAGATACTTCTCTGCCATAATTTGTGAAAACACAGAAAGTGATGTCACAAAAGATGAACATTTTGCAGAGAACGATGTCGTGTACTAACTGATAACACAGGGTAATATCCTATTGCCGTTCCACTGGACACTTCTTAACACCACTTATTCAGCAGAGGGTGATAAAATCAGAGATACTTCTGCGGTGGTATGTGAACAAACACAGAGATATCCTCTTCATAAATGAGAAGATTTTCACTATTGAAGAGTCATTTAACCTCCAAAATGAACAGGTATATCCCCTGAATGGTCACACAACACATGCCATAGCACTCAGGATTCAGAGAAGTCATCACCCAGTGTGTGCAATGGTTTGGTGTGTGGGTGGGGTGACATATCAGAGGACATCCAAGTTGCATTTCTGCAAGAAAGGGTCAAAACCTCTGCCAAAGTGTATTAAGACACTGTGGTGTGGCACCTGATGAACACCTTGTTTCACAGTAGACAATGGACTTTCCAACAGGACTCAGTCCCTGAACATAAGGTGAGAACCACACAACAGTGGTTGGAGGAAAATGTGCTCAACTACATATCACCATGTGATCGGCCATCTGGAACCCTCAATCTGAATCCATTGAACTTCAAATTGTAGTTGGAGCTTGAGAGAAAGAGATAGTAGTCTACAGGAAATAACACCCCAGTATCGCCAGCCTGAAGGTGGATTTGGATCAGAGCAGTGACAGTGTTTCTGTTGGATGTTGTAAGTGGTGCCATCGATATGTCGCCTCACAGACTTCAGGCCTGTGTGAAGGCAAAAAAGGAGGCCATTTCAAACATTGAAATATTGTGTGGTTTGTATGTGCTGAAAGCTGTAAATATACTAATAGATTAAAGGTTTATGCACTATTCAAGTTGTAACAGTATTTATGGCTAGACTAGGTACTTGATGTTGTGTTTCTAATCTGGAAAATTAAAAATATTTTAAGAAAATACTTAATCTTTTTGATGTCATCATTATGTTGCATTTTGAATTCTCATAAATACTAATGTTGCTGAATAGTATTAGCATATCTTTAGCTACACAGTATTTCACTAAGTCATGAAGATAGCATTTATCAGGCCTGTCTTTGATCTACAAAAAAAATACACCAAGTTATCTGTGGAGATAGTTTCACCTCTGGGACAGAAATTATCAAGTGTGATGTAACTTTTACATTTTGCGATTGAGTGAGTACATATTTATACTTCCCATGCTTTTGTTCAAATAGCTAACTCATTTTCATATTTTAAAAACAATATTTCTTGACAGTTCTATGACCAAATTCTTCAGCTTATTTGCCACTGAATTGTGGTGGTTTTGAATTATGTCTTAATTTCTTATATCTCTTCATTGCATCTATTCTTCAGGCTTTGTTTGCAGGATAAAAAATAAAATAAAATAAAACTAATTTCTGGAAGTAAGATCCCTAGCACCTCTATGAGGTGAAGTGCAGTAATTACTGATAAATTCTGTACTTAAATTACCACACCTACAAGATTATCTTTCCAAATAATATTGTAATATTAGTTTTATTAAAATACAATCGATTTTTCAATTTGTAGAATGCTCTTCCTTCAACATTTTGCTATCAATAGCTTCAGACTTATTTGGTTTTTATATCTGTATATGCATTGTATCTTTTTTAAACTCAATATTATTATTATTATAGAGGGCGCTGTGTAGGCATACGAACGGGCGCACGGTGATATCGCTGCCTCTGTTTTTTTATAGTTTTAAAGTGGTTCCAACTCCTGTTTTTAATTTGAAAGTGTTCCCAAGTAACTCTATCAGTCATGCCAAAGACAGTGATATAAAATTCACCAAAATCGGCTAAGAAGAAACCAAATTTTGAAGTGTTGAAAAGTGAACAGAGAGGACCGCGGGTCAACAATGAACGAAGAACAAAGGACGTCGCCATCTTTACAATCACGCCACAATTGCTCAAGGGAAGAAAGGTGAGTCATGAAGTGTACTAAATGCCTGGAGGATTTATCGTCCGATGGAAATCAAATAACCTGTACAAAATGCAGTAGGATTCTACACTTAAAATATGTTGGCTTTTCAGAAACAACCTGGCAACGTAAAACCAATGCAACACGCGAGGAATGGAAGTGTGTAATCTGCAGGAGGAACAAAGAAATGCACCTAAGGCAGCCACCTACAACACAGTCAATTATACTGGAGGCAAAATCAGATGACGAACTCAACAGACAAAAAAATGCAGATGGTCCTATAATTTCAACTCTTTAAATAAACGAATAGAAAATGGTCTAGAGACTATAAAAGCCAGCTTAGTAGATCTTGTTCAAGAACTCTTCGACAAACAGAATGCACAAATAACAAAAAAATCTAGTGAATATGAAGATTTGATCAAACATAATAATTTAGCAGTGATAGAAGTGTTGCAAACAGTAAAAGACATCAAAATCAGCATTAACACACTAAATGACAGGCAACACAATTTGATGAAAGAAACATCCGAACTCTGTCAAGAACTTCATTCTCTAAAACTGCAATACAAACATTTAAATCAACAGCAACATAAAGAAGATCTTATCATAAACGGTCTTCCTGAAACTGCACCTACAGAAAACCTCAGAGGCGTAGTTTTAAAATTACGCCATGCAATTGACATCTCCCTACAGCTTAACGACATCCAGACCGTAAATCGGATTCCTAGGAAGAGCAAAAAACAAGGCTTGTCACAACCTGTACAGTCATAGTTCATCTTACAAGCAAGTCCACAAAAGACAATCTCATAAAAGCCTGCAGACAGAAAAAACAAGTTGGCAGGGACTTGAACACATTGCAAGACAACACACCAATTTTCCTATCCGAATATTTAACACCATTCAACCAGAATCTGTTATACCAAGCAAAAAATCAAAAACAGAAAAAAATTACCAATTTTTGTGGATCAGAGATGCCAAGATATTCTTGAGGAGGTCATAAACTTCAAAATCGATACAAAATAAAAGCTCAGAAGACATAGAAAGGCTGCCACAGTGAAAAAAAAGTTCTCTAATTAGTTCAAAAAGAAGACCACAATAAAAATGAATGTGAACCACCAGGACAGATGCAATAACATCAGAACATACCAGCAATTTCACTTTGATCAGACCTTTCATATCATTCATTTGACCTCCCAAACATCAGCCTACTTCCAACATAGCAATCAAATTAATAGAAAAAAAATAAACAATATACCTAACCAGTGTCGTCCTCAGATAAGCTTATTAAAAAGCTTTGAGGATGCAAGCAGAGACATTACATTGAAGTGCTGTAGTTACAGCAGTTAAGAAAACATTAAAAAGCAAAAATTGTAAAATATATATAACTTACACTTATACTATAAATGCTGTTAAAAAAATGTAACCTTATCCAATTGCAAACTATAAATTACCATCCATAGTAACTATTATTAATGCATTTTAGAATACAAAAAACGGAAAAATTTGTATGAAATTGATTGTAAAAAATATATGTAATATGTAAATATGTGTATATATGTAAATGCTCTGTAAGATGATAAATAAAATGTTATTACAAAAAAAAAAAATTATTATTATGAGCATCCCCATCAAATTGGAAGACTCACTGTAGGAGACCTGCACTTTTCTCATGTACACATAGTACCTTTCCTTATATTCATTCACTGCCAGAATACTCACAACTTTGGCTGTCCATTCATTTAGTCATTCATCACTAATCCTCACATTTTTACTAACCTCACTCTTACACAACTCCCAAGACATGGAACAACTAGCAGAATCCTTCAACCATAACTTTGTAAACAACATTCCACTTCTCAAGAGACATATCACTCAAACCAAGTCCAATATAAAACCAACAACCCACAACAATCAGCAGCAAAGTATATTCTCTCCTTCCAATTCCAAATTCAAACTGAAATATGGTTTCTCCCAACTAAACGCTAAAACTAGCCTGGGGATAGACATCAGGCTAATAGACCTTATAACACATTTTGACCAGCTACATCCAGTAATTTTAAAACTGATCAACTCAGTATTTGATTAGTGTATTATCTGCATCCTTTCTTTTAGTGTTACACGGTGATCAGCATTCATTTTTGAAATTATGGATTTTACAACCGTGTTATAACTATTTTTATTATCCCGACGTTTCGATCTTCATATCAAGATCATCATCTGAAGCATATACAAATATACAAGACAAACTGAGTTACATTACAAACCGTAAGCTAGAGAAACAATGATTTAATCACGTTATTCTACTGGCATGACCTCTAGTGAAAAAAAAAAAAAAAAAAAATATATATATGTATGTATGTATTTATACATATATAAAACGTTGATAGTACCGATCTTTAACTCTGGTGATGTTGAGTTGGGGTTTGTTTTCAGAAAAGTCAGCTACTGGAACAAATCTGAAAACAAACCCCAACTCAACATCACCAGAGTTAAAGATCGGTACTATCAACGTAAGAAGCCTGAATGGCAAAGAAATGGAGCTAGCTGAGGAATTAGATAAGTACCAGATCGACATAATAGGGGTGACTGAAACAAAAAAGACCAAAACTGGTGAGATCTTTCTGAGCAATAAATACAAAATGTTATATTCAGGCAATGACAATCAAGGAAAAGAAGGAGTAGCCATAGTATTCAACACAAAATACGAGGCTAATCTTCTTGAATGGCAGTCAGTCTCAAGTAGAGTAATGTGGGTAAATATGAGAATGGGGAACTGGACAATGAGACTTATTTGTGCCTATGGTCCCACAGAAGGTTCTACTAAGGTAGAAGTGGAGGAATTTTTTGAGGCTTTAGAAAAAGCAACTGACACAATGAAAAAGGAAAAGTTGGTCCTTGTTGGGGATCTAAATAGTAGAGTAGGAAATGATTGTGAGACATACAAAAATATTTTGGGAAAATTTGGAGAAAAGAGCAAAGCTAATAATAATGGCAAATATCTGTTGGATTTCTGCTCAGGACATGGACTGGTTATTACTAACACCATGTTCCAACATAAAAATGTGCACAAATTCACATGGAGAGAAGAGGCTAGGAATAAGAAAAGTCTCATTGACTATGTTATTGTTGATAGTGATGTTTTCTCCCTGGTGCAGGACACCAGAGTGTACAGAGGATTTGAAATTGGAAGTGATCACTATTTAGTCTTGAGCAGGATAAAATTGAATTTCATATTGAAAAGAATAACATGTAAGAAAGTTTTAAAGCGAATAAAAGTTGAGCAGCTCTCAGATATGAACTGTAGACTAAAATACAGAAATATTATTGAAAAGAAAATGAAAGAGTTTGAGAACAGGAATCAAACCTTGGAGAGTCAGTGGCAAACTCTGAAGGAAACATTGATTGATTCTGCCAGAGAGGCATGTGGTGAGGTTGTGTGCAAGGATAAAAAAATCAGAACTCCCTGGTGGACACAGGAAGTTAAAGAGGCAGTGAAGCAAAAGAAGAAAGCATATCAAAAGTTCCTGGCAAATAAGTCAGCTTTTACTCTTACAGAATACAGAGACAAATGTAAGAAAGCTAAACAGTGTGTAAAACTAGCTAAACAAAAGTCATGGGAGGACTTTGGCAAGAATATAGAAAATAAATATCAAGAAGGTGGCAAAATATTCTGGAGGTTGTTGAAGAAGCTTAGGAATGGAGGAAAGAGTGCTGTAAAAGGAATTAGAGATGATAAAGGTGAAATGAAAACAGGAGAAAAAGATATCCTTGAAGTATGGAGTAATTACTTTGAAAAACTGCTAAATGAAACAAGCAGTGATGACAGCACAGTGATAAAAAACACTGACCAGGCATGCAGTCAGGAATACATATCCATACTTGAAGTAGAAAAAGCCATCAAAGGCTTGAAATGTGGAAAGGCAGCAGGAGTAGATGATATTCGACCAGAAATGCTAAAGTATGGTGGTATAAGAGTCTTACAGTGGCTGCACTGCATAGTTCAGAAAGCCTGGACGGAGGGACGAATTCCCAATGATTGGAGTAGAGCTCTCATAGTACCCATATATAAAAAGGGAAATAAAACTGAATGTGAGAATTACAGAGGTATTTCCCTACTTAGTGTTCCTGGTAAGATCTATGCAAGTATACTTGAGAAACGGTTGAGAAGAATTGTGGAAGAAAAGCTTGGTGAAGAACAAGCTGGATTCAGGGCAAATAGAGGCTGTCAGGATCAGATCTTCACTTTACGACAAATAGTCGAGAAAGCATGGGAATATAACAAAGATCTGTATTTAAGTTTTGTCGATTTGGAAAAGGCATATGATAAGGTGCCAAGAGAGAAGCTATTCAATACGCTGCAGTTATATGGTGTCAATGGGGCATTATATCAAGCAATACTTAGTCTTTATTTGAGTTGTGAGTCAGCAGTTAGAATTGAAGGAAGTACAGGAAGATGGTTTAATGTTAAATCTGGTGTGAGACAAGGATGTACATTATCCCCTCTGTTATTCATTATCTATATGGATCACATTATGAAGGAATGTGGTATTAAACCTGATATCAAAATTGGAGATGTTAATGTCAGCTCTTTGCTTTATGCGGATGATGTTATACTTCTAAATAAATCCGCTACAAGTCTGCAAGATTCTCTGACTAAATTCAATTGCTGTTGTAATAGATATGGTATGAAGGTCAGCAATAAAAAGACAAAGACAATGAAAATAGGCAGAATCATTGAAAATGTCAACTGTGTTGTGAATGGAGAACCTGTGGAACAAGTAAACCATTTCAGCTACTTAGGCACAATTTTTACTGAAGATGGTAAACTAAATATAGAAATAGACAACAGAATCAGCAAAGCTGGTATCGTGGGAAGTCAATTGAATAAATTCATATGGAATAAGAAAGAAATTAGTCGGAACACTAAATTAGCTGTATACAAGACTGTGTTCAAACCAATTTTAACTTATGGATCTGAGAGCTGGGTCAGAAGTAAAACACTTGACCAAAGACTAGAGACCGCAGATATGAGAGTCCTGAGAAAGATTAGAGGCGTGAACAGATGGCATCAATGGCAATATCATATTAAAAATGAGGATATTAGAAAAGAACTTGACATTGTCAGCATCCAGGAATGCGTTAGCAGAGCTAATCTCAGATGGTATGGTCACTTAAATAGAATGGGAGAGGAAAGATTAGCAAAACAAGTGTTCTCTGCCAGGTTGGCAGGAAAACGACCCAGAGGAAGACCAAGATATAGGTGGATTGATACGGTACAAAGTGCCTTAGATGATAGAAATATAAGATCTGATAATGTTGGAGTCTTGACAAGTAACAGACTGATTTGGAGGAAAATTGTAGATAGGAAGTTAGTAATGATGTAATTTTTTCATGTAGTACTGTCATATCCTGTACACCCCTTGAGGGTACATGGCAGGAATTTGATGATGATGATGATGATGTATTTATAAATTACATCAAGCTCGATTTAATTTAAGATAACATGAATAAACATTTTTTCTTATAGATAGTTTTCTTTCACTAACAATGATGTCCTATTTTTAGTATTATAATTGTTATTTTTGATTTAGGATCCTGGATTTACTACAGTCCTGTTTATATAGTTCTTAGAGAGGAAGGTTCCGTGGGTCGAATATATGCCTTGAAGAACTCTTCAGACCACCCTCGTAATTTCCCACTTGTTTTACTTTTTACCTGTTTATGTATATTGACAGGTGAAAACATATGCCTTCCATATGTATAGGATTTTTAGACCTTCATTATTGTTCAGATTGGGATGGTTGATAATGATCTCACAGGCTTCCTTGCATTCATACCATGTTTTGGTGTGATGTAGATAACTAGTGCTTTTCCAGTCAATTCTATGTAAGGTGTTCAGGGCATGATCAGAAAGGCCAGCTTCACCATAATTATTATTTTTAATGTGTCGTTTATGTTCTTTTTGTCTGATCGGAATTGTGCGTCCTGTTTCTCCTATATATGGTATGTTACAAGTGCAATAAATACGGTATACTCCAGAGTGGGCCAGCGGAGGAAGTGGGTCTTTGGATGAGTTGAGTAAGATTTTTAATTTTGCAATAAAAATGCTAGCTAGTTAATGTTCATACATGATTCAGTTTAAAGCAAGTGGTAGGATTTTTTGTTCTACACTAAAAATACAAAAAAATGATTCTGAACATGTAGTGGACAGATGGACAGGAATTTACTTATCTGGTACGGGAGTTCATTCAGAGATCATTCGTTATGAATGTTCTCTCATTAGTAATAATGTTGAATGGAAATGTATAGATATATAATATGAATAACATTAAACCTTTGTCATGTTTTTAAAATTCAGTGTTAAAAAAAAAGGGTCAATAAGTTTCCTCTTTATTCTAATCCGTGACTTTCCTACATATTACTGTTACTATTTTTGTATCTATTTGTGTGATTGTTTGTTTCAGTTGATTTTTTATATTATTGTAATGAATTTGACTTTATTATGTCTTAAATAAAGTTATGTTTTATATAGTGCCCCCACCCATACTCTTTGAAGTAAAATGTTCAGATCATAAAATTCATATTGGTGGACATCCCTGGCATTATGTTTTTACTCCACCAAGAAAGGAGGGTGTTTTTGTAGTAAGTATTGTTTTTGGAAATAATCACTTAAGTAGAAACATTTAGTTGAAAAAGAACATATTTACTTCTATACATTTTTACATTTTTTGCAACTTAATTCAAATATGTGAGTGAACATTGAGCATTTTGAACTTTATTAGGGTCAGATCATTTTCTTTTTTTTTTTTTTTACAGGCTCACAGCATTTATTATTTTGAAAAGGAAACAAGTCCATAATGTTTCTTTTACCAGCTAAATTGCCAGATCATAACAGTGTCATTTTGAAAACTTGGTTATGTGTTTTTACTTTAATGTGCCCATTAAAATATTGGAACCACATTGTTGTGTGATTCTGTTATCTTTTGCATTCAGCAAAACACTAATTACATTTTCTCATTATTTATTTTCTATTAACTATTTTGTAAGTATATATATACATGTGTGTGTGTGTGTGTGTGTGTGTGTGTGTGTGTGTGTGTAAGAAAGAGAATTTGCAGTTGTGTTATTGGAATCTACTGTTCACTTACCAGGTTATGTTGAGAAAGGGAGTGTTTAAAAGTTGCACCTAAATGAGCAAGTAATAGGCTGGTGGTGCACAACCCAAACCCACCTGGAGAGAGAGAGAGTCAGACTACATCAGCATGCAGGAGTGGGGGGCATTATTGTTGAGCCCATACATAGATAGAAGATATGGTATATTCTGTTATTATTATTTATATGGGTACTCCATGGAGTCAGAAGACTCATCGCCAGAGAGCCACACTATCCATTAACACAATACCTACCATACATCTCCTTAAACCTATTTACTGTTAGGGTGCTTACAACCACCTCTGACAATCCATTCTGTTCATTCACCACTCTCCAAGTAAAGAACCTAGTCCACACACACACATACACACCCTTACTAACCACACCCTTGGACAACTTCTAAGTGCAATCCCTTGTTTTTCCCCTACTTCCCATGTATTGAAAAATTTCTTTTGTGCTAATCTCATAGAATCCCTTTAGTAACTTATAAGTTTCTATCATATCCCCTTTCCTCTGCCTGTCAGCTAAACTCTGCAACCCACACACCCTCAATCTCTCCTCATAGGGAACATTCTATAGACCTGTCACCAGCTGGATGACATGTCTCTGAATCCTCTCCACCACCTCCCAATCCCCAAAAAACACAGGTGACCAAATCTGTGCACAGTAGTCAACATGTGGCCAAATCATAACCTTATAAAGAGGGATAATAACCTCTCTATCTCTACTTGTTAATGTGTTCATTTTGGAAAATTATGGAGACAACTACCGTGTTTGAGTAAAACTTTAGTTTAATATAAACCAAAATCAACACTCAATGTTTCAATCTTTATATCAAGATAATCTTCTGGAGCATATACACTATATACAGAGAAACAAGCTGCACTACAATCTACATGGTTTGCTAGAGTTACTGACCAACTGTTACAACAATTATTGGCCTGACCTCTGGTGAAAAAAAAAAAAAAAAAACTTGACTACATCAACGCTAGAGTCCTATTATTATTATTATCATTATTATCTATTGGTTGCAAAATTACATTGGACTGGAGAGCAACATATTTATATATATATATATATTAAAAACATGATTATACATATAAATTTCAACCTCCAGAATGTATATATGCTCCAGAAGATGATCTTGATATAAAGATCTAAACGTCAAGTGTTGATTTTGGTTTATGTTAAACTAAAGTTTTACTTAAGCACGGTAGTTGTCTCTATAATTTTCCAAAATCTGTAGCATCCAAGTAATCCTCTGAGCTGTTCTGCCAGTTGGTGCCTGGAGAGAGTCAGAATACTTCAGTATGAGGGGTGGGGGGGGGGGCATTGTTGAGCTCGTACATAGATAGAAGACTTGGTATACTCTGTTATCCACCACCACTCCCTAGATCCATAGCCTCATCAATTTCCTATAAACTTACCATCAATATGATACAAATGATGTAATCTTTTCATCCCAAAATGCATTACCTTACATTTTACAACATTGAATTGACAACTATTGTCATTTACTCACACTGCAAATTTATTTAAATCATCCTGTAAGATATCTACATCACTTTTATGAACTATTGCCCATCCTCGTTTGGCATCATCGGCAAACAACTGAATATCTCTTTTCATATTTTCCACGATATAATTAATGTACAAATTAAAGACTAGTGGTCCTAGTAAGAGCACTAGGGCACTCTGCTGGTCACTCTCATTCACCTTGATTCCACTCCACCATAGACTACTCTCTGATGTCTGTCTATCGTCCATGCCGTCAGTCCCATATCTGTTCCTATTTGCTCCAACTTATGTAATAGTTTTCAATGTGGTATTCTTTAAAATACCTCTCAGATTCCAGTGGTATCATGGTGTAGCCATTTCCTTTATCCAGTTCTGCTGTCAGCTTATTATAAATAAAATGTGAATACTGTCATCCCTTGACTTATGTCGGGGTTCCGTTCCATCCAGCAGGATGTAAGTCTACTCATTAAATCAATTATAGGGGTTAGGGACTTAACTGTAATAAGTATACTGTCATTTTAATTTTTAAACCTTATAAAACTGTACTGTATGTTAATGCCACTGTAAAATAGGAGAATATTCACCCAAATCTTCCTCCACAATCACATCTTCATTACCTTCCCTATGTGAAGGGCCAGACTCTGGCTCTTCTGGTGTAATCTTTTTTTTTTCTTTTTTCTTTTTTTTTTTGATGAAAATGTCCAATGTGCTTTGCTTATTCCTCTTCTTTTCATCATAGCAAGCAAACATATCATGTACTTTACTCTCTACTAATAAGTAACGTTCAACATTGGGGTCCATGTCTTGAGCCATTTTGAGAACATTTCTGCAAGATTCTTCACTGTGAATTGTTTAATTACCTCTTCTTGTTTCTCTTTTCCCTCTTCCTTTTCTTGTTCTTCCTCTTCTGCAACGCATTGTTCCTCCAGTTTGACCAATTCTTCATTGGTCAGCTCTTCAGGAGCACTTTCTATGAGTTGAAGCATGTCGTCATCATTCACTTCGAGATTCAGATTGTTTGCTAGGCCTACTATTTCTTCCATCAATTTATATCTTCATTTTTTTTCAGAACTTCCAAAATTGTACACAAACCTTTTTAATGTCTTTTTCCTTATGCCACTCATACATTGAGAGGTCACTTCGTCCCAAGTCACAGTAATATTTTTAATAGCATGATAAATATTGAATGCTTTCCAGAATTGCATGAGAGTCTGATCATTTCCTTCAATGGCAGAAGTGGCTTGTGAAAAAGTTCTCTGTAGATAATAAGCCTTAAACGCTGCGAGAACTCCCTGATCCATCGGTTGGATCAGTGAAGTAGTATTTGGAGGGAAAAACTTGACCTTGAACTTGGTGAAGATCACTGATATGAGACGGATGACCTGGGGCATTATCTAGAATTAATAAAATTTTAAATTCTACATTTTCTTTCACACAATAGCTTTCCATTTCACTTGCATAACAGTTGATTAAGGCATCCTCAAACAATTTTTGAGTCATCCACGGCTTCTTATATCTCTGCTAATGAACCGGAAGAGTATGCTTCCTAATGTTTTTGAAGGCTCACGGATTCTCACTGTGCCATAATCACAAATGGTTTCAGTTTATATCTAGCCACATTACCCCCTAACAGAATCGTAATATGGTCTTTTAGAGCTTTGAAACCAGGCATAGATTTTAACTTTTTGTGGATGAATGTCTGCTCAGGCATTTTTTTCCAAAACAAGGAGTCTCATCCATATTAAATATTTGCTGTGGCAAATAATTTTCTTCTGTAATAATTTTATCCAATTTCTCCATAAACTCCTTGGCACTTGCAGATTCATCATACGTTTTCACATTATGGCACAAAATGCTGCTTGAATCCAATGAACCAACCGGAAGAAGCATTGAATTCGTAGTCATAATGGGGGGGCACACAAACACACACACACACACACACACACCAGTCCAGGACCTTATTATATGCCTACAGGAAGAATTGTCCAAAATTCCCATTAATCACTATCATACAGTTGTGAAAAGTATGCCCCATAGGATTGCTGCAGTCATTGCAGTAAAAGGAAGTTCTACGAGTACATCTTATTAAGGTGGGTGCCATGGCTGTTTATTCCTCAAACTGGGTTGTCTGTTAACTACTTTCCAAGCAATGTATATCATGTACTTGTTCGATCAAAGTTGTTGATTATTGCTCAAAGTTTACAGTTCTACAATGGAGAGCAGTGTTGATGGTCGGATCTTATCTATCACCAGGATGGAATAGCTACTGGTGTTTTTTACTCATCACTCTTAGTAAAAAAACAGTTGTATCTTACCTATGTCTTAAAACTAAAGTATCTTCTCTTGAAGTGTCAGCAGCACACTTAAAAAAGGAGTTGCATGAAATTTATACTTTTTGAGAAGAATTAATTTATACAAACACATTCGATTATAAATTCTGTTTATATGTTGAGCGTTTTGTACATAGAAATGCCTAATCAACCAAAAATTCTGTTTATATGTTGAGCGTTTTGTACATAGATGTGCCTAATCAACCAACTTGTCAGAGTAAAACATCAATAACTTTGTATGGCCTACAATCCTCCTAAGCTAGAGATGCTACTAAACTTTTTTCTTGGAAGGAAGGAAGGAAGGTAAGTAGTGCCATTGCATAAGGACAGTAGCAGACTGGAAGTGTCTAATTATAGGCCAGTTTGTGTGTCATCAATAGTTGTTAAGATCTTGGAGAAATTAGTTAAGGACCGTAATACAACATGAGGAGATGAGGGTAATGTTATCTGTGAGAGTCAACATGGATTTGTGAATGGGCGCTCTTGTTTTAGCAATATGCTAGCCTTTTATAATAAAGTTACAAGAGCAGTAGATGAGGGAAAGGCATATACTGCCATTTTGTTAGATTTAGTGAAGGCATTTGACAGGGTGCCACATGATAAGCAGATATTTAAGTTGCAGCATATGGGTCAGGATGTCAGGTTGGTCATCTGGATTCAGGATTGGCTGTCCGATAGGTATCAGAGAGTTGTGTATGTTGGGGCAGTTTCAAGGAGGCAGAAGGTTACAAGTTGGGTCCCACAGGGCTCAGTACTGGGACCTGTATTGTTTAAACTTTATATCAATGATGTTGTCAGTGGATTGCAGGGGAATATTCAGTTGTTTGCAGATTATGCTGGGAAGGGTTATTAGTAATAATGCAGATGTGGTAGCCCTGCAAGAGGATTTGAATAAGTTAGACAGATGGGTAAATGAATGGGAGTATCGGTTGGTTTAATGCAGCAAAATGTAAGGTCTTGAGGTTTGGGATGCTGCATACTCTATGGGAGGAACTATACCGGAAGAAGTAAAGGAGACAAGTCGAAACCTGAAATTTAGGGGACGTATTGCAAAGGTAATGAAGGTAACACAGAGGATTGCTGCAATAATGAGATGGACACTGACCTGCAGAGATAAAAGTGTTATCATTCCATTGTATAAAACTCTGATCAGACCACACTTACACTTTTGTTCTCAGATTTGGTCCCCAGGATTTGAAGGGGATAAATTAACTGCGGAAAGGATACAAAGGTGGATAACAAAGATGGTTTGAGGACTGTACAATGTTAGTTATGAGGATCGGCTGAGGGAATGTGGACTGCAGAGTTTGGTGGATAGAAGAAGAGGTGATAAGATTGAGACATTTAAACTGTTGAGAGGTGGTTACACTGGGACTGCAGAGTTTGGTGGATAGAAGGAGAGGTGATAAGATTGAGACATTTAAGCTGTTGAGAGGTGGTTACACTGGGGACTGCAGAGTTTGGTGGATAGAAGGAGAGGTGATAAGATTGAGACATTTAAACTGTTGAGAGGTGGTTACAGGGTTGACACTGGGGAGTTCTTTTGCTTGGTTGAACAATGGGAAGGAGTGATGACAAGGAGCCATCCCTGGAATTATGAAAGGAAATGTATAGAGACATATATATATATAGATGCGAAGTGCATATTAAAATTGTAATACCATTGATATTACATTGAAATATATGATGGATATGAAGTGTAGAGGAGTGATGCATTTTATCCATATGGACTGCGATGTGGTTAAAATGAATGAAGGATGACAATCCTGAAATGTTGCTTGTACATTGTATTATTCACAGAGAAAGTTTAATTTTCAAAATTTTCAGTACTGGGACTTATATTGTTTAACCTTTATATCAATGACATTGTCAGTGGATTACAGCCGGATATTCAGTTGTTTGCAGATGATGCAATGCTAGGAAGGGTTCAGTGGCGGCTCGTACATAAGCACTGCAACACTGCAGCACCCCCAAGGAAAAAATGAAAAAATTAAATTTTGTTTGTTTACAAATAATAACAATGCTTACAACATGTTAAAGGTTACAGCTTATGTTTTGACATTGCTTGAATAGTTAAAAATTGGAATGTTTGATTAACGCTTTAGATTGCACTGCGATCTAACACAGTGTCAGAATTATCCCATTAGGCCAATTGCAGCTGGTCTTGCTGCAGTTAGCGCTTCTCATTGCATGTTATGATTCCGATACTGCTCATTTGGCAGTGTATCGTATGCTTGCACGCATTATTTCTGTGAGATACGAAAATTTTATTATTGGTGCATGTTCATGGTGAGGGTGAACTATTTTTTGTAAATCTTATTTTATTTTGTTAAAATAACACAATTATTTTTTTACCTATAATAAGTATTTATTATAGGTACAAGGCTGAATTATGATGAGTGTCACTTGAAAATATGAAAAGAATTATATTTTTTAATTGTTGTTATGAGGATCGGCTGAGGGAATGTGGACTGCAGAGTTTGGTGGATAGAAGGAGAGGTGATATGATTGAGACTTGTAAACTGTTGAGAGGTGGTTACAGGGTTGACACTGGAGAGTTCTTTCGCTTGGTTAAACAGCAGGAAGGAGTGATGACAAGGGGCCATCCCTGGAAGTTACAAAAGGAAAATGTGAGCAAGAGGGTAAGGAGTAGTTTCTTTGCATGGAGGGTGGTTGAACCATGGAATGCATTGCCTGATAGAGTGGTGAGAGCAAGAACAGTCAATGAGTTTAAGGAGTGATATGATAGACTTTGTGTTTCCTAGGAGGGACCACCCACAATGAGTTTTGATAGACTTTGTGTTTCTTAGGAAGGATCTTCTGCGATGAGTCTTTTGACTCCATGGAGGCCTGAATAATAATAATAATAAAAACTTTCATAATAATAATAACTGTTGTTCTAAGTGAGATATTGAAGTCAGTTATAAAATGTATCAAAACTATCAAAGCTGATGCCAAATGTGAGCATCTCTTCAAACAGTTTTATGAGGATGACAATGTTTTACATTGTCAAAACTATTGCTTCACTCTGAGGTAAGATGGCTGTCACAGGGAAAATTCATGGAAAACTGCCTGAGAAGATTCATGGAACTATTTGATATTCTTAGTGAGTTTTTGAATGACAAACCTGAAATGAAACTCCTACAAACAGTTCATTTGTGAATTATTTGGCAGATACCTTTGAAAAGCTGAATTATGTTACATAAGCAACTGCAAGAAGCAAATAAGACCCTTGTTGATGAAAAGGCTAAGATATTTAGCTTCATTGTATTTCTGCAATTATGTCAAAAAAATTATTCAGCCAAAAAAATTGACCAATTTTATTGGCTAAACAAGTGTGAGATAACTAATGCTGCTGTACTTGTTATTGCGATCACCTGAGCAAAATGGCCTGTGATTTAAATGACAGATTTTCTGATTTAAAAGAAATTGATTTTCCATCTTGGATAAATCAGCCAATTCTAGTGGACTTAACTGTTGTGGCCATGCTACCACATGGCCTCAGGACATGGACTAGTTATTACTAACACAATTTTCCAACATAAAAATGTGCATAAATTCACATGGAGAGAAGAGGCAAGAAATAAGACAAGTCTCATTGACTATATTATTGTTGTGATAGTGATGTTTTCTCACTGGTGCAGGACATGAGAGTGTCTAAAGGATTTGAAATTGGAAGTGATCACCATTTAGTTTTGAGCAGGATAAAATTGAATTTCATATTGAAAAGAAGAACATGAATAAGGTGAATAAAAGTTAGACAGCTGTCAGATGTGAACTGTAGACTAAAATACACAAATATTATTAAAAAAAAAAAATGAAAGAGTTTGAGAACAGGAACCAAACATTGGAGATTCACTGGCAAGCCCTAAAGAAAACATTGATTGATTCTTCCAGAGAGGCATGTGGTGAAGTTGTCTACAATTATAGAAAAATCAGAACTCCATGCAGGAAGTTAAGGAGGCAGTGAAGAAATAGAAGAAAGCATATCGAAAGTTCCTGGCAAATAAGTCAGCTTGTGCTCTTACAGAATACAGAGACAAATGTAGGAAAGCTTCTTCCTTTCCAGGCTTATAGGCCAAGTGGTCTGTTCTGGACTCAATTCCATCTTTTTAAGGATCTATCTCTGCATCGAGTACCTTTTGGGTGGTAATTTAGAATATGTTTAGGTATTCTGCTTCTATTCATTCTCAGTGTGCTCTTTCCATTTTTCTCTATAGCAAATAACTGTTTCATTTTCTCTATAGCAAATAACTTTTCATTTTGTCCATTATTGTGACTCCTTCAGTTCTGCGCAGAAATTTCATTTCGGATGATTCAATTCTTCTTTCATCTGCCTTTTTTATTGTCCATATCTCACTGCCATAAAGTAAGGTTGGTCTAGCTACTGTATTGTAGATTCTTATTCGTGTGTGTTTTTGTACATAATTGGGTTTAAAAATTTTATTTATAATGCCTGTTACTTTTAAAAAGTTTGATATCTTTGGTTCTATATCTGCTTCATTTTCATATGACATTGTGCAGCCTAAATATTTGAATGTATTTACTTGCTCTATTATTTTGTTGTTTATTACTATTTTGGTTCTGCAAAAGGACGGAAATGGCAATGACAACGGCACCAGACTATGGCTTTAGGCAACTGGAACGTCTTCTCTCTGACAGGGAAGGAGTTGGAACTGGTCGAAGAAGCCAAGTGCTACTGGCTAGACTTAGTTGGGCTTTCTTCGACCAAGAGAATAGGCTCTGGAACTGTCGACCTGGATAAGAGGTGAAAGCTCTACTACTCTGGTGTGAGCCCGACAATGTCTGCTCAGGCGGGTGTGGGGATACTCACAAGCCCCCAGCTGTCAGACTGTGTTGCTGAGTGGATCCCATTGGGGGGGATGGGTATGTGTGTTAAGGCTTCAGATGAAAAATCATGATTTGGCTCTGGTGCAAGCCTATGCACCTAATCTGGAGTCAGAATACTCTGACTTCCTAGAGGAAGTGGATGCTGCTTTTAACAGGGTGGCAGACATGGGATCAGTCCTGCTAATGGATGACTTCAATGCACATGTTGGAACAGATGACCAGACATGGAGGGGTGTGGTTGGGAGGAATGACGCCCCTGACCTTAATGTGAATGGGTTAAAAGTATTGGACTTCTGCTGTACTAACTGCTTGTCCATAATGAATACCTTTTTCCAGCACTGAGAAGTCCATAAGTATACAGGGATACACTAGAACAAAGATCTCTGATTGACTTCTTTATAGTCTCAGCAGACCTATTTTCCTCAGTGTTGGATATTCGTGTGAGAAGAGGGGCAGAACTGTCAACTGACCACCACCACCTTGTTGTGTGCACTCTACGGCTTCAGAAACCAGATGCTACCATCAACGCTGGTAGGCCTAAGCAGCTATACCATGTGAAATGGGAGGCATTGGAAAATGAGGCTGTGAGGAAGAATTTTGCAGATGACATTTCCTCTAGGTTCAAAGAAATTGAACCTGGAGGAAATGTCATCTGTTGAGGTGGAGTGGAAGCTGTTCAGAACAACTGTCACTGCCTCTGGTAAGGTGGAACCAAGAAGTCCAAAAAACTGTCCAGGCAAAAAAGGAGTCCTTCCTAACATGGCTTAGGATCAGGTCACCTGAGATACGTTTGCAGTATGCTGAGGCACAAAAAGCTGCTGCTGCTGAGGCAGTAAAGACAGCAAAGCAGAAGGCTTGGGAATCCTTTGGAGAAAGATTAGACTCATCCTATGCAAATGCAAACAAAGTATTCTGGCAGACCATCTGCCACCTTCGAGGGAGGAAATCGTGCACAGCCAGGGCAATTGAGGCCTCTGATGGTGTACTTTTAACAACTGAGAAGGATATCCTCCACAGATAGAGAGAATACTTTGAGAGCCTTCTTAACCCGGGTGGCCCAGCAGTTGTGGACATCCAAGAGGTGCAGATCAGGGCAATGACTAGTCTCACAGCAGAAGAGGTCCATTTAGCAATAAAATCGCTAAAATCGGGCAAGGCTGCTGGCGATGATGAAATTCAGTCCGAAATGCTAAAAGCCTTAAATCGAGACAGTGTTTTCTGGCTGACTCGAGTGTGTCAGGCTGCTTGGATATCTGGGCGAGCACCAAAGCAATGGCAGACAGGCATAATAATACCAGTCTTCAAGAAGGGAGACCAGAAGGATTGCAGTAACTATCGTGGCATTTCTCTGCTCAGTCTGCCTGGGAAAGTGTATGCTAGGTGCTTGGAAAGATGGTGCAGGAGCATAGTTGAGTCAAAGTTCCAGGAAGAACAAAGTGGCTTTCGTCCTGGTAGAAGCACAACTGACCAAATCTTCACTTTAAGGCAAGTCTTTGAGAAATCTTGGGAATATGCCAAGAATGTGTACACATGTTTTGTGGACTTGAAGAAGGCATATGACCGGGTTCCTCGGGATAAGCTTTGGCAAGTAGTACAGGAGTATGGAGTGGATGACCAACTATTAGCTGCCATCAAGTCCCTGTATGAATGCCCAGAGTTTTGTGTCAGGGTAAGCAGCACAAAGTCTGAACCTTTCACAGTCTCCGTTGGCCTCTGCCAAGGGTGTGTTCTGTCACCCCTCCTTTTCATAATATTTATGGACTGGATTGATAGGCACACCCGAAGCAGTGAATGTGTCAGAATTGGAAGATGTAGCATTAGACGTCTGCTTTTTGCAGATGACCTAGTTCTGCTTAGCTCTTCCACAGATGACCTCCAGCAGACCCTGGATAGGTTTGTAGCTGTTTGTGCAGACCCCGGAATGAAGATCAGTGTGGCCAAAACTGAAACATTTGTGGTCTCAAGACAACCATCCCAGTGCACTCTACATGTAAGTGGAGTCCGAATGAGGGCAAGTGAAGAAGTTTAAATACCTTGGGTCCATACTCACGAATGATGGAAAATGGGACGTCGAGCTAAATACTCGAATTGGCTTAGCAAGCTCAATATTGTGGGAGCTTGGCCATTCGGTAGTATTGAAGCAGGAGTTAAGGCAGAAGGCAAAGCTGACTGTCTTCAATACAGTCTATGTCCCCATCCTCACCTATGGTCATGAGAGTTGGGTAATGACCGAAAGAATGCAGACACAAATCCAAGCGCCTGAAATGAGTTCCTTCGAGGTGTTGCGGGGCTGACAAGACTCGACAGAGTCAGAAGCTCTGCAATTCGGGAAACCCTCAATACTCAACCGCTGCTTCTCCGTGTTGAGAGATCACAGTTACGTTGATACGGGCACCTGGTCAGAATGCCACAAGAGAGACTCCCTCAGCAGGCCCTCTTTGCCAAGCCAGAAGGTGGAAGGCCAAGGACTCGCTGGATAGATTATATCCAAAACCTTGGGTGGACACATTTGGGAATCCCATCAGAACACCTGAGCTTGGTGGCAGAGGATCGTGACCATTGGAAGTTCCACTTGCAGCTGTTGCCACCACAACCCAATTAGGAAAGGTGGGGCTTGAAGATGTATGTATTGGATTAGCGCCTTTGAAGGCCATGACTTTTGTTTTGTCTGTTGATATTTCCATACCATATGTTTTTATCAGATTATTTAGACTGCATAATGATTTTTGTAGTTCATCTTCATTGTTTCCAAGGATTATTTGGTCATCAGCAAAAAGTAGAGTAGCTAATCTGTTGTTACGGTTTATCTTGAATCCTCCTTCATTAGTTATCTTCCATTCTTTTATGATTTTATCTATGTATATATTAAATAAAACCAGTGAGAGAGGGCAACCCTGACGTACTCCTCGATTTATTGGTTTCCAGCTTAATGTTGAATTATTGTACTTCACAGATATTTTATTATCTTGATATATATTATATAAGGCTCTAAAGAGTTGGTTTGGTATTTCATATTCTTCTAGGATATCCCATAGTTTTTCTCTGATAATTTTATCAAATGCTTTGGTGTAATCAATAAAAGCTATGTGTGTTTCTATGTTCATTTCTCTGTGTTTTTCAATTAATAATTTTAACTTAAATGCAGAGTCTATGCAAGACCTGCGTTTTATAAATCCATTTTGTTCTTCTATTAATTTTGGGTCTACTTTACGTTTAAGTTTATATGCTAAGATTTTTGCATATACTTTATAACAGGTACTAAGTAAGCTGATTCCACGATAATGTTACAATCAGAATTGTGTCCTTCTTTGTAGATGGGGATAACTATTGCTTTGGTCCAATCTTGTGGGCATTTTCCTTCTTTCCAGATCATATTATAAAAGTTAAGTAACCTGAGTGAGAATTCAAGTCCTGCATATTTGATAAGTTCCAAGTTTTTATTGACTTCTCCTGGAGCCTTGAAAGAAAGAAAAGCACTGTAAAACTAGCTAAACAAAAGTCATTGGAAGACTTTGGTACGAACATAGAAAATAAATATCAACAAGGTGGCAAAATATTCTGGAGGCTGTTGTAAAAGCTCAGAAATGGAGGAAAAAGTGCTGTAAAGGAATTAGAGATGATAAAGGTGACATGAAAACTGGTGAAAAAGATATCCTTGATGTATAGAGTAATTACTTTGAAAAATTGCCAAACAAAACAATCAGTGATAGCTCAGTAGTAAAAAACACTCAACACGCATGCAGTCAGGAATACATATCCATACTTGAAGTAGAAAAAGCTACCAAAAACCTGAAATGTGGAAAGGCAGCTGGAATAGATGATATTCATCCAGAAATGCTCAAGTTGGAGGCATAAAAGTCTTGCAGTGGCTGCACTGCATCGTTCAGAATGCCTGGAAGGGACGAATTCCAAATGATTGGAGTAGATCTCTCATAGTACTCATATATAAAAAATGTAAAAATCACAGAGATATTTCCCTACATAGTGTTGCTGGTAAGATTTATGTGAAAGGGAAGTTTGGCAAAGAACAAGCTGGATTCAGGCCAAATAGAGGTTAGGATCAGATTTTCACTTTACGACAAATAGTTGAGAAATCATGGGAATATAACATAGATCTGTATTTAAGTTTTGTAGATCTGGAAAAGGCATATGACAAGGTGCCAAGAGAGAAGCTATTCAAAACAATTCAGTTGTATGGTGTCAATGGGCATTATAGCAAGCGATACTTAGGCTTTATTTGAGTTGTAAATCAGTAATCAGCAGTTAGATTTGAAAAGTACAGGAAGATGGTTTGATGTTGAATCTGGTGTCAGACAAGGATGTACATTATCCCCTCTGTTATTCATTATCTATATGGATCACATTATGAAGGAAAGCAGCATTAAACCTGATATCAAAATTGGAGATTTTAATCTCAATTCTTTACTTTATGCAGATGATGTTATACTTTTAAATAAATCCAGTACAGATTCCCTGACTAAATTGAATAACTGTTGTAATCAATTTGGTGTGAAAATCAGGAATAACAAGACAAAGAAAATGAAAGTAAACAGAATTGGAGAGAAAAGATTAGCAAAACAAGTGATCTCTGCCAGGTTGACAGAAAAAAGACCCAGAGGAAGATATAGGTGGATTTATGCAGTAAAAATGCCGTAGAAAACAGAAACATAAGATCTGATAATGTTGGAGTCTTTAGTGATAATAGATTGTTTTGTAGGAAAATTGTCGATAGGAAGTTAGTAATGATGTAAGTTTTTCATGTAGTACTATCATAATATCCTGTACACTTCTTGAGGGTATATATGTCAATAATTTGGTGATGATGATGAGAAACCTTTTTTCTACTTGTATGGATAATTTCATTATTAAAAATTATGGAAACAACTAACTACTTTGCTATAGTAAAACTAACCAACATCAAATTCCTGATACCCTCAGGCAACAATTAATCTGTTATCTGTCAAGATTCCAATATTATCAGATCTTATATTTCTGTCTTTGAAGATGCTTTTTACTCTATCAATCCATTTACATATTGGTCTTCCTCTGGGTCTTTTCCCTGTCAACATGGCAAAGAACACTTGTTTTGCTATTCTTTCCTCTCCTGTTCTGTTTGAGTGACCATACCACCTGAGATTAGCTCTACTAAAACATTCCTGAATGCTAAGAATGGCAAGTTCTTTCCTAATATCCTCATTTTTAATGTGATACTGCCATTGATGCAATCTGTTCACTCCACTAATCTTTCTGAGAACGTTCATATCAGAGGTCCCCAGTCTTTGATTAAGTGTTTTATTCCAGCTCTCAGATCTAGGGCCATACTTACACTTTTCCTGCAGGTGGTGGGGCCCAAGGTACTAGAGTTCTCTGGGCCCCCCCTCCTTGTAGTTTGGAGCCCTTAAATTGGGCCTAATTTTTCGGAGTCCCCCAGCTAGATCCTTGTGCACCTGTGCATAAGTACGGCCCTGCTCAGATCCAAAAGTTAAAATTGGTTTGAACACCGTTTTGTATACAGCTAATTTAGTGTTTACCCGAATTTCTTTCTTATTCAATATAACTTTATTCAGCTGACTTCTTATCTTATCAGCTTTACTAAATCTGTTGTCTATTTACATATTTAAATTTCCATCTTCACCAAAAATTGTGCTTGAATAGCTGAAATGTTTAACTTGTTCAAACCAATTTTAACTTATGCATCTGAGCAGGACTGTAGTAAGGGTCATACCATTCAGGACAAAGTTGTTAGTAAAACTTCAGTTTTAAAATAAACCAAAATAATCACTCGATGTTTCAACTTTCATACACACATACATATATATATATATGTGTGTGTGTGTGTGTGAAAGTTATTTTGGACAAACTAACAAATCTGTTGAGCAACATATAGAAGAGCATAAAAGAGCACATGCAACTGCGTTATCCAGTCATGTTCTTTTTTCAAATAATCCTAATCTGCAAATAATCTGCACGCATACTTGCAATAAACAATGGCACGCCTGTTAGAACAACTTGAAAAAATACAACGCTTTTTAATGTATCAATTATGTGTGGCGATTTTTTACCTGCATTTTTTACCTGTATTTTCCAGTTTTTAGATACTTCAATGTTTATTACTATTCTCTTCCTTTAAGAATACCTGATGAAGGCTATTATAAGCCGAAACTAGTTGTATTATTCTTATTAAATCTTTATAAGTAATCTCGGTTTTTAAGTCATTAAATCTATTTTTAAAAATGTATCACAACAACTGAGTTGAAGCATATAATCACATATATATATATATATATATATATATATATACAAAGAAACAAGCTACATTACACTTTACATGGTATGCTAATGTCACAGTAATTTGGTCAACTATTAAAACTACTGGCCTGACTTATAGTTGGGGGGGGGGGAACTTACTACATCAATGCTAGTGTCCTGTTATTATTACTATTATTATCTGTTTGGTTACAAATCATTAAGAGATATATTAAAGTAGAGAGCAACATGCTTTACATAATTACTCACGTAAATTAGAATAAAACAGTAATGATAGTGGCCAATAATTCGGTGGCCAACATTTTGGGTTACTAAACATTGTTGAATAAAATGAGGACTACATGTCGCCATCTCACTAATCTCGTCAAGTCATTAAAAGCTAATAAGGATATACTTGTAACAAAGTCTTACAGTGGTAATGCCATGGTTATCCTAAACAGATCTGCTTACATTCATCAAATGAATCAGTCTCTGATAGCAGCACTTGTTAACTTGCGAAACTATAATTCAACTAACAGTATTCAGAAGAAAACTGTTAAATTATTAAGTCTGCAGACATTGGGTGTATTGGGTAACAGTTTTTTTTTAACACTCTCCCAGAATATATGGACTTCCAAAGTACACAAACATAACATTCCACTTTGGCTGGTAGTTAAAGGTAGACAGTCCTAATTATTCACCTAGCCAAGAAATTAGCATCAGCACACAAAGGAGTTGGTAGCTCATTCCTGATCCTATATAAAGAACACACAACACTTTATAAACATAATTAAAAGCATAATACTCAGCAGAGATGATTTTTTAGTCAGTTTTGATGACTAAAAATGTCACAAATGTCCCGATCAGTGACACAATTCTCTTACAGAACAAATTTCTGCTCGATATTATTGGTCTCTTTGCCCACGTACTATGTTCCAGCTACTTGGTGTGGCAAAATAATTTTTACCTGCAAAAAGAAGGTATAGCCATGTGCTCACTACTATTCCACTCCCAATTGCTAACTTTTATATGAAAGCTTTTGAGCAATGTGCTCTAGATTCCTTAATTTAAAACCTACAGTTTGGCTTAGATACATTACTCTGTTTTCATTATATGGCCAAATGGCTGCCAAACTTTAAACAGCTTTCTCAGCCACCTGAACAAACAACATGTGTGTATAATTTACTATTGAAATTGAAAATCAAAACTTGCTTCCTTTCCTGGATACACTGGTCACACATCTTTCCTCAGGCAGTCTATTCTTCACTGTCTACTTCAAGCCTACACATACTGGCTAATATATACATGCTAACTCTTCCTTCATAGTTATGAATTTATGGAGACACAACGCACGTGTTAAAATAATTACTTTACTTAATATTAGGAAAGTAACATTCGATGTTTTGACCTCTGTATTGAGGTCATCATCAGGAAAATACATATGTATAAGATCTAAGCTACATGCTGCTTCACTTTACAAAGGTAAAATGAATCTAACTGCTTATTAATCTTTTACCTAGCCTGACCTCTTGTGGAAAAACTAAATTAATAATATTAAATTTTAAAAAACAATTATAAATAGATTAAAAAAAATTAAATTTAAAAAAACCATAAGTATAAAAATAAATTAGAAACAGAACTACATTAAACATGTCTAAAGTCCTCTAGTATTGAGATTTTCTTCTGTGCTTGTTCTAGTTGCTATAAGGGTTGCAGATGGGTCCTCCACATTCTTGGAATGATTAATCCATTTTTGTTCATTTGGATAGTGTTTTAGCATGTCACAGACCTCTTTGGATTTTCTCTCAAACCAGGTTTTGGTGTGGTGTAGGGACTTGACGCCTTTCCAGTCAATTCTATGGTATGTTTGGAGTGTGTGGTCTGATAGGCCTGTTTTACCATAATGGAGGTATTTAATGTGTCGTTTGTGTTAACCTTTTCTGATTTGGATTGTGCCTGTTTCCCTTATGTAAGGTAGGTTACATGTACAATGTACATTGGATTTTGTAAACCCCTGGGTGGGCCAGGTGGAAGAGGATCTTTAGAAGAACTGAGTAAATTTTTTAATTTTGTCAGGGATTTGAAGGTAGTCTTGATGTTGTATTTATGTAGTGTTTTGTCTATTTTTTCTGAATACCTGTAACATAGGGTATGACTATGGCATTCTTGTAATCTTTTTTGTTTTTAGTGGTATTTTTATGGATCTTGTGAACTTTTTTTTACAAATGTATGGTTAATGACTTTGAATTCTTGGTTTAGAACTTGTTCATTCAAGCAAATTGTTAATGCTCTGTGTTTCAGGGTTGTGGTATGAATTTTTGTGTATGTATTGGCTCGTGTGTGTGTATGTGAGTGTGTGTTGGTTTGCGGTAGACAGAGAGACAGCCTGAGGGAAGACGTGACAAGTGTCTAGAAACGGAAGAGAGTTGTTGTTTTCGATTTCAATGGTGAATTGGATACGTTTATGTGGGTTTGTTCAGGTGGCTAAGGAGTGTATTTAATTCCTTAGTTTCACGGCCATGGGACCAAAAGGTGAAAATATCGTTGACATATCTCAGCCAGACTTTTGGCTTTAGGCTGACCAAATCTAGAGTTCATTGCTCGAAATCTTCCATGTAGAAGTTAGCTATTGGGGAGAAAGTGGTGAGCTCATGGCCATACCTTCTTTTTGTAGGTAAAAATTGTTTTGCCACACAAAATACCTGGAGCAGAGTACATGGGCAAAGAGGGCTGTGATGTCGGGCGGAAATATGTTCTGTAGGAGAATAATAGTATCATTGATAGTGAAAAGGGCAGTTATGTCAAAGCTGACTGATAAATCTTGGTCGTTGAGTGTGATGTTTTTAATTTTGTTTATAAAATGTGTATTTTTTTATATGGGAGGGGGACCTACCAACTCCTTGAGGGTGACTGCTAATTTCTTGGCTAAGTGGTAGTAGTTAGGGCTGTCGATTCCTTCAACTATCAGACGTAGTGATGTGTTTGTTTTGTGTATTTTCGACAGGCAATAAATTCTGGGAGTGCAGGCATAATTAGGTATTAGTTTTTTTCGTTGTTTCTTCTGCCACGTGATCACTTGATTAATTCTGTTGTTTTCTTTTTGATGTGTTTTGTGGGGTTGTAGTTCATCATTTGGTACGTGTTGTGATCGGATACCAAATGGTTCATTTTTTCTAGGTATGCTGTCTGATCGAGGACAACGGTAGCATTACCTTTATCTGCTTTTGTGATTATTGTCTTTGTTATTTTTTAAGGATTTGATGGCCAATTTTTCTGCTTTGGTTAAATTGCAACTTAGTTTTTTATTTGGGTTTAATATGTATGATGTTTCCATTTGTATTTTGTCTGCTAAATTGGAAGAGAGGAATCTCAGACCTCCTTCAATATGATAAATGAAATCTAATTTGTTAACTGACCTTGGTTCAGAACTTTTTCCAGTAGTGAGAGTTCTCCTTGGTTAAGGTTGTAGCTCAATTTGTTAATAACTTGGCCATGGTCTGTTGATGGTTGATTGTTCCTGGCTTCGCTTGTGGGTGATTGGTTGCTCCTTGTATTGCTAGTTTGTAATTAGCTGCTCCTCTGGATGTGGCATCCATATTGTCTGTTTGCTTTCTTGTTGTTTTAATGCTTGGAACTTTGCTATATTTTTCTTTGTTCTTAAGTAATATGTGTTTGGCTGGGTCATCTGTAATCTTGTTTAGAATATTCCAAATATCGGGTTAATGTAGCTCGATAGCTCTAATTTTTGTTGTAACACACTGACTTATGTAACTGCTAAGTTTTTGTGGCCTTGTGAATCTGTTCTCTTAACAAAGCTTTTCCAAACAGGCATAAATATGGAATGCTTTAGCTGTAGTAAACTTCTTTTTTAGCTTAATGCAGTTCTGTACTGAGTTGCTGTCTTGACATTGTTTTAGAAATGCTAGTCAATTAACTAACATAGAAACGTATTTTCATCCTACCGTAGTCACTGCATTGCTTGTGGGTCAAATCTCCATGGATTATGACAATTGTTTCTTTTAAGGTTACAGTGGTCAGCATTCATAGTTAAGAATTTATGGAGACACAACTCATGTGTTAAAAAATTACTTTACTTAATATTAGGACAGTAACATTCAACGTTTCGATCTCTGTATTGAGGTCAGGAAAATACATAATGTATAATATCCAAGCTACATGCCACTGCAACTTTTTACCTACAAAAAGAAGGTACTGCCATGGGCTCACCACTTTCCACGTTAATAGCTAACTTTTACATGGAAGACTTCGAGCTCTAGATTCGGCCAACCTAAGCCCAAAGTCTGGCTGAGATATGTTTGATGATATTTTCACCATTTGGTCCCACGGCCATGGAACATTAAATACATTCCTTAGCTGCCTGAACAAACACAAACTTATCCAATTGAAATCAAAAACAACTGTCTTCCTTTTCTAGACACACTCGTCACACTTCTTCCCTCAGGCTGTCTCTCCTTCTCTGTCTACCACGAACCTACACACACAGACGCACAGGCCAATACATGCACAAAAATTCATACCACCACCCAACATAAAAACTAGAGGTCATAAGCACCCTCAAACACAGAGCATTAACAATTTTCTTGAATGAACAAGCTCTAAACCAAGAATTCAATGTCATTATACAGACAGTTGTAAAAAAAAACAGTTCACGAGATCCATAAAAATACCACTAAAAAAACAAAAAAGATTACAAGAATGTCATAGCCATACCCCGTGTTAGAGGCATTTCAGAAAAAATAGGCAGAACACTACATAAATACAACATCAAGACTACCTTCAAACCCTCGACAAAATTAAAAAATTTACTCAGTTCTTCTAAAGATCCTCTTCCATACCTGGCCCACCCAGGGGTTTACAAAATCCAATGTACATTGTACATGTAACCTACCCTACATAAGGGAAACAGGCACAATCCAAATCAGAAAAGATGAACACAAACGACACATTAAACACCTCCATTATGGTAAAACAGGCCTATCAGACCATGCACTCCAAACATACCATAGAATTGACAGGAACGGTGCCAAGTCCCTACACCACACCAAAACCTGGTTTGATAGAAAATTCAAAGAAGCCTGTGACATGCTAAAACACTATCCAAATGATCAAAAATGGATTAATCATTCCCAGAATGTGGAGGACCAATCTGCAACCCTTATAGCAACTGGAACAAGCCCAGAAGAAAATCTCAATACAAGAGGACTTCAGAAATGTTTAATGTAGTTCTGTTTCTAATTTATTTATTTTTAAAAAGATTTTATGTGTTTATTTTTATACTTATCTGTTGTTTTTTAATTTATTTTTTAAAATTTAATATTATTAATTTAGTTTATTTCACAAGAGGTCAGGATAGGTAAAAGATTAATAAGCAGTTAGATTCATTTTACCTTTGTAAAGTGCAGTAGCATGTAGCTTGGATTTAGATTAATTTTACATTTGTAAAGTGTAGTAGCATGTAGCTTGGATCTTATACATATGCATTTTCCTGATGATGACCTCAATACAGAGGTTGAAACGTCGATTGTTACTCTCCTAATATTAAGTAAAGTAATTATTTTAACATGTGTTGTGTCTCCATAAATTCTTAACTATGAATGCTGACCACAATGTAACCTTAAAAGAAAGACATGCTAACTCTTATCACCATCTTTCACAAAAACTTTATAAATAATGGCTATAACAAAAATACTATCAGTGAAGTTCTTAATAAAACTTCATCAAAAAGTTCATATAATATAGATTACAGTAAAACTACAGCTATCATATGCATTAAAGGGTTATCAGTTAAAATAAATAGAATTCTACACCATTACAATCATACTGCTTTTAAATCACCTATAAAATTAAAATACATATTCATCTCCTCTAAGGATTCTCCCCTTCTTTCCCCTCCAGCCCACCCCTGGAGTATACACATGGTGTATGCCCCAGGTAACCATTGCAACCTGTGACTTACCTTACATTGGTAAAACTGGCTGCCCAATTCCTATCCATAAAAAAAATAACAAAAATACGACACATTAAATTTTGGTAAAGCAATCATCTCAGATCACACTCTTAACACCCTACACCAAATTGATTGGAAAGGTACTTGTTCTTTACATCATGCAAAAACCTGGTATGAATGCAAATTTAAAGAAACCTGTGAAATTTTGATCAACCATCCTCATCTTAATAATAACGGTTGCGTAAAAATCTCCAGCTGGTATACATTCAGCCCACTTAAGTTCACTTTTTCCAGCAAACCCTTACTTTAGAACTCGAAGCAATAATTTCAGTTCTTATTGGCCACCATCTATACTGTTTTGTTTTAATTTATTTGAGAAATTATGTGAGAGCCTGTTGCTCTCTAGCTTAATATATCTCTTAATTATTTGTAACCAGATAGATAATAACATGACTCTAGCTTTGATGTAGTAAGTCCCCCCCCCCTCACCAGAGGTGAAAACTAGGCAGTTTTAATGGTTCACCAAATTACTGTGACTTTAGCATACCATGTACATTATAGTATAGCTTGTTTCTTTGTATATATGTGTATACTCCAGATGATGACCTTGATATGAAGATCGAAACGAGTGATTATTTTGGTTTATATTAAACAAGTTTTATTATAACATGGTAGTTGTTTCCATAATTTTTAATAAGGAATGGTGATCACTGTGTAACTATGAATGAAAGGATTATGTATAATGTATGATTTCTGCATTAATTCCACCTTTCCAGATTAAGGAGTAGACGAGGACCTCTCTTGCTTCTTTCTGCCACTTCTGCTGTTTGGGAACACTTGAAATCTTCTATGAAAGAAAGGAGACGGCTGCTGAGATGACATATGATGCTTGATGACTACTCACCTCATTCAACACAGTGTGACTCAGACTAGTGGGTCTGCCACTCCCAATAGTCCTTCAAATCATGCACATCAACCTCCACCACTTCATTCGATTGTGCTTTTATGTAAAATGTTTTTATCTCTAGGTGAGGGTCACCCTAACATCAAATTAACTGACCCAGAATACGTTTGCAAATTTCACATTAAAATTCATATAAAATAAAAACATTATAAAAAATGTTGGCATCTTAGAGATAAGCTCTGGCACCATTCAACACATTTGTTACCTAGACAAACTAGTTTTTTTTTTGTTTTTTTTTAAATCTGGATGACTTAATAGGGGTCCTATTAGTTGGAGCTATATCTGTAGAGATATTGAGTTGTCTTGATTACAGAAGTTGTAAGTAGTTGTAGATGTGTCACTATATGGTAGATGTAACAATTTTTTTCTGGGTTGGAAGGTATATGACAGGAGTGGGCAAGTTCTTCGGTAATAAGAGCCACAGAAAATATTATTTTAAAATTGTATTTATAAATAATAAAAAATACAACTATATAGTAGTCCTACTCACCAAAGAAGAATATGTTAATCTCTACTTGTTGATTGCTTTGATTCTTCATTTATGCAGTTAATAGTTTAAAATCTGACTGGTAGGATGTCAAAGCTGTTTTAAGAAGCTCGGTGAGGTGGCTGTTAGTGAGGATAGCACAATGTTTTGACTTCACAAATTTCATTACAGAGAAGAGAAATTCACAGCAGTAAGCTGTTCCAAAAACAGAGAATAGTCGGAAGCCAGTTTTTTGAAGATTGGGATACTTTGTTTCTGGGATTTGTTTCCAAAAGTCAGTTACAGAAGAGCTTTTAAGAAGTTTTAAGAAGCTCGGTGAGGTGGCTGTTAGTGAGGATAGCACAATGTTTTGACTTCACAAATTTCATTACAGAGAAGAGAAATTCACAGCAGTAAGCTGTTCCAAAAACAGAGAATAGTCGGAAGCCAGTTTTTTGAAGATTGGGATACTTTGTTTCTGGGATTTGTTTCCAAAAGTCAGTTACAGAAGAGCTTTTATGTACTAGCTTCAAACCCACATCTTCCTGCAGCTCAATAAGCTCTGTCTCTATTGAAGCAACATTCGCAGTAAAAGGTGCAACAACAGGACATCCATCATTGATGACATCAATCACAAAAGGATTCACAAGAAATTCAAAACATGGCTTTTACTTTTTTAGTTTCTCAAACCTATTCTCAAAATCATAGTGTTTCTAAGTTTGCTTAGTTTACTGAAACAACACTTATTGTTTCAGTTGTTCGTATTTCCGTTTTATACTCTTCTGTTGCTCAGTCATTTTAAACAAGGGTTTTATAACTTTCACTAAAATCAATCTTAATTATTTATTAATCAGAAAAGTACTTATCTACACTAAAATTCACTAGTTATGTTTTGCTACCGCCACAAGCGCATAATGTGTATACTGCATGAAGAGTGATGATGCAGAGTCCAGGCAACAGAGGCGGTGGGTAATGCAGCGATCATAGTAGTCACTTTTGGAACTAATTTTGGCAGGAGCAACACAGCCAATAAAATGTCAAAACACTTTTTATCAACCAAATACGATAATAAAATCCACATTAACAACCCTTTTGACTGGTACTGTTTAAAAGCTAAAAATGTAAAGTTTCAAAATATATGTTTTTTACTTATCTTTAAAGCATTTAAAACATTCTAATATTGGTACATACTATACTACCATAGATTATTAATATAAAAGTTTAGAAAAAATGGCAATGAAAACCAATATTGTCTTGGGAGCTGTACATAGTAGCTTTGGGAGCTGCATGTAGCTCGTGAGCTGCAGTTTGCCCGCCCCTGGTATATGATTACTTAATAAGAAATTATATTCTTGTTTTCATCACCATAAAATATGCATTAAAAGTATGGATGCCAACAAGTATATAATTCATTATAAAATATGCTTTCAAGCCTAGTGGAAAAATCTGTTACAGTGGTATCACCTGAACAGAATGAGAGAGTAGCAAAACAGATGTTTGAAGTAAAATTGATATGTGGGGAGAACCAGGAAGACCAAATTTAGGTAGGTGGTTCTAATAGTTTGGAGTGCTCTAGAATATGATAAGATAATCAAACTACAGACCTGCATATAATAGACCAGTTACCAATTTGGAATAACTATACCATAACTACTTACTGATGAAAGTAGTTATGGTATATTCATTGATTTAGACTATCATAATATCTGATACACCACTTAAGGATATACAAAAGAAAATATTGATGACCGTTATCATACACTGCAGTAAAAATCAAAATGCTTTTCATAAAAAAAGACTGTTATAATAAGATATTTTGATTCAATATGCTCAAGAATTCTTTGTTTTATGTTGGACTTTTTTTTTTTTTTTAGGAGGAAAAAAATAATGAAATCGAGTGATTTAGCAGCGCGTACATTTTTTTTTTCAAATTTATTTATTCAGAAGGTTTTTATTTACTTTACATATACTTGGTTTGCATCATTCTGTTTTCTCTTTTCATTGCTATCCATTGGCTGAGTGGATAGCATCACTGCTCTCAAGTCAGTGGGTTCAAATTGCACTGTGGAAATTGATGTTGGCAAATGTCTCTAGGTGGTAGATGAATTTCATTACCTGGTACAAGACCAACATTATGCATATTAGCAGCCGAATGTATATTGAAAAATTTCTATGTTGGTCTTTAGAGCATTGTTTCTGGATTATCTCATCCATTAGCCCATCCATAGTACTAATGAATATATTACAACCTTCTGTGGATGGAATTCACATAAAATTCAAGTTTTATTGTTTATTTTTTTATTTCATTTTATTTATTTATTTTTTATGTGAATCCCATCCATGAAAATTATACATCTATCTTACAATTAGTACCACAGATGTACAAACTTTTTTCGTTGCTCCTCTCAGACATACTTTTTACACCTCCTCTATTTTCACATCTTTTACCATAGAGTTTCCAGACAGTACTGCATAGCTTTCCACCATTCCTTTACAATTATTCACCTTTGACTCATCTGCCATTGCCACCTTCCTTCTTGCACCTCCATCTACTAGTCTCCTCTCTAAATATTCTGTTTCACTCTGCACATGCCTCAATTCATTCCTCAACCTTATCAGTTCTTTTCTAATATTCCTCACTCGTGTTCATATCTTTTATCACTAGCTTCCTTACCATTCTTGATTCATTATTCTACCATTTCACTCCTTTACATCTTCTTTTGTCTTACTACACTCTGTGATACCTTTCACCACATTTGTACATTTGCTATTATTGACTTTTGCAACTCTCATGTTGCTTACATCATTAGTTCAACAATCGGGTACTTCTTTCACACATCACTTGGTACCATTTTGTATACCTTTTCCAGATCTACAAAATTTAGATACAGATCATTGTTATATTGTCTTCACTTCTCAACTATTTGCCTTAAAGTCAAAATCTGATCCTTACAACCTCTATTTTGCCTGAACCTGGCTTGTTCTTCTCCAGGCTTCTCTTCCATAATTTTTCTTACCCTTTTCTCAAGTATACTTGCCGTTGTGTCGGAAAAAAAAAAAATGATGAGTTGCCTTTTTTTTTCGCACCCAACATTAAGTTATCTCAGAAGGAGTGGATAAGGACATGCTTATGCCTCCGGATGGGAAATGTACCGACTAATGTCCCAAGAACATGTAAATATCCAAGTGTGTAAGCTCTGAACAGTGTTAAAATAACCCATGAGTTTAATAGAGAATAGTTGTAAATGAATTAGAATGTAAAATCATGTATAAATTGCCAAGTAAATATGTATAAGCTAGAGCATGTTTTAAGCCATGTAAAAACAGTCCGTGGCCACGGCGTCCAATCGGCAGTCACTGTATGCGTGACGACACCGCCGAGTGAGGGAGCTGTTTTGAGGTATAAAGGTTTCGGCGGGGATTCGAATCACTCTCTTTTTCTCTTGTCTCTTGTCTCCGGATTTCGTCGGCACCTAGTTTCCTGTCGGAGAGCTGTGTAGAGCTTGCCGCCACATGTAGCAAGAATCCCCTCTTGCTATGTATGCTGCGTGGGCCAAGGTTGCAACTACAATGTATTCAGATCCATAAGAAGAAAGAGCCACTGATGAAATCAACGTCAGTGTTCAAATCTGTGTACGAGTGTTTTCGGTTCATATGGAAACAAAGGAATAGCAAGGCCACCATCAGAGGAGATACTGTAAGCAGACCAGAGTATCCAGTTCAAGGCAAGAACGGTAAGCCTAAGATTTTCTTATGTTAAATGTTGGATTAAAGTAACTGTGGAATAAGGAAGCAGAAGTTAAGGAAGAATACAACTTCCGTGTAGTGCTATAAGAACAGTCAGCGATTTGGACACTTTTGTCTGCGGTTGAGAAGAAAGCATATTAGGCCCCAGGCGAATAGGAGGTCGAGGTCTGAACTGTTTGTGTAATTTAGGAACAGTAATGTCATATGGTCAGAATGTAATTAAATGTCAGCTAAAATTTTGGAGGGAGGATTAAGTAAGAATAAGAAGTATTACCCTAGAGAAGTTCATGTCAGAATTATTGAGTTGTCTTTAGTATATATGCAATATTACATGTGTGATAATATTAGGTAACTTAGTTATAATATAAGAGTCTGAGAATAGATGTTACGTATAGAAGTGAGAAATTTGTGTCAAGTAAGGGACTATAATATTGAAGTTTTGGATGTGATTAATTAAGTATAGGGAACCCAGACTCTTTTAAGATTAAGGATTTGATTAACATGTATACTTGTCTGTGTGCCATAATAAATGTGTTTCTTTATATACAATCAAATGAGTTTGTCATGCTTTCTGAGGATTGAGCTACCGTTTGAAAATTTACATGCCGTGCATTAAGGGGGAAACCAATAGTGATATAAGAATCGGGACCACGATTGCATGCCTCATGATCCCTACATTTTCTTTAAGAACTCTTGGATATTGTATCAGAGTTTAGTTGCCGGCTGGCGCAGTCTTTAATCAATACAAATTTGTCGGCAATCGAATATCTGATATTAAGTGATACAAAAATTAATGTTAACTGTAAAGTTAAAGTAAAGACAGTTAGAGATATAACAATAAGGCAGTCACATAGTCACACAGCACACTAGACGACACAAAAGTAGAACATAACACTTGCATAAACCTTACCAGGAACACTCAGTAGAGAAATTCTCAAGGCTTGCCAGAAACTTTTAGTATGCTTTCTTGTTTTCCTTGACTGCCTATTTAACTTCCTGAGTTTACCATGGAGTTCTGGTTTTTCTATTGCAGACAACCTCACAGCACATCTCTCAGGCTGAATTAGTCAAGTTTCCTTTCAGGATTTGTCACTGAATCTCAAACGTTTGGTTCCTGTTTTTAAATTCTTTCATTCCTTCTTCAATAATATCTGTATATTTGAGTCAAATGCAAATATTATTGGTACTTATATACAAAGAAATCAAAGTTGAGCACCTCTGAAAGCTGCTCAAAATTGATTCATTTTAGAACTTCCTTACATGTTTTTCTTTTCAATATAATATTTAGTTTCATCTTGCTCAAAACTAAATGGTGATCACTTCCATCATTTTTTTTATTATTTAATATTTATCCTACACACAGGAGGTACGAGAACCTATAGGACATTGGTTCTCGTACCTCCTGTACCTCATTGGTACCATGTAGGGAGTTCAAAGGATTTAGAAAGGAGAAATCTATTGATATTTTTCTTAAAGAGCTGGAGGTTGAAGTTGCTCAAGTTGAGGGAGACTGTTCCAGAGGAAAGAGGTAGATGACATAAATGAGGAAGGGAGAAGCAGGTTCAATGTGTTTGCAGCTGTACTGAAAATGGATGTTGGCCAACTGCTGTTTTAACAGGTTCAGCAGTGTTGAGGGATGATGTTTGACTATTCACTGGAGCAATGACCATAGAAGTACCTGTAGAAAAGATACAGAGCTAAAACATTGCATCTGTGAGATTGAAGTTGAAATGAGCCTGTGGAGATTGCTGTCCAGAGGAGAGCAGTTTGTCTCACAGATGAGCCAAATTGCTCTCCTCAGGACAGCATCAACAAATTTTAGGGAGGTTTTTGGTGCACTGCCCCAAATGTGTGAACGGTACTTTAAGGATGGGCAGATTTGGGATTTATATAGGATTAGTAGCTGGGTGGGTGAATATAAAATAGCTTCTGGAGTGCCTAGTATACTCTTTACCACCATCAACAATAACATAGTCAGTGAGACTTTTCTTATTTCTTGTATCTTCTCTCCATGTGAATTTGTGCACATCTTTATGTTGGAACATGGTATTAGTAATAACTAGTTCATGTCCTGAACAGAAATCTATCAGACATTTACCATTACTATTAGCCTTGCTCTTTTCTCCAGATTTTCCCAAAACATATCTGTATGTCTGGTTATCATTGCCTGCTCTGCTTTTTTGATCTCCAACATGGACCAACTATTCCATTTTCTTTGTGTCACCTGCCTTCTTCAATGCCTCAAAAAATTCCTCTTCTTTCTTAGTAGAACCTTTTGTTGGACTATATGCACAAATACGTTATTGTTCAGTTCCCCATTCTGATATTTGCCCAATTCAGTACTTGCTATTGCCTGCCATTCAAGAAGATTATTCTCGTATTTAGTGTTGAATAACTATCCCTTCTTTTCTTTGATCATTATTGTCTGACTGTAACCTCTTGTATTTGTTGTTCTGAAAAATCTCACCTGTTTTTGTCATTTTAGTAACACCTGTTTTGTCAGTCTGGTACTTATCCAATTCTTCTGATATTTTTGTGTCTTTTCCATTGAAGCATCTTATGTTTATGGTGCAAATCTTGATCTCTGCTGATGTTGAGTTGGGATAACTAGGAATGAATGAGTTAAAATTTGGATCATTTAAGAAATTGAGAGAGGATTTTTCAGAACTCATTTTTGCTGCAAATTCAAGAGTCATAGATTTCATAAAGTAACTCTCATAAATGCAATAGCAGCACCGACCACATATTCTTTAAAGCATCTGAGTGTTGATGGTTCCACTGAGCTCTGGGTAAGGCCTTCACTTCTGTGATGTACTTAAGAAATTTGAACTGACTGTAAGAGAGAAAGATGCAAGTGGCAAAGGCTGTCCACATGGTGTGTGTGTGTGTGTGCGCGCGCGCTGGGGGGGGGCAGCAGGGAAACTCCCTCCTTGGATTTTTGCATCACTCTGAAAATAATTTAATATCTATGGGAAGTTTTTGGTATTGAGACCATGTTATAATATAACTAAAGAGTTTAATAAAAATAAGCAATTAAAACCTGACAAGTTTCGTAAGCCGTAAGACTTACATCATCAGGGATACTGGTACATAAAACTTTTACACAACAAAAGCCTATTGACAATTAATTACACATATTAGATGTTTTTGATACCTTCACAACCGTTAATTATAATTTGAGACCTATGATTGTAGTGCTACTACTAACAGTATTTCATGTGGCAGTGAGTTCGAAGCCATCTGGTGTGAGGTGGAATCTAACAAGATCAATTACATAGTGGGGTGTTGTTACAAACCTGGTGGATCGGTTGCTAGTGATGAAGAAATGCATCACCAAATAGAAAAGATGAGCATGAAAAGAGTAATCATAATGGGAGATTTTAATTATCCAAATATTGATTGGGTAGCAGTACAATCTCATCAGAAGAATGAAAATGCATTTATTGAGCTGTTACAGGACAACTTCCTCAACCAGCATGTGACAGAAGGAACTCAAGGTCAAAGAGTGTTAGATTTGATTATAGTGTCAGAGGGCATTTCAGTTAAAGATGCAACTATTCTGCCTCCTGTTAGTGACAGTGGTCATTTGGTGCTCACTTGGGAAGTGACTAAGTTTATGAATGTTTCCGTTCAGAAGAGGTTACAAGCTTAACTACAAAGCAGGAAATTATGACCAACTGAGAAGTATACTGAGTTCAGTGGAATGGTCTCAGTTGCTGGATGGGAAGAATATGACAGTGCATGGGGCGCATTTAAACAATACTTAAATGATGCTATATCAGAATGTGTCCTGAGAGATTGAAAAATAAATAGGCTAGGAGTCAAATGGATGTGTAGTCTTATTAAACAAGAGATTCGTAAGAAAAGGACGATGTGGAAGGAATACTGTGTGCATAAGGTGTGCATTTACAAACGTTATAAGCAGCAGGTTAGAATAGTCACAAGTGTTGTGCGGAAAGCAAAAAGTCTGAATATGAAAAGAATTCAGCAATAGGGACTGATGGAATATCAGCACATGTACTAAAAGAGTGTTTGCCTGAACTAGCTTTTCCTTTGACCAGGCTGTTTATTATGAGATGCAGAACAGGGAAGATTCTGCAGGAATGGAAAGAATGTATGGTAATTCCATTGCGCAAAGGTGGTGCAAAGACCGATGTATCAAACTATTGACCAGTTAGTATCTCAGGAGTGGTGGTGAAGATTTTGGAAAAGTTGGTTAGGGCTCGCATTCAGAAATGGGTTGACAGTGAATCTCTACTTTGCAATGAGCAACATGGATTTACTATGGGTAGGTCATGTTTTAGCAACTTGCTCACATTCTATAACAATGTTACCATTGAACTAGCCAAGGGGAAACAGATACACTTTTGGATTTTGCTAAGGCTTTTGACAAAATACAGCATGGTAGACTGTTGTATAAATTGTAGAATATGGGTTTGGGTTATAGAATATTAGTGTGGATAAAAGGATGGCTGCCTGACAGATATCAAAAAGTAGTATACGGGGGATGTGAGTTTGTAAGATTTAAGGTAAGTAGTGGTGTACCACAAGGATCAGTGCTTAGTCCACTGTTATTCAATCTGTACATTAATGATATTGGGAAGGATTTAACAAACAACATAGAGCTATTTGCTGATGATGCTAAGATAGGTAGGGTAATCAGGAATGTTGCTGATATGCAGTACTTGCAGAATGATTTGAATACGGACTAGAATTGTGGACATGAGAAAATGGATGTCAATTCAATGTCAGTAAATGTAAAGTCATTCACTTCAGCATAATTAGATATCCAATTGTTGTGTTATATTGGTGGGATTTTGCTAGAAGAAACTGGTGAGGCTAGGGATCTTGGAGTGTTAGTAGATAGGAAGTTGAATTTCAAGGGCCATGTAGCAAAGATTGCGATATAACTCAAAAGACAATTGCAATACTGAATGCAATACTTTACAAGGCCAGGGAATTCAAAGACTCATTGAGGGAGGGGCACCTACTCCAAACTCTCTGTACCATTCAATCCACCAACTACAACTACCTTCATCATCTACACCAATGCCATCTACCACTACCACTAGTATTTTCACAATCACAAACATTCCTCAGTGGAAGTCTTTAGGAATAGGAACTTCTTGCTAGCTTCTGTTCCTTTTCATATCTGATAACTGTTTCTGTTCTCTTGATGCAAACCTTGTCTGACTGAATAGCAGAAAGCCCATGATGGTATTCAAATCCACAGCCTTTTGGCTGGAGAGCGGATATGCTAATCACTCAGCCAGCCAGGCCAGCAATATGGTCTCAATACCGAAAAATTCCCACAGAACTGCTAAACCACAGAAACTAATTTGTAATTTAATATCTATCTGATTACAATATTGTTAACTACCATGCACTCTCTATGCAAAAAAAAAAAAAAAAAAAAAACTTCTCGTTCTCTGATTCACCATTACTACCTTGTACTGCTTCCAAGTTATTTGTTGTATCATCATATGCTAATGAAATAAATATTACTTATTAAACCAGTTATTACCATTTAACCACTATGCTGTATTACTAATGGTTATAATGTCATTTTATTTGTTCCTAAGGTTTCCTGAATCTATAGCACATCAGTGTGTGTAAGGAAATATCTCATTGTTTATATCTTTGCCCAGTAAAGATTCTTTATGTCATAGATAATTCATGTTAGAGGTTTAATGGAATTAATAACAGCACTGAGAAAGGATTAAAACTAATTTTAATACTTCCAATATTTCGTCTCTGTCACAGAGACATCTTCGGGGATTACAAAAACTTTTTGTAACAACACACACACATACAAATACAATACAAAGTGAAACTAAAGTTCTATCTAGGTGGTGCACCCTCTATGGCATTTGCAGGTGACCTGGGATGTAAAGAGAGATCTCTGATAATTAAAGTTTCCCAAATTTTGGGAAGTTTAATGCAACCGTATTTGTTTAAATTAGGTTGATTCCTGAGTGCAGATGCAGATTCAAAAAGTTTTTGTCCCCCCCTGGATATACAGCTACCCAAAATCCACAAACCTAATTCTCCCCTAAGACCAATAGTAGATGCCACCAATGCTACAAATTATCAAAGCAGCTAGCTAACTCTTTGACCCCCCCCTCACTGGTCTTACCTCATCTTATGTAAAAAACTCCACCCATTTTAAAAACTTAATTGAAAATCTTACTTTAAGTAATACAGATATATTGGTAAGCTTTGACATCATCTCTTTATTTATAAATATTCCCCTAATTGACACCTTAACACTCTTAAAAAACGTTTTTCCTTCTGATATCTTAGAGCTCTTTTCGTTTGCCATCAACTCTGGTTATTTCTCTTGGAAGAAAAAAATCTACAAACAGATAGAGGGAACTGCTATGGGTTCCCCCTCCCCCCTCACCTCCTTTTGCCAATTATTACATGGAAAATTTTGAAAAACGAGCCCCCCCCCCCTCTAAAACCTTCTATCTGGCTAAGATATGTAGATGATGTGTTCTCTGTTTCATTCCTTCCTTCACCTCAATAGTCTACATCCAAGAATCCAGTTTACGATGGAAAAGGAAAATAACAATAGTTTACCCTTCCTAGACACCTTGGTAACTGATAACCTTTCTTTCTCTGTATATAGAAAACCTACTCATACAGGCAGATACATTCACAAACTCTCCCACCACCACCACCCCTCCCAGCAATATGGCATTATTAAAACTCTGACCAATAGAGCCCACAATCTTTGTTCCAGTAAAACTGCCCTTTCAACTGAACTCAAACACATACACAACACCTTCCTTTCCAATGGCTATAATGACTACAGAATTAAAAAAATAATCAAGTCCTTCCCCATTCCCCGACCATCTCTTTAGAAGGACTTCAGAAATGCCATCACCATTCCGTGGTACTTCAAAATAAATAGCCAGATGATTAAAAAAGTACAACCTCCATACAGCTTTTAAGCCTCACCGTAAACTTGCTACCCTTATCTACTCCACTGCTCCCTCCTCTTTCAGTGCCTGGTGTATATAGAGTACCTTGTTCCTGTAAACTTGCCTACTTCGGACAAACAGGCAGGTCGGCATCCATCCGGTTAGAAGAGCACAGTTCTTGCATCTGCAAACACGATTATGGTCAATCTGGCCTTGCAGACTATGTTTTGAATACATCCCACAGGATCTCCTGGAAAAAAACTACCATGTTCCACCATAGTAAATTCAAAAAAGAAAGACTATTCTTTGAATCTGCATCTGCACTCAGGAATCAACCTAATTTAAACAAATACGGTTGCATTAAACTTCGCAAAATTTGGGAAACTTTAATTATCAGAGATCCCTCTTTACATCCCAGGCCACCTGCTAATGCCCATAGAGGGTGCACCACCTAGATAGGACTTTAGTTTCACTTTGTTACTAAATCACTTAAGGAATTGACAACGTAGATACGAATATAAATTAAATTACACTTTAATAAATATTTCCGATAAAAGTGTAATTTAATTCATATTCGTATCTACGTTGTCAATTTCTTGAGTGATTTAGTAATGCATAACCAACGTATAAGCCTGTCTACAAAAAGTTTCACTTTGTATTGTATTTGTGTGTGTTATTACAAAAAGTTTTTGTAATCCCCAAAGATGTCTCTCTGTGATGGAGACGAAATATTGGAAGTATTAAAATTAGTTTTAATCCTTTCTCAGTGCTGTTAATATTCCATTAAACCTCTAACATGAATTCTTCTCAACACATGTCATGGATAAGATTAAAACCCAGGTCTTTCTAATCAAAGTCAGTGTCATTGATGACTGATCTGTGAAAATCTTCATAAAGGTTAAAGGCTAATGGCCCTAACACTCATAGGACCACCCTGTAACTTTCCTTCTTGATACTACTCTCTTTATAGAACTCTTTAATATTTGTGACTAGCCAATTGACAGTTTGATCTGATAACTGGATATCGAAATCCAGTAATTGCAACTTAAATATCAACTTATGTGGGAAGTTTTCAAAAGTTTTTGCAGAACCTGAAAAATTCCAATATATGCATTACTCTCTTCATTATAAAAGATGACAGGATTATTGTTAGCTGAGTGGTTAGCATACCCGCTCTCTAACTAACAGGTCGTAGGTTCAAATTCCACCATGGGAATGGATGTTTGTGATTGTCTTTAGGTGGGAGATGAATTTCATTACCCAGTGTAAGACCACTTCCACGCTTATTGTAGGCCTAAACTGGCTTGATAAAGTTCTATTTTTGGTCTCTGGAGAAGGATTTCCAAAGTATGTAAAAATAAATATTAAAAAATATATATATAAAATTGTTAATAAAAATCCTTAGCCCACCCACAGTACAAATGTGCTCTAGGTCAATTAATTAACTAACCTTTTGTGAATGGGAACCACTTATGAATGCAAAAGTGCCCTGTAACAAAATCCATGTTGACCACTATAAATGCTGTTTATATCTGCCCAATTCTGTATCAAGCTATTACTAATTTTTCCAAAATCAGATACAGAAGAATTATAAACTGGTCTATAGTTTGCTGCCTCCATTTTACAACTGCCTTTCTCAACTTTCTTTCGCTTCTGCTCTCTCGTTCTCCAAACTTTTTCACTGCCTGTTTTCCATCTTGTTCCCTTCACATCAGCAAAACTCTTCTCAACTTCCTATCTTTCAATTCTCTATCTTCAGTCCATTCCTCATACCTTCTTCTTCTGTCCTTAATATCTTTATTTATCTTTCCCAAAGAGAAAAAAAAAAGAGAAACAACGCAATGAAGGCTTATTTTCTTGATCCTGAGAATTAGTAATAATATTTTTGGTTTACAGATCAAGTATTGATCAGTTTTATTAACTTAACCAACTAGTTTCGCCAAACTTTAACTGTTGGCGTCTTCAGGGCCTGACAAGAATAACTGTAAAAACTGACTAGAATAATTACAAATAAAATAGTATCGAACGTGCGTGAAACACGTATCGCATGTACAAGATTAGCTAGCTGTTGCTAAGGAACTTTCTGTAGTTTGTATTAAAGTTCATTTCTTTTGTTTTTAAAGATTTGATTAGGGTTTTCCATATCTCTGGGAGTATTAGGCCTTGATTTCTGTTAAGGTTGACAGTAGAACGGGCCACTTTGGCTGCTGCTTTGAAAATTCTTGAATGATAATCTTCCTCTAAGTAAGGGGAACAACTTTTGTCCCACTCAATGACATGGTTAGTTGTAGAGAAATGAGACGATAGGCCAGAAATGTCCTGTCTGTTGTTTTTGACATAGCCAATGTGCTCTTTTTGCCTGATTTCAAGGCTTCTCAAAGTCTGTCCGATGTAAATAGAGCCACACGAGCATGGAATATTATAAACTCCAGCATATTTATAGAAAGGGTGGTTGTCTTACACAAAAATAAGAGTAACATTTAAACCAATAGAATCTATTCGTAAACTACTAAGATCTCCAAAAGACAACCACCCTTTCTATAAATATGCTGGAGTTTATAATATTCCATGCTTGTGTGGCTCTATTTACATCGGACAGACTTCGAGAAGCCTTGAAATCAGGCAAAAAGAGCACATTGGCTATATCAAAAACAACAGAAGGACATTTCTTCAAGGCCTAATACTCCCAGAGATATGGAAAACCCTAATCAAATCTTTAAAAACAAAAGAAATGAACTTCAATACAAACTACAGAAAGTTCCTTAGCAACAGCTAGCTAATCTTGTACACGCGATACGTGTTTCACGCACGTTCGATACTATTTTATTTGTAATTATTCTAATAAGTTTTTTAACAGTTATTCTTGTCAGTTTTATAGTTACACATAATTGTGAGATTGTTTCAGCCTATATGTAAGTGCCCTGAAGATGTCAACAGTTAAAGTTTGGCAAAACTAGTTGGTTAAGTTAATAAAATTGATCAACACTTGATCTGTAAACCAAAAATATTATTACTAAAGAGAAACAACATTCATCCATGCAGTTGTGGTAGCTGCTATGGGCAACTGCCACATTTTCATTCTCTGTCACCTTGCTCATCATTAAACAATTTGTGGTTAAAGAGAACACTTAAAAAAAGTGTATCCCCACTTTTCAACCAGTAATGCTATGGATTCATATGCCACCTTGGGCATGAATGTTTGTGAATGTCTTCAGGTGGTGGATGTTGTTGCCACTGTGAAATTTCTATTTATGAAGCTAGTCTGAAACTGTAATAGATGATTTCACACCTGTTTTAATTTCCAAATAATATACTTAATTAATTCCAGGATTTTGTTTATAATTTTAGCATTTCCAGTGATAATGACATATTTTGCTTATAGCACCTGCCATGAACATGCAGACTACTTTGGCACTGAACCAAACTAGTCTGCACACACATGCACACATTTATAACAGAGTAGTCCAGAAGTAATAGGACAGTTTGTCAGAACAATAGTCACTGCACAATTTCATTTTTTATAATCTAGTATTATTATTTGATTTTTGTGTGATGTTATTAATCCTCATTTCTAGGAGATTGGAATGTTCTGCTAATAAAATTTTTGCTTAAATGTGGATTTTTCTCACTGTCCTATCATGTCTAGGCTACCAGAAGTAATAGGACAATGAGATGCCTACATCTTCTATAAAGTTTTTGCAAATTTTATAGGAGATGTAAGTAGTAGTGGTTTAATACTTTCTTTTTGTAGGTATATACTCTTGCAAATAATAGTTTGGTCGAAAATGGTTATATTGATCTTCCCAACAATAGTACTGAGCCAGATAATGTTACATTTCATCCAGATAACTCAGGGAGATTAATTTATAATGCTGCTCATGCTCTGAGGTAAGAATTTTAATAAGATTAAGCATTTGTTGCCTGTAGATTATTTTTATAATGCTGATTTGTTTTAGAGTGAGAGGCTTTGTTGTTTATGATACTTGAATAAAATGGCGCATAATATAATACTCCATGTTGTCTCCATTTTTATATGTACAACAGTTCAGTTTTGTCTGAATCAAATTTTATATTTAGAAACATATTTTGATATTTCTGGTACCTTAATGCTAGATCTTCTGAACAAAACCCATTCTAAGTTCAATTCCAGTCACTGACTAGAGAATTTTTTTTCAGTAACTCTGTCCTTCACCATTTTTTTTTTTTTTTCAGCCATTTCTGAGTTAGTCAATCTCTTGAATAGGCAAGTGGAATTTTTCTCCTACAAACTCCAATTTTTAACTCCACACTAAGAAAAAAACCCTAATTTCCACAGTTTCTAGATTACAATAATATGAGTGCTCATATTATTATCTAGTGAGGCATCAAGGTTAAGCAGACACTTGCTGCTATATTTTGATAGCAGCAAGTGTCTGCTTTACCTAGATGCCTCACTAGGTATGTGCTCAGCTATTGGTGAAGGCTAAGGCTGGAGACTGGCTGTCCATTAATTTCCTGAAGTTAGGGCTAAAAGAATGAGGAATAATAATAAAAAAATAATAATAAAAAACATAAATTTCCTCTCATATTGATGCAGTATTAATTCGAATACCAGTGTTTTTAAAAATCTGCCTTCCTCCTGCTCACGAGGTGAATAATTGCAGACTAGTGAGGAGATAACCATGAAAATTATTTATTTTTAAAAAAAAGTAAAAGTTTTTTTTGCTGATCAAATTTGATATAATGTAGCTAAGCCTTTTTATCTTTTTACAGTAAAATTAATTTAGCAAAACATGAATAGTTAAAATAAAAATTCTAATTTATTACAGTTAATAATTTTCTAGTGTAACACTAGAAAATTATTAACTGTTCTAACCTTCAGAACTAACATAGTGACCATTGTATATTCTAGCACAATATTCCCTCTAATTTTTGCCGGCCCATATGCACATGAAAAACATTTTTTGCACAGGTTTCTAGTCTCGGACATTACCTAAAAGGATAATGATTTAGCTCTTTGACAACTTCTTTGGCAAATGGTAATGTAGGTTAAATATTTTTTAAGGCTGCCCATGAATAGTATGGATGATATTCCATCTCCCTGTCTAATTTTCTTTTTCACAGGGTTCACATTTGTTCCTGATTTTATAGATGCAGTTCAATTTTATATGTTATTAATTCATTCATTCATTCATTCGTCACACTCACAAAAAAGTATGAATTTCTTCCAAAATGTTGATCTGCTAGTGAATTTGTAGGTTGGCTAATCTACATGTCTTTCATAATGGTGACATGGTTCCAGGAGGCAGCGATAGAAAAGAAATTAAGAAAATAGCATATACTCATGTAGGTAGCTCTTTTCTTATTTTCTCTACTCAGTCTCGATGACCTTCCTCACAGTTGCAAAATACTGAGAACCTGTAGATACAATTTGTAAAATGTCTTTCCCCATTTTGAACAATCTTGAGCCTCTAAGTTGTCTAGTATTCCTATATTTTTTATTTTTACTTCTTTTTTTTTCTATTATTTATCTTCTATTTATTCAAACTACATTCTTACTCAAATGTTCTACTTTTAACTAAGCATACACACATTTAACACTTATTGCAGTCTCTGAGTGTCTATTTGGCTCAATCACTATCATTAACTAGCACGTGTGGTTTGAACAGTAAGGGCTTGCCTTATGGGGTGGGGCACCAATTTGTTTATCTTAAGCTAGAGTTAATTTTCTTTCGAATGCAAGGAAAATTTATTTTATACTGTGCCACCCTGTGTTGTAGACAATTAGACAGAGTAATGTCAAGAAATTATTCCCCAGCTTGGCATACTATAATAATGATCTAAACACTTGCTTAATTCTCTCAATTCACTTATTCAATTATACTTTGCTATTCATTTCAGTTGTAGCCCATATTACTTTAAATATCTCCCTGCCTTGGTTCACATTTGAATGAGCAGTGCAATGGAAAGAAATCAGGCATTTCCATGGTTTAAATTAACAAAGAACATTTAATTGGTCAAGTTCAAATATTACACGATAAAGAATTATTTCTAGCATACTTTGACTACACAAATAATTGAGAATTCTCAGCTTACCGTATTTTCCGGTGTATAAGACGCTCCTATGTATAAGATGCACCCAAGAAATTTAATACAATTTTCTGGAAAAAACCTAAACTTTACCTAAACCAAAACAACGCTTACAGGCTACTTTGACTGCATGTGTACGAATCATTTTTGTTGAAATGGCAATGCCATTTTGCCGATTTCCTTGCACCCATTTCAAAACTTCGGTCTCTAGTTCTGGCCACTTCGCAATTTTTCCACATTCCGCGCACTTTTCATTATGCAAATTGTACAAAATCTTCTTCTGACCACGCCAAGTTCTAATCATTTTTTCTGTAGGCGGAGGTCCAAAATGTCTTTCAGCTTCCCTATTCCCGTGTTCTTCCGCATATTTTACAACCTGCAATTTGTAACTTGAAGTATATGAATGTCGCCTATTTTTTTCCATCACTAAAATCTACGGGGAAATATCAAGCTGAACACAAAATATCTCAACACGTCAACTCAATACCGATCAACATCGGTAACTGATTACTCGGATAAGATATTATGAAACTTGAATAGGGACTCCCCATTCTTAGCCAATGACATGCTAGAAGTCACGTGAAACTCGCGCATCAATTTGATTGCACCATTAACTGCCTACAAAGATCTTGGAACATAAAAGGGAGTGCGTATGACTTTGAAAAGAGAAAACAATCTTTACCTTCATTATATAAAATGCACCCCATTTTTAAGATTCATTTTTAAGGTAAAAAAGTGCATCTTATACACTGGAAAATATGGTGATTACACTATACCTCCCACTGTACGTAAGGGATTAATTTAAAACAATTAATTCATTTTAAAAACACACAATCCTTCACATATTTCTTTCCTTAAAGGAACTCATATTAATCACAACTAAATATATCATTTCTAATGTCTCACATAGGCCTTCAATTTTCACTTTAAGAGTCTAATTCCTATAGATAATTTCTAAAGTTCTTTCACTTATAAAGCTTCAACTTAGATAGTTCTTTCTACAAGAAACACAAATTCTTCGGGCACAATTATTCAAAATTAACAAAGGTCTCTCTTACCTGGGACTTGGTCATACTTGGCCTTTCTCACATGCTTCTTGATGGCACTTTCTTTTGTCTGGTTCTCTTTAGGTGTCATCAAATCGATTTGGCATCAGTCTTGGGGATGGCCCATCTCTTGAGGAAGCTATAGAGTTGATTCGCTGGTCAATCAGCTCGGCATGGTTAGAGGTTCACCGATACGACCTTTGCTAGATCAGGAGCACATCTATGCTTGGCTCCACGATGACCATTGGTTCTTCACGGCTGCTTCCACAAGGCCTCCTGACCTTCGAGTGACTTCCTACTTCTCCGATCACGACACGATGAGACTACTAGATGAGAGATATCTAAGAGAGAGAGAGCATTTAAGTCGCTGCAACTATTTTTATATTCCCCGCTTTCTTCATTCTTTCTGCGTCACCTTGGCTCACTGCGCATGGCAGCTTACTTCTTTGCAACAACTAGCGCCAATATGTACTCTGGCATCGAGTTTCCGATGACTCGACAGTTTCTGCCCAACACACGTACATAGCTCCAGGCTATCTCCTTCCTAAGCTGATTATTTCCACTTGCCTTTGTGCACAATATTTTACAGAATTCACAATTATATTTTAGGAAATTAACAAAACATATCATATAATTTAGTAACTTGACAATTCTTTATACAGTTTATAAAATACATGGATAAGTAAATATCTACAAAATTATTCTGATATGCCATTTTGGAATGGGAATGTCAAATCTTAAACCCTGAATGAAATACTAAAAGTTATAATGTCTTTTCATTCAGAATTTAACAGTTGTTTATGTTAATGTTATTTTTGTTCATATTCAGCTCGATTATACTTGAAGTGATTCTTTTGCTCTCCTTCTAAAAAGATCTATTTTGGAGGAAAGTTATCTGGCATATAGATGATATGATCAGTCTTGCGAGATTGATGATGATGAATAATCATTACCTCATTACTTTGTGCATTTGGCCTCATTGCACCATTTCTTCCATTGAATCTTGAGAATTCTGCAAAGGAAGTATTTTCAGTTTCCTGCATTATGTGGTCCATGTTTTACTCAATCATACAGCCAAAGTTGGATGTTCTGTTATTATTTATTTATTTATTCATTTATTTTAAAATGTTGCTCAAATGCTGCATTAGTGCATTTCAAATGACTGCCAAGTAGGGCTCACAGCATCAGTAAAAATCTAAATACCAGTATTTCAGTATTTTTTTAACTAATGAAACTGGGATATTGGTATTCTAAAAACAAACAAAAATTTTTCTCAATAAATGTTGATGACAATTAGACGGGAAAAAATAAAATAAAATAAACAGGAATTACCTGAATTTGTGTTGTTATTATAGTGATAAATGTTCTGACAAAAATAATTAAAAATACAGTGTTATTCTAAAAACAAACTTATACATATTAATATTACAAATTTTAGTTAGGTTTAAGCATCCACACTACCTGTCTGAATAAAATGAGTGAACTGGTTCTAATTTTGGAACATATTTGATTAGCAGCAGAAAATCTCCTTTCATATTCTATGCTGGATAGCGCTATTATACAAGCTGCAGCCCCCCCCCCCCCTCACACACCCCTCACTTTCTTCTCTTATTTTCAATCTTCAAAAAAAAAAAATCTTATTTCCTTTTTAATCATAATTTCTAAGCTTTGAACTTTTTTTGTAGGAATAGTTAAAAGTATCTTGTGAATTTAAGTTAAAACTTAAATTAACAAGATAAATTTCAAGTTAATATTTTAATGATTGTATCTCATTAGAGTCAGGCAGTTTCATATTTTTAAAAATAATCACAGAACATTGATGTTCTGTTTGCCGTTAAGGTTGGTTGTTCTTCATTTTGGGAGGCATAGGGCTAACCACCTTATCCTCGAATTACGGTTGCAGTTGTGAAGTCCAAGAGTGGTTGGAAGGTCACACACACCAATCACACTTGCTCAGATGTTGTTATGCAATAGTCTCAAAACAGAGATGGATTTTGGTTGTCCACCAAAACTCATCTGAAAACATTCAGTATTCAATAGAATTTTCCAGAGAACTTCATGGTTCACAAAGTCAAATGCTTTGGTTAGATCAACAAGGCTGAAAAGTGAGAAATTTTGTTTGTGACATTTTCTTGGAGTTGACAGTGAAGATTGTGTCGCTTGTTTTATGGGATGCTCTGAAACTGCACTGAGATTCAGGCAAAGTTTTCGTGCTAAGAGAAAGTACTCAGCAAGAATGAAAGCTGAGATCTCAGCAACCGACAAGTATTAGAGTGATGGCCTGATTGCTATCATAATACTCATCAGTTTCTTTTTTGAAGGATCAGGACAGTTTGATATTCAGCAAGCACATCTTTGTATTTCAAAATATTTAAAATGTTCTCCCCATTGAGCACTGAAGCACAGTCCTTGAAAAGGGTTGATCTATCCATTGCTTGTATGTGATTTGAGCCAAGAATAGAATGGCCATACAATGCTTTGATGACCCAAAAGAAGCTGTAAGTATCACACCTGTCAGCAGGTCTTTGTGTTTCTCGAGATTTTTGTAACATCACTTATTTTTCAGAAATTGCATTCTTCTTTGCATCTCTGCTTTTATTTATTTTATTTAAGTTTTTATTAAATTGGAGTGTACATTTTATTTCGAGAGCAGTTGGCATCATTCTGCCAGACATGCAAAGTTTTCCATTACTTACTAATTGAAAGCCAGATTTCCCCATCATTGGGTAAATGGGTAAATAGCTGTTCCAACAGCATCAGCTATTTACCCACTGGGTAAATAGATGTTAATGCTGTTGGAACTACCTGCAGTTTGCCGGATCTTCAGAACATCAACACTGTTTGCATTTCTTTCTAGTATTAGTGAATAATTGAAGATGATCAAAAATAGATTAATTGATCTTTTCTACCAATGATATATTGTCGTTGTTGTTGTTAAATGTCCCACTTCAGGGCAAAGACCTCCTCCAACTTCTCCCCCCCCTCTCTCTCTCTCTCTCTCTCCCCTATCCTGGGCCACTCTTGTCCATGTGATGTCAAGCTATTTTTTGATGTCATCTTTTTCTTTGTCTTCCAGGTTTTCTGACTCCCTCTCTCAGTAGCCACTCTGTTTGCTCCCTTTGACCATCTATCATCTTGATATCTTGCCAAGTGGCCTGCCCAGTCCCATTTTGATTTCCTATCTCTCCCAATGGCATCTTTTATTTTTGTTAGGTCTCTTACATCCTTGTTCCTTATTCTGTCTAATCTGGATACTCCAAGTAAACCCCCTCTCCATTGTACTTTGGAAAACTTGAGCTTTTTTGCCTTTGTTGTAGTTAGTGCCCAAGTTTGGGAACAAGATAAAGCATCATCCATTCTAGATAATATCTCTTTTAAATCCTGTTAATTCTCAGTTAATATACAGCTATACATCAATCAGTACAGTGAATTGTATGTATCTGCACTCCACCTTCAGTTACACATTTTGTTCCTTCTTTTATTAATTTCATGACATTCTGTATTATTATTATGATGATGATTATTATCTGAGACCTCCAGGGAATCAAGGACTCATTGAGGGAGGCTATAAATCACCCAAACAAGCTCTCATATCTTCTCTTAAATTCATTCACACTAGATATACTCACTACTCCTAAAGGCAAACAATTCCACTCACTCACTGCACTCTGGGAGAAAAATCTAGCTCTTACCCATTTCTTGACTGCAAATAAATTTAACTTCCACGAACGCCCCAGTTTTCTCTCCCCACCTTCCAAATAACGAAAAATTTCATCAGACGATACACCCTAACACCCATTCAAAAATTTTTAGATCCTCTATCATATCAGCTCTCTTTCTTCTGTTAACCAGGGTCTGCAATCCACATACTTGCAATCTGTCCTCATAATCTAAATCCCATAATTCGGATATAATCTTTGTAACTCTTCTTTGCACCCTTTACACAGCTTCATTATCCCCTTGGAACCCGGGAGACCAAATCTGTGCACAATAATCCAGTCATTGTCTTATCAAAGCCTTATAAAGAGGCAAAATAACTTCCTTATCCTTATATATCAAGGTTTGCTTTGACCTTGCAATTATCATCTGGGTTGTATTTGCAACTTTTGCTATGTGACATTTTGAGCTTCAAATTCCTATCCACCAATATGCCAATATTCCTTGCCTCCTCAGTTTCTGGTAGCATAACCCCACTAATATAATATGCCACTGGAACTGTAATCATGCCAAAGTACAGAATTTTACACTTACTAACATTAAACTGATAGCCATTTTCGTTTGCCCAAATTTCCAGCCTATTCAAATTATTTTGTAAGTGCTGAATATCAGTAGCATCTCTGATTGCCCTGTTTATCTTTGCATCATCGACAAACAATTGCACATCTGATGTCATTAATGTCATATTGAACAATAATGATCCTAGGATTGAACCCTGAAGTATACCACTGGTCACCTTAAATCTGGCAGATTCACATCCACTGTATATCACTTTTTGATATCTGTCTGTCAACCATCCCCTGATCCAAGTCAAGAGTTTATATTCCAATCCCACATTCTCCAGTTTATGCAACAGCCTTTTGTGTGGTATCCTATCAAATGCCTTAGAAAAATCCAACATTATCATAGTGTATCCATTCCCTTTATCCAACTAAGCCCTAACATTGTTATAAAATATGAACAAATTGCTAAAACATGACTTTCCTTTAGTAAACTCATGCTTTTCCTTGCAGAGTATAGCTTGTTTTTCTACTCATTTCTGTATGTGAGTTCTCACAAATTTCTCTAAAATCTTCACTACCAGATCAAAGATACTGATAGGTCAGGAGTTAGACCAGCTGTTCTTAACCTTATCGAAGACCCAGAACACTTTTAATTATAAGAAAAATTTGGGAAATACCAAAAGCATTAGGGTCCCAAAGCTAACAATAAAAATATACGTGAAGTTGCCTCTTATAAAAATGAACTTATTTTAATGCGATACTTGAGCTTTTGTCGGCTTTTGCAGATTTCAGCAAAAAAGGGCTAATGTGTGATATAGTAACCTTCATCTTTTGTCTATATTAGTAAGTCTTTCACCATTTTTAGTTTTTATATTGGTTAATATTGAGAAACCAAGCTCACACAAATATGATGTTGAAAACCGGAACAAAATTTTCACTGCCCTTGTGGAGAGAGCTGGGTATTCGGCTTAGACAAAAATCCATAATTCCTCAAGAGTTATTTCAGAGAATTTCATTTTTAGATTAAGATCCGTTGACATAGGTAACTAATTGTTCTTCATCAAATGGATTTCGTATTCAGTCATAATTGTGTGTATTTAAGGAAGGAAAGTAACTTGAAATCTTTTCTTCCCATATTGTTAATTTTTTACATATTGAAATAGTACCTCTAAACGATATTCTATTGGTTTAGAAGTCAACGCGCATAGCAGTCTTCACTTGTTAGGATTAGAGTAGCCAATTACACTCAGAACTGTGTCATATGACATCTTTCACCGGCGGAACATTTGTAACCAGTTCACGGAACACAATTTTTCCGGGGAACACCGGTTAAGAACCACTGAGTTAGACACATCAGTTTTTTCACCACCCTTGTACAATGTAAATATCATGCATTCCTTCTGTTCCTGTGGTATCATTCCTGAGCTGAGACTCAAGTTATACAAACATGTGAAAGGTGTAGCCAATTTGGCTGAACATTCCTTTAGCAAACAGGCTGATATTCCATCTGTCCCTATTGACAAATTCTTATCCAGTTATGCAAGAGCTCTTCAGCCTCATTTACATGAACCTCTAACTCTTCATCCAATGCAGCAGTAGCACTGTGCACCATGTTACATACACCTGATTGATATATCTTAGCAAAGTGAGCACTCATTAACTGAACAATTTCATTAACTTCCGACACACTCAAGTACCATTTGCATTCAGTAAAGTTATTCTTTTGCATTCATTCTATCTTTTGCTTGCAGTATAATGATAAAATTCTTTTAGATTGCCTTTGGCTTACATGGCCAATTTCTTTTCATACTCTGATTTAGCTTTCTTCATAATACTTGTTACTTTTCTGGCCTGAGCTTTATATATTTCATTACTCCTCTCACTGTTATTCTCATGATATTCTTTCCTCATCATTTTCTTCTTGTGGATCTTTTGCTTAATAAGGTTGCACATCCATTTCCCTCCCTACCTATTTATGCTTTGAACACCTGGAATACATTCAGATATTTAAGCACTTTTTCAAAGATTCCCATGCATTGCTGACATTTTTCCCATTCAGTAACTCATACCATGGGACCAATGATAGTATTCTCCTAAGTTGATCATAATTTCCAGCTTTGTAGTTCAGCATGTAACCTGTTTTAATCTGAGTATCAATACAATTAGATACTTCCCAAGAAAGCAAAGCATGATCACTTTCTCAAATTGATGTTAAAATAGCAGTAATTCTTAATAGAGACCCCCTTCTAATGCTATGAGCAAATCCAGCAATCTTTGACCTTGAGTTCCTTCTTTCACATGCTGCTTGAGAAAGTTGTCTCACAACAATTCAATAAATTCCTCTTCTTTCTTATCATGAGATTTCTCTTCTACCCAATCAATGTTTGGAAAATTATAGTCTCCCATAATGATCATTCATTTGGTACCCATAAGGCTAAATTGTGATGCATTTCTTTGTACCATGCAACTGAGCTGCCAGGTAGCGACACCCCACCATACATTTCATTCTGTTAACCTCTACTTCACACCAGACAGACTCAAACTCACCACTAAATGGCACATTGTTACCATCATTGTTTTCTTGTGTTTCTACCTTAACTGGACTTAAGTCATCTGATATCATTAGTAGTACTCCTTCTCCTCTCCTATCTCTTTTGTCATTCCTAAAAATAGTATACTCATTACACTCGATCCCACTTACCATATCTGATTCTGATAGCCAGGTTTCACTAATGCCAACAATCGTAGGCCACATCATATTCAATAAAGCAACAAGCTCAGCTACTTTGTTTCTAATGCTTCTGGCATTTGTGTACAGAAACAATAAATTACCACCTAGCCTATTCTTATCATTAGATATGTAATCTATTTGGCCTTGCTGTAGTACCTTATCTTTTTCCTCCCCAGAAATACTTAAAAGGTCCAAACCAAAAGCATATTTTTCCATCCCTTCACCACATACATAACCATGTTCAAAGACATTCATATCTGTATCACGTTTGCATACCATAGCTGAACTTTCACTCACATTTTTTCTATTCCTCCCTTGATGATCTAGTTTCCCTGACTCTCTGCATTAGGTCTCATACCAAGAAGTAATTTCTCCAGGCCATCCTTCTTATAGTCTTTTCTGCCATCGAACACACTCCATACATCTAAAAACTCGCATTCATTTCTTCCACAAGTATATACAGGTTGAAAAGTATGAATGATAACGAACAACCTTGTCTTACAGCTTTCTATTTCTGTAGTTTCTTCGTTTTCCTATATTTTTATTTTTTAGCTCATATACAATTTTTTAATTAGTCTTCTATCTCTCCACTCAATTCCAACTTCCTTCATTATTTGAAAAAGCTTGTTCCATTTTACATTATCAAATGCCTTTTCCAAACCTCTATAGGCAATGTATGTAGATTTATTTACCGTATTTTTCGGACCATAAGACGCACCTTTTTACATAGAAAAATCGACTTAAAATTGGGGTGCGTCTTATGGTCCATAGGTAACATTAAAATACGAATCTTTACACTGTACCGAAGCTGTTAGCAAAGGACACCACTGAAGGTAGGTACCTAAGTTATCTCGCTGCATGTGTGTAAATCACCGATTTAGAGTGTCAATAGTTATTAGTGCGTAAACATATGTGCTTTTGTACGGTTCATTTGAATTATTTTTTATAAGTCGTTAAAATTTTTATCTTAAAATTAGAAAAAATGAGTGTAAAACAAAAAAGACTTTCATATAACATGAGTTAAAAATTAAATGTGATAAATTATGCAAAACAATATGGGAACAGAACAGCAGAAAGACATTTTGGTCCACCACCAACAGAAAAAAATGCTTCGTGAGTGGAGAAAACAAGAGGAACAATTAAAACTGCTATGTAAACACAAGAAAACATTCTGTTCGCACCTAGAAAAATGGCCAGAATTAGAAGTACAAATGAAAAATTGGGTAACAAATCATCGAAACATGGGAATATCTGTTTCTACGAAAATTATAATTTTTGAAGCGAAACGATGGGCAACTGCTAATGCAATTTTAGATTTTACCGGATCACCATCTTGGTGCTTTAGATTTATGAAAAGACACAGGTTATGCATGCGTACAAAAACCACTAGCTCAAAAATTGCCGGCTGACTATGAAGCTAAAATTATGGAATTCCATAGATTTGTCATATCAGCGAGAAGGAAATTTAACTTTGAGCTTAATCAAATTGCGAACATGGATGAAGTGCCTTTTGAGGTTTCTTCAAATCGGACAGTAGATTCAAAAGGCACCAACTCAATAGTGATAAAAACAACAAGTCACGAAAAAACTCGCTACACTGTAGTTTTAGCTTGTTGCATGGACGGAACAAAACTACCCCCCCCCCCCCCAGTTGTTAATCTTCAAGAGAAAAACGTTACCGAGAGATGAAATTCCTCATGGTATTATTATCCACGTTCAAGATAAAGGCTGGATGGATGAAACAGGAATGAAATTATGGATACAAAAGATATGGGCAAAACGTCCAGGTGCATTGTTTATAAAGCCTGCGATGTTAGTGTGGGATCAATTCAGAGTGCATAAAACAAAATCAACCAAGAAGCTTCTAAAAGAAATGAATACAGAATTAGCTGTCATTCCTGGAGGCCTTACAAGTCAATTACAACCCTTGGATGGATCTATTAATAAACCATTCAAAACTTTTATGCAGGAAGAGTGGAACAAATGGATGGCAAAGCCAAATCATGATGTTACAGCAACAGGACTTATGAAACGGCCAACAATTTCAGAAGTATGTACCTGGGTGAAAAATTCATGGGAAGCTGTGAAAGAAGAGACGATTATAAAGTCATTTAAGAAATGCGGGATAAGTAATGCGATGGATGGTACCGAAGATGATGCAGTTTTTGAAGGGAGTGACAACAATAGTTCAGACGAAAGTAATACGAACAGTGACATTAATGAGACCAGTGATAGTACCGAGAGTGAAGAGGAACTGAATATTGCTAATACAAATGATTGTAACAATAAATAAAAATTAAGTAAGAATTTATAAATATCTTTATATAATAAAATTTTTTTTCTTAAAAACCATCTCATAAATTTGGGGTGCATCTTATTGTCCGAAAAATACGGTACTTTAGTCTTGTCTATTATTATTCTTAAGGCATGTATTGGTTCTTTAGTTCCTTTACCATTCCAAACTGATTTTCATCTAAATAACATTCAATTTTTGATTTTATTCTGTGCTTCACTATATTTAGTGTAATTTTTAGTAAATTTTAAATTTTTAGTAATTTTAAATAGGCATGATTGATAAAAGTTAATGTTCAATGATTTTTGCAGTCTCTTGCATTCTCTTTCTTTGGTATTGTTATCATCAAACTCTCGTAGAGGTGATATACTTAATGCCCCTCTTGATAGATTAACCTAATCACTTTAAATAAGGCTGCTTGTGTTGTTGCAACTCCCAGATTTTTTAAAATTTGAGCAGGTATTTCACCTGTTCCTGCAGTTTTCCTGTTAGGTAATTCGTTAATCATCCTTTCCTGATGTGGTCTCCAGTCTTTGATCAACTGTTCTGCTTCTAACCAAGCTCTCCAGTTCATAAGTTATAATTGGCTTGAATGCTGACTTGTATGTATACTGTTAGTTGAGTGTTCTGACTTCTCTCTTATTACATATACAGTGAACTCTATGTTATCTGAACAGCTTAGGAAACATATCATACTTTGCTTTGAGCTCATTCAAGTCATGGCACCCACATCAGATTCTGGCAACCTATTCCACTCACTCACTGCTCTCTAAGAAAAAAATTTAGTCCTGACACTCTTGCTCAGTTTCCAAGTATTATCCCTAGTTCTACTGTCAGACCTGTTCTGAAAAATTCCCTCTGTATTAATCTTGTAAAAACTTTCAGTAATTTGTATGTCTCGGTCATATCACTCTTTTTTCCACCTATCAATCACTTTCTGTAAACCACAAATCTTCAACCTGTTCCATATGGTTCATTCCATAGACCTACTACCATCTTGGTCACTTGTCTCTGTATCCTCTCTACCTCTTCCTCTCCACCAAGAAACCCTGGTGACCATATCTGCATGCCATAGTCCAAATGGGGTCTCATCATGGCTTGATAAGAATAATAACCTGCTTGTCTCTGCTCATCGAAGTATTCTTCAGTAACCAAATAATCTGATGAGCTGCTTTAGCCACTTTTGCTGTATGCCTTCTAAACTTTAACTTCCTATCCACTAACACTCCCAAATCTCTGGCTTCATCAATTTCTTGGAGTACAGTTCCAACAATGTGGTATACAGCTGGTAATCTTTTCATCCCAAAATGCATAACCTTACACTTTTCCACATTAAACTGACATCCATTCTCCTTTAACTAGAGACTGCCAGTCTATCCAAATCATCCTGCAGAATTTTAGTATCATCTGTATTAACTATTGCTCTACCCAATTTTGCATCATTGGCAAATAACTGAACAGTTCCTCTCAGATCATTTCCTATGTCATTAACGTACAAATTAAACAGCGGCCCAAGAACAGAGCCCCATGGCATGTCACTAGTTATAGGCCTTCTTCTGGAGACTCTACTCCCGAATAAACTACTCTCTGATATCCCATCTCTCCATCAACCACCCTTTTATCCACCTCACCAACCCTATATTGATCCCTATGTGCTGCAGTTTACTGATTAGAATTCCATGTCATATCCTGTCGAAAGGCTTTTGCAAAGTCCAGCAGTATCACTGTAAATCCATTACCTTTATCCAACTCAGCTATCACTGTATTATAAAATGTGAGCAAGTTACTGAGGCAGGGTCGGTGCGAGAGTGTCTGATGCCCCTAGGCAAAGAAAATGTAGGTGCCCCTATACAATGTCTCTATGCAGTAATTAGTGCATCATTTTTTTCGATTCCCAAATTCGATTAGTGCACCTATATACATCTTAAAAGTAAATGTTACAGATTTTAAAAATTTTCTGTCTATACATTTTTATGCCTAACTATTTTAAAAAATCACTCACTAGAATGAAATAATTTAGTTACCAATTTAAAACATTTTACAAAGCTGTTTTTAATGGCATACTACACTACCATGTACACTATGTATACCAGGGTTTCCCAAACTGTGTTCCACGAGAAGTTCCTGGAATTTGTCATTTTAATTTTCTAAGCATTTTTTATGAATAAATATTTTATAGTGGAAATATTCTGAGGAGAATAATATTCGAGAATATGTCGAAAAGCTTGGACCCAGAATGCCTAATAACATTTGTGTATCGTTTATTTTCACACATCAAAACCTTTCAACATTTGGGAAAGAGAATACCGCTGTTTATGATCGGTCATAAAAATTGCGTGCAAGCGGACAATCGGCAGCGTATAATATTTTTCGTACAAGCGAAGTTTTTAAACAGCAATGCAGAGGCTGACCCTGATGAATAGAGAAGCAGTAAAATTTGCATGAGTAGAAGAGGCAATAGGGCCATACCGTCGGTTGTATGAAAAAAAGAAACAAAATGCCCGCCAAACTAAATTAGCTCAATTCTTTGTTAAGAAATAAAATAATAAAATTTATATTCTGAATATGTTTTATAGTATTTCAGCTTCATGAGTTTACTTTAACTAGGCATATCTCCATTCTTTTATAAAAAAATTAAGGTTCAAAAAAGAAATTTGAGGAACGAATTATTCATTTCCCCATAGGTTATTATATTCAATTAGTGCGTTTTCAATTAATGCGCCTGTTTTAAAGAACGCATTAGGTGCACTAATCGAGGGTTGCTGTATATATATTTTGTCATACTCACACAAGCACATGTACACCTATACATGTGAATATTTATAAAAATAATATCATTTTTTCAAGAACATTTATATATAAATGTTTACATAAAATTTATTAATCAAAACCAATACATTTGTATACATATTATGATTACTCCTAATATCTGTATAGCAAGAAAATTATTACATCTTAAATACAAAAATTATGAAAAATTAATCTTTCAGGCTTTTGCTTTGGCAAAGTTTTGAATTGATTCATCTTTATTGATTGTAGATGAATCATGAAATTGCATCTTTATTGATTGTAGATGCAATTTCATGCTCTATAGATATTATTGATAGACCAGTGAGTAGTTCGTGAGCCATTGTAGAGCGAGTGTAAGTTTTAATTTCGAGAAACTCCTTTCTGAACTTGCTACCGATACTGGCAATGTCGAAAAAATTCTCAGAGCAATAAACACATTTGGAACACTATTTTCTAAATTATTTTTGCATATGTCTGACAGGACATCTAATAAGAAAGTATTTTCTGGAATTCGCCTTGCTATTTGTAATTCACAACATAAATCTGTTCCGACAATATCTCTAGAATTATGTGTTAAATAATTTTCCAATATCAAACATTTTTCAGCAGTTCTGCTGAAGTAATCTTTTGAAATTCATATATATTTAATTAATTGTAGACATGTGCTGAATTTTTCATCAACAGATGCAATTGCAGTATCAATAATTGAAAATAAAAATCTACCTTAAATTTTTGTTTAAAGCTGTTATGAATTCATCCTCTGCTTCATACACAAATTGTTTCTTTTTTTTTTTTTTTTCTAAGTCTAACTGTTTCTTGTTCAAAATTAGGCATTACACCTAAGACCTCAGCGATTTTTTCCGCACCTGTTAACATCTTTTCAAATTCATCCTCATTTCGGATTTTCATTAAGAAATTCTTTGTATCATTAATACAATTTATGGCACCATTTATATCAAGGCTTGTATTCTGAAGTTGTTTACTTGTAAAGTTTATTTCAAAAAATATATTATAGCACATCACTAAGGATGCAATAAATTTGAACTTCCTTAAAGTTTTAAGAAGACTACTTGCATCTAATTTCATGGTATTTCAACTTAATCCACATAGACTATCAGCTTGAGACATTTCTTGCAGTGCTTTGCAAAAATCGGACAAATTATATCTTAGGTGATTTAATGAGTAAATTCGACTCTCCCATTGTGTCACAGACTGGTTTGAGTGTAAAATAACTTGTGTCTTTTGAGGTATTCCCATCGAACCGGAAAAAAATACATATAGACGATGTACCGCGTCAAAAAAATGCTGTGGCATCTAACGTATTAACAGTGCAATTCACTACTAAATTTAATGAATGTGAACTACAGGGTACATACATTGCTGTCGGGTTAATATTTGAAATTCGTCACTGCACACCTTTTACATCACCTTTCATATTACTAGCGTTATCGTATCCTTGACCTCGTAAATCTTGTATTGCTAATGAAAATTTGTCTAGAGTTCCTAGTATTTCATTTGATAAAAATTCTCCAGTGGTATTTTTTATTTCTATAAATCCCAAAAAGTTTCTTTTATAGAAACCATGCTATTAACAGTGTCTACAAATCGAAGTACTATGCTCATTTGTTCCGTGTGACCAATGTCAGACGTACAGTCAATAATTATGGAAAAATATTTTGCGGCAACAACAGATTCTAAAATTTTCTTTTTTATCGCATTGCCGAAGACGTTTATTATTTCATTTTGAATATCTTTTCCAAGATTATGCACATATGTATCTTTATCTTTTATTCTTTGAAGATGTTCATTCATTATTGGATCAAACGTGGCTAGAAATTCAACAAATTTCAAAAAATTTCCATTTCCATGCGAAAACAATGTCTCATTTATTCCTCAAAATGATAAATTTTGAATAGCTCACGTCTGAAATAAAGCAAAGAGGCATTCTAATACTTGCACCTAATGTTTCTCATCTTTTCTAATAACTAGCAAGTTCTCTTCATCAATGGTTTTCTTTTCTTTTATTCGAATTTCTAATTCTTTCCACTTATAGTAATTTTCAACGTGTCTGACTTTTTTCATGCGCAGCTAAAATAGAAGAAGCATCTTTCCAATCCCTCGATCCAGAATCAGCAAGGTTAATATAAAATAAAATTATATGGGTCGCACATTTCAATTTTAGGAACGTTTTTTTTTTTTTTCTAATGAACAAGAAATGATGTTAAACTGCATTACTGGGATTTCCGATTGTGAGTCTTTTTAATATCAAAAATTTATATCCAATGGTATTTTATCAGAGATTCTTCGCCTTTGTCTTTTGCTTAAAACTACAAGAGTACAATTACTTTGGAAAAATAACGAATTCAAACAAAAAGAAAGTGCACATATGTTATCTAGCAGTATTTTTTGTGTGTGTGGTGATAATTTTGGGAGGTTGGGGAGTTAGCCATTAAAGGCGAATTAATTCTGTTATGAAAATTTTGGAAATAAAATTTCATTTTTTTCTTCCACTTTTAATTCTTTCCACTTATAGTAATTTTCAACATGTCTGACTTTTTTCATGCGCAGCTGAAATAGAAGAAGCATTTTTCCAGTCCCTCAATCCAGAATCAGCAAGGTTAATCCGCTATTGGTCAATAATAAACAGCAGATGCAAAATGCAGAATCCGTGGATTTTGAATACAATAACCACAAACGCTGCAATGTCTCGCCATTAAATAGTCTTCGAGTATAATGAGTCATTGAAAATCTTCTGTTATTGTTATATTTTGGAAAATCAAAATTATGAATCTGTTCAGGTCTATGTTCAACTAATAGTTGACGTAATTGATTGATATTAGAAAATTTTACAGGACACCAAGTTGCTGGATCATTATAATTTAAATTTGTAAAATCAAATCCTTTTATGATTGGATCTGTAGAACAACCAGCTTCAGAATCGACAATACTCATATGATCTGTAGATTTCTCTTTCGATGTTTTAATCCAATTTTTGGTATCTGTAGAATTTTCCTCCAATTCATTAATCGAAACTATAGATGAATTATCCAACGAATAATCTTGAAGATTTTCTTCTTGTATGCAATTACGATCTTCTCGGCAAAGATATTTTAAAAATGCACCTTCTTGTTTTTTCAAACTTTCTTCCTTTTCTGCTTTACGTTTGCGATATTGAAAACCCGATTTGTTTTTATCCTTTTCAAAATCCAGTAACTGAAATATTCATAAATAAAAATAAACTTAATTATAAAAAAATATGGACTTTAAACTATTCAGTAATTCACAAATAAATTTTTATACATTTACTTAATGAAGTATTTATCAATTATATATATCTTATTAGTTATAACTATATAATTTATCTATCATACATTTATAATCTAATAATTCAACAATATCATTTTCTATGAACATAATTGACAAATTTCTTAAGTGCACTGACAACGAATTGTATAAATATTTTTAACACGTTTAAGTACAGAAAATGAGCATTCACCAGTAGCATTACAAACAGGCAGTGTCCAGGGCCACATTTATATTTTTGGAGACCCGAGGCTCAACATCATTATGAGGCATCAAAAATAAGCACTTTTTTTAGTTTATTGAAAATAAAAGTCAACATTTCCATGATAACTAATTTTAATAACACAATACAACATTGGTATACTTGCATTTTAAAAAAAGTATAAAAATAAATCAGTTCAAATTTAAATAAAAAATCAATAACTAAAAGTTTTTTTGTTTTTTTTCTGGCTTTGGTTTTAGCAAATATATCTATAATGTCATCATAATTAATCGAGTTCATTATATCTGATTTAATGCATAATAACGATGTTTTATTTTGGTGCAAGTTGCTTCTTAAATAATTATATAAGAATAAAAGTTTTTTTTTAAATAAAAAGCTAATCAAGGTAAAAATAGGAACTTCAACTGTAAAGTTCAGATATTCTCACTAAAAATAAAAATTTTGAATTTACGGTAATAAAAATTGTAACAAAAATCATTATATTTATGGAATTACAACATGGATTTAAATATAAATATAAAACATTTCAGTTTGCAGTAATATGCATAGTATGCCTCCCTGATTGAGAGAATGGTTAACGTATCTGCTTTCCAACCACCCAACTTTAGGTGAAAGGTAAATTTTTTTGCCTAGTGCGAGACCACCTTACTTACTCGAGGCCTGGGATTCATATAAAAAGCATATAATATATATATACAGGATTAATTCAGTTCCAACTTTATCGCACGATAATTAAGATTTATTCAACTCCAGATTTGATTTTTTTAAGTTGCAGTAATAAGCATAATAATTCCAGCTTTAGTTAAAACGTTGAAGCAATCATAGTAACGATAACTTGCTATACTCGCTAACATCCACTTTTTTACTTGACATTTTTCCCTAAAATAACTAGAATCTTGATGCACAAAAAAATTAATTGAAAAATCAATTTAATTTATAAATAATAATAAACTTGAAAATCAAATGCTCTGTTTATGTGATATAGAAACTGCTCTTATCCACTAATTAATACAAATAGCAGCAGCACACAAAAAAATACCTCTGTTGTCTCAGAAACGTGTTTCAAAACGATCGCAATTCAATATTCAGCGATCTGTTCTTTCCTAACAGGATTCTGGGAAATCACGGGGTGAAATATTCTTAAGAACATTATGGATTAAACTGACCATATATTTAATCTCTGGATTAAACTGCTAAGTCAGTGATTGGTCAACACAAGTCAAACATTTAATGTAAGTAGTAAAGTAATTAAAGTAAGAGAAAATTTCCAGAGAAGGAGATTGGAATTTTGTAATATTGATAAGAACAGTAGTCCAGGTAGTTCAGAAGCGAAAACCATCTGTGACAAAATGAAACAGTTTATTTAATTAAAAACACAAAAATATAACCAATTTATTAAATATATCTTTATGGAGTTCATAATTAAAAGGACTCTAATAATAATAATAATAATAGATTTCTACAGATGTGTCTCATCTTGTTTTGGTATTATCAAAATTATCAAGTTATTCTGAAGCATTACGAATTTTGCTATTTTATTGTTATGCCACTAATATTTCTTCAAATGTGGCACTTTTTACAACAAAACTGGCTAAGTTATGTTGAATATATCTGTTCGCAAATATACTCAAAATCCCTATGACCTAATAAAAATGTAGAATGCTGATGAAACTTCATCAGCATTCTATCTGTTAAAATGCAATTATCCCCCCCCCCCCCCTCCATGCCATTAAAGGATTATTGTCTTTATGTGCACTGTATTACTTGGAATTTCTTTACTGTCCTACGATATTTGACCCTTTTTTTCTGCACAATTTATTTATTGTGTCTCTTCCCAAATAAAAACGAATTTTACATGTGCAAAAATAAATAATCAAAACGTTTGTTTACATTGGAAATATTTCAAATATTTATATTTTTTAAATAACATTTATTGAAATAAATATGACATTTTGCTTTCTTTCCTTGCAAAATAAAATTATATGGGTCGCACATTTCAATTTTAGGAACGATTTTTTTTTTTCTAATGAACAAGAAATGATGTTAAACTGCATTACTGGGATTTCCGATTGTGAGTCTTTTTAATATCAAAAATTTATATCCAATGGTATTTTATCAGAGATTCTTCCCCTTTGTCTTTTGCTTAAAACTGCTAGAGTACAATTACTTTGGAAAAAATAACGAATTCAAACAAAAAGAAAGTGCACGTGTGTTATCTAGCAGTATTTTTTTTGTGTGTGTGTGGTGATAATTTTTTTTGGGGGGGGAGTTAGCCATTCAAGGCGAATTAATTCTGTTATGAAAATTTTGGAAATAAAATTTCATTTTGATGCATGCACCTCTACACATTTTTCGAAGGATAAAGTGTAGGGAAAATATCGCTACTTAAACTGCCGCATAATACCGAAAATATGTACATAACAGTTGACTTCATAACTGCCGTTTATTTCGATTTATAGGGAATGATTGGGGGAAACCAAGAAAGTTGAAATGCAAAAACCTACAGATTACATTTATAAAAATTGTGCATTACATGATATGATTCAAGATTTACATAAATCTTGATAAACATGATTCTTTATAAAGCAAAATTTAAAAGTGCAAACCTTCGTGCAATCTGTGAACTAACCTTCAAACTAAGATTATGAATAGAAAAGAAAACTTAATTTGGAACAGACTGAGGCTGTATTCATTTTTAGATTCGGATTTTCATTAATTTATAAAATAATTGTTTGACAAAAATAATTATCTTCAATCAAGTTCTGGGAGAATTTTAAAATATATTGGTGATTAAAATAATTATCCAAAAAATTGATAGTGACATTGATCTTCCATTGTGATACAATATGAAGTGAAGAAAGTATGAAAGGATTTCTTATTTTGCGCTGGCATTAAAAACTATAATTATACAATAAAAACAAGCAGCAAAATGAATATAACTCATAGGTATTTAGTCTGATATAACTTAGATTCCGGTTACCGAGCAAATGGCAAGCAACTGTGTTTCTTGCTGTAGGCAACTGAACACAGCTACTACATACCCCAAGTAATCTAGTTAAGTGTTCTTTTCAGTGTGAAGGATTATTGCCCCTTCTAATGGACATGACTGTCAAACTACACTTTTTATCCATGTTCTTTCTGCAGGTGGACAGAATATTATCCAGGATTGCTGGATGTGTATATACGTCCAGCAAAGAAATGGTATGCTTACATACATGAATTTTATGGAATACAGGAGTTCCTGTTAGTTTTATATGTAGCAAAATCCTGGCACCCATAGATTGCCTAGGTTCGCCTAATGATGAAACTGGCCCTGTACTGAGGCATGAACTATCCTTCACAAAACCATGTTGCCTTTCATACAGTATATTTTGATCTTGACCAACTTCTCCAGCACCTTAACAACAACTGATGTGCTGATCAGTCGGTAATTTGCTACATCAGTCTTTGAGCCTCCTTTATGTAACTGAACTATTTTCCTCTCTTTCCATCCCTCCATTAGTACTAACCCAGAGCTGAGACTTAGGTTGAACAATATGGTTAAGGATACTGACAATTCCCTTGCACCTTCACGTAAAACTCGAGCTGGTATGCCATCCAATCCCATAGCTGTGTTCACATTAAGGTTCTGTAATATTCTATGCACCTCCTTTTCATTTACCTCAGTTCCCATATAAGCCTTTGCCTCTCTCGTTACTGCAATATCTCCACATGGATGATATAATCCTTCAAAGTATTCACTTAGTAATTCTACTATTTTGATTGATTCTATTACCTCCCTACCATTGACATTGATTAAAATCATTCTGCCATAAACATTCTTCCTTGTGCTTGCAGTGTATCGAAAGAACTGTTTGGGATTATCTTTGGCTTGCACAGCTAATTTCCTTTCATACTCTGTTTTTGCCTTTCTTACCACACTGGTTTTCTTCTGGCCCCTGTGCTTTGTACTTCTCATGTGCCTGCTGGTCACCTTCCTTCTTGAAATCCCTCCACTTTTCTTGCAGCTCCAGCTTAATGGTGATATTTATCCATTGAACTCCCACTTGATTTACTCTCCTGACTCTAGGTATGCAGTCTGCCAGTCAAACACTCCTTTACCACTTCCCATGCACTATCAAGATCCAGCCCTTGCAGTTTTATATGCCATGGTGCTGGTCCAATCATAGCAATATATAATTTTGAAATGTTTCCTTCCCCTGTTTTTTCAAATAGTCCATTTGAAACAAAAATTAAGATAGCTGAATAAATTTTTGTAAGGATTATAAACAGGAATTTCACACAACATTCACTTAACTGATATAACCACAAGAAAGAACATGAGGATATAAGAATATAAAAACATAAGTTATCTTCATAACTCTGCTACTAGTATGTTCTTTCTTGTGGTTATATCAGTTGCTTTAATATCATTTTTGTTCTAGGTGTTTCAGAACTTACCAGCTCCCCCCCCTTGTATATGGACAGAAGGGTAAAAGAAATCTAACTAATCATTTGTATATTTTAAAAAATCCACTTTGAAATGTACCAGTAGAATACTGATAAGCTGATAACCAACACCTTAATTATAGACAAACAGCTAAGCCCAACAGAGCTCATACAGTTTTAATTTGAGTACTTAAAAAAAAAAAAAAACGTTATCAAAACAGTTTCTTAATTTTTATCAGGGATTATTTGTATATGGAGGGGGGGAGGACACCTAGTATTTTGCATTATAGAAATTTGAAAGTTGACAGCCATACTTTTGAATTGATGGAACACTCATTATCCCACACTCTTAGTTAAGGATTACACAGCTTTCTTCTCAAGCATTAGCAAACAGTAAATCTGAGAATTAAAAACTCGGATTATTCCCTTGGCATCTTACAAGTGAATTGTCAGATCTGTTTACTTAGTGAAGTACTGTGGGCTTCTTCGGATCTATCAAAATTTGCTAATCCTGAACATGTAGTGAAAAATTTTTATCCTTGAAAATATATTGCAACTTATAACACTTTCTAAGTGTTAGTTTTGCATTTCCTGCATTATCACAGAATTATATATAAAAATCTATAATCTGGTTCATCTTCTTTCATTCATTTTAGTTTTTTAAAGTGATAGAGAGAAATAAGATTAATATTTTCATAAAGAAATATAACTCATTGCTGTCTGTGATGAATTAAAATACTAAGCATTTGTGGTTGTAATTCTTGTCATTTCAGAATGTATAAACTGAAAACTGAAAATAATCATACAGTGTTAAAGGAATGTTTTTCATTCTCAATATCAGAAAGAGAAAGAAGTCAAAAAGTGGTTATAAATCCTGATCGAACTAGGAGAAGGAATGTCACATTACATCATGATGTGTGTGAGGTAATTGTAAAAAATCTTATAAACTTCAAAAACTTTTCAATAAATTTTAAAATTCTTACATTAATCTAAACATTCACAACTGTGCTCTTTTACTCTAGTAAAAGAAATGGGTCTTCTGATTGTATTTTTTAAATCAGAACAGCATTATTTTTATTATTATTATCATCATCATCAAACCTCCATAAGGACAAAGACTCACTGTTAAGAGATCTTTGTTGTCCACACAATCTTTCAAGCATTGCCTTAAATTTGCACACTGTCACATTGTCAGACACTGCATTCCATGCAAAAGCTTGCTCTTACTTCCCTGTTTGCAAACTTTATAAATAGTTAACTTCAAGTGATGGTCTCTTGCTCTGTCCTTGTCCCCTCCACTCTGTAAAAAATCTCCTCTGCATTATTCTGCTACAAACTTACCACTAACTTTTATCTTTTAATCATATCACCCTTTCTCTTCCTGTTCACCATGCTCTACAGACAACATTCCAGAGACATGAAATCCTTAAAGATCAGATGACCAAATCTGTACCCAGAAGTTCACATGCCTGATCATAAGTTGTGCAGCAAAACTATAACCTCTCCATTTCTACATGTTGTCATCCACCTTGCTGATATAATCCTTTCTGTTGTCTGGTTTTCTAGCAATGTGGCCCTTAAATTTTTGGGCCTAGTTCATCATCATCATCATCATCCTCAGATTCCTTATTTCCTCAAAATCCTTCAAGATAATCTGATTAATTGTGTACAATAACATTTCATTCTTGCCTTCAAAACTTCAAAATATTATACTCCACAATGTTGGTGTGTAAGATTTTGGAAGGCTACTCACATTCTTCCTGTGTAACTACATCTGCTTTCACTAGTTCTGGCTCTTTCCCATTTGTAATCATCTGCAAACTGCATATCCCCATTTAAACCTCTACTGTTTAACTTATATTACCATATAAGTTAAACAGTAGGCCTAAAACAGACTTCTGTGACACATCTCTAGTGGCTTTCCTCTCCCAGAATATGACATTGCCGTATACAAGTTATGGATACCTTAGGCAGTCCTGTCTGATACCCCTCTATGTGGAGCATCTGTTCATGGTGGAGGGAACCTCCCATTGATAGCACTAGCTCTTTTCGTTCTTCCTCTTTTTCTTTGCTTTTCTTCCCACATTCTTCACTCTACTTCTCCTGAGTCTTTTTTACTATCCTGTCTTCCAGACCACCATCACTGTGATCTCTGCTGCCATTTTTGATGTGCAGTGCAACCCATGAATATTCATAAAAGGATTCTGATAGTCTGAATGCCTGAAATATGGGCAATCCCAAACTGGCTGTTGTGGCTCTACCACCTGTGCAATATGTGGTATTAAAAGAGTATAATAATGAATCTTATTCTGCAAAGAAAGCTAAATGTGTCAGCTGTCATGGAAATCATCCAACCTACTCAGAGCAAAATATATATCAGTATGCAAACAGGCATGAACTATGGTGACTGTTAAGAAAATATCATTAGCAACTCGCACTCGTATGCAATGTTCCACAATCTGATAATTTCATCATACTCAAACTTTATGATTATGCTTACATCTCTGAAAAATAAGTCACCAGATACCTTCATAGAAAAAATGGATGTGCAGTGTGACCCTTGCACATTTTCTTACACATCAGAAGTATGGACAGCCAGTGTCCATCTTTTCCAGAGGAAGAGATGGAGACACAAACCATTCTGTTTCTGACTACAAGAAACATTTAAAACCCACTGAGAACTTCATTTTAACCCTTTGTGCCCATTGTATCCAGAAGCATCCTCTAAGATAATGTGTCTGTGACCAATGGCATGCCCTACAGCTAGATCGCAATCCCTGGGACGACAATGAAGAATGACAGCTTAGCGTGGGTTGTTACTGCACTGTGCATTCCTGCCAGCATGTCCACTCTTTCATCATCAGAGAAAGAAAAACACATTTGTATACTTTTTAAAGTTTTCTTTTGTATAAATCATTCTCTCGTGAATCTCTGTCACCAATAAGCTGGAAATAGAAATATTTCATTTAAAAATTGCCTGACCATAAAAGAAATGTCATCTCTCAGATGGCCTACATGTTGCAGAGCAATTTTCATACTTCATCTGAGAGGTGCCATTCGATCAGTAAGCCATGATGTAGACATAACACAACTAAGCCAGCAGCCAGTACCAATTTCATCTTACAGATGACATCATATCTGTAGAACTAATCTGTTACATACAGCACCGAGTGCAAAGGGTTAACACCCCTACCAGTTGATGTGGATAAATAGTGAGACCGAATTGCACTTCTTGTCCATGTTATTCAATAGGTATTACAGAATCGTATCCATATTTAGCTGGACATTCTAGCCGGTTGGGGGGGATTAAAGAACCATTACCATCAAATTCCTGACATGTACCCTCAAGGGAGAGGAGGGATACAGGATATGATAGTACTACATGAAAAATTTACATCATTACTAACTTCCTATCTACAATTTTCCTCCAAATGAATCTGTTACCTGTCAAGATTCCGACATTATCAGATCTTATATTTCTATCTTCTAAGGCACTTTTTACTGTATCAATCCACCTATATCTCAGTCTTCCTCTGGGTCATTTTCCTGCCAACCTGACAGAAAATACTTGTTTTACTAATCTTTCCTCTCCGATTCTGTTTAAGTGACCATACCACCTAAAATTAGCTCTGCTAACACATTCCTGGATGCTAACAATGTCAAGTTCTTTCCTAATATCCTCGTTTTTAATATGATATTGCTATTACAGAGGATTTGAAATTGGATATGATCACCATTTAGTCTTGAGCAGGATAAAATTGAATTTCATACTGAAAAGAAGAACATGTAAGAAACTTTTAAAGCGAATAAAAGTTGAGCAGCTGTCAGATGTGAACTGTAGATTAAAATACACAAACATTATTCAAGACAAAATGAAAGAGTTTGAGAACAGGAACCAAACCTTGGAGGTTCAGTGGCAAATCCTGAAGAAAACATTGATTGATTCAGCCATGTGCTGAATCAATCAATCAATCAAGGATAGAAATATTAGAACTCCATGGTGGAGATTGGAAGTTGAAGAGGCAGTGAAGGAAAAGAAGAAAGCATATCAAAAGTGCCTGGCAAATAAGTCAGCTTGTGATCTGTTATTATTAAGTGACACCTCCAAGAAGTCCAGACTCATCGAGGGAGGGGCACCTACAACTCTACAACTTTCCGTCTCCACCAACTACAGCGAACTGCATCATCTACACCAATGCCATCTACTGCCTGCCTCCACCACTGCTAGTATTTTCACAGACAATCACAAACATCCATGCCCATGGAGGGATTGGAACATGCAGCCTTTTGGCTGGAGAGAACAGATACACTAACCACTCGGCCAACCAAGCTGGTGACAAATGTAAGAAAGCTAAACACTGTATAAACTAACTAAACAAAAGTCATGGGAAGACTTTGGTAAGAACATAGAAAATAAATATCAACAACGTGGCAAAATGTTGTGGAGGCTGTTGTAAAAGTTCAGAAATGGAGGAAAGAGTGCTGTAAAAGGAATTAGAGATGATAAAGGTGACATGAAAACTAGTGAAAAAGATATCCTTAATGTATGGAGTAATTACTTGGAAAAATTGCTAAACAAAACAATCAGTGATATCTCAGTAGTAAAAAACACTCAACAGGCATGCAATTAGGAATACATATCCATATTTTTAGTAGAAAAAAGCCATCAAAAGCCTGAAATGTGGAAAGGCAGCAGGAGTAGATGATATTCAACCAGAAATGCTCAGGTATGGAGGTATAAAAGTCTTACAGTGGCTGCACTGCGTAGTTCAGAAGACCTGGACAGAGGGACGAATTCCAGATGATTGGATTAACGCTCTCATAATACCCATATATGAAAAGGGAAATGAAACTGAATGTGAGAATTACAAAAATAATTCCTTACTGAGTGTTCTTGGTAAGATTTATGCAAGTATAGTATATTTGAGAAACGATTGAGAAAGATTGTGGAAGGGAAGCTTGACGAAGAACAAGCTGGATCAGATTTTCACTTTATGACAAATAGTTGAGAAATCATGGGAATATAACATAGATCTGTAAAAGGCATATGACAAGGTGCCAAGAGAGAAGCTATTCATAATAATTCAGTTGTATGATGTCAATGGGCATTATAGAAAGTGATACTTTGTCTTTATTTGAGTTGTAAATCAGTAGTTAGAATTGAAGAAAGTACAGGAAGATGGTTTAATATTAAATCTGGTGTCAGACAAGGATGTACATTATCCCCTCTATTATTCATTATCTATATAGATCACATTATGAAGGAAAGCGATATTAAACATGATATCAAAATTGGAGATGTTAATCTCAGCTCTTTTTTTATGCAGATGATGTTGTACTTCTAAATAAATCCAGTACAACTCTGCAAGATTCCCTGACTAAATTGAATAACTGTTGTAATGCATACGGTATGAAGGTCAGCAATAACAAGACAAAGACAATGAAAATATGTAGAAGATATTGAAAATATCAACTGCATTGTGAATAGAGAACCTATAGAAGAAGTAAAACATTTCAGCTACTTAGGCATGAATTTTAGTGAAGATGATAAATTAAATATGGAAATAGACAACAGAATCAACAAAGTTGGTATGATAGGAAGTCAATTGAATAAATTCATATGGAATAAGAGAGAAATTAGTCAAAACACTAAATTAGCTGTATTCAAGACAGTGTTCAAACTAGGTACACAATAAATAACGGAAAAAACTCACGTAGAAAGATTATTTATTAGTATAATTTTCGCCTGTGTGTCACAGGCATCTTCAGTACATTAAGCTCAAAATTAAACACTAACTGACAATTCCAAAAAGCGCCACCTAAGTAGCTGGTGTAAGATAACTAAAAAGGTCAATAACTTTCCTAAAAAAAAAAAAACAAATTAATACAATAAAAAGTTAGGAAAGATTAGCTAATTTGTAAAGTACTATCTCCCATAAAGGGGATAGACGCGAGCCGTCGGATCTGTTTAAGTTAGGAGAATGAAGTAGAGTTTCACATGTTTCTTTATAAAGGCGTTCCATGAGAAACTGACTTTTGTGAAGAACTCTTGTCTTTCTCCAATGAACTCTGTGTCTAGTGAAGATGGCATGTTCAGAAAGTCCAGACTTTTCAGGTTTAAAGTATTCAATATAAGATTGGTGTTCTTCTAGCCGAATAGAGGCAGATCTTCCCATTTGTCCGAAATAAGATAATCCACAAGAGCACGGAATCTGGTAGACACCTGGATGATTAAGATGTGGAAGCTTGTCCTTAGGAGAAGTGAGAAAGGTGGAGATTTTTCTAAACGGTCGAAAGGCAACAAAAATATTCAGTGGTTTTAAAACTTTTGCTATACGTTCACTGATGCCTTGTACATAAGGGATAGTAATGCGCGTTATTTCCTCTGTGTTTGAAGAGGAAGACATATTAAAACTACTCAAAGTTCTTTTAATGAAGCAATTCTTATAACCATTAGATAGAAAGAAAGAAGTTATGTATTGTAGTTCTTTCTGTAAAAGATCGTATGTAGAACAAAAGGAGTGGGCCCGATGAACCAGTGTTTTAATAGTTCCTGCCTTTTGACTGGGATGGTGATGAGATTCTGCATGGATATAATGGCCTGTATGAGTCTTCTTTCTATAAACTGAGAAATGTAGGTTACCATCTGGTTGGCGAAGAATTAGAAGATCTAAAAAGGCTAACTGCTTATTTGATTCTACTTCTAGGGTAAACTTGATCCTAGGATGAAATGCGTTTAACTTAGTGAGAAATTGTTGAAGTTCATCAGAAGAGCCATTCCATACAGCAAAAATGTCATCGACATATCTGAACCAATGCGTAGGTCTGGGAGAAATATTGTCAAAGATACGTTGTTCAAAATGTTCCATAAAGAAATTGGAGATAGCAGGAGAAAGAGGATTACCCATTGCTGTTCCTTCAATTTGTTGATACAACTTATTTTTAAAGGAAAAATAACCAGAATTTATTACAAAATCAAATACGTTTACAATGTCCGAAGGAAATTCCTTTTGTAGTAATTCAATACTTTCCGAAAGAGGCACATTTGTAAATAAAGAAACAACATCTAAACTGATCATGATATCAGAAACGTCCAAATGAAGATCTGAAATTTTATTTTTGAAATCCAAAGTATTTTTTATATAAGTATCAGTTCTTCTAGTTGAAGAGTAGAGTAAATTAGATAAAAATTTTGAGATTTTGTAAGTGGGGCAACCTATACAATCTACGACTGGTCTCAACGGAATGCCTGGTTTATGAACTTTCAGAAGACCATACAATCTAGGTGGACGACCGAAGAAGGTTTTAAGTTTTTTCTTTTGATCTTCATTCCATGTAGATACATTATCTATAAGAGAATTAAGTCTCTTCAATTGACTCCGGGTAGGATCCGATGTAAGAGGCCTATAAGTTGAATAGTCGCGAAGTAAAAGAGACATTTTTCTCTCATATTCCTTCCTATCTTGAATCACTATAGCCTTCCCCTTATCAGCTTTCGTAATTATTAAATTATTGTTATTCTTCAGTGATTTCAATGCTTTAAACTCAGAGTAAGAAAGATTAGGACGAGGAGGCTTGGCATGAAAAAGAATTTGTGCACATTCAAAACGTAATCTGTTGGCCGTTTTTTGGGATAAGGATCGAATACCCCTTATGTACAAGGCATCAGTGAACGTATAGCAAAAGTTTTAAAACCACTGAATATTTTTGTTGCCTTTCGACCGTTTAGAAAAATCTCCACCTTTCCTCACGTCTCCTAAGGACAAGCTTCCACATCTTAATCATCCAGATGTCTACCAGATTCCGTGCTCTTGTGGATTATCTTATTTTGGACAAACAGGAAGATCTGCCTCTATTCAGCTAGAAGAACACCAATCTTATATTGAATACTTTAAACCTGAAAAGTCTGGACTTTCTGAACATGCCATCTTCACTAAACACAGAGTTCATTGGAGAAAGACAAGAGTTCTTCACAAAAGTCAGTTTCTCATGGAACGCCTTTATAAAGAAACATGTGAAACTCTACTTCATTCTCCTAACTTAAACAGATCCGACGGCTTGCGTCTATCCCCTTTATGGGAGATAGTACTTTACAAATCAGCTAATCTTTCCTAACTTTTTATTGTATTAATTTTTTTTTTTTTTTTTAGGAAAGTTATTGACCTTTTTAGTTATCTTACACCAGCTACTTAGGTGGCGCTTTTTGGAATTGTCAGTTAGTATTTAATTTTGAGCTTAATGTACTGAAGATGCCTGTGACACACAGGCGAAAATTATACTAATAAATAATCTTTCTGCGTGAGTTTTTTCCGTTATTTATTGTGTGCCAATATGTCTACTCATGGTTTACCTCTTTTAAAACTTAGTGTTCAAACTAGTTTTAACTTATGGATCTGAGAGCTGGGTCAGAAGTAAAACACTTGAACCAAAGACCAGAGACCACAGATATGAGAGTCCTGAGAAAGATTAGAGGTGTGAACAGATGACATCAGTGGCAATGTCATATTTAAAATGAGGATATTGGGAAAGAACTTAACATTGCCAGCATCCAGGAATGTGTTAGTAGAGCTAATCTCAGGTGCTTTGGTCACTTAAACAGAATGGGAAAGGAAAGATTAGCAAAACAAGTGTTCTCTGCCAGGTTGGCAGTTAAAAGACCCAGAGGAAGACCAAGATACAGGGTGGATAAAAAGTGCCTTAGAAGATAGAAATATAAGACCTGATAATGTTGGAGTCTTGACAGGTAACGGATTGATTTGGAGGGAAATTGTAGATTGGAAGTTAGTAGTGATGTAATTTTTTTCATGTAGCACTATCATATCCTGTACACCCCCCCCCCCTGAGGGTGCTTATCAGGAATTTGATGATGATGAACTATCCAAATAGCCATGCGAATGAAATATATGAAATAATTCATGCTTTATGTCCATGTTATTTTGATAGTGTTCAAAGGTTATTTCAGTTTCAATGGACACTTCACATCCACATATTTAATAAGGTCCAAACACATTGAAGCCATCTGGCCTCAGTGATTAGAAGCAAATGATTAGATGATACAATCCTCACAGGGCCTTTTGCAAAATTTTTAAAGACAATCTTTTAGCATATTATCAGGATAGTACCTGGCTATAAGACTTTCTATAAGAGATAGGAAGTTTTCAATCTTCACAAAAAATGGGGCCAGTATCTATGAGGAGGTTACACTAGCTTGGAAAAGCAATGAAATCCTGCTTTGCATGGAGTAAGGACCCAATCCCAATGTATGTGTATGCATGCATGCAAGGATGTTGAATTTTTTTTTTCACTTGACTATACTATAAATTAAAGATATAATGATATGTGCCTTGCATTATGGGATACTAAGGCAATTGATATGAAGTCATTTGCCTCTATATACAAGTAGCCCAGTCGTGATATTACTTCCCTTGCAAACTTTGTTTGCTTACACTTGGATAAAGGATGAAACCAAGAATATAATTTCTTAGTATCTTTAATTTATAGTGCATTCAAGGAATTAATAATCTTGGTGTAAATTTTCTTTACAAGTTCATTAGAGCAATAGTGCTAACTGAGAAGTGGAACAGAAGCCAACTACTTAGGTAGCAGTCAAGAAATATTTAAAAGCAATAATGACTAAATGTATTCGAAAAGGTCACAAGTTCAAATAAAACAGGTATAAAATGGTTGAATGGTGATAAATGGAGAGGCATGTACAGTGAAGTATTTAGATTTCTCAAAGATCTTAATAGATAGGTTAGTTAGTTGGTTTGTTAGGAGTTTAGTGGAGTAAAGACAGCAAAAAGCATATACGAAACCAAAGGTGACAGAGGACGAAGGTAACAATAAGCAGTAATATAGTGATAAATTAGTCAATAACATGATATGTACAAAAAGCAAATTTTAAAAACTTTAATAAAGCAAAGCAATTTAGAATTTATAATCAAATGTGTTTGAATAAATAAAGTCTTTTTAAAAAGTTAAACTTCATGAAACTTATATGAATGATAAAATCTGCCTGAGTGTATATGGCTCAGCCAGTATAGTAAAAAATTCATTCCTTTCTTGAGTGAAGTGCTAGCACTCTGCCAGAATGTAACAAATGGTGAGGTGCATTGTCCACACATAGGCAGGTCATCAGCCCTAGTACAGTCTAATTGGCTATGACAAATAAAGAATGTGTTAGATGACTGTGACATTGAGAGGCTAATAAAAACAAATTCCTCTCTAAGAACAAATTGATATTTCTCTGTTGACATAAGTGCCAATGCTTAATTTCCAGCTTTTCTTCTTTTTTTGAGTGCCATCTCCTATCGGAAGTTGGCGACCACCTTGGCAAATTTTGAGCGATTCTCAGCTATTCTGAGCAGTCTCTCAGAGTTCATACCAGTCCACTGTCTGATATCTGCGAGCCAAGATTTTCTTCGTCTTCCTTGTCCTCTTCTTCCATTTATCTTCCCTTTTATAATCAATTGAAGTATCTTATATTTTTCATTACGAAGTAGGTGACCAAGATATGCAGTTTTCCTTCTTTTTATGGTATCTAAAAGTTCACATGATTTCCCCATTTGTTCCAGTACTTCCTGATTGGACGTTTTTGCTGTCCATGGGATTTTTAACATTCGTCTGTATAACCACATCTCAAAGGCTTCAAGTCTTTTTATTGATGTTGTCTTCAAGGTCCATGTTTCTGCACTGTACAGCAGTACAGACCATACATAACATTTAACCATGCGTACTCTTAGTTCTAAGTTTAAACTGCGGTTACACAGTGTTGATTTCATCAAGAGAAAATTTTTTCTTGCCATTTCAATTCTAACTTTTATTTCCATTTCTGGATTGCAATCTTCATTTAACCAGCATCCGAGATATTTAAACTTTGCCACTCTGTCTATTTGTTTCCTATTTAATGAAAGTGCTAAATTAAGAATTGGTTTCTTACTTATGACCATGAATTTAGTTTTGGTGATATTTATTTTTAATTCCATTTTTTCACTCTCTGCATTTATTAGTTCCAAAAGATTTTGAAGATCCTGAATATTGTCAGCCAGAAGAGCTGTATCATCGGCATATCGGATGTTACTGATGATTTCACCATTTACACTAATCCCTTCCTTTCTTCCTTCCAAGACTTTTTGAAATATGGCTTCTGAGTAGATGTTAAAAAGAAGAGGTGACAACACACATCCTTGCCTTACTCCTTGTTTGATGTTAATGGAGTCTGTAATAATGTCATCAACTTGAACAGATGCCTTTTGGTTCCAATATAAGTTTTCAATGATCCTGATGTCTTTACCATCTAATCCAATTCTTTTTAATAGTACAATCATTTTAGCATGTTGGACTTTGTCAAATGCTTTCTCGAAGTCGATGAAGCAAATGAATATTACCTTGTTTTGATCAATACATTTTTGAAATAAGATCTGAGAACAGAAAAGGGACTCTCTTGTTCCCAAGCCATTTCTAAAGCCGAATTGGGTATCACTGATGGTGTCTTCGCATTTTCTGTATATTCTTTTTTGAATTATTTTCAGAAACATTTTGAGAACGTGACTCATTAGGCTGATCATTCTATAGTCATTACAAGTTTTCGCATTTACTTTTTTAGGTAGCATGATGAAGGTCGACTGTAACCAGTCTTGAGGGATTATGCCTGTATCGTAGATCTTATTAAATAGCTTTACTAATATGTTAATGTTGTCACCTTCTAATAACTTTACTATTTCTGCTGGTATTCTATCTGGTCCTAGGGCTTTACCATTTTTAGCTGAGTTTAATGCACATTCTACCTCTGATTTTAGAATGCATGGACCTTCCATATGTTCATAAGTATTTTCTGGGTTCTGTCTGTTATCAATAAAGAGTTCTTCTATATATTTCACCCATTCTTGTATTTTGTCATCCTTTTTGGATATAATTTCTCTCTTTTTGTTTCGAAGGATACAGAATTGTTTTTTCTTATATATACCTGAGGTCTCTTTCATCTTTTTGTGTAGATTAAAATTGTCATGTTTTTCCTGTAGAATTTCTATTTCTTTACATTTTTCATTCATCCAGATTTCTTTTGCTTTTTTGATCTTGTGTTTAATAATTTTCTGAACCTCTGTATATTTTGTTGGATTATGATTTTTATGTGATCTGCGTTGATCCATGAGAGAGAGAATTTCATCAGTCATCCAGTCTTTCTTTTTTACTGCTCTATTAGGACATAAGGTATTGGTACATTTCTCTATGAAGACAGATTTCAATTTGTCCCATGATTCACCAACCCTCATGATGTCATCATTCTTGATAAGTGCTAGCTCTTGATTCAGATCTTGACTCAATTTGCTTCTTATCTCTGTGTTTTTTAATTTTCCCAAATCAAACCTTTTTTGTTGATGTTTCTTAAGCATAGCTTTCAGTCTAAGTTGTAACTCTGCCACCAGTAAGTTATGATCAGAAGCAATATCTGCACTAGGATAGGTTTTTGTACTCTTTATAGAACTTCGAAATCGTTGATTAATTAGTAAGTAATCAATTTGGTTTCTGACTATATTCCCATTATTATCCTGTGGTGATCACCACGTATACAATCTTCGAGTTGGTAGCTTAAACCATGTGTTTGTGATTATTAGCTCCTCTTCCTGGCAGAATTGAAAAAGACGGTCACCTCTCTCATTTCTTCTGCCCAGTCCATGTTCGCCAACTACTTTATTTACTAATTTCTAGCTTATCTTGTGCAATTTGTTTATAAGTGCTTCCTTCCATGATGATTGCCATGTTTGATCATATAAACCATCTGCAGTAGTCTACAGATTTGACAAACAGTACCTCAAAAATGTATAAACTGATCTACCACCTGCATCTGCAGTCTTATATCTCTTAATTCCAATTTGGCCGAGAATCTAGTAGAGCTGAATATCAAAATTAAGAATCTTCAATTTATGTAACAGTTGTAAAAATACATCACAAAGCACTGGATGGGGAATGTACACAGGAAACGAAATGGCCTGTAATGAATCTGCATAAATTATATACTTTTGGTAGCGGTTTTCTTTTAGATAAACAAACACAAGTCGAATTACGAGAAACTGTTGTATAATTACTGCAATGAAGTGGGATCTAATTGGCTATGATAAAGTCAGGAAATACATCAGCACAAATAAGAGAGGCCTCGTATCTTGAACCAAAAGTATAGATGGGATGGAAATCAGGGTTCTGCTCTGTGTGCATTAAATTACTGCATGCAAATGGATGAGTTAAGTGTGAAATTTCCTGAGTTGGCACAGTGAGAAGGTGCACGATGTAGTGCAAACCTTCCATGGAGGAACACTGTTATGCTTGGTGCAGATAATGATGACAAGATTAACACCAAAAGCTTGCATAATTTCTTTAAGATGCATAAAAAGAAGATGGTTGGCCATCTCTGATGTTGAGCTTCCTAATTCAGAAAAAAGCATACTGTCCATGTAGGATTCTCTGGAAGATACTTTATTTTTAGGGCATAATTAAGGGCAATCTATTTCCACCTAAGTAACAGAGAGGTTCATTTGTTTCTACATATACAGTTTGAATGGGCCATATGTGAAAAGCACTGGTAACTAACCATATTCCTTGATGACGAATAGGATCCAACTATCACAAGCTACTCTGCCATGCAGAACCATAGACTTGAGATCCATAATCCATCTTTGAACATATACTGTAAGTGCACAATAATGATGAAGCAATAAAGATCAATTTCCCCCAACCATATTCATTAGAGAATACAGTGCGAAGGAAATTCAATGCTTTCTTACACTTTTTTCCTTAAGGTGGTAAATGTGCAAGCAATGAGAGCTCTTTTCTATATCAAAGATGAATCAAAAGAACTTGGTTTCTGTTGCTACTTGATTAATACTTTGTCCAGTTCTTAACTTAGGATCAAAACCTGAACCCATTACTATGAGACTTTGAACAGACGTGATCAAATTCTTGTTGAAGTTGTCTTTCAATTGCTCTTATATTACAAGAGCGACACTAAACTTTGAAATCATCAACATACACAGCATTGCCTATTACGTGAAAAGATGTCCATTGATGGAATCAGCTCTAACAGAAAAGAATGTCACACTTAAGACAGAGCATTGGGGGAACATATTCTTCTTGATGATGGCTGGGATAGAATACTTCCACTTGGACTTCGAAAACTCTGCTAGACAGAATTCTTTTAATAAATACAGGAAGGACTCTCTGAGACCTAGATTATAGAGTTCTTTTAATGTGTCATATCTCCAGTCTATGGCATAAGTTTTTCCATGTCAAAGAACACCTGAAACCAGATGTTCACTTTTTCAGGAATGTGTCTCTAATACATGTTTCTAAATGAACCAAATGATCCAATGTTAAATTATGTGCACAAAAGGCCACTTTGTATGTCAGAGAGAAGATTCTTGCTTTCTAAATACCACAGAAGTCTGGCATTAACTATTTTTCTAATATCTTACACAGGCAGCTGTTCAAAGCAATAGGTTGGTAAATGCTTCTTTCTGTTGGATCTTTCATGGATTCAAGATGGCAATGGTAACTGATTATTCCAAGAATCCAAAATCTCTTCCTTGTTTTGTTGTATAGTAAGAGAAGTCAAAATTTTCTTCCAAAATGTCTGCAATAACTTTGCAATCACCAACAATACATCCATTATTTTCCAAGGCAGACAAACGGTGTGTCTTTCATTTTTTGGATTTTATTCCATACTTTTTTGCACAGGTCATTTGTTTAATTGATGATGTCAATTGGATCCAAGATTGTTTTTCACTCTGTCATCTTATATAACATGCTTTGGCCAAAGAACATTTAAAAGTTTTGATGTAGTCCCTATGAAATATACCCCATGCTCTGTCACTATCCTTTTTTAGCTGCTTGGCACTCTGGGTTCCACCAAGGTTTTCGACAGAGTGGAATCGAGGTGATGTTTTTGAAATTCTAGCTATTGTTGCTTCATTAATAAAATGTCTCATATAGGTGTACTTCACTGCTTCAATGATAGGTATTTGATTGACTGCTTCAGAATTAAATTTTGCAAGATGGGTAAAAAGTATTCCAGTCAACCTGGTCCATTTTACACATAGACATTCATGTATGAGAATACGGTTCATGTGAACACATAATGCCGATAACAGGAAAATGATTGCTTCTTTTGATATTCCCTTTGACATCCCACATGAGCAGTGGAAAAATGGTAAGTGACCAGACTGTAAGATCTATTGCAGAATATGAGTTGACAGGCATAGGGAAACGGGTAGTGACTCTATTATTAAGAAGGTAGAGGACAGGATTGTTGAGCATTCATTCACTGATGTTGAATCATCCATTCAGGTTCGCACTGTCCCATAGAGTGTTGTGTCTGTTAAAGTTCCCAATAATAAGTGTGGGTTGAGGCAGTGTTGCAATATAAGGTTGATTAAGGTCGATATCCTTTACCATGGGCCCTGCCCATACTAGTATCTTAGTATGGGCAGGACAGATTGAAAAGGAGTATGACAGCCAACTAGGATAGCAACTGTATCATGAGCAGGACCAATGCCATTCTGTCATTATAACACTGATGAAGAAGCTCAGAAATGGAGGAAAGCATGTTGTAATGTAAAAAGAATTAGAGATGATAGAGGTGACATGAAAACTGGAGAAAAAGATATCCTTGAAGTATGGAGTAATCACTTAGAAAAATTGCTAAATGAAACAATCAGTGACAGCACGGTGCTAAAAAAATGCTGACCAGGCATGCAATCAGGAATACATATCCATACTTGAAGTAGAAAAAGTAGCCATCAAAAGCCTGGAATGTGAAAAGGCAGCAGGAGTAGATGATATTCGACCAGAAATGCTCAAGTAGCTGCACTGCATAGTTCAGAAGGCCTGAACAGAGGGACAAATTCCAGATGATTGGAGTAGAGTTCTCATAGTACCCATATATAAAAAAAGGGAAATAAAACTGAATGTGAGAATTACAGAGGTATTTCTCTACTGAGGTGTTCCTGGTAAGATTTATGCAAGTATACTTGAGAAATGGTTGAGAAGGATTGTAGATTCAAGCTGGACTCAGGCTAAATAGAGGCTGTCAGGATCAGATTTTTACTTTACGAGAAATGGTTGGGAAATCATAGGAATATAACAAAGATCTGTATTTAAGTTTTGTAGATCTGGAAAAAGCACGTGACAGGGTGCCAAGAGAGAAAGGCTCTTCAGAACACTACAGTTGTATGGTGTCAGTGGGGCATTATATCAAGCAATATTTAGTCTTTATTTGAGTTGTAAGTCAGCAGTTATAATTGAAGGAAGTACAAGAATATAGTTTAATGTTAAATCTGGTGTCAGACAAGGATGTACATTATTCCCTCTATTATTCATTATCTATATGGTTCACATTATGAAGGAAAGTGGTATTAAACTGATATGAAAATTGGAGATGTTCATGTGCAGCTTTGCTTTATGCAGATGATGTTATACTTCTAAATAAATCTGCTAGAAGTCTGCAAGATTCCCTGACTAAATTGAATAACTGTTGTAATAGATATGGTATGAAGGTCAGCAATAACAAGATGAACACAATGAAAATATGTAGAAGATATTGAAAATATCAACTGCATTGTGAATGGAGAACCTATAGAACAAGTAAAACATTTCAGCTACTTAGGTTAGGCACGATTTTCAGTGAAGATGATAGATTAAATATGGAAATAGACAACAGAATCAACAAAGCTAGTATGATAGTAATTCGTGACTTATTTTTCACGGTATTAACAACACCACACACACTTTTATCACAAAGGTGTTTTATTAAGGCTTTTTATATTTCACTGATTTTCAACTCAGCATCATCATCAGAGCACAACACACTTGTAAATGCGACAGTGAGTGAGTGAAACAATATAATTGTCAAAGACCAAAGATCTAAAGTCCTGGTTTTTTTTTTTTTTTTTTTGGCGCCCACTAATGGGTGGGGGGGGACAAGCAGCTATCCAGGAGTTTTTCTTAGGATAACAGTCTTCCAAAATTTTGGCAAATTAATGCAACCATATTTGTTAAGGTTGGGAGAATTCTTCAAAGCCATTGCTGACTCAAAAAATAATCTTTCAGATCTGTAACGACTCCTAAATAGCACATTCATTTTCCTCCATCTAATCCTGTGTGAAGGAGTGTCCAAAGCATGGTCTGCCAGTCCCGACTTGCCATAGTAATAGTAGCGAATGTATCTTTCATGTTCTTCCAAGCATATATTCACTGATCTTCCTGTTTGCCCATAATACATAATATGCCAAGTCACAGTCACAAGGCACTTCATACACTCCTGGGTGTGCTAAAGGGTGAAGTTTATCCTTAGGCGAGCGGATTAGAGTTGCCAGCTTGACATGAGGTTTGAAAGTGGTGCATAGGCCATGTTTCAACAATACTTTGGCTATCTATTCCGATGTACCTCTGATATAGGGAATAGAAATGATCATGTTGTATTCTTGTGTATTGGGAGAGGGAGAGTAATGGGCCTATATAGTATTTTATCTATTTTGTAGGGATTGTAGCCGTTTGCAAAGAACTTATGGCACGGGTATTGGAGTTCAGTGGTCAGAGCTGTATCGTTAGAACAAATGGCTCTGGCTCTGTGTGTAAGTGTTTTTAAAATGCCATACTGTTGGACTGGATGATGATGTGATTGTTTATGTAGGTATCTTCCTGTGTGTGTGTAGGCTTTCTGTAAATAGAAAAAGATAGTGATCCATCTGAAAGGCGGATGACTAATGTGTCAAGAAACAGTAAACAGTTATTTGATTCTTTTTCTACTGTGAAGTGAATTTTGGGGTGTTGGCTGTTTAGGTAGGTGACAAAAGCATTCAAAGTGTCTTGTCCATGGGGCCAGATGGCAAACACATGATCTACATAGCATAACCACACTTGTGGCTTGTATGTAGCTTTGGTAAGTACTTTGTTTTCAAAGTGTTCCAGGTAAAAATTTGCTAACGGGGGAGAGAGGGGGGGGGAAACCATAGCAGTACCATTAATCTGTTTGTAGAATTTTCCTCCCCATGTAAAGTAACCTGCATTCATGGTAAATTGAAATAATTCAAAAATATCTGGGGGAAATTTAGACTTGATTAAATCAAGAGTGTCTATAAGTGGTATATAAGGTAATAAGGAGGTGACATCGGAACTAACCATTATGTCTGAATCTTTTAGGATTAGATTTTTAACCAGTGTTTTGGAATGGATTGAATTTTTTTACAAAAGTAGAGGAGTTGCCAGTAAGGGGGGCAAGCGACTTGGCTAAATGCCTGGCCAGTTTATATGTGGGACTATCTATGCTATCAACTATGGGGCATAGGGGAATATTAGTTTTGTGGATTTTTGGTAATCCATAAATATGGGGTGGTTTAACATGAATTTGTTTTATTTTCCTGATGATTTCTTTGGGCCATGATGTCACTTTTTTTCAGTAATTTTCTTTTGAGACATCGTAGGGTCTCGATGTATAATTTGATATGTGGAACTGTCACATATGAGATCTTGCATTTTTCTGTTATACTCTTCTTTATTCATGATAACTGTTGCATTTCCTTTATCGGCTTTTGTAATAATAATATTTTTATTATTATATAACTTTTTTAGGGCAATTATTTGCTTACGTGGCATATTGCTTTTTGGAGGCTTAGCCTTGTTTATAATACTTGCTATATTTAGTCGCACGTTATTGGCCATTGCTGGTGGAAGATCGTGGATACCCCGTTCTACTGGGGCGTTAGTAAATATAAGCGTTAATAAAACATCTTTGTGATTAAAATGGGTGTGGTGGTGGTGTTAATACTATGAAAAATAAGTCATGAATAACCATCAACACCTAAGCTTATCTGTTAGATAGTATGGTAGTAAGTCAACCTGAATACATTTATATAGAATATGAGAGAAATTAGTCAAAACACTAAATTAGCTGTATACAAGACAGTGTTTCAACCAGTTTTAACTTATGGATCTGAGAGCTGGGTTAGGAAAAAAACACTTGACCAAAGACTAGAGACCACAGATATGAAAGTCCTGAGAAAGATTAGGGGGTGTGAACAGATGGCTTCAGTGGCAATATCATATTAAAAACAAGGACATTAGGAAAGAACTTGACACTGTTAGCCTTCAGGAATGTGTTAACAGAGCTAATCTCAGGTGCTTTGGTCACTTAAGTAGAATGGGAAAGGAAAGATTTTTAAAACAAGTGTTCTTTCTCAGGTTGGCAGGAAAGCCCAAGATATAGGTCAGTTGATATGGTAAAAAGTGCCTTAGAAAATAGAAATATGAGATCTGACAATGTTGGAGTCTTGAGAGGTAACAGATTGATTTGAAAGAAAATTGTAGATACGAAGTTAGTAATGATGTAAATGTTTCATGTGTGCTGTCATATCCTGTATGCCCCTTATAGGTACATGTTAAGAATTTGATAATGATGTGTATTGAGAGGGATGTGAAGTGATTAGGATGAGCAACTATTTTATTAATCTTTTTGGCATTGTGACCACCGGACAGGATGATAAAGCAAATGATGGATAGTGTGCAGCTGTGAAGGAAGTCTGGTTCAAACAGAAGTTGGAAGCTCTATTAACAAGGGCTTATATAATACCATTCTGTTATAAGTGGTATAACAGGAAAATCTGTGTATATAAGTATGTATTTATATATCTGTGTGAGTAGGTTAACTGTAAAGTGAGAAAGAAAGAGGGAAGATATGATTATATCTAGAAAATGCAGGCTGTTGTTGTTTTCTTTTTTCTGTAGTAAACAGGTTTGTGGTTCCTAGCTCTTAAGGTGGAGGAGAATGGCAATATCAAGAGCATGGTTTTCAAAAGACTCCGTCATACAGAAATTTCTAGAGGAGAAGGAGGTAAAGGGGGTGGCTCATGGCTGTACTCTCCCTCTGTGTATATGTAGTATATATATATATATATATATATATATATATTCCTTCAAAGCAAATTAACTGGTATGGCCGGCAAAATTGAAGAAATGCTGGTGTCAAGAGCAAGGGATATTTTTAAGTCAAGTTAAAGATGTCAGAAAGGGGAATATTGGTAAATAAAGAAGTGATGTTAATTGTGATATTGATATTATTTAAAACTAAATTTTGGATTAAAGATTTTAGATGAGAGTGAATTTTTTTTAATAAGAATAAGTGTCATTTGTGTGTGTGTGTGTGTGTTGGGGGTTAAAGATGTAGCTGTTTGGCTAGTTTGAGGAGGAGGAGAACTTAGCAACATCTACTATTGAGAAGAGAGACTGTTGGGTCTATGAATTTTAGTCAAACCTGTATTGGGGAGACTAAAAGGTTGGAGCTTTTTTATTAATTCAGGAAACCGAGATTTTTGAGAATTCTTTTTAATGTGATTTTCTGGGAATTAGTGAGATCATAATCTATCAGTTTATAAGTGATGCAGTCTCTGAGAAACACCTTAATTTTATGATTATAACTAGAACCACAATATCATTGCTCTTATCAGCTCTGGTAATTATTCTATGTTTTTTTTTTTTTTATGTGATTAATGGAGAGCATAGAATTGTCTGTTGAAATGATTTCTTTTAGCTGACAATGCTCACTTAACAATATTAACTATGCTGAGCCTGATGTCAGCAATATTTGGTGCCAGATTGCAAATGCTATTCTCTGTATGCAACATAAAGTTTGCGTAAAGAAGGCTCTCAATTCAGATAAGTTTTTTTTCCGACTAATTAATTGTAAATAAGTGTGTGTTTGTGTGTAAGAGTTGTGGTAGAGGTTATGTGCTTGCAGTTTGTAGCGTGTTGGCATGTTTGTGTAAGTTTGTTACAAAATCGTTAAACTTAGCACAACATGGCAATGATAGCCAAATCATTGCATAGGTCGGTACGAAGGACAAATAAAATAGATAGTGTAGATTTCTCGGAAATGGTAAGTTGCCATGAATGTAATATGTTTGCATGGGAAGATGTTGCAGATATTTTGTAAAGAGGCTGAATAAGAAAAAAGAATGAGTGTAGATATGTAGGAAATGCAATATTCTGATGGACCATTAGGCTTTCTTAAATATGAGTTTAAACAGTTTAAATACAAGTAGGCAACATGGCAGTTGAAGATTGTGTGAATGTTCAGAGTGTGTGTGTGGAAATGATAGTGTGGAAAAAAGTTCAATTGATGATAAAGTGAGTGATAATTTATATGATGTTAAAAAACAGAGTGAAATTAACAATAAAATTGGCAATAATGACATTGAAAAACAGAGTGCAGTTAATGGTAAGGTAGTCAGCAGGATTGATGGTAACAAGCGTATTTGACTGGCGATATAGCAAAATATGGTGAAATAGCAAGAGTGAATAGTAGCGAAAAAAGGATGCAAGATATGCAAGCTGAGTTGGTGAAGATGAGGCAAGAGATAGGTGGATGCAGAGTGTGAAATGAAGAGAATTGTTGATATTTATGGAAGAGCGAAGAAGACCAAAACAAATGATGTCATTATGAAAATGATAATGGAACACCCTCGAGTGGCATTTTATGGCAGTTCAATTATTAGAGGTGTGTTAAACAAGATGATGCATAATGTTTGTTTTCCTGGAGGTAAAATGAATAGAGTGATTGACACATTGGATATATGAGGAGTAAGCAAGCAAAGGAGTTGGTAGTAGGGACAAATGACATAAGTGGAAACAAGGAGAATGTAAGATTGGATATCAGGAAGGTGTTGAGAAGGATAAAAGATAAAATAATGTGATAGGAAAGGTAATCTGTGTGTTACCCAGGTATGACAGTGGTGAGATGAAGTGGAGAGCAAGAATTGTGAATGATTAGCAGAAATGCATGAAGAGAAAGGAGTGCAGTTCATTAATGTGTGGAATGAGTTTGAAAGAGGAATTGAACTGTATAAGAGTGATCAACTGAATTTGAATGGTTGTAGTGTGAGTTATTTGGAGAGAATGCTGCTGGAAGGGAGAGTAATGAGTGCAGAGAATAGCAAGTAGAAAGCAATGTAAAAGAGCAGGACAGTAAGAAAGGAGAGATTTAAGTGGTGCTTATGAATGAAGAAGTAGGTAGCATAAGTGTAGAAAATGAGAGAACTAGTGTGCAAGACAAACAGTGAAACAGGAAGACTCGGGGGTGGAAGGGGAACACAGTGTGAGAAAAATTTATGTTCCAAGAGGATATGAATGTGTGTGTGTGGAGAGACAAAAAGGGAAGGGGATGACCTGGGATGTAGGGAAAACAGTTGGATCTGAAGAAAGTTCTGGGACAAGTAAGGAGAAAAAGAACTGGCTCAAGGAGAGTATGGAAAAGTCACATCTAATAAGTGGTATCAGTGAAACTAGTTATAGAGAATGAGCTGTTATGTTTGTATATGAATACTAGAAGTATCAGAAACAAGGGAAATGAAATGGTTGCATTGATTTTGTTCACCCCAAAATTGTTGGAGTAAGTGAGACATGGTTGGATGAGGATGACATCCTGACAGGAATAGAGATGAAAGGGATGATGAGATGATGTATTTCATGAAGATAGAAATAGTAAAAAAAGGGAGGTGGAGTGCTGTTGATGATAGAAAAAGAATTATGACTCTACAAGGCGGAAGTAGTGGTAATAGTTTTGAGGCGGTATGGTGTGAGATAGAGGTGAATAGAAAGAAATACTTTGTTGGATGTTGCTATTAACCTGGTAATGGGTAATGTGGAGGGTGGTGACCAGGAAATGAATAAGCAAATTACTCAAGCAAACAGGAAAAGGGTGATCATTATGATTGATTTTAATTATGACAATATAAACTGGAATGACAAGATAGCAACTGGAAGTAAAGAAAATGAGTTTTTGAGGGACAACTACCTCAGGCAGTATGTAAAGAGGGCACATGCAGATTGAGGGTCTTGGATTTTATCATCTCATCAGAGGATGTTATTATAAATGAGGTATCAATTTTCCCTTCATTTCATGAGAGTGACCATGAAGTGATTACCTGGGTGGTTGCCAGCCATGTGGGGACTTCTGTGGGGAAAGGGTATATATATATATATGGAACTTCAAGGCTGGTAATTATGAAAAGCGTAGGAGATGCTTGAAGCTGTAGCATGGAATGAGGAGTTGGGTAGAAAGGAAATCAGTGCTGCTTGGTTGATATTCAAGAACTATTTACTGGAAACAATGTCTAAATGTACGCCAAAGGTTAGATGGTTAAATAAGATAGGTGTGAAATGGATTAATTATGAGATTAAGCATTCAATACAGAGAAAAAAAGGCATTTTGGAGCAACATAAGTGGCAATAATCATTTCCATGAGAAATACAAAGAAGCAAGGAGGGTGACTTAGTTGTTAAGGGTAGCAAAAGTTCAGTATTAGTAGCAGTTAGCTAATGAAGCCACAAAAAAAAAAAAAAAAAAAAAAAAAAAAAAAAATTCCCAGGGAGTATCCTGGTAATCAATATGCAGCCAGTAAAAATAAGTAAGATTATGATAGGATGCCGTTGATTGGAGAAAATTTTATAAGAGCAACTGCTGCAGAGAATGTAGTTGAGATATTTAATGAGCAGTTCATAAAGGTCTTTCATTCTTGTGAATGGGATATCATGGAGAGTTTGAGAGCAGTGGATGAGGAAGAAAGACTGACTGTGAGTGAAGAAGAGGTATATGGGGAATTAAACTTGATATTAATAAGGCTGTGGGGCTTGAAGTATTACTTCCTATTTTGAAGGAATGTGTCAGGAAGTTTACATCTGCCTTGACATATTTGTTTAATATGTCTTATGTTGAGTCAAGTCCCAAAGGAGTGGAAGGAATGCAAGATTATACCACCTCATAAAGGAGATGACAGAATTCAAGCATCAAATTATAGGCCAATCTGTGTGCCAGGTGTTTTGGTTAAAGTGTTGGAAAGACTTGTGAGAATCAGGATGTAGAATTGGGTTGACAACAATGGTATTATCTTTGATGGATAGCACACAGATTTGCTAATGAGAGGTCATGTTTTAGTAATATAATTACCTATTACAATAAGGTGACAACAGTATTAACAACACCACAAACACTTTTAACAACAAAGATGTTTTATTAACGCTTATATTTCACTCATTTTCAACTCAGCATCATCAGAGCACAACACACGTAAACGCGACAGTGAGTGAGTGAAACAATATAATTGCAAAAGACAAAAGATCTAAAGTCCTATTTTTTGGCGCCCTCTAACGAAAAAAAAAACAACAAAAAAAAACACAGCGGTTATCCAGGAGTTTTTCTTAGGATAACCATCTCCCAAATTTTTGGCAAATTAATGCAACCATATTTGTTAAGGTTGGGAGAATTCTTCAAAGCCGTTGCTGACTCAAAAAATAATCTTTCAGATCTATAACGACTCCTAAATAGCACATTCGTTTTCCTCCATCCAATCCTATGTGAAGGAGTGTCCAAAGCATGGTCTGCCAGTCCCAACTTGCCATAGTAATAGTAGCGAATGTATCTTTCATGTTCTTACAGGCGGATGTTCACTGATCTTCCTGTTTGCCCATAATAAGCCAAATCACAGTCACACAGAACTTCATACACTCCTGGGTGTGCTAAAGGGTGATGTTTATCCTTAGGCGAGCGGATCAGAGTTGCCAGCTTGACGTGAGGTTTGAAAGTGGTGCGAAGGCCATCTTTCAACAATACTTTGGCTATCTTTTCCGATGTACCTCTGATATAGGGAATAGAAATGGTCATGTTGTATTCTTGTGTATTAGGGGAGGGCAGAGTAATGGGCCTATGTAGTATTTTATCTATTTTGTAGGGATTGTAGCCGTTGGCTAAGAATGTATGGCGCAGGTATTGGAGTTCAGTGGTCTGAGCTGTATCGTTAGAACAAATGGCTCTGGCTCTGTGTGTAAGTGTTTTTAAAATGTCGTACTGTTGGACTGGATGATGATGTGATTGTTTATGTAGGTATCTTCCTGTGTGTGTAGGCTTTCTGTAAATAGAAAAAGATAGTGATCCATCTAAAAGGTGGGTGACTAATGTGTAAAGAAACGGTAAACAGTTATTTGATTCTTTTTCTACTATGAAGTGAATTTTGGGGTGTTAGCTGTTTAGGTAGGTGACAAAAGCATCCAAAGTGTCTTGTCCATGGGGCCAAATGGCAAACATCTACATAGCGTAACCACACTTGTGGCTTGTATGTAGCTGTGGTAAGTACTTTGTTTTCAAAGTGTTCCATGTAAAATTTGCTAACGGGGGAGAGAGGGGGGGAACCCATAGCAGTACCATTAATCTGTTTGTAGAATTCCCCCCCCCCCACCTGCATTCATGGTGAATTGAAATAATTCAAAAATATCTGGGGGAAATTTAGACTTGATTAAATCAAGAGTGTCTATAAGTGGTACATTGGTAAATAAGGAGGTGACATCGAAACTAACCATTATGTCTGAATCTTTTAGGATTAGATTTTTAACCAGCGTTTTGAAATGGATTGAATTTTTTACAAAATTAGCAGAGTTGCCAGTAAGGGGGGCAAGTGACTTGGCTAAATGCCGGGCCAGTTTATATGTGGGACTATCTATGCTATCAACTATGGGGCATAGGGGAATATTAGTTTTGTGGATTTTTGGTAATCCATAAATATGGGTTGGTTTAACATTAATTGGTTTTATTTTCCTGATGATTTCTTTGGGCTATGATGTCACTTTTTTCAGTAATTTTCAGACTTTTTTGAAAACAAAGTACTTACCATAGCTACATACAATCCACAAGGGTGGTTACGCTATGCAGATGATGTGTTTGCCATCTGGCCCCATGGACAAGACACTTTGGATGCTTTTGTCACCTACCTAAACAGCCAACACCCCAAAATTCACTTCACAGTAGAAAAAGAATCAAATAACTGTTTACCATTTCTTGACACATTAGTCACCCGCCTTTCAGATGGATCACTATCTTTTTCTATTTACAGAAAGCCTACACACACAGGAAGATACCTACATAAACAATCACATCATCATCCAATCCAACAGTACAGCTTTTTAAAAACACTTACACACAGAGCCAGAGCCATTTGTTCTAACGATACAGCTCTGACCACTGAACTCCAATACCTGCGCCATACGTTCTTAGCCAACGGCTACAATCCCTACAAAGTAGATAAAATACTACATAGGCCCATTACTCTGCCCTCCCCTAATACACAAGAATACAACATGACCATTTCTATTCCCTATATCAGAGGTACATCGGAAAAGATAGCCAAAGTATTGTTGAAACATGGCCTTTGCACCACTTTCAAACCTCATGTCAAGCTAGCAACTCTGATCCGCTCGCCTAAGGATAAACTTCACCCTTTAGCACACCCAGGAGTGTATGAAGTTCTGTGTGACTGTGATTTGGCCTATTATGGGCAAACAGGAAGATCAGTGAACATCCGCCTGTAAGAACATGAAAGATACATTTGCTACTATTACTATGGCAAGTCGGGACTGCAGATCACGCTTTGGATAACACTCCTTCACACAGGATTAGATGGAGGAAAACGAATGTGCTATTTAGGAGTCGTTATAGATCTGAAAGATTATTTTTTGATTCAGCAATGGCTTTGAAGAATTCTCCCAACCTTAACAAATATGGTTGCATTAATTTGCCAACAATTTGGGAGATGGTTATCCTAAGAAAAACTCCTGGATAACTTCTGTTTTTTTTTTTTTTTTTTTTTTTTTTTTTTTTTTTTTTCTCGTTAGAGGGCACCAAAAAATAGGACTTTAGATCTTTTGTCTTTTGCAATTATATTGTTTCACTCACTCACTGTCGCGTTTACATGTGTGTTTTGCTCTGATGATGCCGAGTTGAAAATCAGCGAAATATAAGCGTTAATAAAACATCTTTGTTGTTAAAGTGTTTGTGGTGTTGTTAATACCATGAAAAATAAGTCATGAATAACCATCAACACTTAAGCTTATCTGTTAGAAGGTGACAACAGCATTGAAAGTGGGAGATGGATACACAGTAGTATACTTAGGCTTTGTGAAGGCTTTTGATAGATTACCATGCGATAAGTTGATAATCAAACTTGAGTGGATGGGTTTAGATATTAGACTAGTGCATTGGATTGGCTGTCTGATATTAACAAGTTATGTATTAACAAGTTGTGTATGGAGGAGCAGTATCGCAGAAGAGGAAAGTCACTAGTGGTGTGTCTCAGGGGTCTGTTTTAGGATGATTTCTGTTTAACCCATGTGATAATGATATTGGGGATGATTTGAATGGGGATCTATGAGGAGTAGAGCATATGTTGTGGACTTACATGAAGACTTGAATAGACTGAGTGAAAGGACACAGGAGTGGGGATGACAATTCATTTTTGTGAAATGAGGTTTTAAAATTTGGAAAACAAAAATGTGATGTAGAATTTACTCTTGTTGGGAATGTATTGTTGGAGGTGAAGGAAATAAAAGATGTTTGGGTAATGGGTGAAGAAGTGTCTAAAACTCAGAGGACATTGCCAAAATCATGAGGACAACTCAATGAATTCTGGAAATGATGCAGAAGACACTGACTTGTAGAAGTAAGGAGATTCTGGCTCCATTGAATAAGCCTGTGATTATGCCACATATGAACTACTGTGCACAGATTTGGTCACCTGGTTTTCAAAAGGATGAAGAGCTGCTGGAGAGGGCAGAGGCTATTGACCAAAATAGTTTCTGATCTCTGGAATGTTGAATATGAAGAAAGGTTGAGATGATACAATTTGTAGAGTCTAGTGTTATGAGGAAGAGGGGGGGATATGATAGAGACACACAAGTTAGTAAAGGATTGTTTTGGAGTATCATTGAAGAGGTTTTTTCATAAAATGGTGGGAGATTGGGGTAGAACAAGAGGTCATCTCTGGAAGCTATATAAGGAGAGTGTGAGCAAGGAAGTAAGAAGCAGGTTTTTTGCATAGAGTTGTGAATGATTGAATGCATTGGCTGAAAGTGTGGTGTCTGCAGAGAATTTGAATGTGTTTAAAATGTGGCATGATGAGCTGTGTCTGTGACAAAAAGGACCTCCTAGATGAGTCTGTGATTATGGTGTCTTAGGATAATAATAATAATAATAATAATGATAATGAGTTCTAATGTTGGAACGTGATGAGACACTACAGTTGCACCTAAGACTAAGAATGCTGATGGATGCTTTGCTGAGTCTTTTTGATGAATGGTTGATGACAACTTGAAGAGGCTGATTCTATTACTGAGAAAAGATTGCTAGAGATTGACATATTTTTTTATGTTTATCCTTTATTTTTTGAAATTTTTAATGTGCAGATTTATTTAAAATATCCTAATGTTATTCTTTTTTTTCTCAGTTTACAGTTAACCTACTCATATATATATATATATATATATATATATATATATATATATATATATATATATATTGCACGCACACACACATTCCCATCATCCCACTCCCAACAGTTAAAATAGTTGTTCTTCTTATTACCTGGCATCCCTCTCTATATACATGTTATGATAATGGTATTATTATTTCCTATATCTGGGACACCTCGGGTAAAACAGCAGAACTTTAAAGAAATATAATCTCTACGCTGTTTAAACTCATTTGAGGCTGGTTACTGTTATCTGCTCTCCTATAGATCTACTCCCTCGCATCTCTGTTATATACGTTTTCTTGCAACTTGTCATATATAAACAAACTGTGAGTTCTAACAATATCCATCTTGAAGAACATGAGAAATTCATCCACTGACACAACTATTAAGAATTATAAACATGTTAACGCAAGAATATTTTAATGTTTGCCAAATATTTCAGTCTGAAACTAACAGACTATCCTCAGTGGCTTGATTGGAACAGTTTTTATAAGGTGGAATACAAACAGTTGATCATTCAAAAGTAGAATGAGCGCATGATGTTACATTGTTAAGCATTAAAGAGAGGAAAATTTCATCAGAGTGATGAATAAATTATAGGTATTAATTCACAATTTCATATAACAATCTTAATTTATAAATTCAATTAAAGATAACATTAGACTAATGTAAGAATTAAAGGTTTCAATTAAAAATAAAAAAAAATTTAGTGTGTTATTCATATTAAACTTTCCAATATTTTTGACAAGGATATACAGCCATTTTGATTCAAGTTAGGGTGTTGAAGTAAGGCCTCAGCACTCTCTTTGAATAGGCATTCGAGTTTATAGTGACATCTGTGTAAAAGGTTAGTCTTGGACCAGAAAATGTTGTGGCTTGTGTCTATCCTGTGCTGCACCAATCCAGACTTATCAGATTTGTTGTGAAGAATGTATGATTGATATTCTTGTATTGTTTTTTCTGTTGAACGTCTGAATTGTCCAAAGTAATACAGATTTCAGTTACAAGGAATATACACCAGGCAGAGACATAATTGGGCATTTATCTTTAGAGGAGGGGAAATAGGTGGATATTTTGTTAATAGGGATGTAAGTGGCTGTTAAATCATATTTCTTCAGAATTCTTGAAATTGATTCTGAAATCCCGGAAATATATGGAATTGGCACATGCACGTATTTCCCCTCTTCTAAAGAATAAACGCTCAACTATGTCTCTGCCTGATGTATATCAAGTTTCTTGTAACTGCAATCTATCGTACTTTGGACAAACTGGAAGCTCTACAGAAAAATGAATACAAGAACATCAATCATACATTCTTCACAACAAATCCTATAAGTCTGGATTGGCGCAGCATGGGATAGAGACAAGCCACAACATTCTCTGGTCCAAGACCCGCCTTCTACACAGATGTCACTATAAATTCGAACGCCTATTCAAAGAGAGTGCTGAGGCCTTAATTCAATGCCCTAACTTGAATCGAAATGACTGTATATCCTTATCAAAAATATGGGAAAGTTTAATCCGAATAACACACTAAAAAGATTTTTTAATTGAGACCTTTAATTCTTACATTAGTCTAATGTTATCTGTAATTGAATTTATAAATTAAGATTGTTATATGAAATTGTGAATTAATACCTATAATTTATTCATCGGGGTGCTTAAGGGTCAAAGCTGTATAACTGAGAGGAGACCTCCACATAGCCTTTAAAGGAATGCGGAGAACCGACCAGGGCTTCTGACCTAATGTCCAATCCTCACCTTCTCGTGGTGCACCCTGTTGGGTATCTACTTTGATACTGAACGAACGAGGATGGGCTGGCAATTTGGGATTTAGCCGACCAAATTGTATTCTTATTGGTTAAACCAAAATAAAAAAATGATGGTACAACATGACAAAATTTCATGCCGGCTGGGGCGTCGCCCGGTTAAACAAGGCCCCCGTTGTTTTCGCCGGGGAACCAGGGCGAACAGCGAAAAGTCAGCTACTGGAACAAATCTGAAAACAAACCCCAACTCTACATCACCAGAGTTAAAGATCGGTACTATCAACGTAAGAAGCCTGAATGGCAAAGAAATGGAGCTAGCTGAGGAATTAGATAAGTACCAGATCGACATAATAGGGGTGACTGAAACAAAAAAGACCAAAACTGGTGAGATCTTTCTGAGCAATAAATACAAAATGTTATATTCAGGCAATAACAATCAAGGAAAAGAAGGAGTAGCCATAGTATTCAACACAAAATACGAGGCTAATCTTCTTGAATGGCAGTCAGTCTCAAGTAGAGTAATGTGGGCAAATATGAGAATGGGGAACTGGACAATGAGACTTATTTGTGCCTATGGTCCCACAGAAGGTTCTACTAAGGTAGAAGTGGAGGAATTTTTTGAGGCTTTAGAAAAAGCAACTGACACAATGAAAAAGGAAAAGTTGGTCCTTGTTGGGGATCTAAATAGTAGAGTAGGAAATGATTGTGAGACATACAAAAATATTGTGGGAAAATTTGGAGAAAAGAGCAAAGCTAATAATAATGGCAAATATCTGTTGGATTTCTGCTCAGGACATGGACTGGTTATTACTAACACCATGTTCCAACATAAAAATGTGCACAAATTCACATGGAGAGAAGAGGCTAGGAATAAGAAAAGTCTCATTGACTATGTTATTGTTGATAGTGATGTTTTCTCCCTGGTGCAGGACACCAGAGTGTACAGAGGATTTGAAATTGGAAGTGATCACTATTTAGTCTTGAGCAGGATAAAATTGAATTTCATATTGAAAAGAATAACATGTAAGAAAGTTTTAAAGCGAATAAAAGTTGAGCAGCTCTCAGATGTAAACTGTAGACTAAAATACAGAAATATTATTGAAAAGAAAATGAAAGAGTTTGAGAACAGGAATCAAACCTTGGAGATTCAGTGGCAAACTCTGAAGGAAACATTGATTGATTCTGCCAGAGAGGCATGTGGTGAGGTTGTGTGCAAAGATAAAAAAATCAGAACTCCCTGGTGGACACAGGAAGTTAAAGAGGCAGTGAAGGAAAAGAAGAAAGCATATCAAAAGTTCCTGGCAGATAAGTCAGCTTTTACTCTTACAGAATACAGAGACAAATGTAAGAAAGCTAAACAGTGTGTAAAACTAGCTAAACAAAAGTCATGGGAGGACTTTGGCAAGAATATAGAAAATAAATATCAAGAAGGTGGCAAAATATTCTGGAGGTTGTTGAAGAAGCTTAGGAATGGAGGAAAGAGTGCTATAAAAGGAGTTAAAGATGATAAAGGTGACATGAAAACGGGAGAAAAAGATATCCTTGAAGTATGGAGTAATTACTTTGAAAAACTGCTAAATGAAACAAGCAGTGATGACAGCACAGTGATAAAAAACACTGACCAGGCATGCAGTCAGGAATACATATCCATACTTGAAGTAGAAAAAGCCATCAAAGTCTTGAAATGTGGAAAGGCAGCAGGAGTAGATGATATTCGACCAGAAATGCTGAAGTATGGTGGTATAAGAGTCTTACAGTGGCTGCACTGCATAGTTCAGAAAGCCTGGACAGAGGGACGAATTCCCGATGATTGGAGTAGAGCTCTCATAGTACCCATATATAAAAAGGGAAATAAAACTGAATGCGAGAATTACAGAGGTATTTCCCTACTGAGTGTTCCTGGCAAGATCTATGCAAGTATACTTGAGAAACGGTTGAGGAGAATTGTGGAAGAAAAGCTTGGTGAAGAACAAGCTGGATTCAGGCCAAATAGAGGCTGTCAGGATCAGATCTTCACTTTACGACAAATAGTCGAGAAAGCATGGGAATATAACAAAGATCTGTATTTAAGTTTTGTCGATTTGGAAAAGGCATATGACAAGGTGCCAAGAGAGAAGCTATTCAATACGCTGCAGTTATATGGTGTCAATGGGGCATTATATCAAGCAATACTTAGTCTTTATTTGAGTTGTGAGTCAGCAGTTAGAATTGAAGGAAGTACAGGAAGATGGTTTAATGTTAAATCTGGTGTGAGACAAGGATGTACATTATCCTCTCTGTTATTCATTATCTATATGGATCACATTATGAAGGAACGTGGTATTAAACCTGATATCAAAATTGGAGATGTTAATGTCAGCTCTTTGCTTTATGCGGATGATGTTATACTTCTAAATAAATCCGCTACAAGTCTGCAAGATTCTCTGACTAAATTGAATAGCTGTTGTAATAGATATGGTATGAAGGTCAGCAATAAAAAGACAAAGACAATGAAAATAGGCAGAATCATTGAAAATGTCAACTGTGTTATGAATGGAGAACCTGTGGAACAAGTAAAACATTTCAGCTACTTAGGCACAATTTTTACTGAAGATGGTAAACTAAATATAGAAATAGACAACAGAATCAGCAAAGCTGGTATCGTGGGAAGTCAATTGAATAAATTCATATGGAATAAGAAAGAAATTAGTCGAAACACTAAATTAGCTGTATACAAGACTGTGTTCAAACCAATTTTAACTTATGGATCTGAGAGCTGGGTCAGAAGTAAAACACTTGACCAAAGAGTAGAGACCGCAGATATGAGAGTCCTGAGAAAGATTAGAGGCGTGAACAGATGGCATCAATGGCAATATCATATTAAAAATGAGGATATTAGGAAAGAACTTGACATTGTCAGCATGCAGGAATGCGTTAGCAGAGCTAATCTCAGATGGTATGGTCACTTAAATAGAATGGGAGAGGAAAGATTAGCAAAACAAGTGTTCTCTGCCAGGTTGGCAGGAAAACGACCCAGAGGAAGACCAAGATATAGGTGGATTGATACGGTACAAAGTGCCTTAGACGATAGAAATATAAGATCTGATAATGTTGGAGTCTTGTCAAGTAACAGACTGATTTGGAGGAAAATTGTAGATAGGAAGTTAGTAATGATGTAATTTTTTCATGTAGTACTGTCATATCCTGTACACCCCTTGAGGGTACATGGCAGGAATTTGATGATGATGATGATGATGAATTTATTCATCACTCTGATGAATTTACCTCTCTTTAATGCTTAGCAGTGAGACATCATGCGGCTCGTTTACTTTTGAATGATCAATTGTTTGTATTCCACCTTAAAAACTGTTCCTATCAAACCACTGAGGATAGTCTGTTAGTTTCAGACTGAAATATTTGGCAAACATTAAAACATTCTTGTGTTAACATGTTTATAATTCTTAATTTAATGTCACAAGTGTCCCTCAAGAATAGGACAAAACTATGGTCAGTGAATCTAGCTGAATCTTGGATATCTTGTGCAAAATCAAATGGAGAAAAAATAGCATACTTCAGGGGGTAATAAATACAGACTTTTAAGACTTTATTTTAGAACCTTCATTTAAAAAAACAGCCTAATATTATTAAATATAGTTGGGTTAATCTTCCCAAGATTTGAAAAACATTAATTCTTAGAACTTTTGTCCAACAGCCAAGACTAGTCACAAGCACACACAGAGGATGCACCTCATAGGACTTACACTTCTTGTCTAACATCTTCCACTAATTGTTTTGTGTGTTTTTGCATGTGTTATTATCATTTTTATATTGTATTCCAGAAGATTTCTCTGTGGTACATTCATTCTATTAAACGTAATTATTAACTTAATATGTAACTTCTTCTCTAGTATCAGTATGTTCTGATAGATGAGTATGTTCTGCTACCTCCTTCCTTAAGAAACCAGTGCTGACCATCATTGAGAATCCTGCTGCTCTTAATCCAGTGTTTGATAGTAGACTTCACCAACTGCTCCAGCTTCATCACAGATTTTAGGTATGATTCTTAGCCCTCAATCTTTTTGCATCGGAACAATTTTACTCTTCTTCCACTCTTTTGAGTCTTCATTGTTGCAAAACTCTATTAAGAATTTGGCAGCACAATTAACTCTCATGATCATTTTGTTAGAGCATGCAATGCTATGTGATCAAGTCACATTACCTTATTAACATCAAGTTACTTAGTTCCTTGTATAATTTCTTGCACTTTTAATCTCTTGACCATTCCATTCTCACTCAAGATTGTTATGGGAAATTTTAACTATTCAGCAGTATAAATTGGGGAGAGGAAGATGCATGTAGCAATAAGGGAATGGAATTTCTAGAATTCTTTAGGGACAAATGTCTTAGGCAACATGCAATAGAGGGAACAAAAGGTTCAAGAGTTTTGGGTTTGGTCATAGATCAGAAGAGTTGATGATAACTGAGGTGACATCTCTCCCATGAGTTGGAAAGTGACCATGTCGTTTTGACTGGGAAGATGAATAGAACATGCAGGAGTATCAAAGAGATGGGAACATGTGTGGAATTATAAGGCAGATGATTATAATAGTCTTAGACATCAACTTGGGGAAGTTCCATGGAGGGAGGAATTGGAAGGCCAGGATATCATTAGTGCTTGGGAAATTCTGAAGGAAGGTTTGTTAGCAGCAATTAGTAAGCTGTATTCCACAAGTGAAGAAGAGCACACAATTTGGTGTAAAGTGGATGACAAACAATATTAAAAATATTGTTTGTCATCATAAAAACAATATCAGTTTGAAAAAGAGATTATGGAAGAGATATAAGGAGAGGGGTGGAGAGCAGGTGCATGAAGAATATAAGATGCAGGCCAAGAGACTGACTAGTGGTAAGGAAGCCGAAACTTGAATATGAGAAGAGATCGGCCCTAAGATCCAAAGAAGATCCTAGGGAATTTTTTAGCTATGTGGCCAGTAGGAGGATTAATGATTGTGGAAGAATGACATTCTGGAATAAAAATGGGAATAGAGTGACTGATGCAGAGGACATAGTGGAATTTTTCAATGAACACTTTATTGGAATATTTCATCCTGGAGGATTAATTTTTAATACTAGAGGGAAAGGGCAGTTTTAGAGGTGCAGGAGGAGAACGTGTTCCAAATACTGAGTACTCTGGATGTCCACAAAGCTATGGGACTGGACGGTATTTCACTACGAATTTTGAGAGAGTGTGCTAAAGAACTGATAGCTCCTTTGACCTGGCTTCTCAATGAAAGTCTAGCTACAGGAAAGGTGCCCAGGGAATGGAAGGAAGTTAAGATAGTGCCATTGCATAAGGGCAGTAGCAGACTGGAAGTGTCTAATTATAGGCCAGTTTATGTGTCATCGGTAGTTGTTAAGATCTTGGAGAAATTAGTTAGGGACCGTAATACAACATTGGCAGATGAGGGTAATGTTATCTGTGAGAGTCAACATGGATTTGGGAAGGGATGCTCTTGTTTTAGTAATATGCTAGCCTTTTATTTTATAATAAAGTTACAAGAGCAGGTACATGAAGGAAAGGCATATACTGCCATTTGCTTGGATTTAGGAAGGCATTTGACAGGGTGCCACATGATAAGTTGATATTTAAGTTGTAGCACATGGGTTGGGATCTCAGGTTGGTCAACTGGATTCAGGATTGGCTGTCCGATATGTATCAGAGAGTTGTGTATGGTGGGGCAGTTTCAAAGATGCAGAGGGTTACAAGTGGGGTCCAGAGGGCTCAGTACTGGGATCTATATTGTTTAGCCTTTATTTTAATCACATTCTCAGTATATTGCAGGGGATATTCAGTTGTTTGCAGATGATGTGAAGCTGGGAAGGGTTATTAGTAATAGTGCAGATGTGGTAGCCCTGCAAAAGGATTTGAATAAACTAGACAGATGGACAAATGAATGGGGATGTCGGTTTAATGCAGCAAAATGTAAGGTCTTGAGGTTTGGGACACTGCATACTCTATTGGAGGAACTATACCGGAGGAGGTAAGGGAGACAAGAGATCTCGGGTTGATGATTGATAGAAACCTGAAATTCAGGTGATATATTGCAAAGGTTGTGAAGGTAACAGAGGATTGCTGCAATAATGAGAAGGACGCTGACCTGCAGAGATAAAAGAGTTATCATTCCTTTGTATAAAACCCTGATCAGACCACACTTACACTTTTGTTCTCAGATTTGAAGGTTATAAATTAACTGTGGAAAAGGGTACAAAGGAGGATAACAAAGATGGTTTCAGGACTGTGTAATGTTAGTTATGAGGATTGGCTGAGGGAATGTGGATTGCAGAGTTTGGCAGATAGAAGAAGGAGAGGTTATATGATCGAGACTTTTAAACTGTTGAGAGGCAGTTACAGGGTTGACACTGGGGAGTTCTTTTGCTTGGTAGAACAATGGGAAGGAGTGATGAAATGGGGCCATCACTGGAAGTTACGAAAGGAAACTGTGAGCAAGAGGGTGAGGAGTGGTTTCTTTGCGTGGAGGGTGGTTGAACCATGGAATGCATTGCCTGATAGAGTGTTGAGAGCGAGAATGGCAAATGAGTTTAAGGAGTGGTATGATAGACTTTGTGTCCTAGGAGGGACCTCCCACGATGAGTCTTTTGACTCCATGAAGGCCTAAATAATAATAAAATACTTTGCTCGATCCTCTGTAGTGGTGACTTACTTTTACGTTTCCATCAATTAATATAATTTTTACATAATTGTTGTTTCTTCTGCTGTTCACATATCAAAATAACTTGATTCAATTTCTTTGCCTGATTGTCTAAACATTGCTCATACTGTACTTTCTTCCTCACCAATTGTGCCGTCTTCCTACATGTTATTTATTTTCCTATTGTGGATGAGCATTGCCTTTTGCATTATGCTGTCTCCATAATCCCCTCATCTTCAAGATGTTGTATCTCACCATTCATTTCTTTACCAGCACTCCAAGCGGTTTTGATCTCTTTTCCATCTAATCCTTCATCCTGTACCATTCATTTCTTTACCAGCACTCCAAGCGGTTTTGATCTCTTTTCCATCCAATCCTTCATCCTGTGCTCAAAGCTATCTTCTGAATTTTCCATAATCACCTGTCATAGCATTTTCACATAGATCCATTCCTCACAACAGCCCTCATATGCTGGCTACCACCCAGATGAGTATGTCATGGTCATCTTCACTAGCTGGAGGTGGATTGAATACAGCATTCACAATAACATCATTTGATGCAGTGATCAAATCCAAGACTTAGTTCTTAAAAATCTTGTATGTGCCCTTTGTTACATATTTGTGAAACTTGTGACCCTCTTCCCTCAGAGATTCAAGAAAATATTTTCTTTGTGCCTAAGTGCTATCTCTTCATTCCATACTATATTTTCATAATTAAAATCACCCATAAATTTTATTTGCGAAGCTGATTGAGTTTTTTCACCAACAAATAGTTGAAATAAACATGGTTGTATGAGAATGATATCCTGATGGGAATGGAAGTGTAAGGGTATGATTTTTTCATGAGGATAGGAAGGAAAGAAGAGGGGCAGAAGACTGCTGATAATAGCAGGGGATTTATGTTTCCACACGCTCCATACAAGGGAAAAATGGTGGCAGTGGTTCCTAGGAGGGGCTTCCCACGATGAGTCTTTTGACTCCATGGAGGCCTAAATAATAATAAAATACTTAGTCTGATCCTCTGTAGTGCTGACATTAATTTTTACGTTTCCATCAATTATTATCATTTTTACATAATTATTGTTTCTTCTGCTGTTCACATATCAAAATAACTTGATTCAATTTTCTTGGCCTGATTGAAGCAGTACAGTGTGATGAGAAATTGATAAGATGAGACATTTAGTTAGTTGTTTCTATATGCTGGGAGAATACTGAGAGTGGAGACAAAGAAATATATAGGAAAGTTGGTTTAGTGAACAAGAGAAGAGTGATTGTTATGGGTAATTTTAATTATGACTATCTTGATTGGAATGGAAAGGTAGCATCAGGGAATAAGGAAAATGAATTTCTTGAGTTCTTAAGAGACAATTATCTTAGACAATATATAAGGGAGGATACAGAAAGATTGAGAGTCTTATCAGAGAATGTGCTTATGAATGGGATATCCAATCTTTCCCCAATTGGTGAGAGTGGCATGAAATAAGCACCCAAGTTGTCACCGTGAAACATGATATATGTGGAATTATAGGATCCGTGATTGTGAAAAACTTAGGAGATAAAAGTTGTAGCATATAAAGAGAAGTTGAGTGGAAAGGATACAGATGCTGCTCTGGCACTGATTAAGAGCTATTTAACACTTTCTCTGAGTGTATTCTAATGGTGAAAAGAGTAAATAAGGTATTAGTAAAATGGATGAATGAAGGGATTAAGCTTGAAAACTGAAAGAAGAAGGCACTGTGGAGGTATCACAAGATGTACATTGGCAATGATCAGTTGCATGAAGAGTATAAAGAGCAGGCCAGGAAAGTGACTCAGTTGGTAAAAACAGCAGAAGTGCAGTATGAACAGAAATTAGTCAATCAGTCTAAGAAAAATCCTAGTGAGTTCTTTCAATATGTGGCAAGCAGAAGAAAGACTATGGAATGGTGATGTTAGTTGAAGTACAGCAGTTTATCAGGGTATTTCATCCTTGTGAAGGTGGCATCATGGAAAGCAAGAGATTAGAGGGTATGGGAAGGAGGGATTGATAGTGAATGAGCAGGAAGTATATAAGGAATTAAGTAAACTTGATGTTAATAGGGCACTAAGACTTGGCAACATATCACCATACATTTAGAAGGAATGCTCTAAAGCAAAGCTTCTTAAACTGTGGGTTGTGTAACTGAATGTGGGGATCATGAAAAATTTGGCAAAAGGTTTCTTAACATGCAACTACCAAAAATTAATTCAAAATTAAACACATAATGAATCCGAGATGTTTCTGGCAGCGCTCACACATGTTGCATTGCATGACTTCACTGCAGCCTTTGTTCTGAACACACAATATGTGCACTTTGCACTGCACATTCCGTCACAGCACGCAATGCCAACGAACGCCTGCCAGAAACACTTCAGTGCAGATTCGAGACTATTGTATGTTATGAATTGTAGTGTTTTTACTATACATACAAAGTTTTCTGCTCTTACAGAAACATACTAGTTTAATTACAGAAAATAAAGACTTTTAATATTTTCCTATCGTGGGAAAGTATTCATACTGTCATAATTGAAAGAAATATTTTTTGGTTATGGATAAGTGGCTAAATTAGACAAGAGGTAAAAAGATTGATGACAATGCATCAGAATCTTTGCTATTCTGAACACGCAACAGTGCAAAGTGCACATGTTGTGGGTTCAGGACCAAGACTGCAGTGAAGTCACACGATCCAACATGGGCGAGCGCTGCCAGAAACATCTCGGATTCATTACGTGTTTAATTTTGAATTAATTTTTGTTAGTCGCATGTTCAGAAACCTTTTGCCAAATTTTTCATGATCCCCACATTCAGTTACACAACCCACAGTTTAAGAAGCTTTGCTTTAGATCATTCCTTCTAAATGTATGGTGATATGCTGCAAAGTCCTAGTGCCCTATTAACATCAAGTTTACTTAATTCCTTTTACACCTCCTGCTCATTCACTATCAATTGTAGTACACCTAAATTTACAAGAAAAAGAAAATACAGTCATACCCCGAAGTTACGCGGTAGGTGGGACCAACAAAAAGCGCGTAATTCGAATTCGCATAACTCGGTATAATTTTGCATACGAACATACAAAATATTAGTTAATTGGGACCAAAGGTTTACAAAAACGCCTATTTTTTTAAGAAATATAATCATAATTGTAGTTTTTCGTACATAAAAAAAAGAAAATTATTTTGATTTCAATGGTTTCATAAAATCTAATAGATTCATCTGACGGCATAATGTCTTTTTCTTGTCACACAAAATTTCTTCATAGCAAGCTAATGATTTTTTTATTCCTTACCTTGTGGCTACAATTTGTTCCTCGTTAGAATCTATGTCCTCCAAATCTGTAAACCTTTCTTTTATGATTGTTCTTACTGTGGATTCCTGTAGATCAAACTTCTTTGCTAGCTCACAAATTTTAATTCCGCCTTTAAAATCCTTAATAATGTTGAGTTTTGTTTCCAAAGTCAATGTTTTTCTTTTCTTGATAGCTGTGGAAGAATCGGACTTGCTTCCTTTGGACGATATTATTATTTTTTATGTGATAAAATTTTTATCAAGAACATAACGCCTCCGTAGCGCAATTGGAAGAATGACGGTACATTGCACCCTTTGATTGGAATAGGCCTAAATTCGATTCTCGTTGTGATGGGAGGAATCTTTATCTGGTCGATTTCAATCGAAGGTGAGTTAGCCGATCTCATACAGAGGTAGCAGGGTTTTTTCTCCCAGAAACTCAGATTTTTCATCCCGCATACAGACAAATCGGCCCTTCAGAACACACGCAATTTACAGACAAAAAATACTAGTTGTGGTGGTGTGGGAGGTGGGCAGTAGATGGCGTTGATGGAGATGATTCGTAGTAGAGGTTAGGTGTAGAGACAGTTATAGGTGTCCTACTGCGATGAGTCTTCGGACTCCTTGGAGGTATCAGGAATAATAATAATAATAATAACATTAAACAATCACAAGGTTTGTAAACTATAAAAATCGTGTATGAATGGAGACCACGCGAAACACATCAGTGCTTGTTCACAGCATGTGCAACACTGGCATATGCAGCCGGCACCGGAAAGATACGACTAGTGGTGAGGTGTGAAGCGGGACGGGGATTCGTACATATATGAAACCGCATAATTCGGGGTATGACTGTATGTCGAATCATTTTTGCAATATTCATTTACTTCTAATAATCATGATGGTATGGAAAAACCTCTTTGCTTAATTTGTAATGACGTTTTGGCTGTGGAGAGCATGAAACCAGCCAAACTAAAATGACATTTTAATACCAAGCATGCAGCGTACTGCAATAAACCAAAGCAATATTTTGAACTACTTTTAACATCTTCAAGTAAAGAAAAACCTCAAAACAATGTTTTGAGAAATGTGTTACTGTTAACAAAAAAGTATTTACTTGCATCTTACGAAACTTCTTATTTAATTGCAAAAACTAAAAAGCCCTATGCGATAGGAGAAGATCTCGTGCAGTGATGGCTCGTACATATACACTGCGACACTGCAGCACCCCCAAGGAAAAAAATGAAAAATTAAATTTTGTTTGTGTTTATAAGGTTAAAGGTTACAGCTTATGTTTTGACATTGATTGAATAGTTAATAATTATTATTATTATTATTCCTGACACCTCCAAGGAATCCGAAGACATTGCGGGAGGATACCTACAACTGTCTCAACCACTACATCGAACTTCTACTACGAATCATCTCCATCAACGCCATCTATCGCCCACCACAACTAGTATTTTTTGGTCTGTAAATTGCGTGTTCTGAAGGGCTGATTTGTCTGTATGGGGGATGAAAAACTCGAGTTTCCGGGGGAAAAAAAACCCCTGCTACCTTCGTATGAGATCGGCTAACTCACCTTCGATTGAAATCGTCCAGATAAAGATTCCTCCCATTGCGACGAGAATCGAACTTAGGCCTATTCCAATCGAAGGGCATTGGAATTGTTTGATTAACACTTTAGATTACGAAACAAATGCACTGCGATCTAATGCAGTGTCAGAATTATCACGTTTGGGTCCAATTGCAACTAGACTCACCGATATTCGTTTACGCTTGTAATTGCAAATTTCAAGTGATTCCGACACTTCTCGTTTGGGCAGTGTCACTTACAGATAAATCGTATGCTTGCACACGTTATTTCTGTGAGATACGAAACTTTTATTATTGATGTGTGTTCGTGGTGAGGGCGAACTATTTTTTGTAAATCTTATTTTATTTTGTTAAAATAGCATATACTTATTTATTTATTATAGATACAAGGTTGAATTATGACGAGTGTCACTGTTGAAAATATGAAAAGAATTATATTTTTTCGATTATCGTTACACGAAACAAATGCACTGCGATCTAATGCAGTGTCAGAATTATCGTGTTCGGCCAATTGCAGCTAGACTCGCCGGTATTCATTTGTGCTTGTCATTGCATGTTACAAGTGATTCTGACACTTCTCATTTGGGCAGTGTCGCTTACAGATAAATTGTATGCATGCATGCATGCGTTATTTCTGTGAGATACGAAACTTTTATTATTGGTGTTTGTTCGTGGTGAGGGTGAAATATTTTTAATAAAGCAATTTTTTAATATGTAAATTTATTTATTAATAAATTAGTTACTTATTAGGAAAAAAAATAATTTTTTTATTTTTATTTTGTATATGCTGCAGCCCCACTTAAAATTTTCACCGGCCGCCACTGATCTCGTGTTACCTACTGCTATTAAAATGTCAGAAATAGTTCATGGGAAAAAGTATGGGGATGAAATTCATAAAATTCCTTTAGTGAATGATACTGTTTCCAAAAGAATTTCTGAAATGAGTAATGACCAATTCCAGCAGCTTATTACCAGGCTTAAAGGCAGCCCAAAGTTTGCAATTCAGTTAGATGAAACAACTGATATTTCTAACTTGGAACAGTCGTTACTTTATGTAAGATATGTTTATGAAGGAAGCATACATGAGAAATTATTGTTTTGTCGCCCTTTGGAAGGGCACACAAGAGGGGGAAGATATATATATATTAAAGTCAATGAATTTTTCACAAATGAAAGTTTACAGTGGAAAAATTGTATTGGAGTCTGTACAGGCTGTTCTGGAGCAATGATGGGCGAGAATTTTTAGCAAAATTTAAAGCCTGGTGGCAATGAACATATCACTTTTACTCACTGCATGATCCATTTAGAGGCACTCATAGCCAAAAAAAAATCACCGAAGTTAGATGTTGTGTTTTGCGATACTATCAAAATCATTAACTTCATTAAAACCCATGTCTTTAACAGTCATTTGTTTTCAGACCTTTGCAAAGACATGGACTCCGATTACAAAAGCTTATTACTACATGCAGAAGTAAGGTGGCTCTCAAGAGGGCGAAGTTTAAACAGATTATCGAAATTGAAAGATGAAGTTCCGTTTTTGACTGAGCAGAAATCTGATTTTGTTCATTTTTTTCATAATGACTTACTGCTTTCAAAACTGTGTATCAGAGATTTGGTTATGTATTTTTGAAAAACTCAATGATTTAAACATGTCTCTTCAATTGTTTCTTCCATATGTTAACTTTTTTTAGTAAATGATAAAATTGAAAGTTTTACTAAAAAAGTTAACATATGAAAGAATAGGGTAGAAAATTGTTCTTTAGAAATCATGTTGGAGGCTTAATGGATTTTTTACAACACTCAAAAAGAATTAAAATAGAATTTAATACTTCCTATATTTTGTCCTAGTCACTAGGACATCTACAGGGATTACAAAACTAATTAATGTAACATGCACACACAAATCTTACAATACTAGGCCCAACCACGTGGGTGACACTAAAGTCCTATCTAGGTGGAGCGCCCTCTAAGGGCGGTAGTAGGTGGCCTGGAATGTAAGGTGGGACCTCTGGTGATGAGTGTTTCCCAAATCTTCGGAAGCTTAATGCAACCATATTTATTACGATTTGGTTGGTTTCTGAGAGCTGCTGCTGCTTCTAAGAAAAGTCTCTCTTTCTTGAATTTGCTGTGGTGGAGCATGGTGGTTTTCTTTCATGATACTTTGTGGGTGGTATCCAAAACATGGTCAGCCAAGCCTGAATGCCCATAGTTGTGTTTACAGATGTAAGACTTGTGTTCCTCCAGGCAGATGGATGCTGATCTGCCTGTCTGTCCAAAGTACGCCAGCTTACAGGAACAGGGTACTTTGTAAACTCCAGGCAGCGAGAGAGGAGGGAGCTGATCTTTCGTAGAACGGATAAGGGTAGTAAGTTTGCGGTAGGGCTTATATGCTGTGTGTAGGTTGTACTTTTTTAGTATCTTGGCTATTTTTTCAGATGTGCCACGGATGTAGGGAGCAATGTAGCCATTGGAGAGGAAAGTGTTGTGTATGTGGTTAAGCTCAGTAGTAAGGGCGGTTCTGGAACAAATATTGTGGGCTCTCTTAGTAAGAGTTTTGATGATGCCATATTGTTTTGTAAGGGGTGGTGGGAGAGTTTGTGAATGTATCTTAGTGTGTGTGGGTTTTCTGTATACAGTGAAGGCAAGTGTATCATTAGGCAGGCGTGTGACTAAGGTGTCTAGGAAGGGTAAACAGTTGTTCTTTTCCTTTTCCATAGTAAACTGGATTCTTGGATGTAGGCTATTAAGATGACTGAGGAAGGAGTCTAACGTGTCTGGGCCATGAGGCCAAATAGAGAACACATCATCTACATATCTTAGCCAGATAGTACTTTGGACAGACAGGCAGATCAGCATCCATCCGCCTGGAGGAACACAAGTCTTACATCTGTAAACATAACTATGGCCATTCAGGCTTGGCTGACCGTGTTTTGGACACCACCCACAGAGTATCATGAAAGAAAACCACCATGCTCCACCACAGCAAATTCAAGAAAGAGAGACTTTTCTTAGAAGCAGCAGCAGCAGCAGCTCTCAGAAACCAACCAAATCTTAATAAATACGGTTGCATTAAGCTTCCGAAGATTTGAGAAACACTCATCACCAGAGGTCCCACCTTACATTCCAGGCCACCTTCTACCGCCCTTAGAGGGCGCTCCACCTATATAGGACTTTAGTGTCACCCACGTGGTTGGGCTTAGTATTGTAAGATTTGTGTGTGCATGTTACATTAATTGGTTTTGTAATCCCCGCAGATGTCCTAGTGACTAGGACGAAATACAGGAAGTATTAAATTCTATTTTAATTCTTTTTGAGTGTTGTAAAAAATCCATTAAGCCTCCAACATGATGTCCTCACAGCACTTAAGCCTCTACACACGTTCTTTAGAAATGTTTACAGCTACAGATGATTTTATAATTGAAAATAACCTTCCCAAAGATTTAATTGTAAGAGTTATAATTGATCATCTGAAATGTCTGGAGAGACAGTTTCAGAAATACTTCCCTTCAAATTTTGTTTCAAAAAAACTAAGTTGGGTTCATAAACCATACTCAATTGAAATCAAAAACATCATTCATCTGCCATTAAAGGTTGTAGAAGAATTTGTTGAGTTATCAAGTGACACAGGTTTAAAACTTGAGTTTCCTAAAAAATCATTAAATGAGTTTTGGCTTGGTATTAGGACAGAATTTCCAACAATTTCTGAAATGGCCCTAAACATACTTCTCCATTTTGTACTACATATTTATGCGAAACAGTGTTCTCGGCATTGACAATTATAAAATCAAAATATTGATCAACTCTGAAAAATACCGAAGATGCTGTACGTCCTGTAGTATTAAATATTCAGCCAAGATTTAATTCTTTATGTAAAAATAAAAAGCACATCCATCTTATTAGTATGCAAATTTGCTTTCATCTTTAATAAATGGTAAAATTATATGTATACCAAAGAATTGTTTTAAATAAATTTCTTTATGATTTATTATCAGTAAATGTTTGATTTGTATACCTATTTTATATACCTATACCCAGGGTCGCATAAAAATTTCTCAGCTGAAAAAAGGTCGTGAGTGGAAAAAGTTTAAGAAGCCCTGCTCTAAAGAATTAATGGCACCCTTGTCACACACCTGTTATTGCAACATGGCCAAAGGAGTGGAAAGTGCAAAATATTGTTCCACTTTACAAGGGATAGGATAAGACTGAAGTTACAAATTATAGGCCAGTCTGTGTGTCTTGACTTGGTATTAAAGTGTTTGAGAGATTGAAGAGGACTAGGTTCAGAATTGGATTAATAATAGCAGTTGTCTCTATTATTTGTCATCTTGGGTTTGTTGGGGGAGAGGTCATTTTACCAGTCTGCTGATGTACAACAACAAAGTTATAAATTCACTGGCTAAGGGAGATACATATACTGTGGTATACTTGGATTTTTCAAAGGCCTTTGATAGATTGCCAATCAACAAGCTGACAATTAAATTCAAACAGATGGGATTGAATAGGAGAATGAGTCGGATAGGTTATTGTCAGATCGATATCGGGTTGTATATGAGTGAGTGGTATCTGAAAAGTAAGGAAGGTCACTAGCAGAGGCTGTCTTGGAACCACTATTGTTTAACTTGTATGTTAATGATATTGGGACAGTCTTAACTGGAGATATGCAATTGTTTGTGGATGATGCAAAGTTGGGAAGAACTCTGAGTAGCAGAGCAGATTTTATCACTTTTCAGGAAGATCTCAATAGACTACATGAGTGGAGCTATTAGTATAATGTTGCAGAATATACAGTTAATGGAGAAATTTTGAAGGAGATGGAAGAGATGAGAGATCCAGGAGTGATGTAGACAGAGACCTTTAGCAATGTGATCCCTAAATTTGAAGTTTATAGATCACATTGCTAAAACTGTAAGGGCATCACAACTGATTATAGTAATGATGAGGAAGATCTTGACATGCAGAAGCAATGTTATGGTTCCCTTGTATAAGACATTGATCAGGCCACATATAGATTACTCTATAATCCATATGTGGCCTGAAAATTTGGTCACCTGGTTTTCAAAAAGGGTTATATTTGAAAAGATTCAGAGATCCATTAAAGTTTTCCTAAGTCGGTTGTAGATCAATAGAATGGGGGGCTATGAGGACAGATTGAGGAGAGGGGATCATATTGCAGAGGTTGTGAAGACATTTCAGAGAATTGTGGCAATGTTAAGGAGAACATTGCCCTTGAGAGATAAGTGTGCTGGCCCCTTGTATAAAGCTTTGATCAGACCATATCTATATTTCTATGCTCAGATCTGTTCATCGGGATTTGAAGGGAATGAAGAAACCTTGGAGAGGGTGCAGAACCGGATAACAAAAATAATGTCGGGACTGTACAATGTTAATTATGAAGATAGACTTAGGGCATGTGGACTGTGGAATTTGGTGGATAGAAAGCAAATGGGGGTTATGATATGAGACATTTAAGCTGTTGAAGGGTTATTATTGTATTAACATTGAGGAGATTTTTCATATGGTAGAACTAGAGAAAGGAACAAGGACAATGACATGAGGCTATCCCTGTAAGTTGCAAAAGAAGGTGGTGAGTAAAAGGATAAGAATTAAGTTTTTTGCATGGAGAGTGGTAGGAACATGGAATGCATTGCCTGAGAGGATGGTGAATGTGCAGCCTGCGAACAATTTTAAGGAATGGTATGATAGACTTTGTGTTCACTTGTGTTAACCTCCTGCAATGAGTCTTGTGACTCCATGGGAGTCAGAAAAATAATAATGATTGTGATGTATAAGTTGGAGAAAGGTTATCAGATTAATGTGGAGGAGATTTTTCATAGAGAGAAACAAAGGTAGAAGAAGAGTCCATCCCTGGAAGCTTTATAAGGAGGGCAAATATTATTGTGCAATTAGTCGAACTATTTTGGCACATCTGTAATCTAACTTACTAAATTCATTCCTTCCCTTCCCCCCTGGTAGTATGTGAATGATGTCTTATATGTAGGAAACCTGACATATAATTTCCTGCAAACCTCACTCAATGATTTTAGTAACAGACTTAAATTTACCATAAAATCAGAAATGTGAAAAACCTACAAATTTCCTAAATGGAACTTGAATTGGATCCAACAAAAACATTCCATAAACCTACACATATCAGAAACTGCCTACACTTTAACTCCTACCATCCATTAAAAAAAAATTTTTTAACTCCTACCATCCATTTATTCCATTAAAAAAAAAATCAGTTATTCTTTCAGATCATAAATGCGTAAAAAATTAACAAAGATTTTCAAAAACTGAGAATATCCAACACAATTGATTAATTGGATGAACTTAACAGCCGAGATTAGATTAACGACTCCACTTATCAAACTAAATTTTCCTTCATATTAAATAGTAAAATTATCCTAGATTCAAAAAACATATAAAGCTTTTAAATACATTTTTAAACATATGGACTACAAATTAGTTTTCACTGATTGCAAACTGGCTCCCCTTCTGAAACCCACCAAAAATCATACTCACAAGGAAATATTTGAATACCACAGTGTGGTATACAGATTCCCTTGTCATTTATCCTTTTCTGGTGTGTAATCATTGCCCATGTATTTTTAGCCTTCATATTTTGATTCTTTACAGTTTTTTAATTTTATTTTTATTTTTAATTCTTTTGTGATTTACTCTTTTATGGTCATTCGGTTTCTTATACTTTTAAACAATTTATCGATAGTAGTATCATCTCACTTAAGTTCCAAGTTTATAAATTAAGTTACTGATGATAGAAACATGAAGTACTCCAGTTCCACCAAGGTATGTGTTTCAAGATGCATTATCTATGTCATAATAGTTTTAATCACTAAATCACAGGTCAAAGCCAGCATGTTCAAACACAAGGATACTCCTTATCAAAATAAGCATGCTATGTTATATTGATTTCATATTAGAGAAACTACATGAGAAAACTTCAGAAATAGTATATTGTATTAGGAGGGTTTGTGTGAACAACGGAGTGAAGAGAAGTTTCTTTGCATGGAGAGTGGTTGGTGAGTGAAATACATTGCCTGAATGTGTAGTGAGTTCACACTCTTATGCAGAAACTGTGAATGGGTTTAAGGATTGATGATCTTTTTGCATAAGTGTGTGAACCTCTCACAATGAGTCTTTTTGACATCATGGAGACCTCATATTAATAATCATCATCAAGACACTAAATATGGATCTAGACCTTATGATCTGATACCATCTTCTTGCTTCTTTTTCAACCTGGATTGGTCCACTCCTGGACAGAAGTCTCCGACAGTTTTCTCCATTCCATTCCCTTATATTTTCAGCTTTTCTCATCCATTGCATTCCAGCAGTACTAACAATTTCATCTTACCATCTCTTCCTTGGTCTTCCCCTTTGTCTACTGCCATCCAATAGGTCTCCAATATGTCAATAATTTAGGCCATTTGGTATTGTTATATCGTGCAATATGTGCAGCTCATTTCCATTTGGAGTGCATAATGTAACTGATGATAATGTCCTGTGCACTGGTTCTCAATCTTATGAAATGGGAGGGTGTCCTGTCTTTAAGTGTCACACCAAGCATATTCCTTTTCATTCTTTTCTAAGAAACGTTCAATATGTGAATCATATTTTGAGTTAAGTTCCAGGTTCACTGTCATATGTAATTAGAGATGAGACATACTGATTGAAAGCTTTCCTCTTTAAACTAATTGGAATATCACCTTTGAAGATATTTTTCATTTTCTCAAAAGCCTTCCAACCTAGCTGTATCCTCCTTTTTATTTCTTCTATTAATTTTTTATAATTTGTCCTGCATAAACATATGAAGCTACCCTCTCCACTTCTCTCTCTCTCTTCCAGTATAATGCTTTTTTTGATGTTAAATTGTCATTCATCATTACTTTCCATTTTGTTTAAATTCATCTTCAACTCTATTTGACTAGACACTTGAGTTAATTCTCTTAATTTTATTTCTTGGTCTTCTGCCAAGAGAACTATATCATCAGCAAAACACATATGAGTTAGAATCTTTTGGTTAATTTTAATTCTTCCAATTCCAATTAAAGCTTCCTCTAAGGCAGATGTAAAGAGAGAGAGAGAGATGTTTGGGAAATATTGTACTTCCCAATCTTATTGCTCTACTTACAGGGTGTTCGGGATAAATTTGACAGTTTCGTAAGGAAAAAGAAAATCTTCTTTGTATCTATTAAATTTAATGAATTGACAAAAAAACATTACAGGCAGAGTTAATTACAATACTATCAACAAGATTTACTCAAAATAACCACCATTAGCATCGATCACAGCTTCAATTCTGCTTCGGAACCTCGAACAAGCTGATGCTACAGTCTCCCTGGGAAGGGCCGCAAAAACTGTTTTAATTTTATCCATTAACTGGGCTTTTGTATTACTGGAAGTGCGATTGGTGTCTTTTTCAACTGCGCCCCATACAAAATAATCCATGGGGTTAAGGTCTGGGGAGTTTGGAGGCCAAACATTTGGACTGGTGAAGTCGTAGAAATTTTCAGACAACCATTTTTGACTTTTCCCAGAGGTGTGGCAAGGGGCCGAATCCTGCTGCCATACATACGGCCTACCATTGGCTACCCTTGTTATCCAGGGCTTGACTACAGTTAGCAACTCCACGAACAAAGCCCGAATTCCAATGCCAGGGTTCTTCAACACCTGTTCCTGCAGATTTGCGAGGAATTCTGCTGTACGAACGCAATCAGATCGTCTGCTAGGGATCTTTCTTCTTGCTACATCCTCGTAGTCACCATTGCAAGTCTCTAGTTCATGCCTGATTGTTTTTACTGTATTCAGGGAGCATTGGGCAGCAGTCGTAATATCCTTATTTTGATGGCGGGCACGAATCATCATGATACAAGTTATTCTCTTCCATGATTCAGGTGGGTTCCAGCTATCCATCCTTTCTGACATCTTGTATATGAATGAAGAAGGGTCCAAACTTTTAAATGAAGAGAAGTGTGTGTTAATACATGTAACTTACGGAAAAATATAATTAATTATAAATATGTCAAATTTATCCCGAACACCCTGTATATGAAATTTTGCACTTTTCATCATCATGCTTTTCAAGGATTTAGGTCTAGAGTGGCCAGTTCTGGCCTCAGAAGTCATCGTTGAATATATCTTTAAAGCATTTTTCTTATGCAGTTTAATAACAGAGGTGGCATATAATTATATGCCACCATGATTATATGCCACCTCTGTTATTTGTCTATAACGTTTTTCCTGTATGGATCTTTAATCTCCTTTTTCACCTTTTTTTATAAATAATTATTATTACTGCATTATTTCATGCTTTGGGAATTTTTTCTGTTTTAAACAAAAATTTCCCTGCAAATTCAACAGTTCCACTAAATCCCATCTTCTCCTGGAGCTCTTCCCTGCATCATTGTTATCAAAGCTGCCTCAACCTCTTCTCTCATAGCTTTTGACACATCCAATTGACAACTCTTCTTGAAGCTGGTCTCTAAATTTCTTTCTTTATCACTCTAAAGTTCTTTATAATATTCTTCAGTTCTGTTTATTATTCCTTTTCTTTCCTCTGATTATTTTGTCACTCTTTCCCCTTAAGAGTGACAATTTCTTTTTTTCCCTATTGACAAAGATCTTCTTAAAACTTTCATATTTCATTATTTTTAATGTATTTTTCTGGTCTTAAGAGATCAGATTTCATGTGTCATTATTTTTCTGATTGTTTTGCATAATTCTGAAAATTCTATTAAATTTCTTGTGGTAGCTTGTTCTAATTCTATGTGTTTGTTTAATAAATCTATAGAATTTCTTTTGAAAGTTTGTCATATGGGGAATAATTCCACCTATTTCATGTGAGTTATGAATTATAGTATTGCTTACTTTTTGATTAGTTATTTCTTTCACATTTTTTGTTAATTATAATTGTAGATCTTACCATTCTGTGTTCACTATCTATATTAAAATTATTTAAAATTGTTGCATCATTTACAATATGTCTTTCTTTTATTTGTTATTATAAAATCTATTTCATTAAAGGTCTGGCCATTTGGGCTTCTCCATTTACAATGTTTCTTTTTTATTAAAGAATGAATTCATAATGAAGATTCTGTTGTAAAGATATTTAAAAACCTTTAAAAACTATGATTTTTGTTTACAAATGAAATTGTTAGTTTAGTTACTTAAAATTGGAATAAAAGTTGTGTACAGATATTGTTGTGTTGATAATTATGTTGTTTAAAAAGTATTCTGATGTAAGAATAATATAGCAACATTGCTTGTAACTTTGCAATAACTTGGTTATTGACTAAGGAGGCCATTAAGCCTGACCACTCCTCATGATTTAAGTAATGTGGAATTAGTTTTCCAGTTTAGGAGCAGGAACCGGCAAGTTACTTGTATAGGTTTTTTTTTTTTTTTTTTTTTTTTATGTAGAGTACATGAAATAATCATCAAGTGAAGAATAACCACAATCACAGTGTAAATAAACATATCCAGTTCACCACTCTGCTATCCCTGATACTTGGCTGTCATGACATCATTCATATAATCACAAATCAGAGAATATAATATAATATATTCTCTACTATGATATGAAAAGAACAGCTGATAAGAATAAAAAAATGGAACAAAATGATGAAGAATTTTGAAACACAAGAAAGAGAATAGAGAGAGAGAGGTAAATGTAAAAAAATTGAATGATTAGAAGAAGAAAAGGGTGAGTTATAAATGATTCTGTAAAAAAATAAGTATAAGGAATAAATAAAGAAAATAAATGTAAGGAACAGATGATGGTTTTCAGTAGATTATTTATTTGTTTAACTGCTTGTTGAGAAGTTAATGTGGTACAAAAAGAAAAATGATGAGTTTTAAATGATTCCTTAAGAAATAAAGAAAATAAGTATAAGGAACAAATGACGATTTTCAATAGATTCCTTATTTGTTGAGAAGTTAATGTATCTTTGATGTTGTGATCTCAGATAAAAGCGAAAATAAACCTACAAGCAATGGACAAGATATGGAAAAGGAAATCAGTGAGCCTTCCCATAAAGCTGAGACTGCTGAAAACATTCATATTCACAGGTGCTCTCTGTAGTTGTGAGACATGGATAATGGTAAAAGACTCTGTGAGACAAATGTTGGCTTTTGAAAAAAACATGTTATACAAAGATTCTGTGAATTAGATGGGTGCACAAGGTAATAAATTAAGAACTGTATTTTAAAGTAAACTGCAAAGAGAATCTGATGCAGAAAATAATTCAAAGAAAACTAAAGTTTTTTGGACATATCTGCAAAATGGATAACAGTAGAAAGATCAAAACTTTATTGCTTGTTGCTTTTAAGATTTTTAAGTTTTTTTAAAAAAGCCAAAGACTTTAATTACTAGCTCTAAAATTATTTGTTATCCTTTCAATTTAAATTATTCCATTTAAACTATATTTCTAGTCTAAAGACCAGATAGTTTTCTGAATATGTGTAATTTATAAAAGATATTTATATTAAATCAGCTTGCTAGTAATTTAATTTTATTTGTTTTATATGTTTAATATATTTTTGTTTGTTTTACAAGAAAAGTATTCTCTCTGATGATTATGAAGAAGAACTGAATATATATGGTATTCTTGGATTTGATCCTTTTGATGAAAAATGCCATGGCAAAATTAATCTCTATGATAATGAAACAGGAAAGAAGATAAAAAGTATAGATATACATATGGAACTGGATGAAGTAAGATATATTAATATTAATTTCATGTATGTATTTGCTATTTATTTATTTCGTATCCAAACACAAGTAGTAGTAATGCTCTTCTGTAAAGTGGTTTGCAAATCTTAAAACTAAAAAGGATGAGGATGATTACATGTAGAGAAAAATAGCACTTTTTTGTTATGTAATTGTTCTACAATATGAGAGTTAATCAGTCTTAATAAGGCTATATTTGAGCTAGTATATGCAGATGAGGTCACACTTTTTTAGGGAGAGCAGCAAGGTGATTTGGAAGAGTATAGAAAATATTGGTAAATGTGATATTGAATGTGTGTAATGTTGGCTATTGGGACAAAATGAGGACATGCCATCTGCAAAACTTTGTAGATAGAAGATCAACAGTCAACATGATAAAATTGTTTTTGGTTGTGAGGAAGATTATATTTAATGCAAAGTAGATTATCTGTAGAGGGATGTGTGCAGGAATGAGAAGTTTTTTTCTTATGGTGACTTAGTAGAATGTATTTCCAGAGAGCATGGAAAGGGCAGAAGCAGTATATATAAGTTTGAGGCATGACATAATGCACATTATGATTAGATAGTAATGACTTTCAACAGTGAATCTTGTGACTCCTTGAAGGTGTTAGCGCTAATAATAATGATTATATAGGAGGGATTTCCATATTAGCACACATTGCTGTTGTTTTCATGTGATGTAAAATAGGAAACCAGTGTAAAATTCTTTGTCATTTTATCTGTAGATTAGCTGTTTGACAGAAATACTGATTGTTTAAAGTGTGACATGTGTAACTAGGTATGAGCAATGGTCCCTGGCTTAAGAATAGCATTTCACTTCAGGGACAGTGTTCTGTAGTAAAGTTTTAGTTGTAATTTATTGATATAATTTTTGGATCTGTTAAATTTATACAACCATAACTGTGCTAACTCACATCATTTTGCATGGCTGAGAGCACATTTAAGACAAAAAAAGAAAAAAGAAAAAAAAAGTAGTAAAATCATACTACAAGCATTTGGATCATAATGCATAATCAAACAAATAATGTTTGAAAATAATCATAAAAATGTGCATTTCTTAGCAATACTATTTATTTTTCAACAGTTAAACATAAATTAAAGATGCCAAGAAATTATATTCTTGGTTTAATCCTTTATCCAAGTGTAAGTTTTTCTCTTATGTTCTATAAAATATATAAAATATTTGTTTTGGCAAATTTTGCCACAAAAATGGCCCAATCAAAGCCAGAATTGAGTTAACTCAAATATTTTAATGGAGATTCCACAAAAAATTTCTTCTTACGAAGGCAAATTAGTTTGGCAAGTGAGTGATCATTATGGATGGGGAAGGGTCAACTATGGCAATATAAACTGGGCAGAGGAACTGGCACACAGTACTAAGGTAACTGACTATTGGATTTTTTTAGAGGCAACTGTTTTAGGCAGTATGTGGTGGAACACAAGACAAATCAGTTTTTATACAGATAAGTTTGATGTTTAGGCAGATTAGTTTGGCAAGTGCAAAGTGAGTGATCATTATGGAAGTGACTTCAAATATGGCTTTGTATTTATCAAGTATTTATATGTATTTATATCAAGCATGGCTTTGTAAAGGGTAGATCATGCCTGAGTAACTTGCTCAAGTTTTATAACAAGGTGACGGCTGAACTGGATAAGGGAAATGGGTTTACAGTGATACTGCTGGACCTGGCAAAGGTGTTTGACAGGATACCACATGGAATTCTAATCCGTAAACTACAACATATGGGAATGGATATAGGGTTGGTGAGATGGATAGGTGGGTGGTTGATGGAGAGATATCAAAGAGTGGTTTATTCAGGAGTGGAGTCCAAAAGACGGCCTGTGACTAGTGGTGTGCCACAGGGTTCTGTTCTTGGACCACTGCTGTTTAATCTGTTCATTAACGATATAGGGAAAGATCTAAGTGGAACAGTTCATTTGTTTGCTGATGATGCAAAGTTGGGGAGGGCGATAGTGAATGCAGAAGATGTCAAAGTCTTGCAGAATGACTTAGATAGATTGCAGTTCTGGGCTAAGGAGAATGGATGTCAATTTAATGTGACAAAATGTAAGGTTATGCATTTTGGGGTGAAAAGATTAGCGGCAGTATACCACATGGGTGGAACTATACTCCAAGAGATTGTTGAGGCCAGGGACTTGGGAGTGTTGGTGGATAGGCAGATGAAGTTTAGGGGGCACATTGCAAAAGTAGCTAAATCAGCTCATCAACTCACTTGGTTGTTGAAAAATACCTTAACGAGCAGAGACAAGCAAGTTATTGTACCTCTGTACCGAGCCTTAATAAGACCTCATCTTGACTACTGTGCCCAGATTTGGTCACTTCAGTTCCTTCGTGATGGGGAGGAGGTGGAGAGGATCCAGAGGCGAGTGACTAAGATGATAGCAGGTCTATGGAATGAACCATATGAGAACAGGTTGAAGATTTGTGGGTTGCAGAAACTGGTTGATAGGCGGAAGAGGGGAGATATGATTGAGACATTCAAATTGCTAAAAGGATTCTATAAGATTAATTCAGAGGATATTTTTGAGATCAGGACTGGTGGTGGGAGAACTAGGGGACACCTATGGAAGCTGGGCAAGAGTGTGGTTAGCATTGGTGTTAGAGCTGGGTTCTTTACTTTTAGAGTGGTAAATGAGTGGAATAAGCTGCCAGAGTCTGTTGTGAGTGCTATGACAGTGAGCGAGTTCAAGGCAAGGTATGATAGATACTGTGAGAATGTCGTATAGTTGTGTGGACATGATGTTTAGGCCTCCCTCAATGAGTCTAAGGACTCCCTGGAGTAGCCCGAAAATAATAATAATAATAATAATAATATAGCAATATAATCTTGGCAGAGGAACTGGCATACTAGTACTAAGGAACTGATTATTGGACTTCTTGAGGGGACAACTGTTTTAGACAGCATATGGTAGAACACAAGGGTCAAGTATTTTTGACTTGGTCATAGAATCAGATTTGAATGGGGCTGACATCTCAAACTTGTCCCTAGTAAGTGAGAATGACTAAGTAGTCCTAACCTGGAGAATGAATAGGATGTAGAAGTATCAAAGCAGAAGAAATTTATATGGAATTATAAGAAAAGCAACTCTCACAGACTTATGAGGGTGGTCTGAAAAGTTCTCGGCCTAACAATGAAAAAACAAATTTATAATTTCAAAATTTTTTTTTTTTTCAACATAATCTCCCTTTAAGACTAATATAATTTTATTCTGGCGATGTTCGAATGCCATTATCCCATCCCTGTAGTGGATCTCAGTATGATCTGAATAATACCCTCTACAGCTGCAATCACCTCTTGATTCAAAGAAAAATGCTGACTGGCAAGGAAGAGTTTTATTATTATTATTTGACACCTCCAGGGAGTCCAAGGACTCATCAAGGGAGGGCATCTACTCTACAACTCTCTGTCTCCACCACTCAACCTCATCATCTACTGCCAACTACCACCACCACTAATATTTTCACAGACAGTCATCACAAACATCCATTCCCAAGGTGGGATTTGAACCCTCAGCCTTTTGGCTGGAGAGCAGATACGCTAACACTCGGCCAACCAGGCTGGCAGTAGTGTGGAACATCCACCCTATTTTCCCAGCAGGAGAATAGGGTGGATGTTCCAACAATTCATAGTGCAGATCCCTTAATTTACCCATTGCCAAAACACCTTTATGGGCAGGTGCATTGTCCTGATGAAAGATGATTTTTTTCTTCTGCAAACTGGATCTTTTTCATGAATTTTTTCATCTAGTCTGGTTAAAAAAATATTCCCCGGTTATTGTTTTACCCTTTTAAAGATAATTAATAAACAAAATGCCTTTAGCATCCCAAAACACTGATGCCATGACCTTTCCTGCTGATGGAACCGACTTTGTCTTCTTTGGTGCTGAACAACTGGCTTCTGTCCATTGTTTTGACTGCTGTTTGGATTCTGTTGTGTAACGGTGAATCCAAGTCGCATCCATAGTAATCAATTGATGCACAAAATCAGTTTTATTCTTGTTAAAACGCTCCAAGCACTGTTCAGAGATTTTGATGCGAGTGCATTTTTGATCTGCTGTGAGCAAGCATGGCACCCATCTTGCGCAAAGCTTTTTTATTTGTAATTCTTCATGCAAAATATATCCTACACGTTCTTTTGAAATGCCTATAGCCTCAGCAATTTCACGCTTTGACTCGCTGGTCATCCGATACCATATCGTGCACTTGATCAATTATTTCTGGTGACACTTTTTGGATGTCCTTCACGTGGATCATTTTCAATGCTGGTACGGCCATGTTTAAACTCAGCAGCCCACATCTTAATTGTTGAAAACGAAGAAGAGCACCCGTAAACTTTTATGACTTAGAATGAATTTCTTTTGCCTTTAAACCTTCTTTTACAAGGCATTTTATAACTGCACGATACTCAATTTTATCCATTTCAAGTGATACAACACTTTTGCTTCAGACAGCTTATAAAACAAACTACTGGATAGAATGACTTGTAATTTCACATGGATGCTTATGACAGATGTACCAACTTAGAAAAAAAAAAAATTTTCCCGATATGTTGCCATCTATGGTTAAGGCTGAGAACTTTTCAGATCACCCTCGTAGAAAGCAGCTTGGAACAGTAAAATGGATAAAAGACTTTTGATGAAGAGTGATAACTAGTTCATGGGAGATACTTAAGAAAAAAATGATGACATGAGTGGCAGATTGTATACCTTGAGTGAAGAAGAAGATAAAGCAATCTGGAATTTAAAAAAAAAAAGACGAAATTAAACAGGAATTGCAGATGAGAAAAAGATTATGGAAGACATAAAAAGAAAGGCAAAGAACAGTTGCATGAGGAATATAAGGCTAAGGCTAGGAAAGTCACTAATATAGTAAGGAGAGAAAAATTAGATTTTGAGAGGAGACTCACATTGCAATGCAAGGAGGGCATCTTCTTTCCTCCCCCCCCCCCTCTCTCTGCTAATAAGAGGAATAATGATTGTGTACAAAAATTGATCTGCTTGACAGACCAAGGCAGATGACAATTGAGTTATTTCATGATAACTTTATTAGAGTGTTCCATCCTGATAAAGAAGGTTTTATTCCTAGAGGGATAAGGAAAGGTGAAAGATTAGAAGTGAATTAAAAAGGGTGTATTCCGAATACTGAGCACTCTAGATGTCAGTAAGTAAGGCAGAGGGACTAGATGGAATTTCACCACATTTTAAGGGAACTTGAACTGAACATGCGATTAATCTAACTGTTTAATGAATGTCTTCCACTGGGACAAGTTCTCCTGTAGAGTCGAAAAAGGATAGTGCTGTTGCATAAGAATGGTGCTAGAAAGGAGGTATCAAATGTTGGCCACTTTATATTTCTTCTGTGAGTTAAGATTTTGGAGAAACTGGTAAGGACTCGTATATAGAAATGGGCAGAGGAGGGCAATATCATTTATGCAAAATTCATCTCTTAACAAATTCTTTTACAAAAGTAAAAGAATTTGTTAAGAGATGCTCTTGTTTTAGTAATATGGTTGTATTTTATAATAGAATAACAAGAACAGTGGATGAATGTAAGGCAGATTACTGTCTTTTTTTGGATTTTGCAAATGCATTTGATAGGGTGCCACATGATAAGTTGGTATTTAAGTTACAATCTATAGATGTGAATATCAGATTAGTTATTACTGTTCAATCCTTATGCTAATGATATTGTCACTGGAGTACATAGAGATATTTAGTTGTTTGTTTGCAGATGATGTGAAGCTTAGGAGGATTTGAATAAGCTGGAAAAGGAAGTAAATGAATAGAGACTTCAGTTTAGGAATGCAACTAAATGTAAGGTTTTGAAATTTGTAGTCTACAAATAGGATGCTTCTCACTTGGTGGAGTTATACTGAAAGAAGTGGAGGGAGGGAGGAAGGAAGGAAGTGATCATGGAGATTGTAGATAGAAAGTTAAAATTTAGAAGACATTGCAATACTGAAGAAGACATTGAGCAGAGCAAAATGGGTAGTGATACCTTTGTATAAAGCTTTAATGAGACTATCAGAATATGGATTTCTGATAGATATTCAGATCTGGTAACCAAGATTTGAAAGGGATGAGGTAACAGAGACAGATAATGAAGTGATATCAGGACTATAATGTTGGTTATTAGGATAAACTTAAGGCATGAGAACTAAAGAGTTTGGCAGATAGAAGATGAAGGGAGGATATTTTGAGACATTTAAGCTGTTAGAAAGCTATTATCAGATTAACAATGGGAAGATTTTTCATGTGGTAGAATGAGGGAAAGAAACAAGGAGAAAAGGCATCCCTGGATGTAAGTTTTTTGCCTGGAATGCATTTCCTTAGAGGAGAATAAAAATGTGGATGAGTTTAAGGCGTAGAATGATAGATTTTGGGCTATCTAGCATTGACCTCCCATGAGAAGTATTGTGACTCCATAGAAGTTCAGGAAAATAATAATGATGAAACTTAAATTGACCTGTTTTAAACCTATTATAGCACTGTGGTGTTTTTTTTTTTTTCTCTTTATTTTGAACTGGGTTTAGTTGAGGTGGAGGGCATGTTTCTTTCTTATTTATCATTGTTTGCTGGTTTTTTTCCTCAAATATTATCTACTCCAGCTTCCTTTGCACATTTCAGATTGTTAATATGTGTACTCCTCACTACATTCCTCTTGAATATTTTCTACTACTGTTTCATTACTTTTTGTTTCATTTAAGTCTTTCAAAGTAATTAATCCAGACCTCCAAAATATCTTTATCTTCAGTTTTCATGTTACTTTTATCATCTCTGGTTTCTTTTACACACTTTCTTCCATTTCTCAACTTTTTCAATAACCTCCACCTCTGATTATGATGATCTCTCAATTATCTGACCTTCAATTAACGAACATGAATAGGTTAGGAAACGTTTATCAACTGAATAAAACTAGTTAATAAACTACTTGGTACACACTTGCATATGTCATTATGCCAACGTAAATTAAACAAAATTGAGAGCTTGTACATCAATCTGCTGATAACCTTCACCACTTTACAATATACGCCCTGAATCTCGGCTCCCTCTCAATCATCACCTCAAGATCCCTTGTCTCCTCCAAAGTTGTTTCACCAATGGAATACACTATCTTCCATCTTTGAATCTAAAAGTTGTGAAAGCCTTAGTTATACTGAATAGGACTCTACTCATTCACCTACCTTATAACTCCATTTCTCACTAACTTTGCATCATCTGCAAACAACTACATAACCTCTATTCACAGTATGTTAACCTCATTACTTTACTGCATGGGAACCACCATTTTTTATCTATCAGATAACCAATCGTTAATCCAGTACACTAGTCAACTATATAAACTCAGTTATTGCAATTTAATTAACATCTTAGAATCTTGGTGGTGGATTAATAATGTACAAGAAGCAGTGATGGCTAAGAGGAAGGCAAAGCAGAAGTGGGATGAGTCAAGAGTGGATGAGGACAGAAAGGACTACAGAGAGGGGAAGCGAGAAGCCAAGAGAGTTGTTGCGCAGGTGAAGGCCATGGCATATAAAGATCTTTATGATCAATTAGAAACAAAGGAAGGACAGAGAAAATTTTATCGATTAGCAAAATGTAGAAATAAGGCATCAAAAGATATCTTACATGTCAGGCAGATCAAAGACTCTGGAGGAAGAATATTAAGGAGGGATGTGGATATAAGAAACAGATGGAGAATATACTTTGAAGGACTTTTGAATGAGGACTCACAGAGAAGATGGGCAGCCTTATGATGGGATGGTGCAGAATATCAGTAGAGTGGAAGTGAAGGAGGCCATGAAGAGGATGAAGAATGGAAAATCGGTGGGCTCTGACAGGATTCCAGTGGAGGATGGAAGGCACAGGGGGAAGAGGGAATTGACCTGCTGTGGGACCTGTTCATAAAAGTTTGCCAACAGGAAAATATACCCAAGGAGCGGAGGGAAAGTACTCGTCTCCATCTACAAGGGTAAAGGGGATGCACAAGACTGTAAGAATTACAGAGGAATAGAGTCTATGTCCCACACAATGAAAATCCTAGAAAGGGTTCTTGATGGAAGATTGGAGAAGGAGGTGGAGATTGCAAAGGAGCAATTTGGCTTCATGTCTGGTCAATCAACGACAGATACTATCTTTGGGTTACGGCAGGTGATGGAAAAGTTTATTTAGAGAGAAACAACGAGAGCTACATCTGGTGTTTATTGATCTGGAGAAAGCAGACAATAGAGTGGCAAGGCAAGTCTGGAGGTTTCTGAGGGAGAAGAAGGTACTGGAGAAATATGTCAGGTTGGTGCAGGAGATGTACAGAAATGTGAAGACAAGAGTTCAGAACTGCCTTAGACAGACAGAAAGTTTTCAAGTGACAGTTGGCTTGCATCAAGGGTCAGCATTAAGTCTGTTCCTGTTTAATATTGTGATGGAGGTGGTGACGGAGGATGTGAGAGAAGATGCGCCTGCGACAATGTTGTATGCAGATGACATGCTGCTGTGTGCAGAATCAAGAGAAGTGGCAGCTAAACTGGAAAGATGGAGGAAAGTACTGGAAGTGAGAGGTATGAGACTAAGCAGAAGTAAGACAGAGTATATGTGCTGCAAAGTGGATGGCAGCCAGGACACCGATCTGGAGCTGGAAGGAAATGTCATCAGGAAGGTTAGGGACTTTAGATACTTAGGTTCAACAGTGGAAGAGGATGGAGAGACTGAGAAGGAAGTGGGATGGAGGAACTGGAGAGAAAGATGGCCGGAGCACTATGTGATAAGAGAGTGCCGATCAATCTAAAAGGCAAAATCTATATTGGATGTGTGGAGTGAGTTTGATGTTAGAAAAGTAAATAAGAGGGATTTGGCATCAGGGAACTGGAGAAATTAGTTGTTGGTGGAATACTAATTCAAAAGATCAGGGAAAGAATAGTGAGAAATGTGCATATATGGTTATAAATCTAGTGATGTGATTGAACTGTACATGTTGGGCTTCGGTTTTTGGAATATGTGGATTTGTACGTGCATGCAGGGGGGGGGGGGGGAGTAAACTGTTGCCTGGTTGGCCAAGTGTTTAGCATATCCACTCTTCAACCAACAAACTGCAGATGTAAATACAGCCATGGGCATGGATTTTTTGATTGTCTTTAGTAAGATAAATTTCATTGTCAGGTACAAGGTTTCTCATTGATGGTACTGGTCCTTTTTATTCATATTTGTTTTCTCTGCTTTTCCTTCTGTATTCTTTACTCTACTTTTCCTAAGTCATTTTATCTATCCGGTCTTCCAGGCTTCTATCACGGGGATTCAATGCCTTGCTACCATATTTGCTGTGTAGTGTGACTGCAGATGTACAGAAAGGGGAATCCTGGTAGGAAAACGAGAATTTTACACTACTTTGGTCTTTGTGGCAAAATAGACAATCCTGGATGCCATGGTCAGGGTCGTTAAGTTAGTGGGCTTGCCTGCAAGACTTAACAGTGTGTTGCAGGTGAGATTCTCCATGGTTCAGGAATAGGAGCCAAGGCTTGTTGTGGAGCCAGTGTGGTGTCTGGGGTAGCCCTTGTGTTCCACTTCCAACTGCAGTCATTGCTGGCTGGAGAGTTGATGTCCATAGTGGGTGGGAGCTTGCCACTGAACCAACTTCCTCTTGAGAATGAATAATTTTTTATCTTGTTTATCAATGGCCTCAATAACCACAATCATGTTCAGAAATCATTGGAACTTCAACAGAAAATTAAGATAAGAAACAGAAAGTATCAGGAACAGCAAAAAGTACACCATTTTTCTTAATCTTACATTCAACAGGGGAATGTCCACTTGGAAAAATGTCACTGTTCTTTGTCCAAAAGGATTTGGAAGGGTTGCATATCACCAAAATCAGGCAATGAACTGTTTTGAAGACATCCTTATTGAAGTAGCAACAGCAACACAGTCTGAAAAAGTACTTTGTTCAACACGAGTATTGGGACAGTACCAATGACGCTCCTCTCCCCCCCCCCCCCCACAAAATTTTAATCTGTCTAGAGCAGGACTGCCTCGATATTCCTGATAATAGATCTGCTCTGAATTGAAGTACCCCACAAGGAATAACAGCCATAAGGTGAATTCTCATACATATAAGGATGGGCAACTGGTTCCCATATGAAACATCATCCTTACATTCAGCACTCCAAAACCACCACCAGAAACCAGATTGTCTCAACTGTTAGGTTGTACATCCCAAACCCTTTGGTTCTACCATTTATGCCCGATATAGCAGTAAAGATCTGAAATGCCTATTTGTGAGGGAGATTACCAGCCTACTGCTGAGCATGCCAAGAGTGGAAGAATGAAAAGGAAATACCAGAAATTAAGGCTGTACAATGTATCCCCTATCGAGGGGGGGGGTGCTATATACCTCAAAAGTACAAAAACATTTGGTGGTAAACTCTGCTGAGAAGTTGACTGTAAAGAAAGTGACAATAGGGACCTTAACTTGTATGTCCATCCCACCATCTCACAACTACAACATCCTTGAAAGGTAAAATTATGCTTCCCATCTGTTTAGAATGCATAAAAGAGAAAATCTGGTATGAGCTTACTCCCAATGATGTATCAAAAATTATTGTACTAAATGAGAATCCACTAGTTAAAAATAATGGAACATGAACTGCAGAGAAACAAGGAACATTAATAGATAAGATGGATATCTCTGCTCCCTCACAAGAAAATAAAACAATTAATATATCCACTGCCTTAGAGGGGTGCTTAAGGCGTATAACTGAGAGGAGACCTCCACATAGCCTTTAAAGGAATGTGGAGAATAGACCAGGGATTCTGACCTGGTCTGTTCTCCAATCCTCACCTTCTCATGGTGCACCCTGTTGGGTATCTACCTGGATGCTGAATGAATGAGGATGAGCTAGCAATCTGGGATTTAGCCAACCAAATTGTATTCTAATTGGTTAAATCAAAAATAAAAAATGATGGTACAACATGACAAAATTTCATGCTGGCTGGGGCATTGCCTGGTTCCCTGACGAAAACTGTTGTTTTTGTCAGGGAACCAGGGCGAACAGCAAAAAGTCAGCCATTGGAACAAATCCTAAAACATGCCCCAACTCAACATCACCTGGAGTTCAAGATCGGTACTATCAACATAAGAAGTCTGAATGGCAAAGAAATGGAGCTAACTGAGGAATTAGATAAGTAATAGATCGACATAATAGGGGTGACTGAAATAAAAAAGACAAAAACTGGTGAGATCTTTCTGAGCAATAAATACAAAATGTTATATTCAGGCAATGACAATTAAGGAAAAGAAGGAGTAGCCATAGTATTCAACACAAAATACGAGGCTAATCTTCTTGAATGGCAGTCAGTCTCAAGTAGAGTGATGTGGGCAAATATGAGAATGGGGAACTGGACAATGAGACTTATTTGTGCCTATAGTCCCACAGAAGGTTCTACTAAGGTAGAAGTGGAGGAATTTTTTGATGCTTTAGAAAAAGCAACTGACATAATGAGAAAAGAAAAGTTGGTCCTTGTTGGGGATCTTAATAGCAGAGTAGGAAACGATTGTCAGACATACAAAAATATTTTGGGAAAATTTGGAGAAAAGAGCAAAGTTAATAACAATCGCAAATACCTGATAGATTTCTGCTCAGGACATGGACTGGTTATTACTAATACCATGTTCCAACATAATGCACAAAGAGGCAAGGAATAAGAAAAGTCTCATTGACTATGTTATTGTTGATAGTGATGTTTTCTCCTTGGTGCAGGACACCAGAGTGTACAGAGGATTTGAAATTGGAAGCAATCACTATTTAGTTTTGACCAGGATAAAATTGAATTTCATATTGAAAAGAATAACATGTAAGAAAGTTTTAAAGCGAATAAAAATTGAGCAGCTCTCAGATGTGAACTATAGACTAACATACACAAAGATTATTTAAGAAAAAATGAAACAGTTTGAGAACAGGAACCAAACCTTGGAGATTCAGTGGCAAGCCATGAAGAAAACCCTGATTGATTCAGCAAGAGAGGCATGTGGCGTGGTTGTCTGCAAGGATAGAAAAATCAGGACTCCATGGTGGACACAGGAAGTTAAAGAGGCAGTGAAGGAAAAGAAGAAATTATATCAAAAGTTCCTAATAAGTAAGTCAGGCAAATAAGTCAGCTTGTGCTCTTAGAGAATACATAGACAAATGTAAGAAAGTGAAAACACTCTGTAAAACTAGATAAACAAAAATCATGGGAGGACTTTGGCAAGAAATTAGAAAAAAAATATCAAGAAGGTGGTAAGATATTCTGGAGGTTGTTGAAGAAGCTTAAGAATGGAGGAAAGAGTGCTGTAAAAGGAGTTAGAGATGATAAAGGTGACATGAAAACGGGAGAAAAAGATATCCTTGAAGTATGGAATAATTACTTTGAAAAACTACTAAATGAAATAAGCAGTGATGACAGCACAGTGGTAAAAAACACTGCCCAGGCATGCAGTCAGGAATACATATCCATAATTGAAGTAGAAGAAAAGCCATCAAAGGCTTGAATTGTGGAAAGGCAGCAGGAGTAGATGATATTCGACCAGAAATGCTGAAGTAAAAACGGACAAATTCCCAATGATTGGAGTAGAGCTCATAGTACCCATATATAAAAAGGGAAATAAAATTGAATGTGAGAATTACAGAGATATTTCCCTACTGAGTGTTCCTGGCAAGATCTATGCAAGTATACTTGAGAAACGGTTGAGAAAAATTGTGGAAGAAAAGCTTGATGAAGAACAAGCTGGATTCAGGCCAAATAGAGGCTGTCAGGATCAGATGTTCACTTTACGACAAATAGTCGAGAAAGCATGGGAATATAACAGAGATCCGTATTTAAGTTTTGTCGATCTGGAAAAGGCATATGACAAGGTGCCAAGAGAGAAGCTATTCAATACTATACAGTTATATGGTGTCAATGGGACATTATATCAAGCAATACTTAGTCTGTATTTGAGTTGTAAGTTGGCAGTTAGAATTGAAGGATGTACAGGAAGATGGTTAAATGTTAAATCTGGTGTGAGACAAGGATGTACATTATCCCCTCTTCTAGTAGCAAGGCTTATACGTTGGTCAGACATAACTGGTAATTAGTTTACGGAATTAACAACGCATATAAAGTATATTTGTTAAAGGTAACTTTAATGAATAACTTCTATATTTCGGCAACGTCACATTGCCATCTTCAGGAACATAAAGATATGGTATGTGCACGCAGGCACTAACACAAAGCAAATGAGAAAGAAAGCAAGAAACTAATATTGTTCGTAAAGTCCTAATGGTGCCCTCTTGTCTTGGCAGTTGTAAATTAAATATGGTAAATTAAATATGGAAATAGACAACAGAATCAACAAAGTTGGTATGGTAGGAAGTCAATTGAATAAATTCATATGGAATAAGAGAGAAATTAGTAGGAACACTAAATTAGCTCTATACAAGACTGTGTTCAAACCAGTTTTAACTTATGGATCTGGGAGCTGGGTCAGAAATAAAACACTTGACCAAAGACTAGAGGCCGCAGATATGAGAGTCCTGAGAAAGATTAGAGGTGTGAACAGATGGAATCAATGGCAATATCATATTAAAAACGAGGATATTAGGAAAGAACTTGACATTGTCAGCATCCAGGAATGCGTCAGCAGAGCTAATCTCAGGTGGTATGATCAGTTAAGCAGAATGGGTGAGGAAAGATTAGCAAAACAAGTGTTCTCTGCGAGGTTGGCAGGAAAATGACTCAAAGGAAGACCAAGATATAGGTGGATTGATACGGTATAATGTGCCTTAGACAATAGAAATATAAGATCTGATAATGATAATATTGGAGTCTTGACAAGTAATAGACTGATTTGGAGGAAAATTGTAGATAGGAGGTTAGTAATGATGTAAATTTTTCATGTAGTACTATCATATTCTCTACACCTCTTGAGGGTACATGTCAGGAATTTGATGATGATGATGACTGCCTTAGAGGGAATCTAGTTTGATGATGTCATGAATATTTTTCCCAAGGAAGAAATGATGGACACTAGTCATCCACAATTCTTCAGAAAGAAAAACTACAAGGCTAATGAAAAGAGACCTCATGACATTGGAAACCAGATGATACCACCAGAAATAAATAATGAAAACATTTCTACAATGGAATCATGGATTTCATCAAAACATCAGTGACATCAAGGCTATGTTGGAGAAGTACAGCCTGATCTGCTTTTGCCTGCTGGAAACACATATGATGCCCACTGATGATCCAGCATTATGAAATGTAGCCGCCCCCCCCCATTCCAGAAAGTTCCACTTAATACATACATACATACACAAAGGCAGTTGCTATCCGACTCTCAGTTATTGCAGCTACCATCCCATGTACTTTTAATGGGAGATTTAAATAACCACAGCACTCTATGGTGTACCTTCCGAACTAGCAACTGCGGAAAAGTTGTAGAGTGTATTCTCAACAACAATAATCAATCCCACTTGAACACATAAAGCAACACATTCTTCCAATATGCCTACCTTGAACATTCACTGCCATTGACTTAACTGTCTGCTTACCCTCCCTCATCCCACTTTTTAAGTGGGAAATTGATGACAACTTATTTGGGAGTGATCATTTCCCTGTTATAGCCAATTTCTTGCATGGACAGGCATGTATTACATCATAGATATCATTATGGAAAATTAAGCAAGCTGACTGCATCATCTTCTCTTCCTTCGCAGAATTCAATTCTGTGACAGTCAGCTAATCTATCAGTGATGATGTGCATGTGGCAGAGTGTATTACACAGGCTACCACAACTACAATTCCTAAAATCTAGTTAATTTCTACTTTTCCCTAAGGTGGAAAGCTAATTGCACAGCATCCAGAAGAAAGCTTGAAATGTTTTCTACAAATACCCCACTACAAATCTCATTGCTTTACATGCCTGAGCCTAAGCAAGCCACATCAGTCATCAGAGCCAAAAGGAATCTTGGATAATATACTATACATCTTCTATAACAAGTGTAACCAACAACAAAGAAGTCTGGGATAAAATCCCTCTCACTTTCTATCCTTGAACATTATGGATGTACAGTCGCTGACCCAATAGCAGTTGCTTGACACTTTTGGGGGAGATTTTATTTTCAAAGTTCCTTGTTCAAAAATATGAAGCAGAAAAACAAAAATACTATTCTATTCAGCAAGTATGGAAGAATACATCAGGCCATTTGCAAAACAATAACTGAAATCTGCTCTGCTTAAATTTTGCCCAACTTTTGGACCAGATAACATCCATTATGAGATGAACAAACATCTCCCACTGTCTGCATGAATTAACTGCACTTTTACAACAGAATGTTCTGTGAGAATATGTTTCAAGATATCTTGCAAAGGCTGTTATTATTGCCTTTCAGGGAGGGATCCAATAATCTATTAACCAATTCTTCTGACCAGCTTCTTGTGTAAGATTCTGGAAATAATGATTAACACGCACCTTTTGTGGTTTCTGGAGAGAAATAACTTCTTTTTTTTTTTTCCAGAACACAATCTGCCATTTGCAAACATCACTCATCAACTGATGATCTAGTACAACTGGAAGTGGCCATTAGTTATGCCTTCCTAAAACATGAGTACTTAGTATCAGTTTTATTAATAATTCATTTTATTAATATTTCATTGATATTAATATTATTATTATCAGGAGATGCTATAAATCACCCAAACCTAGAGTTCTAGAGTTGTTGCATAACCTGAACAAAAATTTGGCAATAGAGATTATTATTGTTATTATTATCATCATTATCAGACCTCCACGGTGTCAAAAGACATCGAGGGAGGCCCTGCTTTCACGCACGCAGCTCATCATACTGTACCTCAAATGCATTCACTATCTGTGCACTCCCCACACTCTTGGACAATACATTCCAATCATCTATTACTCTCAATGCACTGCACAGCAAAAATGGTAGCAGTGTTGGATCACAGTGTTAGTGTGCTGAAAGACAGGATATTAAAAAAAGACTCAGGAGAAGCAGAGCAAAGAATATGGGATGGGAAAAAAATGATGGTGAATGGCAAGGGGCAGCAGAGTCACTGGCAGATTCCCTCCTCCATGAACAGGTGTCCCACAAGGAGAGACTTGATTATATATATCATCACATGTTTGGAGTGAATGTACCAGGAAGTTAACTGCTTTTATGAACTTTTTAACATGAGCCTTACACTGACCTAAGTTCCAGAAAAGTGGAAAGAAGACAAAATTGTTTCACTTTATAAGGAAGTTGATAGAACTAAGGCTTTGAATTATAAGCTAATCTGTCTGTCTGGATTTATGCTTATTCAGAGATGTTAGTGAGTATCAAAATTCAAAACTGGGTTGACAACAGAAGCATTCTCTTTGATGGACAGATGGGTTTGCTAAAACCTCAGTGCTAATGCTTAAATGCATGGGAGGAGCTTACATTGGCTTCACTCAGTGGAGTGAAACAGCACTAATAAAGAATTAAGAACCTTATTTAATTCTTCCAATATTTTATGTCAGTCACAGAAATATCTTCAGAGAGTATGATATAAACTTGTAACATACACACAAAAGCAACACATAACTAAGTGAAACACAGGGACAAAGGACTTGAGTCCTAACTAGGTGAGGCACCCTCTGTGGGCACCTGTTGGAGACTTCAGATGTGCAGCCTCTTGCCATTCTTCATCTTTTTTATTCTTTTTTTTTTTTAATTTTTCATCCCATATTCTTTGCTTTACTTCTCCTGAGTCTTTTTTTTAATATCCTGTCTTTCAGCACTGATCCAACACTGCTGCCATTTTTACTGTGCAATACAAACCTATGAATGGAAAGGGAGATCGGTAGTTCTTGTGCTTCTTTGGCCTCTGCTTCAACTAGACGGGTGCAGGTAGGATCATTTGACTCATGGACTTGCCTACAAGGGTCACTGATGTTTTAGTGTAAGTCTCCTACTCCATGGCCCAGGGATGGGCCCAAGGCTTGCTGTGGTACCAGTACAACATTCGAGATAGTCCTAGCATCCTCCATCTGAGTGTATTTATTGCTTGCCATATAGTGGACATCTATGTGTGGCTCAGTAATGGGTGGGAAGCTCTCGTTCTGAACAAAAAAAACTTTTGAGTATGAACTCTTCATCCTCAAATTTTTCAGGGCCCTCACAAGGTCTCAACCAAGCACTCATTCTATAGATACATCTTTTCATAACAGAAGAAAGAAACAAAAGATATATCTCAATAAATATAAATGTGCCAGTGTTTCTTATTATAGATGTAACAGATAAAAAGTCAATAGCGAAAATGCTACAATCTCATATTCAAAAGGTTGTAGGAGGACTAGAAGATCTCCCAAAAACAGATAAACAAATATGTTAAGCAAAGCAGGAAATTAAGACCAACTGAGGAGTATACTGAGTTCAGTGGAATGGACTCGGTTGCTGGATGGAAAGAATATCAACAGTGCATGAGAAGCATTTAAAAAATATTTAAATGATTCGATATCAGAATGTGTACCGAGAGTTTGAAGAATAAATAGGATAGGAGTAAAATGGACATGTAATCTTAATAAACAAGAGATTCATAAAAAAAGGACGATGTGGAAGGAATACCATGTTCATAAGGATGACGTCAGTTATGAATGTTATAAGCAGTAGGCTAGAATAGTCACAAATGTTTTATAGAAAGCAAAGTCTGAGTATGAAAAGAAACTGGCTCTGCATGCTAAAGACAATCCACAAGAATTCCATCGATATGCTACAATTTACTTTAACAAGTAAAAGAAATAATGAATATGAAAGGAAAACTCTTCAAAATCCAGATGGCGTGAGGGTTACAGATGCAGAAGAGGTTGTTCAGCTAATGAATGCCCATTTTGTTAAAAGCTATCAACCTGGTGTACACAACACAACATTGAGCTCACTGCTACCTCTTCACTGAATGAAGAAATGCAGGTGTGTGAGGACGAGGCATTAGAGCTGTTGCACAAAATGAATAAGAATTCAGCAATAGGGACTGATGGAATATCAGCACGTGTGCTAAAAGAGTGTTCAGCTGAACTGGCTATTCCTTTGACTCGGCTGTTTAATATGAGTCTCAGAACAGGGAAGATTCTGCAGGAATGGAAAGAATGTATGGTAATTCCATTGCACAAAGGTGGTGCAAAGACCAAAGTATCCAACTATCGACCAGTTAGTATCTCAGGAGTGGTGGTGAAGATTTTGGAAAAATTGGTTAGGGCTCACATTCAGAAATAGGTTGGCAGTGAATCTCTACTTTGTAATGAGCCACATGGGTTTACTATGGGTAGGTCATGTTTTAGCAATTTGCTCACATTCTTTAATAGTGTTACCATTGAACTAGACAAGGGGAATGGATACACCATAATACTTTTGGATTTTGCTAAGGCTTTTGACAGAATACATCATGTAGACGCTTCCATAAATTGGAGAAAATGGGTTTGGGTTATAGAATATTAGCATGAATAAGAGGATGACCGACTGACAGATATCAAAAAGTGGTATGTTGGGGATGTGAGTCTACACGATTTAAGGTAACAGGTGGTATACCACAAGGATCAATGCTTAGTCCACTGTTATTCAATCTGTACATTAGTGATATTGGGAAGGATTTGACAAGCGACATTCAGCTATTTGCTGATGATGCAAAGATAGGTAGGGTAATGAGGAATGCTGTTGATTTGCAGGACTTGAAGAATGATTTGAATAGGCGAATTATGGCCATGGGAAAATGGGTGTCAGTTCAATGTCAGTAAATGTAAAGTCATTCACTTCGGTGTGATTAGATATCCAAGGTCGTATTATGTTGGTGGAATTATGCTAGAAGAAACCGGTGAGGCTAGGGATCTTGAAGTGTTAGAAGATAGGAAGTTGAAGTTCACGGCCATGTGGCAAAGATTGCAAATACAACTCAAAAGATAATAGCAATGTTGAAATGAACATTCACATGTAAAGATAAGTATATCATTTTGCTTCTTTACAAGGCCTTGATAAGACCTCCCTTGGACTATTGTGCGCAGGTCAGGTCTTCTAGTTTCCATCGTGATTGTGATATATTTGCGAGAGTACAAAGGAGAGTCTGTTTTTTTTTTTTTCCAACCACTATATATTATAAGATGATATAAAATGGGTTTAATAGGTTTGAGATTTTGATACAGAACGTTACTAGTTTCACCACCTAACTGCTGGCTTCGTCTGGGCAAGTTAACTCTATACAAAACAGTTTAATGAACAAAAACAAGTTTAAATTACAACTAATACATAACTGAAGGATGAAAAATATCAAATTCATATGAACCATTACATGAACGCATGGAATGTGTGTGTTAGCATTGGTCAGTTGTTGTTTAGCAGGTGCGTCCTATAATTGACTGTGAAGTTGAACTCGGGTGTGCTGAGCGATCTTATGAGTGATTTCCAGATGTCACCAAGGATCATTCCTTGGTTTCTGTTTAGGCTACCTCTTGAACGGATCATTATTGCAGCTTCTTTTATTGAGCAGGAGGTGTAGTCATCTTCTATGTACGGCATAGTACTTTTATCCCATTCAATATTGTGGTTTGTGTTGGAAAAATGGAAAGCTAAACTAGAATTGTCTTCTCTGTTGTTGTTAATGCCTCTGATATGTTACTTTTTTCTTATTCCTAAACTTCTAGAAGTTTGTCCTATGTAATTCAACCCGCATGAACACGGGATGTTGTAAACTCCAGGGTGTTTGTAGAAATCAATCTTGTCTTTTAGTGACTGTAACATATTAAGAACAATCTTTATTGGTTTGAAAGCAACTCGGATGTCGTGAGTCCTTAGCAGGTTGGTAATTCTTTGTGAAACTGTGCTAGCAGTTGAAATTCAGTTGAATGGAAATCCTGTAATGAGTTTCTTGTAAAGTTAAGAAATGTCTCAATATCAAGAACAGACATTCTTGCTAGCCTAGATGTTGTGTCTTTGTTTACAAATGTCCCATTGAATGAAGTTGTGACTCTCATAGACAATCTATTTCCTCAAGACATCACTCAGCTTTATAGACATTGCCTAAATTCCAATTTTTTCAAGTGGAATGGAAAGATCTATAAACAACTGTCAGGCCTTGCAATGGAAAGTCCTCTATCTCCTCCATGTGCAGACTTAATTATGGGAAAGTTGGAAAAAGATATCTTGTCACACACGGATCCAAACCATCAGTATGGTGGAGATATGTCAACGTCGTATTTATCATATGGAAACACAATGAGGCAGAATCATATGATTTCCTAACTTCCATTAACTCGTTTCACCAAAATATCAAGTTCACCTTAAAACTTGAAAATGAAAGAAAATTACCTTTTTAAGACATTAATCAAAAAACAAATGGATAATAGCATTGGTCTAAATGTATACCGCAAACAATTCACACAGGCCGTAACCTGCATTTTGCCTCTTCGCAACATATTTCACAAAAGTTAAGCATTATACATCTGCTGAAAAACAGAGCAGTACATATCATAAGAAATGACAGAGTTTTTACTGAATTAGATCTTATCCTAAAAACATTAACAAACATTGATTATCCAAAAAAATTAATAAAAAGGATTCTTTTCTCCACCCCTCCCAATAGCAAACCCAAGAAACTCATTACAGGATTTCTATTCAACTGAATTTCAACTGCTAGCACAGTTTCACAAAGAATTACCAACCTGCTAAGGACTCACGACATCCGAGTTGCTTTCAAACCAATAAAGATTGTTCTTAATATGTTACGGTCACCAAAAGACAAGATTGATTTCTACAAACACCCTAGAGCAATGGTGTTCAACCTTTTTTACTACGCGAGCTACTTTTCTATAAAAAGTTATTCAGCGATCTACTCTCTTATATAGATCATGTTCCCCCAACCTGATATCTGATTACGCACAAATAAACAACTAAAAACTTTATTTCTGTATTTAAAAATTTATTTATCACTTTTAATTATTTGAATACAACAAAAAAAATATATATATATTGGAATAAAATATTTATTTCTCTATTTTGGAAAACCAAAGTTAGAAAAAACAACAGATTGATTACAAACTCACAAGTTACAGGAAATGCTGGTTGATTTAAAAAAAAAAAAAAAAAAAAAAAAAAAGTTAATGTGAAATTTGGCATTGTTTGGACCTCGCAATATTTTCATAGTCAAGTTGATATGAAGAAGTGGCCAATCGCAGACAATCATCCAAATGATCATTTGTAATTTGATTTCTTAATTGATTTTTTATGATGGTCATATTTGAAAAAGCTGATTCTGACAAGTATGTTGATCCGAAACACGACAGAATTTTTCACGCAATATCAGTTAATAGTAGGAATTTTTCATGTGCATACGTTCAGGTGACTTCATTGTTTATTGATTTTAAATGTAAACTATTCTGAATATTTACTATCTCAAGGTTCTACTTCAGCTTGGTTTATAACAAACAGACCACTAAATTTATTTGACATTTCTGTGATGTTCAAATTTTCTTGAAATGGATTATTGATAAAAGATATAATCATTTCAGTTTTATTAAAATCTTTAAATCTTGAATTTATTTCTTCCTCACCTAATTCTATTTCATGAATAAATTCTTTTAAATCATAGCGAAGCATTTCTTGATTTTGTTCAAAAAATTGTAATAAATATGGGAGATGTCTAAATTCGCGGTCATTTATATATTTTTCTTTAATAAAAGTAAGTATTGTTGGAAAGTTTTTATTGAACTTAACATGTCAATTAAATTTTTATCTCTACCTTGTAACTCTAAATTTAAATTGCTTAATTTCGTACAGAAATCTACTAAAAATGATAACTGTAACAACCATCTTTTATCACTCAATTGTGGATAAACATCTCCTTTTTCATCAAGAAAAATTTTTATATCGTTAATTAATACAAGAAATATTTCTAAAAATTGACTTCTGCTGAGCCAGCGAACATTATTATTCAACAGAAGTTCCCTATCATCATCTGCTTGTAATTTAATAACCACCTTTGCAGGGCTTTTCCTTGAACAGAATTTACAATTTTAAATGTAATATCCAAAACATCTTTTGTGTTTAATCCTTTACTACACAGTACTTATTGGTAAATAATACAGTGGTACGTTAAAAAATCTGGATATTTGTCATCATTTTTACATAATGAAATGAAGCCTGATTTATTACCTATCATTGCAGGAGCACCATCAGTAGTAATAGACACAAGTTTGAAAAGCGGAAGTTTGTATTGTTTCACAAATTCAACAAATGCCAAAAAAATGTCTTCTCCCCTAGTCCTTCCCAATAACGGTATAATTTTCAAAAGTTCTTCTTTACTTGAATAATCTTGAAATACCATGCGAATAAATACCATTAACTGAGCAATATCAATGAAGTTGTTTGATTCATCAAATTGTAATGAAAACGCAACACACTGGTGAATGTCTGACATTAACCTGGCCTGGAAACTTTTCTCCTGCAATTGGAACTCTTCCTTTCAGTAATAAATACAGGAAGATGCTCTTTGAGACCTAGACTAGATCTTTTAATATAACAAATCTCCAGGTTACATCATAAGATTTTACACATAGAACAAAAAAACCAGATGTCCTCATTTCAGAAATGCATCTTTCATATATGTTTCTAAATGGACCAAAGTCCATTTAGAAACATATATGAAATTTTATATTACTTAAATTAAGGGGATATTAAATCCCACATAGTTTTAAAACCGAATAAGAAACTCAAAGATTGGAATCAGAGAGTTTCTTGCCTAATATAGTAAACTATAAAGTATCGGCAACACTAGTGTTAGCCAATGCAAGTGATCCTAGTACGTAGTACAATACCAGGGCGTGGGGAAGTTCAGATCGCTATTCTTAGGTATTTTCCATAATGTAAAAACACATTTCCTAGGAAATGTATGCTGTTATTACATTATGGAGGGAGGTCACTACCCAGACCGGTTTCAGCCTTTTTTGAGGCTTCATCAGTGAGTAGCTAGACCTAATACCAAAGTGTATAGCGAAAAGAACTTATGTACTCTGCGAACGAGTTTTCCAAACAGGTGCAACCATTAAGTTACTTAAGTATAAAGAGCTAATAAGCTTCATTTCGGCAATGAAAACATTACTTAAATTAAGGGGATATTAAATCCCACATAGTTTTAAAACCGAATAAGAAACTCAAAGATTGGAATCGGAGAGTTTCTTGCCGAATATAGTAAACTATAAAGTATCGGCAACACTAGCGTTAGCCAATGCAAGTGATCCTAGTACATAGTACAATACCAGGGCAGCTCGTTGCAAAGGTGGGGAAGTTCAGATCGCTATTCTTAGGTATTTTCCATAATGTAAAACCACTTTTCTAGGAAATGTATGCTGTTATTTGGCTAACGCTAGTGTCGCCGATACGTTATAGTTTACTATATTCGGCAAGAAACTCTCTGATTCCAATCTTTGAGTTTCTTATTAGGTTTTAAAACTATGTGGGATTTAATATCCCCTTAATTTAAGTAATGTTTTCATTGCCGAAATGAAGCTTATTAGCTATTTATACTTAAGTAACTTAACGGTTGCACCTGTTTGGAAAACTCGTTCGCAGAGTACATAAGTTCTTTTCGCTATACACTTTGGTATTAGGTCTAGCTACTCACTGATGAAGCCTCAAAAAAGGCTGAAACCGGTCTGGGTAGTGACCTCCCTCCATAATGTAATAACAGCATACATTTCCTAGGAAGTGTGTTTTTACATTATGGAAAATACCTAAGAATAGCGATCTGAACTTCCCCACCTTTGCAACGAGCTGCCCTGGTATTGTACTACATACTAGGATCACTTGCATTGGCTAATGCTAGTGTCGCCGATACTTTATAGTTTACTATATTCAGCAAGAAACTCTCTGATTCCAATCTTTGAGTTTCTTATTCGGTTTTAAAACTATGTGGGATTTAATATCCCCTTAATTTAAGTAATGTTTTCATTGCCGAAATGAAGCTTATTAGCTCTTTATACTTAAGTAAAATGAAATTTTATAATACATTGTGTGTTATAAAGAAGATTATTACCAAAGAAGTCTGACAACCAATATCTCCAATACCTTACATGGACAACTGGTCAGAGTAATGGATCAGTAATTGTTTCCTTCTGCTGGATTCTATCCTGGTATTATTATTATTATTATTTTATGGCATCTCCATGGAGTCCGGAGACTCATCATAGGCAATCCAAATTAACCATTATACACACAAATCATATCATACTTCTCCTTGAATCCATTCACCATCAGGGAACTTGCAACCAATTCTGACAATCCATTCCATTCACACACCACTTTCCATACACTCCCCACTAATCACTTCCACAGATGTCCCCTAGTTCTCTGATTATTTGTCATATATTGAAAAATTTTACTTGCATCAATTTTATAAAATGTCTTTAACATCTATATTTTATATCGCAATTTTATAAAATGCCTTGTCTGTGGCCTAGAAGTAGTCTCTCTCTAGGGACATCTCGAACCGAGAAGCTCCTTTCTGGAAGCCGGAAACTTTTCTCTCAAGCAACGTGGATCCGGGCAGTCTCTCTGACGGCGACTCTGGACTGTGCGGCCTCCTCTCTGACAGCAATTCTGGAACCGGGACTCCTTCTGCTTGCTTCAGTCCCTTTTTATTAGCCGCCTCTGAGACCTCGCATGAAGTTTGCCCCCTTGTTTGCAGCTGTAAGCTGTCCTACTTTGGCCAAACAAGCAGGACAGCAAATATCAGAATTTCAGAACACAAGGACTACATCTGTTTTCACCAATACAGCCACTCTGGTCTTGCTGACCATGCGCTGGATACCTGCCATAGAATACGGTAGAAGAAAGCCAGGATAATATACCATAGCAAATACAGATGTGAAAGGCTTTTCATGGAATCAGCTTCAGCCCTAAGAAACGATCCAAACCTCAACAAATTTGGCTGCATGAGACTTCCTCAAATTTGGGAAACCTACATCAGAAGACCTTCGGCCCAATCGCCCAAGAATACCAACATTGCCTGCTAGAGGGCACAATCAGGACTTTAGGAGAAATAATAGCTTCCTACTTCTTCCTCACTTACTGTTTTGTTGTGCCTGCATACACGTGTCTTGTACTTAAGTTCTTGAAAATGGCAACGTGACGTTGCCGAAATATTGAAATATATTAAAATTTATTTTAATGTATATCCTAGTACGTTGTAATTTCCTTAAATTATATAGTGAAAATGCATAGCCTTTCCACGAGAAATAGATCTTACAGTCTGCTCCCCTACAGTCGTGTCCTCTTTGTTTTTAATAATAGCAATACACTCTTCTGGTCTTCTCCCCTCTATTTTTCCACTGCTATTTTTTAACATAAGCAGTGGACAGTGGTGGTCCACTGCTCATGTGGGATGTCGAAGAGAACATCTATGGAAGTGATAATTTTCCTGTTATTTGCATTATGTGTTCATATGAACCATATGAACTAAAGTGGTTAGCGGATACGCTAGCGGACATGAACTGAAGTGGTTAGCGGATACGCTCTCCACCCAAAAGGCTGCAGGTTCGAATCCCACCGTGGGCATGGATGTTTGTGATTTCTGTGGAAATACTAGTGGTGGTGGAGGACGGCAGAGTCAGAGCTGTAGAGCACATGCCCTCCCTTGATGAGTCCTTGGACTCCCTGGAGGTGTCAAATAATAATAATAAGAATATTCTACTATATTGAATGTCCACAAGTAAAATGGACCAGGCTGACTGGAATACTTTTTACCCATCTTGCAAAATTTGATGCTGAAGCAGTCACACAAACACCTGTCAACAAAGCAGTGAGTTATGTGTGAGATTGTATTGTCCAGCTAGCAATAGCTGCATTTCCAAAAACATCATTTCAATTATCACTCAGTTGAAAGCCTTAGTAGAACCCAGAGTACCATGCAGCTAAAAATCATTATGACAGAGCACATGGAATATATTTTATAGTTACCTTACCACATCAAAGCTTTTAAGCATGCTCGGGCCAAATGGGTAAAAAGTATTCCAGTCAGCCTGGTCCATTTTGCTCTTGGACATTCAGAGTGAAAACAATCTTGGACCCAATTTACATCATTGATTAATCAAGCAACCAATGCAAAAATTGTATGGAATAAATTCCTGAAAATGAAAGGTAGATATAGAACGCACCATATGTCTGCCTTGGAAAATAATGGATGTGTGTTGGTGATCTCAAAGTTATTGCAGACAGTTTGGGATAAATGTTTGATAGAATTTCAGCAACAGCTTCCTGAAAATTTGATATTGAAAGAGCAAGAAGAGAAACAGCAGCTGAACCTTTTTTTTTGCTAATGGGCTACTGCTGTATAATAAGCTATTTTTTAAGGAGAAACTAAAAACAGCTCTTTTACTTTCTCATGCCATGCATTATGAGATGATGAAACATCTTTCATTATCTTCTGTGGATCTCCTTCTTTTTTATACAACATAATTTTTACAGAGGAAGAGTTTCCAGATTCTTGGCATAAGTCATTTGTCATTGGTATCTCAATTCTATTTACTAAGAATGTGTAAGAGAATTAACATTGCCTCTGACGACGACGTTCAATCTAAGTGTCAGCTCTGGCAGGGTTACAAGGGAGTGGAAAGAGGGTAAGATAGTACCATTGCTTAAATGTTGCTCCAAGTCAGAGGTAGCAAACTACAGACCAATTAATGTATCAGGAGGGGTTGTTAAAGTATTGGAAAAGTTGATGAAAGGTAAAATACAACAGTGGGTGAATAGAGATGCGATACTCTATAGTGGGCAACATGGCTTTGTAAAGGGTAGGTCCTGTCTTAGTAAGTTATTCACATTGAATTGGATTAAGGTAATGGCTACACCATAATACTGCTTGACTTTGCCAAGGCATTTGACAGAATACCGCATGAAAAACTATTACAAAAACTGGATCAAATTGGAATGGATATGAGGCTAGTAGCATGGATGGGAGAGGGATTGACATGACAGACAGTACATGGTGGGGTGGAATCTTGGAGAATGATGGTGACTAGTGGAGTATCTCAGGGTTTGGTACTATGGCCACTACTGTTTAATTTGTACATCGATGACATAAGGAAAAATTTAAGAGGGGATATTCAGTTATTTGTGGATGCAAAACAAGGGAGAGCAATAGTTGATAAAGGTGGTGTTGGTATCCTGAAGCATGATTTAAATAAATTGGCATTGTGGGCAGAGGATAATGATTGTGAATTTAATGTTGCAAAATGTCAGGTTATGCACTTTGGGCTGAAAAGGTTGCATATGGTGTATCATGTTGATGGTATTGGATTGCAAGAAAAAGAGTTGAAGTTCAGAGGGCATATTATATAAGTTGGTAAAATAGCTCAAAGGATTACTTGGACATTGAAAAACATCCTAACAAGTAAAGATAAGGAAGTTATTATCCCTCTTTATAAGGCTATGATTTGGCCACATCTTGATTATTGTGCACAGATTTGGTCACCTGGGTTTCTTGGGGACCAGGAGGTGGTCGAAAGGATTCAGTGATGAGTGACCAAGATGGTGACAGGTCTGTTGAAGGTTTGAGGGAAAAGAGGAGACATGATAGAAACTTTGAAGATGTTAAAGGCATTTTATAAAATTGATGCAAGTAAAATTTTTCAATGTATGACAAATAATCAGAGAACTAATCAGGGGGCCATCTGTGGAAGTTGTGTAAGTGGTTAGTGGGGAGTGTATGGAAAGTGGTGTGTGAGTGGAATGGATTGCCAGAATTGGTTGTGAGTTCCCTGATGGTGAATGGATTCAAGGAGAGGTATGATACGATTTTTGTGTATAATGGTTAATTTGGATCGCCTATGATGAGTCTCCAGACTCCATGGAGATGCCATAAAATAATAATAATAATGATACCAGGATAGAATCCAGCAGAAGGAAACAATTACTGATCCATTACTCTGAACAGTTGTATGTAAGGTATTGGAGATATTGGTTGTCAGACTTCTTTGGTAATAATCTTCTTTATAACACACAATGTAGGTTTTGTAGACATCGTTCAACCTTGGTCCATTTAGAAACATATATGAAAGATGCATTTCTGAAATGAGGACATCTGGTTTTTTGTTTTATGCGTAAAAACTTATGATGTAACCTGGAGATTTGGCATATTAAAAGATCTAATCTGGGTCTCAAAGAGCATCTTCCTGTATTTATTAAAAACTTTCTAACTTAGCAAAGTCTTCCAAGTCGAAGTGGGAAGTACACTATTTCAGCCATTTCATCAAGAAGAGTGTGTTCCCCATGGCTCTAAGTTAACTCAGTCACTGAACAGTTTCTCCCACTGTGGGTTGATGACTTCACAATTTATTATCAACAAGCAATTGAATACATCTCTCCATGGTCTGTTGGTTAGGGTTCAGCTTTTCAGTAGGGAAAAAAAAAGTACATGTTTACGCTTTTAAAAAACACAGTCTGTACACTTTTTTTGAAAAAAAAAATCTTCACCCAGATGAGTCTTGGCTTTCACAGAAGTGTGAAAGCCAAGACCCATCTTTGACAGAAAGCTTACATTCCTTGCACACGTTCTTTAACTAAGGATAAAGTGCAAGAGCGCATTTAGTCTCCTTTGCATGCCGTGCTCTACTGAATAGGGAGTGCCAGTTGATCTTAATTGCTTCAACTTTATTGTGTACTTATACAGTCAAAGCTGAATTATGGGTCTCAAGGCAGAGTAGCCTACGATATTAGATCCTCTCTGCCATCAGGGAGTGCAGATAGCAGCTACTGGTGCTTTACACACATCACCCATTCAAAGTCATTTTGTTAAAGCAAATGAATGGGCTCTGTCACTTAGACAGAAACAGTTGTCTCCTAACTATTTCCTAAAAATAAATTCTCTTCCAGACCATCCTATGAACTAGTATCTTTTCCACATATTGAGAAGCTCAATATCGCATGTCAGACTGGCATTTCTCCTTTTGGTATGCATGTTAAAGTGATTATACAAGCTATTGTCACAAATGTTGACAACATTACTGCACCATACATAACAACATTCCTCATTGGCAGGTTAGCACTCCATCCTATCACTATACCAACTAAGGAAGTCACACACTCCGTGAGATGTCTTACATGCAGTTATTTAAATGTACAAAGAGCTCTGAACACTAGTTTCTTTCCCATCTATTCTGAGAGTTCAAAATCAGAGACCTCTGTTTGTTGTACTGCTGTATTTCCTGAGTTTATCATATCCAATCAGTTTCCAGTTTATTGTAGTAATTATACTGCAAAGTTGATGCAATTCAGCTTCACTTGATGAATGGGAGGTATTCAGGATACTGCAGAATCTCTTATACAACTGCAAGATTATTATGGGATATCAGCTTGTATTTTACAAGACTGCAAGGGAACTCATGATGCCTTGGACTAGGTTGTTTAATTAAAGTCTTAGATCTGAAAAATTCCCTGAAAATATGAAAAATAAAAGAAACTGCTGCCAAAAGTGTATGATTCATACAGACTCATTGAATTTTTTATAAGTCATCTCCTGTGTACAATCCACATCCAGTGCTTTGTGAGGTTATACAAATGTTGTTTAAAATGAATACCCTTAGTTTTGATGTTTGGTTCTGATGGATTCTTAGCCACATTGGAATTGAGAGAAATGAGACTGCAGATGCCGCTGCTAGATCAGCTGATACTTTTTTACTTCCTTTATTGTCAGCCCCATATGAAGACTATACAGGTTCATAAGTTCAAAGTTATTGAAAGCTTTTTCACTTGGTTATATTATAAATTAAAGATGCCAAGAATTGATATTCTTGGTTTAATCCTTTATCTAAGCATAAGCAAACAAAGTTTGCAAGTGAAGTATCTGCACATCTGGGTTCTTCTGCATTACTTCAACTTTTGTTATCTCTTCTGGATCTGACTTGCACTGATGAGACCTCAGTAGTCAAAACCAGTCTAGGTAGTGGCCTTTCCCAAAATGGGATACTAAGAAAACTGATGTGAAGTCATTACCCTCTATATACAAGTAGCCCAGTTGTGCAGATACTTCACACACAAACTTTGTTTGCTTAAACTTAGTAATGAATTGACAATAATTAATCATTGTCAATTCATTACTTCTTTAGCCCTTCTAAGTCGTACCCATCCCCAGGATAAGGTCCTTATGGAGGCAGTTGAATGTAAGAATGAATATAATATGCCAGAGCAAATAAGGACAACAAATCTGAGTGGGATAGTTAATATAAGGCATCAAGGTAGGGTTGGGGCTAATGGGGGTCTTAAATTCATGTACACTAATACTAGGAGTATTAGGAATAAGAAGGAAGAGTTTTTGGCCATGGTTGGCACTTCCAGACCACAGGTTATAGGTAGTGAAACATGGCTGACTGTAGATGATATAACTAGTGGGATTGAATGTGATGGGTATAGTGTGTTCAGGAATGACAGAGAGAATAAAATGGGGGGAGGAGTATTGTTGATGATAGCTGATGAGCTCCAGCCAAGGAGAATAGAAGTTGAATTGCAGGATAGAGAAAAGAGCACATTTGAGGCCATTTGGTGTGAGATTGTGGCTAGCAGAACTAAATATACAACTGGGTGCTGCTATAGACCAGGTGATGGAAAAGATGGTGGTGACAGTATGCACAAGCAAATAGAAGAAATGGGTGGAAGGAGGGTGATTATTATGGGAGATTTCAACTATGGTCGCATTGATTGGAGTGAGGAGAGGACACACGGAAGGAAGGAACTGGATTTTATGCGGTTATTAAGGGATAACTATCTGCGACAGCATGTAATGGAAAATACTAGGGGTCAGAGAGTGCTTGACCTAGTAATTACATCTGAGGATTTGGCTGTAACAAATATGACCACATTGCCACCAATCGGTGAGAGTGATCATAGGGTCTTAACTTGGGAGGTGGCTAAAGGTGTAGAATTTTCATTTAAGACAGGGTACATGTGGAATTATCGGGCTGGAAAGTATGACAAGCTTAGGAGTTTGATTGGTTCAGTGCCATGGCATGTACAACTGCAAGGACTAGAAGTTGATAGTGCATGGGAGGTAGTTAAGAAGTGCTTGCATGAAGCAATGGCTGACTGTATACCTAGAGTCCGAATAATAAATCAAGTAAGGGTTAAATGGATGAATAACACCATTAAGCTTGAGCTGCAAAAAAAGAAACAACTATGGAGGGAATTTAAAGAGAAGGGTGACCGGCAGGCACATGAACGGTATAAAGCGCAGGCCAGAAGGGTGACGAGTGTGGTAAGAAAAGCAAAAAAGGATTACGAAAGAACATTGGCCATGCAAGCTAAAGAGAATCCTAAACAGTTTTTTAGATATGTAGCAAGTAAAAGGAAAAATGTACATGGCAGATTGATTTTAAAGAATGCCGATGGTAGGGAGGTAACTGAATCAGTTGAGATAGTTGAGTTACTGAGTGAGCACTTTGCAAGAGTATATCATCCAGGTGGTGACATTGCAGAAACGAATAAACCAGTAGATTATACGGGAATTGTGGTTAATGAAGTGGAGGTGAGTAGTCTATTGCATAACCTCAATGTCAATACATCTGTGGGATTGGATGGTATACCAGCTCGTGTTGTACGAGAAGCAGCTAAAGAATTGTCAGTACCCTTGACCATTTTGTTTAATTTGAGTCTCGGGTCTGGGTTAGTCCCGAGCGGGTGGAAAGAGGGGAAAATAGTTCCACTGCATAAAGGTGGTTCCAAGACTGCTGTTATAAATTACCGACCTATTAGCATATCAGGAATCATTCTCAAGGTCTTAGAGAAATTAGTCAAGAAAAGAATACAGGATTGGATTGATGAAAATGGGATATTGTATGGGGGACAACACGGTTTTGTGAAGGGTAGATCATGCCTCAGTAACTTGCTCACGTTTTATAACACAGTGACGGCTGAACTGGATAGGGGTAATGGGTTTACAGTGATACTACTGGACCTTGCCAAGGCCTTTGATAGGATACCACATGGAACCCTAATCAGTAAACTGGAGCAGATGGGGATAGATATAGGGTGGTTGAAGGAGAGATATCAAAGAGTGGTTTATTCAGGAGTGGAGTCTAAAAGACGTCTTGTGACTAGTGGAGTGCCACAGGACTCTGTTCTTGGACCACTGCTTTTCAATTTGTTCATCAATGATATTGGAAAGGATCTGAGAGGAAGTGTTCACTTGTTTGCTGATGATGCAAAGTTGGGTAGAGCAATTGTGAGTGCACAGGATGTCAAAATTTTACAGGATGATTTGGATAGTTTGGAGGACTGGGCTAGGAAAAATGGATGTCAATTTAATGTGGCAAAGTGTAAGGTTATGCACTTTGGGGTGAAAAGAATAGCAGCAGTATATCGCATTGGTGGAACCATACTCCAGGAGATTGATGAGGCCAGGGATTTGGGAGTGTTGGTGGATAGGGAGTTGACTTTTAGGGGGCACATTGCAAAAGTAACTAAAACAGCTCACCAAATCACTTGGCTTCTGAAAAATACTTTAACATGCAGAGACGAACAAGTTGTTGTTCCTCTGTATCGAGCCTTGATAAGACCCCATCTGGACTTCTGTGCCCAGCTATGGGCACCAGGGTTTCTTCGTGATGGGGAGGAAGTGGGGAGGGTCCAGAGACGAGTGACCAAGATGATAGCAGGTCTGTGGAATGAACCTTATGAAAATAGGTTGAAGATTTGTGGGTTGCAGAAATTGGATGATAGGCAAAGGAGGGGTGATATGATTGAGACATTCAAATTACTGAAGGGTTTTTATAAGATTGATCCAGAAGATATTTTTGAAAATATGACTTGTGGTGGGAGGACTAGGGGCCATGCATGGAAGCTGGGCAAGAACGTGGTTGACAAAGGTGTTAGAGCTAGGTTCTTTACTTGGAGAGTGGTAAATGAGTAGAATAAGCTTCCAGAGTCTGTTGTGGGTGCTACGACCGTGAATGAGTTCAAGGCAAGGTATGATAGATACTGTGTGAATGTTGAATAGTTGTTCTTGACATGATGTTAGGGCCTCCCTCGATGAGTCTGTCGACTCCTTGGAGTTTCCCGGAACAATAATAATAATAATAAAAAGGTGACTAGCTCTATGCCTCCTAATATAATGGATAAAGTAATTAGCAGGATGTTTACATTGCATAGGGGTAGTCAACGAGTCTGGAGGAAGCAGTATCAGCCTGTATACCCAAGATCAGTATATTAAATCACTGATTTAATTATTTGGATTTAGGAGTTAGATATTTGGATGAGTAGTATCATTAATCATGAACTACAAAAAAAAAAAAAAAAGGAAAAAAAAAAAGTGGAAGGTATATAAAGAGACCAGCATGAAAAGAAAAACAAAATCAGATTATAAAAAGAAATTAGCTAAGAAATCTTTAGGTTTCCCTTTAGGCCAAAGGGAAACCTAAAGATTTCTTTCATTTCATTAAAGAAAGTCGCACCTTTCTAACATAGCACTCTAATGAGTACTGATGTTAGAGAGGTAACAGAAGCAGACAAAATAGTTGAGCAAGTGAGTGATCACTTTGTAAGGGTGTATCATCCAAGTGTGAGGATATTGCTGTGGCAGAGGTAACAGGGACTGATGTGAGAACAGTACTTGATGAATGGGAGGTATTCAAGATACTGCAGAATCTCTTATACAGCTGCGAGATTATTATGGGATATCAGCTTGTATTTTACAAGACTGTGCAAAGGAACTCATGATGCCTTTGACTAGGTTGTTCAATTAAAGTCTTAGATCTGAAAAATTCCCTGAAAATAAGGAAAAAAAAAAAAAAAGAGAGTGGAAAGCGGATAAAATAATTCCTTTGCATAAAGGTAGATTTAAGTATGTGGTAGGAAATTATAGACTTAATTAGTATCTCAGAAGTGGTGGTAAAAGTACTGAAAAAGTTGGTTAAAAAGAGAATTCAGGAATGGGTGGATAAAAATGTGAGACTTTATGAGGGGGGGAAGCATGGCTTTGTGAAGGGTCAATCGTGCCTTAGTAATTTACTGACTTTTTATAATAGAGTGACAATTGAGTTGGATAAAGGGAATGGCTACACAGTGATACTGCTGAATTTTGCAAGGGATTTAGTAGGATACCACATGGAACTCTATTATGCCAACTGCAACACTTCACGTATCTGATTATTAGGGCACATCGATAAAAGGGTGACTGATGGACAGATACCAAAAAAAGTAGTATGTGCAGGTGCAAGATCCAGATGAAGGCAGGTGACTAGTGATGTGCTTCAGGGTTCTATGCATGGGCCACTGCTGTTTAATTTGTACATAAATGATAATTTGAAGAGAGATATTGAGTTGTTTGCTGATCATTCAAAATTGGGTAGGGTAACAGTTAATCAAGATGATGTAGAGAGCTTGCAGGCTGACAGTATGTGCAAAACATAACGGATGTCAATTTGATGTGGAAAAGTGCAAAGTTATGCATTTTAGGATAAAATGAAATAAAATGAAAAGATCCATTCATATAAATGATTAAAAACATACATTAAGAGACAAAAATGCCACTTGTATAAAATATTAAACAAAAACATAAAATGTCAAATTTCACTCATCCACTGATTAATATACTTTAAAGCTGTTTCATTACACTGCATTGAATCTTCTTGAGTACATATATTATTAATGTCTATTAGGCAGCATTGCAAAAGATGATCCATACATTTGATAGGATACCACACGAAAGGCTGTTGCATAAACTGGAGAATATGGGATTGGAATATAAACTCTTGATTTGGATCAGGGGATGGTTGACAGACAGATATCAAAAAGTGGTATACGTGTGAATCTGCCAGATTTAAGGTGGCCAGTGGGTGCACCTCAGGGTTCAGTCCTTGGGCCATTATTGTTCATTCTGTACATTAATGACATCAGGCAGGTCTAACATCAGATGTGCAATTCTTTGCCGATGATGACGATGCGAAGATAGGCAGGACAATCGGATGCTACTGAATTTCAGCACTTACAAAATGATTTGAATAGGCTGGAAATTTGGACAAATGAAAATAGTTGTCAGTTTAATGTTAGTAAGTGTGATGGCATGGTGAGATTTCCAGCGGCATATTATATTAGTGGGAGGTTTTGCTACAAGAAACTGAGGAGACAAGGGATCTTGGCATATTGGAGGATAGGAATTGAAGTTCACAGGTCACATAGCAAAAGTTTCAAATACAACTCAGAAGATAATTGTGATGTTGAAGCGAACCTTGAAATCTAAGGAAGTCATTTTGCCTTTTTATAAGGCCTTGATAAGACCACACCTGGATTATTCTGTGTGAATTTGGCAAACCCGGATTTCAAGGGAATAAAGAATCTGTGAAATGAGTGCTAAGAAGAGTTATAAAGATTATATCTGAATTATGGAATTTAGATTATGAGGACAGATTGCATGTATGTGGATTACAGACCAGTTAACAGGAGAAAGAGGGATGATGTGATAAGAGGTCTATAAACTTTTGAATGGGTATTATTAGGATATCGTCTGATGAAATTTTTTGTTATATGGAAGGTTGGGAGAGAACATGGGGGCATCCCTCGAAGTTAAATTTGTTCAGAGTCAAGAAAGGCGTAATAGCTAGGTTTTTCTCTCACAGAGTAGTGAGTGAGTGGAATAGTTTGCATTTGGGAATAGTGAATGAATTTAAGAGAAGGTATTGATAGCTAGTTTATAGCTTTCCTCAATGAGTCCTTGACTCCCTGGAGGTTTCAGATAATAATAATAATAATGTGGATTCAGACTTTCCATAAAAATTAATAAAAGCAGAAGTTTTATGAAGTACACTGATATATAGTCTGATAAAAAGTAGTTGACATGCTGCTGTTTTCAAAGTGCTTCTGAGAGGATTTAATTTGTTTACAAAGTAAAAACAAAGTAAACTGTAAATATTTCCTATTTTTAGTGTTGGAATAGAAGAAATTGTTTCAATATATATGTGCCTGTGTAATGTTATATAAGAACTGTTACTCTTCATATTTCAAAGATGAAGTGAATGTTTCTATCAGTGAATATTCTTTCTTCTACTGCTACTACTGAAAAGTAAGAATATTTTAGTTCTTATGTTAAATTCTCCATCCATAAAAGGAAGAATGGATGCAATGGGGAAAAACAAACTGATAATTCAGTATAGGGATTAACATGGTAAATTACTTCCTATGCTTTGTCCACCCACAAAGAACCAATAGCAATCATGTTTGTTTGTATTTTTCTTGGAATGCAGTTTCTGATAGATCAATGTGATGTTATTCTTATCCTGTATTTTTCTTATTGTTGGAGTTTAATTCTTAAAATTAATTGACTCCAACATCTTTTATTTCTTCACATTTTAAAATTGAAAGAGTGTGAGAATGAAATAATTATTATTAATCTATAATTACAATGATTTATATATATATTTAAATATATTTATTTATTAATAATTTTGTATGTAGAGTGAAATGATTATTATTAATTTACAGTTACAATGATTTATGTACATATATTTATTAATGATTGTGTATGTAATTACTGTAAATAATATTTAGTTAATTAAATTATTTATTTTGATAAGCAGTGAGACTTTTCTGACTGCTTGGACACCTTGGTGGAACCAAGAAGTCCAAAAAACTGTCCAGGCAAAAAAGGAGTTCTAACTAACATGACTTAGGGTCAGGTCACCTGAGATGCGTTTGCGGTATGCTGAGGCACGAAAAGCTGCTGCTGAGGCAGTAAAGACAGCAAAGCAGAAGGCTTGGGAATCCTTTGGAGAAAGATTAGACTCATCCTATGCAAATGCAAACAAAGTATTCTGGCAGACCATCCGCCGCCTTCGAGGGAAGAAATCGTGCACAGCAAGGGCAATTAAGGCCTCCGATGGTGCACTTTTAAGAACCGAGAAGGATATCCTCCACAGATGGAGGGGAATACTTTGAGAGCCTTCTTAACCCGGGTGGCCCAGCAGTTGTGGACATCCAAGAGGTGCAGATCAGGGCAATGACTAGTCTCACAGCAGAAGAGGTCCATTTAGCAATAAAATCACTAAAATCGGGCAAGGCTGCTGGCGATGATGAAATTTGGTCCGAAATGCTAAAAGCCTTAAATCGAGACGGTGTTCACTGGCTGACTCGAGTGTGTCAGGCTGCTTGGATATCTGGGCGAGCACCAAAGCAATGGCAGACAGGCATAATAATACCAGTCTTCAAGAAGGGAGACCAGAAGGATTGCAGTAACTATCGTGGCATTTCTCTGCTCAGCCTGCCTGGAAAAGTGTATGCTAGGTGCTTGGAAAGACGGTGCAGGAGCATAGTTGAGTCAAAGTTCCAGGAAGAACAAAGTGGCTTTCGTCCTGGTAGAAGCACAACTGACTAAATCTTCACTTTAAGACAAGTCTTTGAGAAATCTTGGGAATATGCCAAGAATGTCTACACATGTTTTGTGGACTTGGAGAAGGCATATGACCGGGTTCCTCGGGATAAGCTTTGGCAAGTAGTACAAGAGTATGGAGTGGATGACCAACTATTAGCTGCCATCAAGTCCCTGTATGAATGCCCAGAGTTTTGTGTCAGGGTAAACAGCACAAAGTCCGAACCTTTCACAGTCTCCATTGGCCTCTACCAAGGGTGTGTTCTGTCACCCCTCCTTTTCATAATATTTATGGACTGGATTGATAGGCACAGCCGAGGCAGTGAGTGTCAGAATTGGAAGATGTAGCATTAGACGTCTGCTTTTTGCAGATGACCTAGTTCTGCTTAGCTCTTCCACAGATGACCTCCAGCGGACCCTGGATAGGTTTGTAGCTGTTTGTGCAGACCCCGGAATGAAGATCAGTGTGGCCAAAACTGAAACATTTGTGGTCTCAAGACAACCATCCCAGTGCACTCTACATCTAAGTGGAGTCCCAATGAGGCAGGTGGAGAAGTTTAAATACCTTGGGTCCATATTCACGAATGATGGAAAATGGGACATAGAGCTAGATACTTGAATTGGCTTAGCAAGCTCAATATTGCAGGAGGTTGGCCGTTCGGTAGTATTGAAGCAGGATTTAAGACAGAAGGCAAAGCTGGCTGCTGTCTTCAATACAGTCTATGTCCCCCATCCTCACCTATGGTCATGAGAGTTGGGTAATGACCAAAAGAATGCGGACATGAATCCAAGCGGCTGAAATGAAGTTCGTTCGAGGGGTTGTGGGGCTGACAAGACTCGACAGAGTCAGAAGCTCTGCAATTTGGGAAACCCTCAATACTCAACCGCTGCTTCTCCGTGTTGAGAGATCACAGTTACGTTGGTACGGGCACCTGATCAGAATGCCACAAGAGAGGCTCCCTCAGCAGGCCCTCTTTGCCAAGCCAGAGTGTGGGAAGCCACGTGGAAGGCCAAGGACTCACTAGATACATTATATCCAAAACCTTGGGTGGACACATTTGGGAATCCCACCAGAACACCTGAGCTTGGTGGCAGAGGATCGTGACCATTGGAAGTTCCTCTTGCAGCTGTTGCCCCCACAACCCAATTAAGAAAGCTGGGCCTTGAAGATTTATGTATGTATATTTTGATAAGCTTGAAGTAATTTCTGATTTCATTAACTCACATTAGTAAAATAATTATTTTAAACTGCTTATTATTAGAAGCCGAATGAAAAGAATGCATAAGGAGGTTCTTTTGTATGACTGTACAAAACATTTATCAGACTACACAGAATTGCTTTGTGCAAATTTGGTCATTGGTTTCCATTAGAAAACAATGTATTCCATTGGTGGTACTATGCTAAAGTTGAAGAAGACCAGGGGATGGGTTACATTCTGCTAGCTAGACTTCACTACTTTCTTAACTTATCCTCTGAACTTCGACTCAGGAACTTGAAGTTTTTAAGCAGACTGCATTGACATAATGGGGAGGAGAACAGTGATTAACAGAGATAAGAATGTGGTATAAAGCTTTGATCAGACCACTTCTGGACTGCTGTGTGCAGATCTGGCCATCTGCATTTCAAGGGAGGGGGGGGGGAGGGGGGCTTTAGAAAGTATGAAGAGGTAGATATCAAAAGGAATATCACTTTGAAATACCTGCTATATAAAAACACTGGGGAATTATAATCCACAATATTTAAAAGATTAGAGGTGGGACAGGTAATATTATTGACACATAAGTTTATGACAGGAACCTACCAAATAAGAATCTGAAGAGAAGTATCAGTGGACAGAACAAATTGAAGAGAGGATCCATCCCTGGAAATTGCACAAGGACATGAAAAGTCATTCCCCCCATTGAGATTGTGGGTGTGTGCATGGAATGTATTTCCCCGAGAATTGAGTTTGCAGGCAGTGAATGATTTTAATGAGCTATATGATCAGTTTTGTGAGGCATGGGGTGGATCTCCTGCAGCAGATTTCTTGACTCCATAGAGTGAAGCATCATCATCTCCTCCGAGATGATGACAATACTCTTACTATTTTTTGATATCTCTTGAGGGCTTGTTATCCCTTCCTATTTCGAATAATGGAGAAAATTTGAAAAATTTAATATAATCAGCACAATTATTATAAAAGGATGTTTCATGAATTAACAGAAGAATATGACTTTTTGGCATCTTTAATTTATAATAAACCAAGTGAAAAGATGGTTACGATTTCCCATTTCTAATTCCCCCAGAAAAAATCAGAATTGCATCCCAGCGAATATCTTACCTCTTTTATCTCTCAGTGCAACCAACTAGAATTTTGGAGAATTGTTAGATTTTGAATTAATTGTAATCTTCAATCAGACTCTTTCCTCTTCAGTGGTCATTTCTGTAACATGGAAGTGTATGAGTAACCCCAGCAGATGCATCAATGCATTAGCAGGCACCTTGTCTTCGTTTGCAACCAGATGTGACGTCGCCAGAAGGGAATGAAATGGGAGTTACATCGATTAGACATCATTGTTAGTGAAATTGCTAAGAAAATAGTGTGGATGCATTAACCTAACCTAAAACTTCTGTTTCATCCTCCTTCCGGTAATGTCACATTTCTGTAACATGGAAGTGTATGAGTGACCCCAGCAGATGCATCAATGCGTTAGCAGGCACCTTGTCTTCGTTTGCAACCAGATGTGACATCACCAGAAGGGAATGAAACAGTTAGTTACATCGATTAGACATCATTGTTAGTGAAATTGCTAAGAAAATAGTGTGGATGCATTAACCTAACCTAAAACTTCCGTTTCATCCTCCTTCTGGTAATGTCACATCCTGTTGCGAAGGGAGACGAGGCGCCTGCTTACACATTAATGTGTCCACTACGGTCTCCCATAGACTACCATGTTAACAAACTACCTGTTGAAAGGGAAAGAGTCTGATTTTCGAAATAAATTAATTCCAAAACCAGTAATGAGCAGAAATTTTATTGATTTGCTGTTACCACTAAAAGATAAGAAATTGCATGATATGCTAATTTTGAAATTTCAAGGGGAATGAAGAATGGAAAATAATAGTCGATAAGATTTTCAACATCCATCTCTAATTCAGAGTATTTTAGTAATAAGGTGTGACACCTTTTGGCTACTTGTATATTGAAATATGACTTCTGCATTACTTCAACCTTGGTATCACTTCTGGTTCTGGCTCCCACTGATGAGACCTTGATAAATGTTGCAACTGGTCTGGGTAGCCCTTCCCATAATGCATAGCATTATACATGTCTGTAAGGATATGTGCGTTGCATTATGGGATACTAAAGCAATTGATGTGAAGTAATTAGCCTCTTTATACAAGTAGCGCAGTCATGAAGTGACTCCACGGGCAAAGTTAATTTGCTTACACTTGGAGAAAAGATGAAACCAAGAATATAACTTCTTGGCATCTTTAATTTATAACACTTTCTCATAATTAATTTATTTTAACTGAAAACATAAATTAGTGTCATCATAGGTGTTAGATGTTGAATCACACCACCTTCTTATTGGAGATCCAAAACAGATTGTGTATGTGTGTGGATGGGAAGTACATCAGGATTCCCTGATTCTCTTGACTATTCAGCATTTATCCACCCACAGTATTAATATATCATACTATTGATTTTATCAGTGATATTTTCATTAAAAATAAAAAGGGAAAAAAAATGAAAAAATCCTTAACCAGAGATCTCATACATCAAAAAGGCAGACAGAGAAGCAAGAAGTAACCTAATGGGCCAGAAGAATTTAAAAAATCTTTATATTCAAAACATCCATTGGTCCCAATTTATTGTCTTCCAAAAATACACAAAAGGTATATTCCGTTATGGTCAATTGTAGATGGGAGAGATTTTCCTACCTCAAACTTAGTGAAATATCTGTTAAGCCTGATATTACCACACATAGGATAAAGTGACTTATTTATAAAGAATAGTTTACATTTCATTGAAAAGGTAAAAGATAAAAATATAAACCTTCAGACATCTTAGCAAGAAAGTGTAGTCAGTCTCTTCACCAGTGTATCCAGAAATGACACAGTGGATCTACTTGATGTAAAAATTCTTTTCCCAACAGACACTGTAGGACTATTCAAACACTGCATGAAAAACACTTTTTTCAAGACAAATATTGGGAACAAAAAGGACTGGCGATGGCTTCTCCCCCTTTCTCTAGCCTCAGCCAACATGTTTATGAAAAATTTCGAAACTAATGCATTTAAAACCTACCAGAAAAAAACAAAAATTTGGTTACGTTATATCAATAATATTTTCATCATTTGGTCGGGAACAGTGAATGAGCTGATTGCTCTCAAAGATTATATTAACACAACTTGCATCCCAATATAAAATTCACTCTTGAACTAGAACAGTACAAAAAATTACCTTTCCTTGATATCCTTGTCAAAGTAAACGAAGTGGAATAAAGATTATCCTTCTCCATATACAGAAAACCTATCACAACGGGAAGATTTTTAAATGCCACTTCACACCACTGTCCATTGCAAAAGACAGGCATAATTAAAACTATACAAGACTGGGCATACAATATATCAAGCACATCAATTAAAAGGAATGAAGAACTGCACCACCTGAAACAGAACCTCGCACTTGTTTTGAGCCCAAGATGATCAGAAAAATTCTTAATATATCTCTTGCACTTCCTTACTTAAACAAGATTTCAAGAGTGCAATCATGTTGCCTTACATCAAGAATGTCACAGAAAAAGTGGCTGCATTGCTCTGTGAGTACAACATAAAAATGGCTTTTTTACCTTTACAAAAAATATTAAGATTCCTACATCTACTAAAACCTCCACTCACTACATGAAAAAAACAGGCTATGAGATTCATTGCTCTTGTGGTATTTGTTATCTAGGTTAGACAGGAAGGTTGGGAGAGATCCACATGTCTGAACACGTAAATGACGTTGAAAAAAGAAGGCATAAATCGGGCCTGGTATTCTACACAACCACTATTGACTATCAAGCACTTTGGCAACAAACAAAAATGCCATGTATTGATCTTAACTTTTTACAAGAAAATTTAAAGAAGCCTTGCAAATTGTTAGGATCCCTACACAATGCAATAAAAATCAAGGCTTAATTTTACAAGTTTGGCCTGCTTTTATCAAAAACGTATCTACCATGGACCTAGGATATAGCACGCATGATACCACAGAATGTGATAACAACTAACAATGTTCCAACACTCAAAGAGTAATAAATTTATCATTTGTATTATGGTTTATCAATTATATTTAACAGTTGTGAAGTTATCAAAAACATCTAATATGTGTAATTAATTGTTAATAGGCTTTTGTTGTGTAAAACTTTCATGTACCACTACCCTTTATGATGTAAATCTTACGACGTATGAAACTTGTCATGTTTTAAATGCTTATTTTTACTCCTTATTTATATTATAATGTGGTATCAATACTGAAAATTTCCCACAGAACTGCTTAACCACAGAAACCTACATGTATATAGAGAAGCAAGAGTTTAACTCTTTGGATATGATAGAGAGGTATCATTAGTATGGATACTGTAAAATGAATAAAATTATATTTGGATGAAATACTTTAATTCACTAAATATCTTATGTAATTATTATAAAACAAAGCTAGCATTGTTTTACTAATTAACATTTCACCCTTCTGAGTATCTAAATATTTGAGATATAGTTCTTTTTTAATCCAGAATGTTGCATTTCATAATTTATATTTATTAAGTAAAGTTTTATGCTTGGCTGGCCATATTCAGTTTACTATAAAAATAGTATTAATTTTAGTAAGATGGTTAAAATAACTTAAGTTTTTAATTTTGATCTTTCAGTTTTGTGATTATACGCTTACTATGGATTTGGAAGCTTTGATTGTTATAAAAGTAAATCAAAATAGGTATTACAGCTGTTACGTATATAAACTAGAGAGACCAGAAAAGGTGGAGCTGAAGAAAAAAAAGAAAAAATAAATAACTATTTTATTGTTATACCAAAGAATGATCTATAAGGCAGCAAGTATGCTATTACTGTATTTGAGTTACATCTATTCAAATACACTAGAATGAATAACTGCAGGGATTACCATAGTAGCTGACTTAAGCTTTAATTGGTCACCAGACACCTTCTATATCAAGCAAATACTTGCAGACAATCTTTTTTAAATCACATATTTATTGGATATACTTGATATTATCAGGGTATTGTGCATTTTATAAATAAAACGACTGCTGTATTACAACCAACAAGCTTTCGATCCTATTCTATACTGCAAGAGAGTAGGGTCTAAAGAATTTATAATAATGTTCTTTACATATCTTCACATATCTTACATTATATGTTCTTTACATATAATAATATTGTGATGTTGCCTGTTACTATTTTAGCCTCACCACTAAAACTATAAAATTAAATTTGTTTGTTCTGTCGTTTAAAACTGCTACTACTACTATTACTACTACTAATAATAATAATAAACATCATGCAAATGACAGTTTTCTCCAACCCTGTATTCTTTAACATACTAGTTTATCCTCACTGAATCAGATAAATTTCTTTTCATTCCATAACATGGAGTCTTTGGACTCCCTGAAGGTGTCAAATAATAATAATAATAACATGAAAGTTTCAGTTGGTAATGATATTTCAGTATATACCTCACACCATAGCAGTGCCTACAGGAAAAAAACTTGCACCAAACAAACAGTTCATTAGCTTGGAAGGTTTATACCAGTGGTCGCCAAAGTGGTCAATATCGACCCCCAGGGGTTGATATAACATTGTTAGGGGTCGATATAAAAATATAAGACATCATTGTACGGGTAATATTTAATTCGGTTAACTTGGATTACCTTCATCCTGAATGACAACGTAATTAAGAGTGAATCGTAGGAACAGTGACATGAAGAGGACCTGTAAGATGGAGCAAGGTCATGAAAATGGTTACTGAGGCCAATCAAGTAGGCCAAAATGACGTATTTACAAATAAATGGATGTCTGTGGTTCCCGGTGCGGCAGGAGCGAGATTGCAACACGTGTGTGGTTGCTTATTTACTTATACTTGCACGTATTCGATCACAGTCTCATTTTTGTGCATCGACATACAAGTGAGCGTTAATGATCTAAAATTCATCAATCACCAGTGATATTAATACCAGTATATTAATATCACTAGTAATACCAGTGATATTACTAGTGAGAGTAATAGTAATATAATAATATATACTATATTATACATACAATAAACACTGTAACTATAAAATAAACAATCTAAAAACTCACATAAGCTACTTTTTGCTTGTCCTATTATAATTACGTAATAGTTAATTATATGAAGAGCCAAAGGTTTCAATTCGGCAACATAAACTTATTTAAGTTAAGGGATATTACATCCCATATTGTTTCATGGCCGAATAAGAAACTCAAGGAGTTTCATGCTGAATATAGTAAATATATAAAGTTCGGCGAGTCCAAGCATAAGCAAATACCTGGATAGTGTTACAACTGACCCTTTACGTAGTGCAACACCGAGGCAACTCATGGTAAGGGTGTAACAAGCTCCGATCACTATTCTTTATATTTCCCCATAATATGAAATCCAGCTCCTAGGAGCTGTATTATGTAGAACAGTAATATAATGCAGCTCCTAGGAGCTGGGTTTCACATTATGGGGAAATATCAAGAATAGTGATCGGAGCTTGCTCCACCCTTACCATGAGTTGCCTCAGTGTTGCACTCCCTAAAGGGTCAGTTGTAACACTATCCAGGTATTGGCTTACGCTTGGACTTGCCGAACTTTATATATTTACTATATTCAGCATGAAACTCCTTGAGTTTCTTCTTCGGCTATGAAACAATATGGGATGTAATATCCCTTAACTTAAATTACATAATAGTAAAATAGAGGGGGCGGGGTCGATAAAAAGTCGAGAAACTCTTGAAGGGGTCGACGGTCAAAGAAGTTTGGCGACCCCTGGTTTATACTATAATGAATTGAGAAAGCATTTCCTTCCCTCTCCATGTGCTATTTCTCCAGAATAAACTCTCAAAATTATCTGAACGTATAGGCTAACTCAATTTTTGAGCCTTCTCCCCACCTTTCTACAAGCTTGGGTCATTGGTTATGCTGATTCATGCTCTCCTTTCATACACATACATATATATTGTAGGGTTTGGCAGGAAACATTAATAACACTGGCTGGAAACACTAACAGTTAGTTAACATTGCTGTTAGGTAATGTATTTTTAGCTTTGAATATGTAAGGGCTGATCCAAAATCCTTTATCTTTTTGTGTAATATTCAGCCTTATTTGAAAGTAAAAATTATATCCATTTATTTATTTATGATGGATAAATATAATTCCAAACATGAATTATATTTATTTACCTAAAGACTGACTGGTATTCAAGATTAGAAGTATAGGGAAATTAAAGTATTCCTGTTTTCACGCTGAAGTGATATCTTGGGGGGGGGGGTCCAAAATGCACTGCCAGGGGTGTTGGAAACACTAAATGAATGGAATTTGCATAGCACTCGGCAAATGCTAGGAGGTTTAAAATAATGGACATGGGATTTTTTCCTTCATTCTGGTTGTTAATACTGTCTGCAGTGATGGCGCTAACCTTGTCCCAATGTGCTTTGCTCATGAAACTACATTTTCCGACTGTAAGTGACTTTGTAGGCTTTGCCCACAAAGTATTCCTGGTGAGATTTTTACAGGGTAGTTCACCATTGCTTTCTCCAACCCTCCTATTCTATCCGGGCTTGGGCCTGGCATATGGCTGGGATGTATTCATGACTGTAATCCGTGTATGTTCTGGGGGATGAAAATCCTGGGTGAAAAAACCCCTTACCTCTGTATGAGACTGCTTAAACTACCTTTAGTTGAAAGAGACCAGATAAAGGTTCCTCACATCACTGACGGGAATTGAACCCAGGTCTTTCCGACCAAAGGGCTTTGTCTGTACTGACTGAGCTACGTAGACTCTATACTATTGCTGCACACTGCTAATTTTGATTTTGTTGCCTGAACAAATGCTGATGAGGTCCACTATCTCCATGTGCTGGAACAATTGATTAGTTGTTTTGAAGTAACAGGATCGTTGGGAGTTAGACCTGCAAAGGTTGCAAACCAGTCAGTTCGCAGGTGAATAAAGTTGCTGCTACCATTGTGGAGCAAGCCATGAATAACAGCATTGGTTTCTACAGTGCACATGCTGTAATAAGACACATGGATGTGCCTTATACAACTGTCTGGAACATTCTACAGAAGATTCTGCATTTCTACCCATTCAAGATAATCCTGACACTGGAGATGTGCCTGCAGGACTTTGAAAGGCAACTGATATTTGCTTTAAAATTCCTTGCTTGAGTGGAGTTGGTTGCTGTGTGGCCATGAATGATTTTGTGAGGTGATGAGGCTCACTTTCAATTGAGCCTCATCTCCTTACAAATTCCTTTGCATTCACCCTAAGTTACTGTCTGGTGCAGGTTTACTGCTTCTTTTATCGTTTGACCATTCTTCTCTAGGACATTTGCCATTTGAGTCCTGTGACTGCTGAGAGGTATCACAATATGATAAACGATTTTGCTATGCCACAACTACATCAGCCCCTGTACGTGGATTCAGTCATTTTCATACAGGATGGTGCTCGTCCGCACATCGATCGACCGTATAGGAGGAGAACATTTCACAGAAGCCAGAGTAATCAGCTGTGTGTGTGTGTGTGTTTTCCAATGCATAGCCACATAGCTGCCTCGTTCACCAGATCTTAACCCCCCCTGTGACTTCTGGCTCTGGGGGATTTCTCAAAGACAGGGTTTATCAGAATCATTATGATAACTTAATACATGATTTTTGTTACTAAGTAATCAGTTGGTGGGGGGGGGGGGCTCAATAAGTCTTGAAACTTGGCAGTGCAAATTATAATGTTTTTAATAAATTATTAAATAATTAATAGAACTGTTATTTGTAAAATATCACATTTATAACACATTTTCATATTGTGATCCTATACAAATCTTTCAATTAATTATACCTGAGTTGCATATAAATGAGAAATGTGTAATTCTAAATCTGTCTTATTTAAAAATATGTTTGTTTATTAATATTCTTGGTGTCGAGATTTTTTTTTTTTTTTATGTTGAGCCCATACACAAGCGGTTGGTTGATCAACCCGGAGTACGTTAGTACCGTGTATGGGTAGTGGGTTGGGAAAGAAGGTATTTGTTCACATTTGATTTAAATGATTTATGTAGTGTATTCCTTGGGGAACACAACAGGGTGAAGAATACTCCGTAGTACAGCAGTTGCAGGGATGAAGGAGGAGGAGAAGAAACTTGTTCTGTGTTTCAAGATGCACTGTGAAGGGATGTTGAGCAGCAGCTGCACGTGTTCCAACAAGCTTAGTACTAAATGGGGAGAATTATCAATGCTATTTCAGATGAACATTTTCCATGGAAATATTTGTAGAATGCACATAGTGCAGAGACCAATCGTCTGTGCAAAAGTGGGGGAAGTGAGTTGGTAAGAGATGGGTCATTAATAAGTCTGATTGTGCTCCTCTGTATTGAGTGAAGCATTTTGAGGACCCCATATGTGAGTATTCAATGGCTGGGCAGATTTGTATAAGATTAACAGCTATTCAGGGGTTAAGTAGTCTTGAGCGAAAGAGAAATCCTAGTTTTTTAGAAGCTGAGGATGCAATGGTTGTGATGTGTTTATGCCAGGAGAAGCTTGATGTCAGGGTAATTCCAAGAAGAGAAATCCCAAATAGTCTGGAAGTTTGGGTGTTGTCAAAAATAATACTGGGAGAAAATGGTTCTTTTTTTATGAGAAATAAGACAGTACTTGGTTTTATTACCATCGAAATTGATGAGGTTATTTGAACCTCACTGGAGAATGGCTTGGAGATCAGAATTGAAGGCAGTGGTGGTTGAGGTTTGTTGTGTAGAGTAAGGTTGGGAAGATGCAGTAATTTTGAGATTTAAGAAAAATTTTAATTAAATAGATATAAACAGAAACAATATCTCATAAAGATAAAGGAGCCTATTCCATTTCCCGCTATTATAACTATTATGTTGCATTTGCACACCACAGCACTTGATCGCACGAAGGAAGACTGTTTCGAATCTAGTTGTTGACTAGAGGAAATTTTTCTAAGCCTTTTTTCGACCGGTTCCCAAGGTAGTCGATCTCTGGCACGGGCAAGCGGGTTTATTCTCCCAGAAACTTGGGTTTTCTGTCCCATAAACTCAAGAAAATATTTGCACACCACAGCACTTGAGCGCACGAAGGAAGACTGTTTCGAATCTAGTTGTTGACTAGAGGAAATTTTTCTAAGCCTTTTTTCGACCGGTTCCCAAGGTAGTCGATCTCTGGCACGGGCAAGCGGGTTTATTCTCCCAGAAACTTGGGTTTTCTGTCCCATAAACTCAAGAAAATACCGTCGAATCCACATTATTTCAGACATTAAATATATTGTGTTAGGGACCACCAGATGGCAGCACTTGTTGAGCCATCTCTCTGCACTGCGTGCTGCTTAACTACTGATAGCCTTGGGCCAGCTATCTCTGATTGAGCTGCCCACTCAGTCTCCAAAAGTTAGATAGGTATAAACGACCTCGCCTACTCCCTATATAAAGGAATAAAAAGGCATTAGCTGATTTTATATATATATATATATATATATATATATATATATATATATATATATATATAAGTGGAAGGGAAAACCACGAAACATACAAATATATTAATGGAAGAAAATTATTGTGCCGACATTTATGCAGCACTTTTTGTCACATGCTCTCAAAATTGGGATCATCCCAGAGGCTTGTTTTTCCATATTATTCCATTATGGTACCGCCTAAATCCATTACAAAAGCAAGAAAGAGTTTTAATAATTCGTGCCACATTGGGTTCGAACATAGCCAAGATATCATCAGGAGACCAAGCCGAGATCCGTGAAAAAAGTGAATCTGTTGTCACACTGTCATCATAGGAGTTTCCTTGTTTTTGTTATGACACTGACTATTTTCTTCTTTTATCAATGAATAAAAGAATGAAACATTAACTAAATACTCATTAAATTTAATTAATTTTCGGGATTCATATCAGTTATTTTGAATGCCGAAAATACTTTATTAATTGCCAGTTTAAAAAAAAAATAATTTTATGAAAATTATTTTCATAAAATTATAAATTATAAAATTTGGGTAATACCTACCCAAAGTATTCTGGTAGTACTGCAGCAGAATTCTTAGACATGATTTAATTTCCTTTTTTTGTGTTGAAAACGTACAAGCGTTTGTACAAACTGAATACACCACGTATTCAGTAGTTTAGATAGGTTGCTGGTGCTCTTCACAAAACCTTAGCTACGCCCGTTTCCAGCGTAAACAATTTCGATAAGTGTTCAAATATGCTGTTATTCTCCCATCAAAAAATAAATAAAATAAAATAAATAAATTCTCTCTCTCTCTCTCTCACACACACACACACACAAAATAAAATCTATCATACTAAGAGCAATGCGGGTTGTGTACATCTTTGACAAAAATTAATAACGTGTTATCCGATTGGCGTAATAATTGATTTAACAGATCTCCATACCATAGTCACGAGGACGACGCGACATTTACATTTTGGTTTGAATCCTATCTAGAGCTGGGCAGTCCCATACGGAAATGGCATGGATTTTTCCTACCAGAAAGGTTTTTTTATTTTTTCGCGAAACTGCCAAACTGATTAGAACTCGCGCTACATATTTATCAGCCATGATATTGGCCCACCCGGACATGACAAAAATGATTCAGTGTGTCTTGGAAAACTGTATTAACTTTTGGCTGAAAGTTGGTGATATTGTGTTGCATTCCTAAACATAAACCATTAGTGAATTATATTAACGAAGAGGACCGTGCCCTAATTTAACGTTCCAGTAAAGATAACAGATCTGGCAGATTCGAGTCTGCTCAGTCCTGTTAAATTCTCAAAACCACGCATTTACAACGGGTGGCGACATGGAGTGTCAGAAGATGCAAAGATTGGCATGATTAGATGATTACCCCAATGGAACTGTAAATACGCATGGTTAAGAATATTAACGATGTATGTAGTAGTCATGATTTCATGCACTCTATGAACAGTACCGCTCTTAGACATGGGAAAAAGGGGATTCGCAATATAGATGGCCCGCATATTCAGGGGCGGCTCGTGCATAGGCACTGCGAAACTGCAGCACCCCTAAATTTTCTCGATACATAAAATATATTTATTAATGTATTTATATTTGCTTGTAATATTTAACTTTGTCATCAATCCTATACAATTCTCTTATTTTGTATAAAAAATAATAAAAATCCATATCTTGTAGCACTTAAGAGGGCGAAGGACGCTAGCAGCACTGTGTTTACCACAGTGCCTTATTGCTATGCACCCAAGCATATGCACGTCATAGTGAGATGCGGCACTGTCCTTCGCGCAATTTCGTTGTTTATATGCAGTTTGCGCCAGTAGTAGAGTATTTGTAGGAGATTCTAGTCTGTGTGTTATCTTAGAAGTTACCAGCAAGATAAGTGAAGTGACTCTGCCTATGCTCCTACCAGCACCTGTCCAGCTAAAGGTAAGCTTTAAGCTTTTTACAAAAGTTCCCCAGGCCCTCTCCTGTTCCCATCAGTTGTCTTCCGCCTCTCGAAGGAGATTTCGACTGTGGGCCTACACTTGGTGGAAGAAAGGGACAAGGCAGGTCCTGAACCACCAACCAAAACAGCACAGTACTAATATACACACGCTAAAAATGGAGAACGTTAAAGACTTTTTGTAACACGTAAATAGAGACGAAACTTTAGAACTATTTAAAGTACTGCTACAAAAGTTCGACACAGAATGGCCAGGCTACCTTAAACTATACACAAGCAGAGGAAGATGAAGATATTACAGAGCAAAACATTACCCTCCCCCCCCCACCCGAGGACAACAGACAGACAGAACCAACAGCAGAAGAACACAAGCAAAGGGCGCAGGACTGTGGACAACCCGACGGAAGAAGAGGCGCCAACACAAGCAGTCTCGGGAAATAAAGAAAAGGTTCCCCAGTAATCCGAGACAAACAAAAGTGGACCTCAGTTTCGAAATCGCTTAGAGAACAAAACATCAACTTCTCCTGGGCCAGAAACATAGACGAGGGAGTAAAGATCCAGCCTGAAAGTCACAGACTATCACATGATGACAAAAATGCTGGACAACTCCATGCTGCCTTTTCACACATTTGCACTGGCTAGTGAAAAGAACCTGTAAGTTGTGCTCAGAGGGGTTGCCGAGGGAATCACGACCAACGAGGTCCCAGCCGATCTAGTCAACCAATGCCTGACTCCAGTTAAAGTGAGCATAATGCTGAGATCAGACAGAAAACCTATGCCACTAGTACTAGTAGAAATATCCAACACCCAAAAAAGAATATACGAACTAGTATATGTGGGCTCAAAATCACAAAAGCCACTAAGAAAGAAAGCATCGGCAGGACAATAAAATAGATGCCAAAAATTTCGGCATGCCCAAAAGCTCTGTAAAGCAGCTTACAGATGTCTAAAATGTGCCGAAGAACATCAGACAAGCACCTGCACCCAGCAGAAAACAACGCAGGCATGCTGTGCTAACTGCAGAGGACCCATCATACCAACTACAAGGGGGGGGTGCACTTCCCATCCGAAAAATCGCGGGATAACAAGAAATATCACCCCTCCGACCTGCAGAGACCCCCACTAACAGGCAGGCAACTCCCTCCATCTCGAATCACCTCAATAACACAGGAGAGAATACAACCAACCCACATAACAAAAACGTATGCCGAGGCTGCACAACCTAAGACTCCGACATCCTATGAACAGTGAGGCTTCAACTTAGAAACAATCTTAACTGCCTCGCTCGCCACCATGCTGCAAGAATTCAGCAGGACAAGCCCCTCACCATCCTCCCGAAAGATTCCTACAAGGAACCCAGTCCATATTAACCCTCTGCCATGAATAGAAAACTCAAACCAAACTCTCTAAAGATTGTAGCTTGGAACGCAAATGGAATAACAAACAAAATCCTGGACTCCAAAAATTTGCATTCAGATACAAACCTAACAACATTCTAGTTAATGAAACGCACCTTAGACCAGCAAATAACCCAAGACTACGTGGCTTTACAATGTACAGAAAGGATCCACTTGGTGCAAGAGGTGGAGGCACAGCAGTCTATATAAAAAGATACCTAAACCACAACACATTACCTGACCCACCAACTACGAACCTAGAGGTGACCGGAGTGGAGGTACACACCAGCAACAGGCAGTCTAAAATTTATGCAGCCTACAACCCTCCCAAAATCCCACTACTGATAAGCGACCTGGACTTTATCCTTGGATCATAAGATTCTATTATCTTAGCAGGGGATCTCAACTCCAAGCATACAGCCTGGTTTAGCTCGTCCATAAACACCAAAGGTCACACCTTATACAACTATGCAATGCACAACTCTGCCATCGTGGTTGGACCTACCAAGCCCACTCCTCGCAGCCCAACAGTAATTTCAGATGTTCTGGACATCGTAATACTCAAAAACATCCAATACCAATACCAACTAGAAACAAAAGAACTTTCATCAGATCACAATCCCATTCAGCTCAGGCTAGGCAATCAAGAACAACTCTAATACCAGCACTCCTTTATAGCATGGGACAAATTCACAAAAATTCTACCAGAATACATCGGTGCACTGCCCATCATACACAAAAAAGAAGAGAATAGATATAGCCATAAACAAGCTAACAAGCCAAATGCAAAAAGCAGTAACTTCAGCAACACAAACCAGTGTCCACCACTCGACCAATAGGATTCCAGAAGAAATCATGGACCTGATTAGAACAAAGCAAGAAAGAGATATCACAACACTAGAGCCCCAGGACAAAACAACACTAAACAATCTCAACAGAAAAGTCAGAGAAGCTCTACAAAACCACAGAAACCAAGAATGGGAAACCAAATTAGCTGCAATCAACTCAGAAGATCACTCATGGAAATTCCTAAATATGCACCAAAAGTCAATCTTTACCTCCTACAAATCAAACATGGAACAGCACACAGACAAGGAAAAGGCAGAAGCCCTTATAGACAACCTGGAGGAGCAATGCAGCCCGTAGTACAAAAACCTAAACATTAACTTCATCTACAAAATTCATCAGCAGGTCAGGAAAGCATTAAGTCATCTCACTGATAACTCAACCCATCTCTCCCACTACCCCAGAGGAAATAACAAAAATCATATCACAATTAAAAAGGCTCCAGGCCCAGATGGCATCACTAACAGAATATTGATTTTCTGTTAGTGATGCAGATATCATACCTATAAAAAAGCCAGGCAAGAACCCCCAACTTCCAGAAAGCTACAGACCCATCAGCCTCCTATCAAGTCTTGGAAAAGTCACCGAAAAGGTTATCCTCACCAGGCTACAAGCAATCACTGACAAGTTCGGAATTATCCCAGACGAGCAATTCGGATTCTGCAAAGAACACTCCACAGTACAACAAATACACCGATTAGTGGAATACATAGCAGGAGGTTTAACTGGAACCTCCATACAGCTGCTGTCTTCATAGATATAGCAAAGGCCTTTGATAAGGTAAGGCATCAGGGTCTTCTTTACAATCTGATAAAGTTCAAGTTTCCAATAAAATTAGTTAAACTAATTAAATCATACCTAAGTGACAGACACATGCAAATCAAACTAAATGGAACAATATCAACCAGACGCAAGATCCGTGCAGGCTGGCTACGGGCTCTCTCTTAGCACCTCTACTGTTCTCGATCTATGCAGCTGAAATCCCCCCCCAAAAAAAAAACCCCAAGAAACATCATCACAGCACTATATGCAGATGACACTGTGATACTATCAAGATCTCGCTCAGCCCTCAAATGGCAATTAGAAGGCTGCAAGGCAGTATCAGCGCACTAGAAACTTGGCTAACAGACTGGAGGATCCTGGTAAACCCCCTAAAAAGCTCGGTTATACTATTCTCCAGAAGAAAAGTCACTAGCAAGGATGACATTCAGCTCATCGGAGTCAAGATCCCATGGGAGAAAGAAGTCACATATCTTGGAGTGAAACTAGATAACAAACTCCTATTTAGCAACCACATCAAACTAACAGGAGTGAAAACATCCAAAGTAATTGAACAACTCTACCTCCTGATCAACCGCAAAAGCAAATTAAATCTACGAAACAAGCTAACTTTATACAAAACTAATTCACTCAGTTATCGCCTATGCTTCTCCAGCATGGAGTCATACCTCAAAAACGAACATACAGAAACTACAAAGAATCCAGAATAAGTGCCTAAGAGTGGTCCTGGATGCTCCGTGGTACATAAGAAATTCCCAGATCCACCGAGAAGTAAACATCCCCTACATCCCTTCTTATCTCCATGATTTAGCTGAAAAATTCTTTCCCAAAGCAACCCTGCACTCAAATTCACTGATCAAGCAAGCTAACAACCACAGTGAAGCAATGCACTGCAAATATAAAAGACCAAAATCAATTCTACTACAAACCGAATATAGCTAACTTCAGGCCCCAAGAGGGCGAGTAGAAGCACAATAATATCTCATCCATTGTATCACTACACAGATAAAGAGGAACAAGAAAAGCATTATTGCTTCACCCATCCTGCCAGAAACGTTATACGTTATAGTATTGTTTGTAATGCTTATCGTGTTTACTCCGTCTCTTTAAATATTTGGACATTAAAGACATAACATTTGTTATCGTTTTTATTTTAGAACATTATTGGGGTTATGATAATGGATTTCATTCTTCAGTCATTTTGAATTATACGAAACTATAATTTTATCGATATCGATAATGAACAATACTTTTTTCATGAAACAAAACAAGAAGAATATATATATTTTATTTTTAAGTAATTTTGGATTATACCAAACTGTATAATTTTATCGATAATAAACAATATTTTTCCATGTTTATTTTTTGTTTTTAATTTTTACCATAATTTTTATGTTTTATCCAAACACGTATACACTGTATTAAAAAAAAAAAAAAAAAAAAAAAAAAAAAAACACTAGTAAAATTTATTTGTAAGCTTCCTATAATAGTACAAAATGTTGAACAATCATGTGTAACCTTAAGAGAAAGAGCTCATCCAGGTTACGATATGCATAAAGTTACAAAAATTTATGTAATGCATTTTCATTATATACACATATACAATCATATAATATACATATTACATATTATTATAATATAATTACATAAAATCGCAGGAGAGCATTTAAATTTTTACGTTTTACACACGAGACTGGATCTTTGAATACAAATATGCTAAAAACCAATAATTTATACAATTATTTTGAACAGAGATTCTTCATTTCTGTGGGAAAATAAATACTCTTTGATTAGAGTTTTGTATTTGTTTGGGTTAGTTTCATTTCTTATTGTTAAAGGTAGTGTGCTGAATACTTTTGGTGCTAAATAAGTATAATGTTTGTGTATTGCTTCTTTATTTGCTTTTGGAACTATATATTTCAGGGCCTTATGTCTACTAAGAAAAGCATCTTTTTTGATATTTACGTATTCGTTGTCGTTTTTTATGAATAATAGTACCCTATAGACGTATAAATATCTAAGGGATAGTATGTTTAGTATGGTGTATTTATTAGACATTGCAGTATCCTTATATTAAGATTTTAATTACTTTATTCTGAGTCGAGACTAAAGGTTTCAGCGTAGTGCGATAGATTCCTTCCCAACTTAATATACCATATTTTAGTGTGCTTTGAATCCAGGCAGAATATAATATTTTTATAATATTTAAATTTAAGAATCTGTTTAGGTAGTAAAGTCTGTTTAACATAATCCTTATTTTATTTACGACATCGGTAATATGCGGTTTCCAGTTTAAATTACTATCAATTTTTAATTACAAGTAAGTTATTACACTGCTTTTTTCTATTTTCTCGCAATTGCAATTTGAATTTGTCCTGCAATTCCAATCATGCCAAATTAATTGTGCAGTGAGGTTCATTTTGCCAGTTGTATTTCGCAAGTTAAAATTTACATATTTACTTAAATATAAAGAGCCAATAGGTTTCATTTCGGCGATATAAACATTATTTAAATTAAGGGGATATTAAATCCCACATTGTTTTAAAACCGAATAAGAAACTCAAAGATCTATAAAAGTATCGGCGACTACTAGCGTGAGCTAATGCACATAGTCCAGGTACGTAGTACAAACTTGGGCAACTCGCAGCAAAGGTGGTAAAGTTCTGATCGCTATTCGTGGTATTTTCCATAATGTAAAACACATTTCCTAGGAAACGTATGGTGTTATTATATTATGGTGGGAGGTCACTACCCAGACCGGTTTCAGCCTTTATTGAGGCTTCATCAGTGAGTAGCTACACCAAATTAATACCAAAGGGTATAGCGAAAATAACTTATATACTCTTCTATACGAGTTGTCATAAAGGTGCACCCATTAAGTTACTTAAATATAAAGAGCCAACAAACTTCATTTCGGCGATATAAACACTACTTAAATTAAGGAGATATTAAATCCCACATTGTTTTAAAACCGAATAAGAAACTCAAAGATCTTTGAGTTTCTTATTTTCAAAGATCTTTGAATTTCTTATTCGGTTTTAAAACAATGTGGGATTTAATATCTCAATAATTTAAATAGTGTTTATATCGCCGAAATGAAGCCTATTGGCTCCTTATATTTAAGTAACTTAATGGGTGCACCTTTATGACAACTCGTATCGCAGAGTATATAAGTTATTTTCGCTATACCCTTTGGTATTAATTTGGTCTAGCTCCTCACTGATGAAGCCTCAATAAAGACTGAAACCGGTCTAGGTAGTGACCTCCCACCATAATGTAATAACAGCATACATTTCCTAGGAAATGTGTTTTACATTATGGAAAATACCAAGAATAGCGATCAGAACTTTACCACCTTTGCTGCGAGTTGCCCGAGTTTGTACTACGTACTTGGACTACGTGCATTAGCTCACGCTAGTAGTCGCCGATACTTTTATAGTTTACTATATTATATTCGGCATGAAACTCTCTGATTCCAATCTTTGAGTTTCTTATCCGGTTTTAAAACAATGTGAGCTTTAATATCCCCTTAATTTACATATTTAGTTTTTGAGACATTCAGACTGAGTTTGTTTGACTGGAACCAATTTGTTTACTTTCAAAAGATCAGCATTCACAATGGTTTTCACTTGTTCCTCTGTGTCAGTAGAGAAAATTAGTACTGTATCATCTGCAGAAGTATATATTTTACTGTTTAGTTTAAGATCGCAGAAGTCATTGATATAAATATTAAATAAAATTTGGTCCCAAGACAGATCCTTGTGGTACACCGCAGTCTATTGTTTTGGAGCTGCTATAGCTGTTGTTTATTTTTAAAATTTGTGATCTGGCATTTAAGTAATTTTTGAACCACTTACAGCGTGTATGTATATTTCGAAAGTTGCAGCACCCCCACGATTTCAAGCCACGAGCCCCCACTGCGCATATTAGAAATAAATAAATTACAGGTAACCCTCGTATAACGCGGTACTTATACAACGCGGTCTACAAATTAGTAACCCTTTATCTTTAAAAATCAAATTTTATTTTCGTTAAATTTGCGTTTGCCCGTATCGCGCATGTAGTTATAAGTAGCGAATTTATATTAGGGGAAATACCCTTTAGCACGCATTACGTCAATTGTTTACCGTATAAAGTATTTATTGTTGAAAATTGTTTTCGTTTTCTGCCAGGAAAGCGCATTAAAAATCATAAGTGTGTTAATCTCAAGCTGAGCACTTTATTTTTTGGTGAGTTACATACAGTAATGCTTTTTTTATGTAAAAAAAAATATATTTTTATAATAATGGCCACCAAGAGTGCTTTTGCGATATACGCGTATGTTAATAGGGATAAACCCACCCACTGTAAACTGCCAAGGACAATTGAACAAGAGTGAAGATACATTCGGTTTCGATCAGCACATGAGACTCAACCTTCGCGAACTTCATAAGTGCTCCAATCTCTTCAATAGTGAATTAATTGATGGGGAAATAGATTTAAATGAGGAACTGGTACAATTAATAAATGACGCCGAACCAAATGGCGGGGAAAGTTCTGCCAAAGATTCTGATTGTGATGAATCCGTTAAAGAATTCAGTTTAAAGAAATTAGCAGAAGGATTGGACTTGGCAAGAAAGTTATTTTATGGATAATGATCTCTCAATGGAGCGCTCCGGAAAATTCACGAGACAATTAGATATTTGTTTAGCTCCGTTGTATGAACTTAATAAAAAAATTGCAGCATAGTGATAAGCAAGATCTTATTACTGACTTCTTGATAACTAAACTAGCCGAATTATGCAATGAGAATTATACTAATGATGTCCAAGAGATTTCAAGTGATGACGACGTCCGGCCACTCGTAAATAAAGAACATCTACGAAATGTTAGTTTTGAAGAGAGTGATGACGATCAAAATATGCACTTTACTTTATTTTGTCTAAAACATTTATGTATTATGTGCAATGAAGTTCACGTACAATTTATAATTTTATACTATGTATTTATGTATTTGTTTCATAGTTTATGTTTTCTTAGCTTACATGAATTACCTGAATTAAATAAAAATATATTTTTGTTGGATTATATCATTGTTTATATAATCTTTAAAAAAAAAAAAAAAATTCGGAACCTAACCCTACTTTTTCTATGTGATCTGAGTCTCACATAACGCGATTTATATAACGCGGCATTTCTGTGGAACCTAACATCGCGTTATACGAGTGTTACCTGCATATATAACGATGAAACTAAATTTTTGTAATATTTTCTGTGATACACGATTGAGATTGATAACGGTAACATATGCGACCCCATTTACAATGTCTGAACAGTATATGCAAAATTTATAGTTCATTTCCACACCTAAGTATTGCTTTAAGAATTTCATTGACAATTGAGTTATTACTGCTTCAGAATGGTGAAATTTCTCCAAATTGAAATAAATAAAAACCCAGGCATTTGTGTTTTATTGATAGTAATGCCAGATTAGAACACACAAATGATGTGAAATCTTGATTAACATATAATTAGTAATTTTGCTGAAGTGAAGGCAAGGTATAATAATTTATACCTTGAATTATAAATGTCTCTATTTTAGTACTCATCAAACATCTCCTGCCCATCAACAGAACATCTAGACATGCACAATAATAATTAAATTCAGTCGTCTGATATTTTGCCGACTTTCAGTCATAAAAGTCAACTTGACATATACATATATTTTTTGATTTTGTCATTATGAACGTATATTTATCAGGGTAGGTTAGAACATATTTTATTTAGCACTTTGTGAGCTTTATTTATAACTTTGAAATATTTAAACATAGTATGTGGGCCTTCATTTGTACTGTTTCCCTGGCCCCCAAATGTTAAAGGCAGACCTGATTATAGTGATCCTACAAACATAATTAGTTCATTGCACTCAGGTAAAACGTGTTCTCCAGGCATTATACGAGTACATATCCAAACACGTCCATCAGACTGGAAGAGCGAATATTGTGACTCATCGCTTCGTCGGACTGATTTTAATTGCTTGACAGTTTGGGTCTGTCTATGTCCATGTCAGTTCCGTAAATTTTATTTCACGAAAGACTGAAAATTCATCGCATAGTTTTTCTGTGATATCGTGAAAACACCTCCGAGATAACTTGTGACTGTTATCACAGAAGCGTTTTCAATTGGTATTAAGGCATAAGTGACCACTATGAACTTCCATTTCCTCAGCATGTGACCAAGTGCGGACTTGGTAATTGTTGCGTAATAACGTACAGATGTTTTCCCGAAAATTACGTATTCACCATTTTGCCCTAACTATTTAGTGGTTAGCATGTAAGATTGAAATTACTACCAAGTGAACTACCAATCTCGTTTTTTTTTTTTTTTAGGCCACAAAATTTGCAAATTGTGTGTGTGTGTGGCATCCATTTTCCCTCAGTCGGAGTGGTATTCCATGATTTTTGGTATGATGTTGGACGTGTGTATGAATGCATACGAGTATATCCACTTCCAGATATACTAATATCTACAGTTTTTCTCTCACCTTTTTGGAAAAATCCTGAAATGGAATTTAGCATTTTATTAAAACAGAAGTTTCATGTTTCAGATGTAGCTTTTGCAGTGTAAATCCATGAGTGATTATAAAGATAATACGTTTACATTACAACAGTCATGTGTTCAGAAACATCACTTGACATTTCGAGTGGCCTTGTACTTACACTCTTCTTTCACGTTACATATCTGTCGATTTTTAGTTTATTAATTTCTGTTATCTCCATACCGCTGACCTCGAAAGGTATATTTATGTAATCCATTTGAACTCTGTATGTCCACTTACGGATTTTCGATAGTTTTTATCTTCAACTTAGACGAAGATGATACTAACCTTGAAGAAATACATGATGTTAACCACTATACGTTTTTTGTCATCGCCTCATTTTCTAAATTAAGTATCTGATTTCATCAATAATAATAGTAAGAACATATTATTGTTTTTAGAATGAAAAAAAATTGTAAAAATGTGAATATGCAAATTTTATTTTTAGTGAATAAGAAGGCAATTGATAGCGGGAGGGAAATCATTTTCCCTCTGTTTCTGTTCATTGTATACTACTTGAAATGCATGCAAAGATGTTATTATATGCTGTATTAAGATAACAGTAATACCCACATTATTTCCAACATAAACTTTTTAAAAATATGTTTCAAATAAGAGAGCTGAAATCACTGAACATATCGTTGATGGTTTAAAAAAAAAAAAAAAAAGGCCAAGGGGCGATTCCTGTTTTAATTCAGGCTCAAGATTATTCAGAATCCTATTTTTGCAATTGATAGTGTGACAGCTTTACAAGTGTTACTTGAAATGTAACACTTGTAAAGCATTGCGTGGAAATTCCATTTCTACAATAACACATGGAGATATCCCGTTTCTTCTTTTTTGTATTATTTTATACTGTGCACGGAATTATTAAAGCATATAGCCTAAGGGAATGACATGTTTTGTGAATATTTATTTATTCTAATTTTTTTAATCTATAAATACGCAACTCTAACAAAAATAAAGAAAAAGATAAAAACTGATTGTGAAGATAAGAAATCGTTACGAAGCCAGTTATGAATCCTGCATTTCAGTGCAGACGATTACATGGCCGATATTTTAAAACATACGTTATTAGTACAACTGTATTTATTTCCAGAGCTGAATATACAACAGACAAAAATAAAGAAACAGATAAAAACTGATTTTGAAGATAAATGGTTACCAAGCCTATTTTCAATTCTGCATGTGAATGCAAATGCTTATATGTAATATAAGCCGATATTATGGAACAAAATACGTAATTAGTACTGTATTTATTAGCAGGGCTTAACACACACTCGCACTTGAGTGTGTTTTTGTTAACTAGTGAGTAGATGCAGACAGACCAGACAAATTGAAACATTTTTATTTCATTAAAAAAATGTCTAAATTTTTTTAACTCGAAGAGAACACAGAAGAATATGTATCATATAAAGATACTTCTGGTAATAAAATTAAGCAATAAATTATATTTTCCGTAAAATTAATGTTTTTATCCTCCCTCTTATTATCTATCTTCTTTACTTTTTTCGAATGGTTCTCACACGAAGGAAATCGTCTCTCCAACCATGATACAGCACCACTAATCACTGTGGAACTTTATTAACTTATTGGGGCATATCATTTCAAAAAAAAAAAAAAAAAAAAATGGTGGGATGGGGGAGTTTTGCGCGAGTATATTTTTGGCATGACGAGTAGGGTTTTCATATTTTATGAAGTTCTGTTTATGTGTATGTAGATTAGATTTTCTTGGGTCTCGGCTATTTTCTGTTTTCCCAGAACCCGATCCATTTCCCCCCCAATCCCGAGAATTTCAGGAACTATGCACTTTCGCTAATAAAAATTATTTTCGAAATATACAGGGTGATCAAAATTAAAGTATTTTTGTTTAAGGCCTTGTGGGACGCATTCCAGTGATCCAAGTGTGAAACTTTGGAGGGATACATTGTGCATTATACAAAAGCTATATCTGAGAGAGAAAAAATATCGAAAATTCACCACCAAGGGACGTTGTAAACACCAAATGCATAGAATTTATATACCACTCGTCATACACCAGGAGGATTTAAAAAGATGGACATCGAATTTTTTTCTTTCATTCTGGTTATTAATATTAATACAGCCCACACTGATGCCACTAACCTTCCTCAACAACTGCTCCACGAATTTCGTCGCCTGAACAGATATCCACGAAGTCCATTATCTCCATGCGCACTGCGACAAATGGTTAATCGTTTTGAAGAAACGGGATCGTTGGGACCAAGCAGATGTCGCAAATCAATCAGTTCACAAGTAAATGAAATTGTTACTGCGGCTGTGGAGCAGGCCATGAACAACAGCAGGGCTGTACTTACTTTTCCCGAGGCACTCCAGTCCTCCTAGGCCCCCCCTCCCTCATTGTTTTGGCCCTAATTTTTCGGGGCCTTAGCTAGAGATTCGTGCATCTGTACATAAGTACGCCCCTGAATAACAGCGTTGGTTCCTCCTGAAGTGCACGTTGTATCAAGACACATGTATGTGCATTACACAAATGTCTAGAACAGTTTTTCCCAACCTGTGGTCCAGGGATCCGCGGATAGTTTATTTTCATTAAACTTTATCTTATCATGTTGCTCACACCTGGCCTAATTGATATGTTCATATTCTTCCGAATATCTCCATTTATAACAGTATTGTATTGTCATAAATGACACATTTAGTGTTGTAAAATTGTAATTTATTACTTCAACTTTATGATATGTAAAATATAAACAATTTCCATTTTGGATTTTATGGGGGCCGCGGTGAATTAACATTCGCTACAAGGGGTCCGCGACATATTAGCATTGGCTACAGGGGGGTCCGCGACTTCAAAAAGGTTGGGAAACATACAGCAGTGCATGCGCATGGATTCAGTGATTTTCATGATGGGGGGGCTCCTCTACACATCGGTCAACGGTACTTCTTTGAGAAAATTTCACATTAGCCAGAGTGATCAGCTGTGCGTTTTCCCAATGCATGGCCACCTGTGACTTCTGGCTCTGGGGATTTATCGCAATCATCCTGATAACTTGCTAGCGTTGAAAGGCAGCATAACTCAGCATGTGTGCAGTGACCAGTTGGGTTCTGCCGTTGAACAATCTGCCAACGATGCAGTTTGTAGCATTGAACAGAACAGTTCGTGAATGCTTAATTGAAGTTAATAAAAATGTTTTATTTATGCTTTTTTCTCCTTTCTCCTTACAGAAAATAATTACTACATCTACATTCGGCACCCCATATAGCGCCATCTGTTGGTGAATCTTGGGACTATTCCCAAGCAGGAAAGGTCATGGCATCGGTGTTTTGGGATGCTAAAAGGCATTTTGTTTATTAATTATCTTGAAAAGGGTAAAATAATAACTGGGGAATGTTATTCCAATCTTTTGACCAGACTAGACGAAAAAATTCGTGAGAAAAGACCCGGTTTGCAGAAGAAAAAAGCGTCTTTCATCAGAACAATGTACCTGCCCACCAAGGTGTTTTGGCGATGGGAAAATTAAGGGATCTGCACTATGAATTGTTGGAACATCCATCCTATTCCCCAGATTTGGCTCGCTTTGACTTCTGTTTTTCCCAAATTTAAAACTCTTCCTCGCTGTCAGCGTTTTCCTTCGAATCAAGAGGTGATTACAGCTGTAGATGGGTGTTTTGCAAATCTTACTGAGAACCACTACAGGGACGATAATGACGCTGGAATAATTGTATTAGTTTTAAGGGAGATTATGTTGAAAAATAAAAATAAATTTGAAATTATAAATTCGTTTTTTCATTGTTAGGCCGAGAACCTTTCAGACCACCCTCATAAGTTTGAAAATGATTCTAACCTTTTGCATTCTTATGTACACAATATTCTGAATATCAACTGGCAAACATTTTTCAGGATATAGAAAATCCTAATTTAAAAATGTTTGCGTCACCTGAAAGAACAACAATGCTGATGTATCTCCATTACTCTTGCACTCATCCGATCCGATTCTTCATTTTTTTTTTTTTAAATTTTTGATATAGCTCTTCTTTGTTATGTTCATGGAAGTCCAAAATGAATTTAAAGTATCCAACTCGCTCCTTCCTAATACATAATTCTGTTTTTAAATCGATTCGCGTATAAAATAACTATTGGCAATTGTTCGAAATTAGATTTCATCTCTGGTGGACAATCTAGATAAAAATCTAATATAATTTCCTTATTCTTACGAATGCTTAAAATTGACTGAGCCTTAATTCTTTTGACCTAATTGAAGGTTCCGAATATTCCCCAACTCTTGTTTTAAAATGATTCATGCATACTTTGGAAATTCTCACCAGTCCGCTGTTGTTCCATCCTTTACATGAAATCTGCTTTGTATAAGATAATAATTACACTTGAGCTGCTTTCTCATTTTTACATTTCTTAGTGTTTCCAAACTTCAGATTGATTTTATTTACTAAAATATTAAAATTATAATTACAGAATAGACTTTAAATTTGGCATAAGTAAAATTCATGGCTATGGGTGAAGAATGTCTGCCCATTGGTGTTTTTTTTTCCTTTAAATAAAATGGGGTAAAAGTGCTTTAGAGGAGTTTTTTCCGGCCTGTAACTTTTCCCTACTGTTGGGGTAAAGGCCTCTCCCATTACAGGAGGGTTGTTTCTATTTCTCCCATGGTGACCCAGTCCGTCTTGAGAGAGAGTGTTTCTTCACGTGTCTGAATGAATGTATGAAGATAGAAGACAATCACAAACATTCATGCCTAGATGGGATTCGAACCCGCAATAAGGCTGGCTTAGAGGATTTATTTTATATAATTTTCCTCGGCACACTTAACCGCTTTCTCTGATCTGACGCTATTCATTTATTAAACCCTCCTCTTCCAGAGTAATGATTAAATTAGCTCTGTCTTTTATTTGTTATCATGGTTTTCATCTGAAAGAGATAATAAACTGGTGAAAAAACACGTGTTCATGCGTTAATCTATATGTATAATCCTCTAGCTTCAGTTATTTGCTACATGTTCTTGCGCCCCCAATTATTCAGTCCCTTACATTCTTTCTTTTTGACCTCCATTCCATAGTAAGGCTTTTTCTGCCATAATTACTTACTTTGGGGATTCATATTTCACCATAGCCATATGATCACTTTCTATAATTACTGGAAAAATGATTCTTCAGAGATACCTATTCCCGATCTCTCCGTGCCTCTTGTCAAATATATATTTTTAAAACAAAACTCTGTGCTCTTCCTTGTCCCATTTATATCAGAATCAGATAACTTCCAATATCGTCAAGTTAACTGTAAAGCAAGAATGGTTAAAGCATTTTTTTAAAACTTGGAAATAAAGTAATTTCAAACAAAGTAGATTTTAAAGGATATCAATACTCAATAAGTATATTCTGGAACTGTTATAAATTCTGCTTGTTTCATAATTAAATTATAATTAAAATAACTTTCCTGCACTGTGAAATTAGCCCGTTATACTTTCGTACTGGTTTTTCTGAAAATATTCTCATCTTTTAGCCAGAAAATTCCACTCTTGTAGACCAGATCTCTAATCTTGTTGCTCAGATCGATTCAGAATATGCGCTAGATCCTGTGCTGTGAAACTTGGGTTAGCACATTTTCCATACTGATCACTGTTTTTCTTCATATGCCAATACCGAAATAACTTCATCTAAGTGAAGCGACGGAACAGGCCCAGGGGCATCTTCAAGTGGTACCGACTCCCTTGCAGACATAATGTTTGTACTTTATTTTCGTTTCGCTCAAAAAGAAAAAAAATCGTAAGACGTAAATTGTAGTCTTTTATGGGATCAAGTGATGATGCTTTAGTCCCATCTTTTAATAATAATAAAAAAAAAGTTGTCTAATTAATGAGGAGAATATAAAGTTATAATTTGAAAAATGTATATATTCATTTGTTCTTTTAATGTGCCATGTTTACCTGATATTTTTTAAACTGCTACCTAAAGGTAGAAAAGGTGTATCGTGATTCTTTGCTCCTTAACGCATCTTTTCACGCACGCTTTTATACACGCCCTTTGCACCACTGAATGTTGGTTCGAGTAATGTGGAGTTTGTATATTGTGGTTCTACCATGGAAACCTATGCTCACAGCATAGGTTTCTGAATGTTTCGGTTCAGATTCTCAGAACTCTGTATTCAACGTGAGGACCCACAGAATGGCGATTTTTACATATTATCCTACGACCACATTCGGTGAGTGGTTGGTCGTCCACTGCGGGTTGCACTTGCAGTTGACTCCCTGTGCTTCCATCTCGGTATGGTATCACTGACTGTTGATCTGGGATGGCCGAATTGGTCAAATAGCGGCCTGCAACATAGCATCCTATCACAATCCTCTTTCAAATTTTTTCAGTTTCCTTTTCACAGCCATTTCACCCTGACATAGTTGCAACTAAGTTGGGATCGTCATATTCCTCAAATTTATACCGGCTACAATCACGTGACTGGTTATATGGCTCGATGCATTTTTTGTCCATAAGGATATGTTGACGTCTTTCGGTAAGCAAAATCGTAAGCAAATTATGAACAAAAACTGATTTTGAAACAATCATATTCCTGGTTCCTTGCGAAGGCAATATCCCGGTTAACGTGCTTATCCTATATCAGAACTATAGCGTTTATTGTTGTCTTTGAATTTTCAATGGTGTGTGTGTGTGTGTGTATATATATATATATATATATACACACACACATATATATATATATGTATATATATATATATATATACACACACACAACAAATGAAAGAAAATCCGCTGACACCCTTTGTTTCCCATATAGTGTAAACCAGGCACTTTCATTCTTATCTAACATTTGGAGACCAAGGGGAAAAAATTAATTTCCAGCTTACCCAATAAGAGAGAGAGAGAGGTGGCCTAAGACTATCCCTAATTTTAAACGGCATCTAGTGAAGAGAGACAGTTGCCGTCATACTGTTGCGTGTAAGGCAATAAGTGTTACTGTATGCAATAACGTGGATTTCGAGCCGATGTTTCTTGTTTCTGGGAGGAAAGCCCCCAAGTGCCAGCTATCAACAAGATCATAGAAAGGGTTTTAAGCGGCCTAGGCTATCGATGCAAATATTGTTTCGAGAGGGAAACAAGCATTCCCACAAGATGTAAACCTGTGCTATATTACTATACTATAGTCAGTGGCATATATATATTTTTGTAATTTCTACATACTTTATTTTTCACATAATCAAAGCAATGGAACCTAGAGACTGAATGCAAAACTTCTTAAGCCATTTCAATCCTACAAGTAAGCAGGGCGGTAATTTCACATGAGTGATTAACTAGTAATTGCATTATTAGACAATAATGCAATTACTAGTTATGGTTGACGTTTTTGAGACGCAAATTTAAATATCAAATTCTGGAATAAACGAGCACTTTCCCTTTCCAGACATTGCCTAATTCGAGAACGGACATGAATGTCTTGGGAGTTCATTTATTTATTCGACTATTAAAATCTGACCTAAATGGTCTTTACTCAGATAGCCTAGGGCATGGATGCAAACGACATTTCCACCCTAAATAAAATAAAAAATGTTGAGGGTTATATAATAAGGGTAATCAATAGATGCATGTGTAGCACAAAGCATATGCATCCTGTTTAGAAACACAAAATCAGGTATGAGTAGATTTATTAGAGTAGCTAAAGAATTCCAAAGCACACTTTTGTTTCGTAGATGGCAACATATTAATTGTGGAAAGGTAAGATTAATCAAGATTGATAGACTGTTAGAAAAAGTGTAGTTGAAATGCTGAGCCATCACTTAATTATCATCAAAGTGCATATAATTATTCTGTGAAATAGGAACTGACGAATTAAAGACAAGCACTGGTTTAGTCCCAAAAGCACTTTGCCAGTTGTCAAGTATATATATATATATATTATTATTCCTGACACCTCCAAGGAGTCCGAAGACTCATCGCGGAGGACACCTACAACTGTCTCAACCACTACTACGAATCATCTCCATCAACCGCCCACCTCCACAACTAGTATGTTTTGTCTGTAAATTGCGTGTGTTCTGAAGGGCCGATTTGTCTGTATGCGGGATGAAAAACCCGAGTTTCCGGGAGAAAAAACCCTGCTACATCCGTATGAGATCGGCTAACTCACCTTCGATTGAAATCGACCAGATAAAGATTCCTCCCGTCGCGACGAGAATCGAACTTAGACCTATTCCAATCGAAGGGCGCAATGTACCGTCGTTCTTCCAATTGCGCTATGGAGGCACATAATGTTGAATCACAGATGAAATGGAATTCTTATGTACTTGGAATGCTGTTGTGGTATTATTCATTCCACCCTATAGCATAACGTGCAGTAAGGAAGAATGAATTATGATATCCGAAAATCTCCAGATGTGTATAATTTGAATAATTTGAACCGGAGCCCATTCTTAATAGCTCGTCTGGTGGCAGATGAGGGAATCCCTCAGAAGTTGCTTGGAATAAAGAAGTCATGAACCTATGGAGGTGAGATCATTTCACATTCTATGGAAAGAGCCTATTTCTAGCATGACTTCGCTTCAAAACCAGCTGATTGCTATAACATCTCTTATGCTGCATTGGGTGTAACAGAATAATCGGAGCTTAGGCAGAAGGCACTATTCACGAAGTATATTAAGTGTCCTCTCTGGGTTAGTATTACTATTAATCTGGAAAACTACAGTTTATCCTCAGAGGTTAACTTTAACATAGGCACATAAAATATTCTGGAGTTTCGGACGGGTCTCTAGTGGATATAGAATGACATCCTGGGAATTATAAAAACAAGCTGATGTAGTTCACATTCTTTAGAAAGCAGAATGGTGAACTACACCCTGTCTAAAAAGAAACCGAACTTTTCGAAAATAGAAGAAACTGGTGGCGCTACCTGTTGTATCTTTTTGTTATCGAAAGCAGCAACCTTCATTAGTATTGTCTCAACTGTTTATGACGTTTGTTTCATTAGGAGCCAAGTTATAGTGCCAAGAGTGACTTTTGACGAGCGGTCGGAAAATGAGTTTCAAACAGAGCTGTGATTGACTTTTGTGTTAAACTTGGTAAAGGTTTTACCGAAACGCATCAAAAAGCAAACGGTAATGAATGCTTATACCCTACTCAAGTTTACGAGTGGTTTAAGCGATTTCAAAGTGGTCGTGAGATGCTTGAATGCTATGCAAAGCAGGGCCGTTCAAAAACTGGACTAAGTTTTTGGACGTTAACAATCACGCACTTTTTGAAAATGAACATCCAAAAAGTGTGATTTCATCAAAGAAAACCCGAAATCGTATGAGATTGATTGAAGATGAATTGGGGATTCCAAAATCAACTGTGCACATTTTGACCGAGAGTTTGGGCCTTCGTAAATTGAATTCGCGAAATCTTCCCAAGTTGACCGACTACCAAAAAATGTATCGAATTGAACACTGCAAGGACTTTATTAAAACCGCTCGTAAGGACTCAAACTTCCTTGAAACGATCATTACTGGTGACGAAACGTGGTGTTTTGAATATGAGCCCGAAACAAAGCGTCAGAGTGGAGACCAGAAGAGGGGCATTAAAAAAAGTGGCTTGGAGAAGTCAAAAGTAAAGACAATGCGGATTTGTTTCTACGATTCCAAGGATATTATTCACAAAGAATTCGTTCCGCCTGGCCAAACGATCAATGGTGGGTTTTATCTCGAAGTTTTCAAGCGATTAATAGCGAGAATTCGTCGCGTACGGCATGAATAACGTGACGACCGACCGTTTGTCAAAACACTATATATAACTGGCTTCTAATGAAACAAATATATAAACAGTTGACACACCACTAATGAAGGTTGCCACTTCCGACAACAAAAAGATACAACAGGTGGCGCCACTAGTTTCTTCTATTTTCGAAAAGTTCTGTTTCTTTTTGCACAGAGGGTGTAGCTTACTCCCACTGATGATGAAAACCTCCATGAAATAGCTGTATATACTAATAGTGGCGCTACCTGTTGTCGAAAGCGGCAACCTTCATTAGTGTTGTGTCAACTGTTTATGACATTTGTTTCATTAGAAGCTGAGTTATAGACCTGACAGGATATATATATATATATATAATGTAATGCGCTTCACACCAAAACGTCAAACATGGACTAGTGTATGCACACACACAATACAGATCATCTGATTAGTTTTAATTGATATCGTTTTGGGGTGTGCCAAGTTGAGACAACCATTTACTAATGAGAGCAAACTAAACTAGTCCTATCCCACTAGATTTCACAGGAGACTGAATGCACTTTTGGAGAACCCACCTCTCAAATGCCTTGGGGGATGTTAAAAATAAATTACAACTCATAAGTATCCAGGTTGTTAGAAGTCAGTAGACCTATGGATCTCAATTCAGCATGGAATCTGATCAAGAGGATGGATAACGTTTTACAGTTATGGCTGAAGCATTTAAGATACCAAGCCAGTATATTGTCAGTTAATAATTCGTGTTATTCTGGCGTTTACTTGTTTTGCTGGATGAAAAACCAGATACCGAGAGGAAAATTTACCTATGTGAGGCTGGCTAACAAATTAATAAACACCCTTCCAGAAGTTCTTTACAGTAATAGCTTACACAGAAGTCAAGAAACGCACCAGAAAAGGATACGTGATATGAGTACCAGAAAACGGTTTTGAGTATCAAGGACATGATTGGGCCAATACTAATGGAAGAACAGATGGAGAGTAATTGTAAAACCACACACACGATCGAAAGAAATTTGGAAGACACCTCCACATAGTCAGAAAGCTGGATGACCAATTAAGGAGTTTGATAACAATAAGATCCTAGGTACAGTGGGGTCCAGGCAGAGGATGGATGGAGAAGTATGGCCAAGATATTGGAAGAGGTCGGTATTCTTAATGCTCTACAAAAATGAGATATGAAGGACTGCAAAACTATGTCTCAATGCCAGTAAAATTCTATTATAATTATTCTAAATATGTCTAAGGCCAAAAAAATTGAAGCTACCAAAGAGGTTAAAATTCAAGAAAGGTAAGCATATTGATCCTTTGCCTTATGCTTAAAATACATACAGGGTGCCCATAAATTAACCTTCCTCTTTGGAGGTATCTGTAGCTAAAACTAATACACAGAATGAGACATTTTATATTGTATTGATTGTATTGAGAATTTCGAAGGCATTGCAAAATGAATTCCGCGAAGTTTTAGTACCAAAAGTCACCGACAGGGAAATTTTTGGCGGTAGCGGTGCCGAAAGCAAATATTTGCCGTAGACGCAGGTAAAAAGGATTATGCAAATTTTACTGTGCGTACGCGACAGCAGCGCCACTAATTCCACTTAAAAGGATTGGGAACGTTCAGGTATATTCGAATGACTGAAGAACTGTGCTCAATATGCATCCTACTTTGTCTCAGCATGCTTTACCTTAAACAGCACAATGGCGTAGCGGCCCTTCGGGAATTTAGCGTACAGGTCCGATGTCAGCTGTAGCACTGAGAGCTATAATTAAGAAGTTTGAAGAAACTGGATCACTCGGAGTTAGACCTGACCATGGACGCAAAGCAGTGCATTTTATCTGCCTTTAATTTAATATAATTATCCGCTTGTTTTCGGTTCCGCCAGCGCCCAAATTTCCCCTGTCGGCGAGCTTTGGTATTATTTTTTTCGCGGAAATCACCTCCCCATGCCTTCTAGTCTCAATATAAAATTTGGTTTCATTTCGATTATTGGATTTAGCTAATTCCTCCAAAGAGGAAAAGTTTTATTGCAGTGTATAAACTTAACACTGATGTTCATAGCTGGCTAAACCATTCGCTTAGTAGTTATATGCTGTTTCATTAATTTTTCAGTAGACATTTCATTGACACTACTACATGTGTATATTTATTTGTATTAGAGAACCCTGATTGCTACTGATCTTACTCTTGTATGTAGAATTAATTTTCACTGCATTGGGGCTATCAATCAATTTTTAATCTAGCTTAATTTCCAAAATTGTACTATCTGTGCCATGTGCTTTGGTTGAAAAGACTGTGTTCAAATCAGATTTAGCATGCTGGAACATTTAAAAGGCTTTCCTAGTAAAGTTAGCTAGTTTCATAACAGGGACTCCCCTCCAACACCGAAAGTTTCACCCACTACAAAAGACAAATTAACCAGGACACAGACTATGGCAATAGGATGAAATGTCTCGAATTAAAAGTTTATAAAAACAAAAAACTAAATCACCTGATCACCCTAACAAGCTAATTGAGCTTAATAAGAAAGGAGAAGTAATGAAATTTCTCTCATTTCTCCTAAAAATAAGTAAATTTCTGACCATCTGTTCCTTATCAAAACAATAATTCAAGTGGAATGAAGTTTGGGCCTCGTCTACTGAATATGGCATAAAAATATCATAACCATTCAACCTTATCAAAACTAAATCAGAACATTTCCCTATTATTTTTGAATCAAGTAGTGATTCGAACGTTAAATAAGATGAAATACACAGATTTATATTCATGTAAATTTTTTTTTCCAGTTATTCAACCCTCGCATGCATATTATAATAGTATGAATTCTATGGTCGATTTTGTTGAGATGAGGCAAAAACCTTTTCCACATTAAACTGGTCCCCATTATCTTTTGTCCAAACTGCCAGCCTATTGAAATCATTCCGCAAATTCTACATTGCTTTGATAAATATACCCAGATTTGCATCATCAAATAATTGAATATTGCTGTTTAATTTGATACACACAAAAACAAAAATGTAAGATGTTTATTACAAGCAGACAAGTCTCAAGAAGTTTTTACAGGTGCTTTCTTTTCATTATATAAAAGAATAGCTTTCGAAAGCTAGTAGTTAAAAAAAAAAAAAAAATTGCATAAGTAGTTATTGCAGAAAAACTATCTTCCACTGATTATAAATAAAGTTATCTTTTATAACTTCTTAACTTTAAACAATGTATTAATAAAATATAATCATTTCTGTTATTAATGTACAATTAAACATCTGTACAGCATATTAAAACATCTTATATGGCAAAAGCTTTGAATTGTGAATAACACTATCTTTAAAGAGTATTGCATTAATTTCAAGGAAAATCTGGAAAGCAAGAAGAATGTATAAAACAATTAAAATAAATTTGTGCATAAATATGATTATAAGCTAGATTAGATTGAAGAGAGAAAATAAAAAAATAAAATAAAAGAACCACAACCATGATATACATTTCAAACAAAATTCATACATTGAGTGACAAGAATTTTACAGGATCTACACACACACAAAAAAAAAAAAAAAAAAAAAAAAAAAAAAAAAAGAGAGAGAGAGAGTAGGTCACAGATTAAATTTACACCACAAATTAAAGTTTAATTTGATGCAGATATATAGTTGAAAACTTCTATATTCTCTACAGATCCCTGAAAGTTTCAGCTAGCATTCTTGCAAGCAACTATGGCTTCTTCTCCAACAGCTGCCAACACAGTCACCTAAAAAAAAAGCCTTAAAATATTTCACAAACTTCAAAATCTAGTTATCATGTCAATTTATTTACAATGGGTAAGATTTTAAGTAAAGTCTTCTCTTATTTTTTAAACCAAGTATTCATAATTATTAGCCCATTTTCTTTACAGAATTCCACTAGCCTTTCTCCTCTCATTTCCATTACATATCTTCTTACTACACTCCTATTCTCTTCTTCTCCTCCCACAACTTCATTCCAGTCTCCCATTATAATCATATAGTATAATCTTCTACTCTAGCTGGTAAAGGGCAGCAGCTCTACTAATGCTTGCTGGAGCACTGCAGTGGAGAAGGCAACGAGAAACCACTCAACTAATATCCCTAGAAAATGTTAGTAGCAATAAAGGGACAACTACCAGCCTGGCAAACCAAGGTATGTCTCTTGGCACAGAGAGGAAAAGAAGGGGCACATTGGAATGGATACAATACCAGGAAATAAGGATGCTTCAAGCGCTGACATTTCTCCCGATCAAACATCTAAAAAGGACTTAAAACAAGCTATAAACAAATTGAAAATGGCACAGCTGGCATGAAATTCTGTCATGCTGTACCATCCATTGTACATTGTCAGCTAAAGCCATTAAGAATAAATTGGGTCGGGTAAATCTTGATTTAACACTTGACATTTTGAGCAACTCTCAGAACTCAAATAGAATGAAGAACACGAAAACTTACCCAAAAAGAACTTGTGGAAATTACATTGGCTAACTATCAAAATATTTATAATAATAATAATTGGTCATTTGAAGGGGATTTTGCAGTGAATGATTTCTAACACACATTATTCCCCCATAATCAAAAAGAATTCTCCATATTAAATAACATTTAATGCTATGATAGGATTAATCCTACCTGCACTGTGCCGAATCCCTATTGCAGAATGAAACACCAAACTTTCCAGGAGGATAAAGCTTGTCACATTCATATCACACTGGTTGTCATGTTTACTGACTAACTATGGATGTTCACATTGTCATTTTCATATTGTTATTTTATCAGAACTTGACCAGCACACTAGGGTGACAGTGTTAATATTTCCTAATCTTGGTCAACCCAACTAAGCTACTGCACACTTTATTCAAAGCACTTACAAAATTAGCATAAGTCATAAATCATGCATTTTGCTAATTTTCTGTTGTAACCATATGATTTTGGTAATCTAGTTTTCTTTTTACAAAGCTCTTGAATCATTTCAGTCGTGGTTACATTAATCTCTGTGTGTGTGTGTGTGTGTGTGTGTAGCAAAACCAGTCCGTTCAATCGTGATTGTGTCATGGTAGATCTTAAATAGGTTTTTAAAAGCCGTAAGTTAGAAAATGACCTTTCACTGACCATGTTGTTACCGGAAGCTTTGCAAATATTTTTAATGATATATCCTAACATCTAATGTTAGGATATATCATTCTGTCACACTTGGAAACTGCATCAACAGCATTTTTGCATGAAGCTATTGCAAACGGTTTTTTCAAATTTCTTATACCACAACTTGAATTTGGCATTCAAAATTGTTGGATTTTGTATAAGGTAAATCACCGGCATAAAATTCACACAATTGACGAAAATCTTCCATTGCACTTGGAGCATCTTTTCCATTTGGAAGAAGAGAAAAAATATATTTCAAAAATGTTGCGGTGCCGAGTGAAACATTCATGAAGTTGAGTCAATATTTAGTCAATAAAGGTACAAACAAATGGTCAACAAACATTAAGGTCCAATGACCATTGGACCTTAATGTTTGTTTTGATGAAGTCCTCGGCTTTTTAATATCAATATTAAAATTATTGGCTTTTATACATGCTTCATTGTAAATATAATGAAGAATCTGGTGTTTCACGAACAGTATTTAATTGAGCCACATCATCATCATCAACAAAATTCAGGACAATTAAGAGGTCACTGTCAAATTTTTGCATTATTTTAGACAATGGTAAGGTGTACGCAAATATTTTTTTGCAAGCTAAATAAAGATATTATAAATCTTAAAAGATATTAATATTATAAACAACAAGGACGACCTGTCTTTTAGGGATATTGAAGAAATTGTGTACCTTTTCAATTATGTTAATGCAATTTCTTATTTGTCACAGATATAGCATTTCCAAGTGCCAAATTCAAACTATGTGATGCACAATGAACATATAAAGCTTGTCGATATTATTATTACATAACACCTCCAGATAGTCCAAAGACATATCGAGGATGGGCACATATTCTACAACTCTCCGTCTTCACCAACCACAACTACAATCACATCATTAACGGCCAACGCTGTCAACCACCGACCACTACCACTAGTATTTTCACAGACAATCACAAACATCCCATGCCCACTGCGGGATTCGAACTCGCAGCCTTTTGGCTGAAGAGTCAGCCAACCAGGCCGGATATATAGATAAAAAATTAAAACAAAGTTTTAATTTTTATTGAACAAATAAATAAAATGATATAATTATGTTACTATTTACTTTTAATCAGATGGATGAGCTTCTCAACCTTGCAGAGTTGCAGGATATCTGGCTCAATATTGGTCAACTTCAGTCGAAGATCGGCATACACACTAAGATGGATTTTGTATTTTGTTTTTATTTGAAGGAGTGATGAAAATCATTTCTCGCAAAGATAGGTTGTAGAAAACATGAAGATTTTCGACTTCTTCAAATAATTCAGGAAATTCACTTCTCACTGAAGCGAGAGATCAAGAATTGAGCCATACCACGATCACAGAATTGCATTTTAAGCCCACCGTCACTTGAAAGCTCAATTACCTGCTCTTTTTTTGATAACGAAAGGTCGTGCTCGTGACTGCAAGCCTGAAATGGATCGTAAAATCACAGAAATTTCTTATAAAAAGTTATTCGGAAAATGTTTCCAATTTCTGTTTCAGAGTTTTGAGGTGGACACAAACCCTTTCCCAGTAGTTAAATTTTAAACTAATAAGTTTCGTGGCCCCATACAAAATAACCAGTTGTATTTACCTTTTGATTACTATCCAGGGAAGCTCCAAACCTCCCTTTCACCACGCGTTTGTAATCAGGCTACTGTTGATAGTGACTTTATATACACATTCAATATAAACAATTGTTGAATAATAACACAATAATGTAAGCATAATTACCGTAAAGGGAGGAAAGTCACAAAACAGAAAAATGTTCCTACAAACTGACCAGTTGTATTTACCTTTGAATGCTACTCGACACTAGTCGAGTGTCCAGCAAGTCAGCAAATCTTTCCTATCATTAAGCGTATTAATGTTATCGCATTACAACTGATGGGAATTCTGTGGATTCATTACAGACCTCTTCAGAAACTGTCATTACAAACTCGTTTTGTATTATCACTGTCATCCGAGATATTTTTCCATTTAAAGAAGGTACCAAATTTACTTATCCATAATTGAAACACTGTACTTACTCGCCTTTAACTCTCACCCCGAATTTACTTTTCGAAAAAAGAAATTAAAGTTTTGCATATACCTCGCAAATGAAAAAAAGCTGAAACACGTTCAGAGCAGGGCGATAGTAACTTGCTCCTGCGGTAAACAACACGCCCTCCTCCAATAGCCACTATATTGCAGAGGCAAGAAAAAGAAGTATTTTTATTATGTCAGTAAATAAGGCATAAGCAGTCTGTGTAATATATTTCTCAATAAACAGAGCAATTAAAGACAACTGGGATAAAAAGGACACTAATTAATAAATCACGTCCACTCATACAGAAACTATGCTGTATATATACTCAAGCAAAACCAATGTTGCACCAGCAAACACAGTATTTAACTAAAAACCATTGTTATTAATTAGATTGTGAGAGTTTGCTCGGCAGCAATAAAATTCAACCGAAAGTGTTAAAATTTGTAAACGTGTTGAAACTAACAATAAAAATCAACCAACGACAAGCAATTGGTTGAAATGTGGCCAAGTGGATAACACATGTTCACTTCAAATCTGACAAAACAGCAAGGGAAGGTGGAAGCAATAAAACCATATTGTTTTTCACTTCACCCCTCTTTTATTACTCGTCATTCTGCCGCTACAAATGAAAATAGTGGCAGAATGTTCATTCCATGAACATTCTGCTGTTATTTTATTATTATTTTTTTTAAGTATTCATTTTATTTTAATAATTTTTACTTATTCAATTTTAAATTGTTTTGTTTGGATAATTAAAACATAATTTATTTGGTTAATTTAAGCGCCTGTAGACCATAGGTTGGGAAACACTGTTATAGGGTTCTCTCACCTTATGTGACCCCTAATTCATAAGTAGTATAGAAATAGAAAATATGACACAACATAAATAAAAAATGAATTTTAATTAGGAAAAGTATTTGGGAAAATTTTCTAGAAAACTCCCCCCCCCCCCCCCCCCCCCAGGTGCACCACTGAGCTATGATGTATGCTTTGGAAACTGTGGCCCTGAGGAAAAATAACATCAGCAGGATGGAGGTAGTGGGAGATGAGAATGCTTAGGTGGATGTGCAGTGTGACCAGAAAGGACCACCTGAGAAATGACTGTAAAGGGAACGGTGAGTTACGAACTTAGGAGCAAAGATTGAGTGGTTTGGTCATGTGATGAGGAGGGAGGAAGAGTATGTGGGAAGAAAGGTCATGCAGATGGCCAAAGAAGAGATGGTGGAGGAGGACTTGAGGATGAAGAACTTGGATGTGGCTACAGCCCAAGATAGGAAGTTGTGGAGGAGACTCACCACAAACAGCGACCCTACTTAAGTGGGAAAAGCTGCAGAAGAAGTCAAGATTTAATAATACAAAACATATGGTAAGTGATAAGCTTATTATTTCTTTGTTATGAATCCTGCTGTCATTACTATTAATCTTGAAATAAAAATTTCTCAAATAGTAACAATGAAAGTGCTGATATTTGTAAATATATTTACACAATTTACTTTTAGCCAGCAGCAGCATGCATATCCTGCTGTTGTAGCAAAATAAACCAATTCTGATCTTAAACTTAAGATCTTATTTGTTCCTAACAGAGAAATATAATGAAATTTTAATTCTTTCTCTTACTCTTTTCCGATTAACATCAAAATATGGTTGCACAAGTTTTATGTTAGTAAATCCAAATAATATTACACTATTATTTTGAGCTATTAGCGAGCCTCTGTAGCTCAGTTGGTATAGATGAAGCCCTTTGGTCAGAAAGACCTGGGTTCGATTCCCGTCAGTAACATGAGGAACCTTTATCTGGTCTCTTTTGACAAAAGGCGAGTTAACCGGTCATGGTTACAATACATACCTTGACACCGCAAAGGTAGAATAGGAGGATTAAGTAAGTTTTCAGCAACCAGAATCTGTTTAGTTGAAAAGCTTTCAACAAGGTGCAAATTTTCATAATGACATATCAAATTATATAAGTAAGCTTGGGCAGCTGGCAAATTAATCTGTGCATGCTAATATTTTTCCCTCCTTTAAAAAAAAGTTATACACATTAAAATTGTTGCAAATATACTTACAATAACTGAAATATCCTCTCTGAGGAATTCTTCTTTTATTTTTTGACCCAAGTCACCTTCAGGAATTCTAAGATCATCCCGAGTTTCACCTTTATCATTCATCAGAGTGACAAAGCCATCATCACTAATATCTATAAGCTGAAATATTAAGTAAGTGTCATTATGCAAAATTAAGTCACTACAGCTAATGAATGAATATTCCATTATGAGATGAAATCACAATTGTGCAGAAAGATGTAAACAACTGATAACTAAAACTGTTTGTACTTATGTGATGGCAAAACAAGGAAATATAAAGAATCAGAATTTTTTTTAAAAATCACTCCACATGTGAGAGGATGAAAAGCCTATAGGAACTAAATGCTGTGTGTTTGTAGAGGCCAAGAGAAAAGTAACATCTTGATATTTTTTTTTGAAGAGTTCAAGGCTATCAAATTCCAGACATATACCCTTAGAGCAGTGTTTCCCAACATTTTTTGGATCATGCCCACCTCAACTCAATGCCTCAAAGATTTTGATGCCCCCTCTAACATAATAGTCAACCAAGTTTTGAAAATAGTATAATATATGCACTTTTGGATTTTGGTATTTTGTTTCTGTCTCGTCAGAAAACCATGCCACTATTCCTTTTATGTTAAATAAATTTCTAATAGACTCATCATTTTGATTTTCTGAGAGTTCTTCTTGATACTGTATGTATGTTGACTGCTGTACTAGTGATGCCAGCTTTTTATCTCGGAAATTCAGGATCGCAACATCGACAATGGCAAATTTTTTGAGTATATCGGTGATGTGATGAATGCAACGTCATTTTCTAATTGCCCCGCGTTGGGAAACACTGCCTTAGAGGATGTACAGGATCTTATGATAGTACTATATGAAAAGTCATTACTAATTTCCTATCAACAATTTCCCTCCAGATTAGCCTTCATCTGTCAACATTTCAATATTATCAGATTATTTCTGTTTTCTAAAAGGCACTTTTTACTGTATCAATCCACCTACATTCTGGTCTTCCTCTGGCTCTTTTTTCTTGCTGTCCTGGGAAAGAACACTTGTATAGCTAATCTGTCCTTGACCATACCACCCCACCCGAGATTAGCTCTGTTAACAATATCAAGTTCTTTCCTAATATCCTCATTTTTAATATGATACTGCCATTAATGCCATCCGTTCAGTCCCCTAATCTTTGTCAGGATTCTTATCTGTGGTCTCCAGATCAAGAATTTTAATCCAGCATTCAGATCCATAAGTTAAAATTGGTTTGAACACTGTCTTGTTGAAACTTGTCTAGTTTAGTACTTTGACTAACCTCTCTCTTATTCCATATAAATTTATTTGCCACTTCTCTTTAATATTTATATTAATAATATTATAAGAGTGGAGGGAAAAAAGCAGTTTTAGCAACTTAGATACAAACTACTAGAATTCATGAATAAGATACTAAAATGTTATGATGATCCCCATCTTCAAAAAAAGCAATATTAATGAATGTTACAGAGGCATTAGGCTTTTAAATACCAGATATTAAAATATACTCAAGTCTCTTAAAGAACAAATTAAACAAATATTATGAAAATAGTTTTGGAGAGGAACAAAATGGTTTCCGTAAAGGCAGATCCTGCACAGATGCTTTTCATTCTCAAGCTTTTGAAAGAAAAAAGAATTCAATTTAAAGACCCATTTAGAGGGATGAATTCTGGATTATTGGAGTAGAGCTCTCAGAGTACCCATATATAAAAAGGGAAATTAAACTGAATGTGAGAATTACAGAGGCATTTTTCTACTGAGTGTTCCTGGTAAGATTTATGCAAGTACAAGTATCGCTCGATTAACGTGGTTAATTAATCCCTTGATGTTACCGTGTATATCAAAATCACATTAATCAAATCTAATAATTAATGGTAAAAATGACAATTCGTCCATGATCGATCACTGTATTAATAAAATTTGTTTTATATGGTACTCTTTTAGGAAAGATAAAAAATGAATGCAAAGTAAAGGTTTAATAAATGCGTGTACCTACATTATTTACTGCAATCTTTTTTTATCAAAAGTCGTTTGAACAGTTTGTTTTTTTCTTATCAACAAGCAATAAAACATTAAGGAAAAACACTGCAAATATAATACATGATGGTATAAATTAAGTGGATATTGAATCCAACATTATTTCATAGCCGAATATAGAAACAAAGTTTCGGCACATGCAAGCATAAGCAACCTTATGGGCAAATCGTAGTAATGGTGGAGTATGCTCCAGATCACTTTACATCATGGAAAATACTAATGAAAACGCATCTCCTAGAGGAGATGTATGATAAATAAGCCTATGGCTCTCTATTTCAATAACACATGATTTATTTATTTTCAGTTACAATCTAGAAATTATTGAACAAATAATAATAAAAAAAAAACGCAACTAAACCATACTATACTGACCTCGGAAGTTGCGGTATCTCTCAGTACAATTTACTGTCAAACCTTTACATAACACGTGTTAAACCCAACTGACAGCAAAAAACAGTGCGAAATATCACTTGTAACATATGAATGCATAGTCACTCATGACCTCCAAGTTATACACTGAATTGTATAAGGATATTTATATTAAACATTTTGCACGTATCTGTGAACTCCGCAGAGTTAAAGGCACGTTAATCAAAACTCTTGCCGCATATACCAAGGGATTGCCACAATTAATTTCGCTGCGTTAAGCAAGGGATACCTGTATACCTGAAAAACGGTTGAGAAGGATTGTGGAAGAAAAGCTTGGATTCAGGCCAAATAGGACTATTAGGATCAGATTTTCACTTTACAACAAATGGTTGAGAAATCATGGGAATATAACAAAAATCTGTATTTAGATTTTGTAGACTAGCAGAAGGCACATGACAAGGTGCCAAGAGGAAAGCTATTCAAATTACTACAGTTATATGGGCATTATACCTAGCAATAAATACTTATTTTGAGCTGTAAGTCAACAGTTAGAATTGAAAGGGGTATAGGAAGATATTTTTATGTCAATCTATATGGATCACATTATGAAGGAAAGTGGTACTAAACCTGATATCAAAATTGGAGATACTAATCTCGGCTCTTTGCTTTATGCAGACGATATTATACTTCTAAATAAATCTGCTCCAAGTTTCTCCTCCACAATTTTTCTTAGCAGTTTTTCAAGAATACCTGCATAAATCCTACCAAGAATACTCAGAGAAATTCATCTCATTTTCATATTCAGCTTTACCCCCCCCCCAAGGATATCCTTTTTTACAGTTTTCATTTATGTCTCCTTTATCATCTCTAATTCCTTTTACAGTACTCTTTCCTCCATTTCTGAGCTTTTTCAATAACCTCCAGAATATTTTAGCACTTTCCTGATATTCATTTTCTATGTTCTCACCAAAGTCTTCTCATGACTTCTGTTTAGTGCTCATTTACACAATGCTTTACTTTCTTACATTCTTGCAGATTACCTCACCACATGCCTATTAGGCTGAATCCAAGTTTTCTTTAGGGATTGAGACTATATCTTCAAGGTTTGGTTCTTGTTTTCAAGTTCTGTTCTTCTTGAATAATATTTGTTTATTTGATCCTACACTTCACATGTGATAGCTGTTCAACTCTGATTTGCTTCAAAAATCTTACAGACCCTTGTTTTCAATATGAAGAAGTTAAATTTTATCCTGCTCAACACCAAATGATGATCACTTCCTCTGTAAACTTGTGTCATGAACCAGTGGGAAAACATCAGTCTACAATAACAGTCTATAGGAATGATTCAAGTCAGTTCTGTTCAACAGCACCTGTGAAAATATCTCTAGAAGAGATACAATGCAGAAACTGGCTATCTAGGAGACAGTTGCCAGAGGGGAGGGGGGGTTGATTTATCCAAACAGTCATTATCTGAACAGAAGTAGTCTTATATGCACTACCAAAAATGTTAGAGCAATATTCTAAGGTCAGGTGGATTTGTGAATAGTAGCTGGAGAGATGAAAATAATGCATGAAGTAAAAAAAAAAAGAAAAAAAGAATAACCAAGTTGTTCTCAAACTAATGATGCTCTAAATGCAATGCAGTTATGGCAGGAAAGGCTAACTGTGTCAAGTCATAAATGAGATCTGGGCTTGACTTAAGCTGACAATTTTGAAAGATAAGGTGAGAACTAAGATCTTTTGCAAAGAAAAAACAAACTAATGTTTTGGAAGCATTAAATGTGACAAGGTTGTTATCACCCATCAAAGGATAGCATAAAGATCATTGCATAGGGCTAACAGTAGCTGGATCTTGAAGATTGAGATGTTTGACCCCTGCAAGGTTTGTTGTATGAGCTGGATGAGGAGTATGTTGTGACCAGCAAAACCGTGGATGGGGTTTGAAGTCAATAAGAGAAGATTGTTGTACAAAAGGAAGGTGAGATAAGAGGAACACCTGAAGACAAAACATCCTCTATCATTATGCAAAACAAAAAACCAAAGAGAAAACTGGAAATCCAATTATGAAAGGCAGACCATAAGATGACAATTTGCTGGGAAGTTGATGCCAAGCTAACAAATATCTTGGAAAAGTTAAGTGCAACAGCACAAATTTCTCCAAACCTTTCCACGACATGCATACAGATATGATGAGGACCTTGACTACCAGAATCTATATTGGTGGTCAGGAATTAGTCGACAGTTTTCCATGTGATGAAAAGGTTCATGACTTTTCCTATTACTTTAGACAAACGATGCGAATGCAAGAAATTCTTATCTCCTATTTTTGGAAATGGATATGAGCTTGATTTCATGCAGTTTATTTATTCTTATGGCAAAAGCAGCTACAGGTCTATGTCCAAACCAGAAAGGCCAATTGAGGACCTCATCTGCCACTTCATGGATGTCCTGGAGGCCACCATCATGAAATTGGTGCCTTGGGCAGTCATTCACAATACGAGTGATCCCCTGGGCCACAAGGGAACAGTCACAGTAAGGGTGGTCTGATAGTATCCATTTATGCAGCAGTTAGCCACATCTGCCCTGGTTAGTTCTGATCCTGTTGATAGATATGAAAAGCAAAACCAGACTGCACTGCACACAGATCTTCAACCAGGAAACATTGTTGAACCTTTTGGATTGTTGGAAGAATGTTCTCTCCACACGTCAGGTGTTGATGGTAAGGCAGCTGAAGAGAGTTCGTCCATGGACCAGAAAGGGTTTCTTGATTTTAGGCAAAGATTAGGTGGTGCAGGGGCAGGATGCTTATTACTCTACTAAATACTTTAATTGAGGCTTATCTTCCCCATATATTTGGGGGAGCAATGTTAGATAGGACAGGCAGCCAGGGGTGCTTCTCAGTGTCCTACTAATTGTGTGCATGGCAGAGTTTAACTGGGTGTCTATAATGGGAGGGGGGGGGAGGATTGAAACAGCCCCCCTACACACAATAATGTCACCCTTGTGGTACATTGCTGGTGCTTCAGACACATGAAGCCCCAGAGATGTAACACGAAGATAAACGTCTCAAACCAGGCACCAAAGCCTCCTGGACCACTTACAGCAACCATGATAAAAACTTTCATGCAGTGATGAAGGATGTGTTAGTTCAGGAGCACAACTGGCAGGATAACACCAGCACTAGACACTTTTTTTTTTTTTTTTTTTGAATCCCACTGGCTCAAGATTTTTCAGTGATGTTGCTATACTGCTCTCTGGGCAAAAATTGCACCCAACAGCTCTTGCAAGGGACTAAAAGGGATAACTTGTTTTCTTAGGGGAGTATTCTACATTTCACAGTCAGACTTAAAAATGTTTCTATTATTTTGTAAGCGTTGAATGCCCAACATAGGCCATGTATGAAGAGTTGCAGTTTGTCTCAAGCTACACTAGTGGCCAAAATTGTGGAAACCTTTTGGAAAAAGTGTATTTTTGAGGTTCGATGGCTCATAACAGCACTTTTTTTTTGGTATAATGGCATAAAATTATATATCAATGGAAAGATAATTTAATCAAAAATGTAATGCAATAACTTTTATGAAGGATTTTTTTTTTTATTAGAACAGCAGTTATAAAGAAGAAAAAATGAAACACAGAAAAAATGAGATATACAAAAGTTCTCACAATGCGAGTTAATACTTAATTGGGTAACCTTTAGTGTTAATTACGGGCTTACAACGCCTTCCCATGGAGTGAACCAAGTTTTTTAGTTCTGCAGCTGTTATTCATTTATGTATTTTGGGGCATTTATATTCCCATTAATCACGCAAATTCTGCCCACACCTTTTGATGTCATACAACCCCAGATCATAACATTAAGTGGGTGTTTCACGGTAGGTGTAATACAAACAGGATGCAAATCTTCTCCAGTTCTTCTTATGTATTTTATGCCATCACTACCAAACAGGGAGATTTTGGTCTCATCACTCCAAATAACATTGTCCAGTTAACATGGGTTTTAGCCCAGTTAATATAATGCAAAAACACATTATATTAAGTAAAATAACAGTATTCAAAATTTTCTGTAAACATTTTTGGAATGAAAGTAATGAAAAAAAAAAAATTTTTTTTAATTAAAGATTAATTTCTCCATCATAAGTTCCTGATATCTGGACCTATAAAAATACCTCCTTTCAATTTTGTGGAAGATAATTCCGGAATTTTATGCACAGATGTATTTAAAACACTCCTTTTTTCGACAAAGCCTTGAAAAATTGCTTCATTAATCCCAGCTTTATGTAAAGCGGGATGACCAGGTAAAAGGATTTTTTCCTGAGCAACCAAAGTTTCGTGTAACACATTTTTTACTTCCACGTTCTAATGTGACTCTTTCTGGCCATTCCTTCTTGATCGACTGTCCCACTAGCACAGGTATTTGGTGTATCCTCTTTGTTAGGCGAATTTTTGCAACCTCTTGAAGCCATTACAAACACCACTTAAAACACAGTTTTAAGTGGTGCTTGTAATGAATTTTAACAAATAAAATCCACACTATTACATGACACTATGTAAAAACATAGTGTCATGTAATAGTGTGGATTACACTAACTTCAGAAATATGATAACCTTAGTAGTCAAAGACTAAAGTTCAACTAAAGAATCACACAAGGAAATGTGTCTGTGACAAAAGGAAAGTCACCCGTTATCTCAGCGAATCAGATTCAAAGTAGCCACCTGCACTTTTATCTGCACCCCCCCCGCCTATCTTAAGAACGAGAAGTTTCATGGAAATTTCTTTATTTACCATAAAAAAGGCACTTATACAACTAAGTAGCTGTAAATAAAGGAGAATGAAAATAAATACGAACATGCTGAATTTAATCCAAATATTAATAAAAAAGATAAAATTAGAAATTGGTGGGTGATGGAAATTTTTTGCACTATTTTTTCTGAACTCAGCACCTAAAACTCTACAAGAATCAATTATTACTTATCAGACTTGTATATTCTGTTTTAAACACTGCTTGTTAGAATTTTAGGCTTCAATCCTGTCTTAATATCAGAAGGTTCAGATCTAGTTCCATTAGCCAATACCATGCTTTGGCTTTTGTATACAGCAGGCAACTGCTGTGGCTTCTTTAATAATTGGGGAGCGGAAGTCCTCCTCTATGTAAGGAATTGTACTTCTATCCCACTCTGTGATATGTGTCGTTCTTGAGAAACAAAAAGCTAACCCCGATTTTTCTTCTCTGTTATTATTGATCACCAATGTGTTCTTTTTGCTTAATTTCACGGCTACTTGAAGTCTGGCCGATGTAATTCAAGACGCACGAGCAGGGTATGTTGTAAACTCCAGCATATTTGAAGAAAGGATGGCTATCTTTTGGAGATCTTAAGAATTGCCTAATCGTTTCTGTGGGTTTAAAAGCCAGCTTCGAATAAGATTGCAAGACTCCTTAGACCACATAAAATAAGAGTGGCCTTTAAACCTACAGAAATGATTAGACAATTCTTAAGATCTCCAAAAGATAGCCATCCTTTCTTCAAATATGCTGGAGTTTACAACATACCCTGCTCGTGCGGCTTGAATTACATCGGCCAGACTTCAAGGGGCCTTGAAATTAGGCAAAAAGAACACATCGGTAACGTCAATAATAACAGAGAAGAAAAATTGGGATTAGCTTTTCATTTCTCAAGAACGAACCATATCATAGAGTGGGATAGAAGCACAATTATTAAAGAATTATTAAAGAAGCCATGCTTTGGCTGTCAGTAGGGCAAATTTTGATTAAACATTATCTTATGAGGTATTACTATTTCAAATACTCCCCAAATGCATTTTCTATAAATAAAATTTGTAGATTATATTCCCTCTAGTCTGAGTATAAAAATTTGGTGACCTGTCGATCTGTTTATTCAGAATCTTACTTGATATTCACCTATATTTTCTTCAGCATAAGGTTATATCCTTTTTAGCACATTAGATAAAAATTTTGTAGCTTGCTGACAGTAGCAATATCCACCTGTAATTTTTCCCCCCCCCATATGAAATCTACCAGCTTATACATGAGTGGCTAATTCACTTCCTCCATATTTAATGAGTTCAGCTACTATTTCATTGGTACCTGGTGCCCTGTTGGTTTTCAGCTGCTTTATACCTTCTTCTACTTCAAGCTAGTGAAGGTTTAAAATATTTCTGGGTGTATTCTGTTTAAAAGACTTATGATCATCACAATTTAGGAGTTTGTTAAAGTACTCTTTCCACCTGTTTGCTATTTCATCTCAGCATTAAAAAAAAGCTGCCATTTAATTACAGGATACCTGAAACCAACACTGCTAAAAGACCTGTATACTTTGGCTAGTATTGCACCCCCTTCAAATTTGAAGATCTGCATTCTCAGTTGACAAAAGAAACAGACAAATGAATGATGAACGCCACCCACTATTCGGCCAGACCACAGTACCCCAAAGACTAAGATCCTGACATAGCTTCCTAGCAACTGTTGAACCACTTAAAAACCCTCCAGAGACAAGACTTCAACAATGGCTTGCACTATATTCTGAGAACAATACTGGTATTCCAACAGCCGAAGATCTTCCACACGGTGCTCGCTTGGACTGGAATACTTGGAAAAGCCTCAACAGACTTCAAACAACAGGATGCTGCAAACAAGACCTCATCAAATGGGGCTACCTCACTGGACCAGACAATTGCGAGTGTGGGACAACCCAGTCCATGGAACACATTCTTTCTTGTCCCTTCTTCAATCACCTTGCACAAAAGAGGACCTTATATCCTGAACAGAAAGAGCAGTTGATACTGCTCTTTCTGTTCAGGATATAAGGTACTGGAGGAACATCTGAACATATTTACTGTATATAACTTATGTATAGTTTCTTTTTCTTCATATTTTATTTATTATTCCCTGTATAATTCACGTACCAAATTTAAGCTGTTCTCATTTGTAATGTATCCTAATTTGTTGTAAATAATGTTGTACTACTGTACCACTTGTGTTTGGATACGAAATAAATAAATAAAACCAGATGAATATTAAACTAACAAGTTTTTACACAGCATTAGTTACAATTTATCTTGTCGTTGCTCAGTTAAACAAGGCCCACGTTGCCTTCGCAGGAAAAACAATGAAAAGTCAGCTACTGGAAGAAATCCAGGAACACATCCCAACTCAACACCAGCAGAGTTCAAGATTGCTGCTATCAACATAACTAGCATCAATGGAATTAGCAGAAGAGTTGGATAAGTATCAGATCGACATAATAGGCATGGCTAAAACAGAGATGAAAACAGGCGAGAACTTTCTAAGCAACACATACAAAATGTTATATTCAGGTAATAATAATCACAGAAAAGGAGACACTACACATGAGGATAATCTTGAATGGCAGGCAATATCAAGTAGAGCGATGTGGGCAAATATCAGAATGGGGAACTGGACAATGAGACTTATGTTGCTATGGCCTGACAGAAGATTCTACACAGAAGGAAGACATGGAGGAATTTTTTGAGACATTAGAAAAGGCAGCTGTCACAATGAAAAAGTTTGTCCTTGTTGGAGATCCAAACAACAGAGTAGGAAATGATCAATAGAAATGTTTTGGGAAAATTTGGAGAAAAGCACGAAGCTAGTAATAACAGTAAATGCCTGTCAGATTTCTGTTCAGGATATGGATTAGTTATTACTAACACCATGTTCCAACATTATGTGTATAAATTCACATGGAGAGAAGATGCAAGAAATAAAGTCTCATTGTTGACAGCAATGTTTTTCCATTGGTTTCCATTAGTTTTTTTTTTTAAATCAAAGTTCAGCTGCTTGCTTTCAGAGATGAACTGCAGACTGAAATATACAAACATCATTAAAGAAAAAATGAAAAAGAGTTTGAAAACAAGAACCAAACCTTGGAGATCCAGTGGCAAATCCTGAAGGAAACATTAATTCAGCTGGAGAGGCATGTGGTGAGGTTGCCTGTAAAGATAGAAAAATCAGAAGTTCATGGCAGACTTGGGAAGTTAAAGAGGCAATCTAGGAAAAGAAGAAACCACATGGAAAATTCCTGGCAAGTTAATTTGCTTGCGCTCTTAGAGAATGCAGAGAAAAAGGTAAATGTCCTTATCAAAGAATACTTTGATAAGGAAAGAAATAACAGGAAGGTGGCAAAATATTTTGGAGGCTATTGAAAAAACTTAGAAATGGAAGAAAAAGTGCTATAAAAGGAATCAGCAATAATAAAGGCAACATGAAAACTGAAGATGAAATATATTCTATATGTCTGGAGTAATTGTTTTGAATGACTGCTAAAAAATAAGCAGTGCCAGCACGATGGTAGAAAACTCCCAAAAGGAATGGACTCAGAAGTGATAACCGTTTAAGTACTGAGCAGGACAAAATTGAATTCCACATTGAAAAGAAACATGTAAAAAAAATTTTAAAGCGAGTCCAAACTGAGCAGCTTTCAGTTGTGAACTGCAGACTAAAATACACCAATGTTATTCAAGAAAAAATGAAAGAGATTGAAAACAAAAACCAAACCTTTGGGATTCAGTCAAAAACCTTGAAGAAAATGGTTGTTGATTCAGCAAGACATGTAGAGTAGAAAAGTTACCAAAAGCTTGAAATATGGAAGGGCAGCTTAAGTAGATGAAATTCAACCAGAAATGCTCAAATATGGAGCTGTAAAAGAATTACAGAGGAATTTCTCTACTGAGCATTCCTAGTAAGATTTATGCATGTATTCTTGAAAAACTGCTAAGAAAAATTGTGAAGAAGACCAGGCTGGGTCCAAGGCCAAATAGAAGTGGTCAAGATTAGATTTTCAGACAAATAGCTGAGAAATATCACGAATATAACAAGGATCTGTTTTTGAGTTTTGTAGATCTAGAAAAGACATATGACAAGGTGCCAAGAGGGCACTTCAAAACTCTACAGTTATATGGTGTAAATAGGAAATTAATCAAGCAACCGTATTTAAGCTGTAAGCCAGAAGTTAGAATTGAAGGAGCTAAAGGAAGATGGTTTGATGTAAAATCAGGATTTTACATCAAAATTGAATAATTGCTGTAATAAATTTGGTAGCTAAACAAGTCATGAGAAGACTTTGACAAGAACATAGAAAATAAATATAAGGAAAGCAGCAAAGTCTCCGGGGAAAGTGTTTTCTGGCATGGCCAGTGGGGGCTTGTTGGTGGATGCTTTCCCTGGAATAAGAGCAGTTCTGCTCAGTGGTAGGATGATCCTGTTACCGAATGGAACCAACGCTCACTTGGATGATCTTTCAGTCATTCATAGGGAGTGGTCCGGGGTATCACCTATTTTTTTTTGAGAGGCCCTTAAACACCAGTCTCTGAAGAGAACCAACTAGTTTGAAACAGGTGTCAGGCCAGCGAAACCTTATCAAAATGGACCAATAAAAGGCAAATATATGGACGCTTGGGCAAGAGCTCATATGGTCTGCACTAGAACAACTCATAAATGCCGACAAGAGTATTTATTCCCATAAGCTCTCTGGTCAACTTTTTTTTTTTTTTTTTTTTTTAAAAACAACTTTCATAGTTTCCACATTTGGCTTTGAAATAATGCTGGATTTAATATCCATTTGATTTATATAATTTTGCATTACTGAACTGAAGCCTTTTGGCTCTTTATTTTAGTATATCAATTTAACATTTAATAAATGTTCAGTTATGAGTAGGTGGATCAAATTCATGTTTTCTAGGAAACATTTGTGTATAGAAAAAATACATACCTGAAAATCAGATCGATTGACATTTGGGACATCGATATTATGAGTTGATGGACATAGGTCTTCATATTTTTTATTTGTGAAGATATCCAATCCTACAAGATGTACCTATCAAGAAACAGAATAAGTTACATTATTCAGAGAAATACAAACAAAAGAGAACCATCACATGTGTAAAGCTTATCCTGCACACATTTTATCTCCATTGTTGCACATCTTTTCAAATTAGCAGTTTGCTTTCTGGCAGTACTTCATAAAGAAAATAATTAATGGCAGTTAACTGAAAATTTTATACTTCCCCCAAAGACAGCTATTTAACAATACAATATTGCTCATTGTTATAGTGAGTCATTATATTATACTCACAGAGATACAGTTTTTCTAAGCCGAGGATTCGCTGAAGTAAATTTCCTTCAGAACATTGATGTTAGGAATATCTGGCAAACAGCATATCTGCAATTCAGATATGCTGTTTGCATATCTGAATTGCAGACCATGGATTCAAATCCCATTGTTTGTGAATGTCTTTAGGCCAGAGACAATTTTTGCCACTCAATGTGAGACCAGCGCTTTGCTTACTGGGAAGTATCCAGGAAGCGGCACATTTGGTTTCAAAACAGTAGTTCTTAGATCATATAATCCTTAATTCACCTGCAGTACTAACAATAAGCTTACAACTTTTTAATAATAATACTTACTACCCATAAAAAATTAAAATTAAGGATATTTCGGTTCATTTGCTATAGCGAGCAAGTTCACTATAACTGTGGTTATTAGAGTAAGACTCGACTACTTACTTTCTCCAAACATTTGCATAAATTTAAATTCAAATTCCATCTGTTAAGCAACTGGCTGTAGGGTTGAATTTCACTGTAATAGGTATTCGTGAACATGCTTGGGCAGCAAATGGATTTCACTGTCTAATGTGAGACCATCACTCTTCTTAGTAGCTCCCCCCCCCCCCCCCAGTGGCAAAAAAAAAAAAAAAAAAAAAAAAAAAAAAAAAAAAAAAAAAAAACCTGATCACAATGTATTTCAGCACTGATCTGACAAAACTCTTCATTCTTTGAGCATTAGATTTGTCACACCAGTGCTGAAATACAGTGTAATCAGTAAAATAATGATGGAAAATGTAGTCAAATCATGATTATTGTTGTGCAAGAGGAAGAGAACATAACAAAATCCTGGCATGCCACATTAGTTGGAGAGAATGAAAATAGCAAACCATCTGTTGTTATTTATGCACTGTGAGAATTAGCAAATTAGCAACTGATTCCAAAAGGCTGAACATTGATTACAATATGGCAGCTAGCTAAGACTAGGACTCTATTCTAGAATTGATTGAAATTATCATTTGCTGGTGTTAACTCATGAGGTGTACAAGGTTATTTCCAATCAACAGGTTTTTTTAGTTTTCAGCATGAGATCACCTACCTATTTAGTGCAGAGATTCTTGAACTTTTTTGTGCCACTTATCAGAATAGTGTTGTTTCGAACATTATTCAAAATGCAAATTTCACACTATTACTCATCATCATCATCTATTGAATTTGCAAGAAAGTGACATTAAACCTTATATCAAACTTAGCCCTCTCCCCTCTCCTTTATCCAGATGTTTTACTCCTAAACAAATCCAGTGCAAGTCTTTAGAACTGTTTAACAAAATAAGAACATCTACAATGTTAAATCTTTATCCAACGAGAGACTTATCTCCTATTTAATTCTAGATCAGGCTCAACAACAGAAGAATGCAGTTTGCTTCCTCTTGTAACAAAAAATACTATCCTAGTTTCCCAGAAAGATGAAACTCCCTAAGAAATAATATCTTTAATTCTAATATTTCATAACCTACAAAATATTGCATCTATAGCTACCCTGGCTTGGCTTCTGGCATTAATTAACAATAATTTCAATGCAAACAATTCATATATTTTGATGACAGCACCTGAAAAATCACCCCTGGGGTGTTTTCTTTTAGCATATTAATAAGGATAATAATCAACATTATTCTGTGCCTGTCTTTGAAAATTAAATAAGTTACAAAAGTGCTCAAGAAAAATCCTAAATCACAAGTATTTATCAAAGGCAATATTATACAGGTTCAAGGCAAATGTTTGTATTTTCATAGATTCTTCATAACTTTCAAAACGTACACATTTTTCAAAATGAAAGTACTACTGCTTACCTAAGTATAAATGAATGATAGATATTATCCTTTTGTTACTTTACATATTTGCTAAGATGTATGAGCCATAAAATTTGAAAATAAGTAGAATTTAACTATAGTTAAGGAAGAATGATTATCACCTTGGCATGTCCATGTTTTCCAGTTTTTGAAGTACTCATTTCCATAATTTTACAAGCACGATTTTTTATCATCACAAAACCATTTTTACGAAGAGAAGAGCACTGCACTGGATATGTTGTCGATGCTCCTGCATTTGCTTCTGTGTAGTCTTCTTCGCCTTCCATTCTTTATTTAATATATATATATTTTGCGTCTGAAAGCAAGAGCTTATTTTGTTAAACATAATAACATCCAAGGAAAACATAAAAACAAAATGACTGTCCAGTAATTCCATTAAAAATTATACTTATTTTTATATTTGAATATCATATCCACAGTAAACCGATCAATAAATAAACATTTTTCATTTGTAAAACATGCAATAAGGTTTTATAAATTAGGTATAATTTGAATGAGACGAACATGAAATGAACATATTTATTTTGCATGTTTGGATTTTTGTCTCACTGTTAAGTACAAGCTGATCACAACGTAAATCTCCATTAAACCGCAATGTAATAATGTGGCCACTAAGACTGGTTCAAGATTCACAGTGCAAATGAAAACTTATTCATTAGCACAGGCAAGAAAGCAAAAATGTGAGAGCATGCAATAATGAACATTGACTTGAAATATTTAAAGAAACATAAGTATAACAGTGTAGTTGTGAACAATAGTGACAAAGGTTGCAAAACTGAAAGTGAGTCAAGGGAGTATACAGATGAAGGCATGAATGCTACTGCAGAGAACATAGGCAAATAATATGATGAGTTTGATAAACAGGTGACACGTAGAAGTGGTGGAAGGTAAGGAGAAAGACAAGGTAGTAGTGATGAAAGAAGCAGTATACTCAGTCTTACACAGTAAAGAATATGGGGTAAAACAAGTGGCATTGGGGTCACTAATGGGCAGAGATGCACAATACACAGCCTGTTTCCACAAAACAGGCGCTGGCATTTGCAGTGAGCATTCCTGTAGCAAAAGGATGTCTTCTTAGTTGGATAAAATCCCAACTAGATGGTGGTTGACATTCACCATCACACTGCTCATCGAGGGCCTATAGTAGCAAGTGTTATGTTTGGCCTCCACACCCCCACCTCCTTCTCCATGCAGTGTGAATAATACCCTTCAAGGGCATGCCTAACATACTTAGAAACCCACACCTGCCTCCATCTCAAGGGTACAGCAGCTAAAATGGTAATGCAGGTTGGGTGCCAGATAGTATCTAGGCTGAACCAGTCAGGAGGCTTTCTGATCAACTGGCGCATAATCCAACTGCCACATCACCTAGTGAAAGTTTGAGAAGTAGTATGTGGAAGGCATTGTCAAAGAGACTAGTCACTCTCTATGTGGGTGGCATATTTATGAGTCTACCTCACCCCCACTCTTACCTTGATCTTTTGAGACAGATAAACAACAATGATGGCAGCACTGTGAACATAATAAATCTCTCTCAATAACCAATTCTTCCAAATACAACATTTCGAATTTACCAGGATCCCTGCCAAACAAAAAAAATTCCACACCCACTTATGCCCAAATGATCCTCTTAATGATTCATTTTGCCACAAAGGAGGTACTTGTGCCTTTGTATGCTCTAAAATTACCTGCCAAAGAATGACAAATTTAAAATCCCCTGCTTTTGACCTTCTCTGACTGAAGGTTTACCATTTACTCCATTTACCAGTCCTCAAACTCGGAAAACCACAAAGACAGTTTCACCCTCCTCTCCTTTCCAACCATGCAAACAGCGAAGCCATCCTAAATATTCACAACTCCAACACTATAGATCAAGACAGACGTCATGAAAAGCTTTTGCTATGCAGATAGTGCAGCTACCCATCCGAATTCCAGATATCCCCCCCCCCCCCCATACACACTCCCAATACTCTTGATCTTTTAATTAATTATCCTTCCAGATACATTGTAGAAGTTACTCCCACCCACCCCTCTCTCTCTCATCTGGATGGCAGCACTGTTACAGCATGGAGGAGAAAAAAAAAAAGCTGACCTAGCATGACTTTTCCTCTAATTCCTGCATAAATAATGACGGCAAATCACCTCCTTCCAGACCAGCAACTCAGCACCACATCTCTCCTTTCGACAGAAAGACAAAAGAAGAATATTTATAACCTGAACACTACAAAGTCATCTGGTCCTGATGGCATCACTCCTATTGTACTTGTGCTCCAGAGCTAAACACTTGTCCTCTATAGTCTCTTTAATCATCTATATTCAGCTGGAACCTATCCATTCTCATGGAAACTAACATATATCCAACCCATTGAAAAAAGAGAAGACAAAAGCCTACTATCCAACTACTGATCAGTTGCCATTACCCCAATCCTCCCCAAAATAACGGAGAAAGTTATTCATGGTCAAATTCTTCACTACCTAAAAGTTCACCAGTGACCACCAGTATGGATTCTGCAATCCAGATCCATGGCTGATATTTTAGCTTACATCACTCAACCACAGTCCACACTGTTAGCCTGCTGGCTATGCACTTTACAACCATATGCCTGGGGAAGGAGTGTCCTAAGTTTGATTCCTGTTACAAGTTAGCTGGTCTTGGGCACGGACAGCAGAGTCCCCCCCCCCTTTTTATCTGGGGTTTTTCATCCCACAAACAGGCTACAGTCATAGGATATACTACTTAATCCCTCATTAGGAAGGCTCAACCAGTCCTAAGGGGTGGGCGAGGAACCGGGAGGGGGCTCCCACACAGGAAAAAAAAAAAAAAAAAAAACCTGGACACATGCCATGGGAAGGTTCGGGGAATTGCGTGCTGCTGCCCCTGACATTTCGAAGGCTTCCCATCATGTTTGGCATCAAGGCATGCTTTGTGAACCACCTTTGTTTGGTTTACCTGCCACGCTCTGTAACTGGATAGCTAGTTTTCTCTGTCTCTAGTCATTCACTATGTGTCATGATGGATAGCGCCCTTTCTTCGAGCTTTGCCACCAACGTGGGAGTACCTGAGTGCTCCATTCTCTCACCTACCTTCTTTCTCTTATACAAAAATGAGCTAAGCTACTTTCAATTACTGCAAATCCTATCCATAACACTGCCAACAATAGCACTCTCCACTCATCCTACTCCTTTGGCAAACCATGTAGCTCTCAGATATCCATTACATCGAGATCATCTGCAACCAGTGCCTTAAACACTGATCTCCATACCACCTGCCAGTGGGGGCAAGGATAACCTAGTTACCTTCAATGCACCAAAATGCAGTCCCACCTTTTCTCTCATAAAAAGGATCTCAGCTCGCCTTCCCTCATCCCCAGTAATACACACATCAGACAGGATAACTTTTCTTGGCCTGACATTTATTTCCAACCTCTCTTGGCACAAACACATCAAAATCAATGCATCTAAAAAACAGGCATTCTTTTCTGCTCATCTTCTGATCTTTTGCTAAGGCTGTCAGACGTAATTTCGCCCTTCCTTGTTTCCTCATCTCTGACAGTACCATGGTAACTACACCTAAGGATAAGACAAACCTCCTGACATCAGTATCTTCCTCCAACTCTTGTTTAGATGACCAATGCAATACCACAAACTGCCAAATGCATATGCCTCCTTTAATTTTCTGCTAGAAGGACATCAGGAAAATCCAAATTAATCTTATACTAAAAAGCTCCTATGTGTAGAAAGGATTGTGTTTGTCATACATGCTGACTAATTTCGATGGTAATTTCTGTGTTCTGATATATTACCATCAAAATTAGTCAACAATAAAGCTCCTAGTCTGGAATTCACACCCATCCTGTATCACTTATATAAGCTGTCATATTCATTTAGAATCTATTCAACAGCATAGAAAAATTTTTTATTCATGTTAAGGGAGATAAAAGCCAGCAATCAAACTATCATCTGATTTCTCTCACTTTGGTACACTTAAAAAGGTATGTGGAAGGTCATGAACAAGAAGCTTCTTCACTTCCCAGAGATCCATCAATTAATTAGTGACCACCAATATGGATTTCTATTCTCATCTACAACAGACCTCACTGAGTGAGATCTGTTGCAAATCTCCATGGAAAGATTTAGAGAAACTTCATATTGTCGCTCTAAATATTTCACATTTGACCATGCCACCATCTTATGTTACCCTCATCGTGCTTTGTGATTGGTTTGCTAACCCCCCACCCCTGGTTGTTTGTTGCATGTCACGATGGATGGCTTCATCTCAGATTTCTTTATCAATGCTAGAGTACTCCAGGGGCTCTGTACTCTCTCTTACACGTTCTTCCTTTAGAACTTTTCTTTCTGACTTCCAACACTATTCATAGTTTTGTTTATGATAGTACTCTCCATACAAGAAATCCTGTAGTACTCAATGATGCAGGATGGATAACCAGATGCCTCAAGGTCTTCCATAACCACTACATAAAACTGGAATGCAAAAAATAAATAATTTACTAACTGAAATTAATTGTTTACAAGTCGATGTTTTACTAGCTGAAGAGGCACTTTAACGATATACACTCAATGAAGAAGAATCTAAATACAAAGAACAAGGCCAGTCATCGCATACGTGCATGAAGTGCAATCTTCTGTTATTAATGCTGACAGGAAGATAAGGTGGTGCACCAAAATCTGCAGAACCTGTGCTGCTTTCCGGAACAGCATCTGATTTAAACTGGGATTTGTAAAACAGATGGGGTTTCTTTTATCTAATGAAATGGTCTTCTTCCAGGAAACATGATGAATTAGTCTGCATTCTGGTTATCCATCCTGCATGTCCAAAATTCCGAGGTCCACACTGGCAGGGGATTCTATAGCCACCTGGGAAAGAGAGAATCCTGGCAATTCTCTCCATAAATACGTATGGTTCTACAGTAGACAACACGTGAGGAATCTACCTGTGCTTGCTTTATAAAATTATCCAAGAAGGCTAGCTATCCAGTCTTTCATTTCCATTTCTAACTCATGCATGGAATCTTTTTAATGTCTGAGGTATATAGATGATGTTACTGCCATTTGGCTGCATGACCCACAGACTGGCTCTTTCTCTTTATACATTTCCAAAATAATATACGTCCCTGGCTTTTTAACTGTATGCTTACAAGTTTTTGTAAGCATACAGTACATTCATAATATGGGAGGGATAAGAATCACCCGATCCATTATTATTACACAGTCCAAAAAATCTCTAGAGACCAAAGAGAACTTTTTCAAGCCACTTCAAACCTCCAATAAGTGAGGCAGTGCTCTCAAACCAGGTGATGAAATTCATCTTTCACCTAAAGACAATCAATCGCAAACATCCATGCCCATATCAGGATTCGAACCCACAACCTGTTGATTGAAGAGTGGATATGCTAACCACTCAGCCAACCAGGCTGGTGCCTAGGTTATTCATTATATTTTTATTATCATTATAGCATAAGCACCTTCCCCACCAAACAGGCAGATACCTACCACTTCACATCACAATCCAGCCCAGAAACTTGAAATTTTCAAAAAAAATTTAGCCTACACAGCAAAACAAATTTCCTCCTCAGGTTAAACATCTGGAATAATAGGCTCTACTTACACCATTCCAACCAAAACACTTGCCAAACTCTTTAAAAAGAACACTCGACTATGCATACACAATTAAACATAACATGAGAACAGTATGCAAACTTCTGAACAATGTTTTCACATTCCTGAGACAAATCAAGGATTACCATGATCCTGTCCTTCCCAGATTTCTATAGCAGCATGAAACTCAGCATTTTTGAAAGACAAGATGGACCATCTTGGTTATAATAAAAAGTCCAGTAAGGAAAACCATTTCATGGAAGAAAGCCTGACTACTTCACAAATCAAAGTTTAACTCTGCGACTGTTTCTGGAAGTGGCACAAGTTCTACAAACTAGGTTAACTGCAACACAACTGATGGCATGATTGTGTGTAGATTTTGATGCATTACCTT